>NC_092642.1:5585751-6295751 GCF_039555335.1 Amphiura filiformis | reverse complement strand
CAAAGCAAAGAAAATTGGAATTTACTACCAGCGCACATATGTCGCATAATACGTACCACTCCTTCAGTCATGTTGTGGTACGACCCTTTGTTGTGTATATCACCGTCCCGCACGCAGTGTACGTACTGTGTGTTATGAACATCGTGTATGCGTTCGACTAATAATTCCATCGTAATAATAAAGCGCCGAATCCGGCGTTTTATTCAAAATCTCGGATTTTGACAAAACTACAGCACCTAGAGTCTTGATTTTTGCAGGGTATATTGGTTTAATAAAGTACAATTTAATCGTGTAAAAAAAGGAATTTTAAAAATTCAGTGAGGGCGTCTTCCTCAGCAAATGTTATAATATGGCTTTAAGGTAAAGTAACATGACTATGAACTAGTACATTAATTGTACAAAAAAACCTCTTATGTGTGGAATGTGATATTTAACAAGGGGTATGTGCGAACATGGGAACAACTGGCATTTTGCCAGGTACAAAGTGCAGCATTTTAAGGGTTTGGGCCAACTTATGCTATGTGTTACATTGAAATCAGGACCAATCTTGATCAGATCAGGTACTCTATGGCAGATTATGCTATCTGTGAATGAAAAGCAAGTGTACATGCATAGTTTAGTATAGGCTACTCAACATCATTGTTTATCAACAAAAGCCAGGGACTGGTCTATCGATATGTTTGAACGAACCGCTACACTGTTCAATGGCTTTCTTGTACTATATGGAAATGTGGTGGGCGATTTAAAATGCATGTGCTCTGAGCAAATTATGATGCGTATGCACATTGCATGGAAAAGAACAATGGAAATTCCCATAATTTGCATGCATATTGCCGGGCAATGACATCACATGTCAAGTGGTTTATACCCTGCATGATAATCATCAGATCCCAAATCAGGTGTCTGTATCACATGCGTGAATGCATTGTACAAATTATTGGTCCAGTTGAATCTGCATCAATCTGAGTTTTTGTGCACCATGTGACTAGCCCCTATTGTCAGGTTTCAATTGTTTGTATACACTGGGCCAAGATCAATGCTAAATCTTGACACTTTGACAATTGGTTTGACCTTATGGGAGACTCCTGAAGGGTGGTAGTGGTTTCAACAAGAATGTCTTCCTTTTGCCAAATATTTTATTTGAAGTTCTAGTATTTTATATGAAGTAAGCCCTCTTTGCAAGATTTGAAAGATAACAGAGCCCATGTAAATAGTTTTGTAAGTAGGCTTTCAGGTTTGTGCTGTGTCAAAGTTAAATAGAAATAGTATGAACAAATAAAGATGTCAAAATTATAATATTATTAGATGAATTGGTGGAAAGTAAATAAATTGAAGCAAATTATACAAATAAACAAATAATACAATTGTAAGTTTGTTTATCAAAATATATCTTTAGAAATGTTGCTACGAAGTGCCATATTGTTTGTGTCGTTTTAACCTAACCTAGGATTTGAACACCTTCAGATCAAAACAGCCTCTAGTCTTTTGGTAATGGTATTTCATACTGTCTGTACTGTCTGCAAATAGGGTGTAAGTTTCAACATCCCACACTCCCAAACATGAGTTCAGTATAATATCACGTTTCATTACAGAGCACTGAACTCGGTATTTGAAGATGATGAGATGCTATTGTAACATAAGCTTCTTATTGGGCAGGCTAGGTGCTTAAATCAAAATAAACAAAATGTAAGATAATGTAAAAGCTAACAACAGCTTATCCTTGGAATTGCATGTTTAACGTGATGATCGTGATGCACGTACCTCGGATGTTACATCGCATACCTGTGCGTGCATACACACCGCGGGGATATAATACCGACACAGAATCTGCCTCTTACATCCTTGACTATGTCATGTTGATACAGCGCCCACTGTGTCATGTGTGCTCACTTCCGTTTGAGTACTCAAATAACCGAGAAAAGCCAGTTTTGGCTTGTTTCTTTTATTGTATACCTTGCATCGCTCATTTTCCCCTCCTGTAATCTATTTTTACTTGTTTTGATCTATCTGAATAGAGGTTGCCTGATATGTTTTTGTCTTATGATATTGATTGGAATTAAGTGGTATTTTATTTGAAAGTAGCAGTGAAAAGAAGCTCAAACATAGCATTGGTTGAATAAACATTGGTTTTTACCCAAGTACCAAAAAGTAAGGTATTGCTCGCATTTTTTCCCTTCCTCAACGAGACACTCCCCCAGGGGTGTTAAATATCTGTCACGACCAATCATGTGATACTAGAAGAAAACTTTGTTTGCATACTTGGAAAACTTGGCACAAAATAGAGCGTTTCAATGCCCAAGGGGGAACAGAATTGCGATCAGGTACTCCAGTTGATCTCTTAGCCTTGGTCCAAGGCTAGGAGAGGAGTGAACATGAATGATACGTTGTTTATGTGCTTTACGAGTTAGGAGGTATTTGGGCTAGAAGATAGGTGCTCCATTTTAACAGGATTTAGCAAAAAATTTCTGCAGAAAATAATTTGTCTAACTGCACTATCAGCAATGATATAAAGGCAGATTTTATCACAACATATATCTTTTGCAAACCCGCTCTGAACATGAATTGCTATCCCTCGGTGTCTACTGGTGGCGTCGTACCTTGCCGAATTTGACTGCCTTCCTTGCTTGATAAGAATAAAACAGAAGCAATAAAATTATGAACATACGATTATCTATATTCAAGACGTCGGACTATAACGTGGCCTTTATTGTATAGTAAAGGTCCTCTGCTTTACCACACAATTAGTGCGTTCATATTGTCAGATGTACGCCCAGCGAACTTTGGTTAGAACAAGTTGCTAGGAGTAGTGGTAGGGGCAGCCAGGAGTAGTGGCAGTGTGAACTATCGTCAGCGTAAGTTCTACCAGGTGTAAATCCAATGATTTTACTACTAACAAGTCCAGTAGTGAGCTAGGTGTAATCTTAAAATTGACAAAATATTTGGTAAAATTTGTTTGCAAAAAATTATTTACAATAAACAATATGTGTTTTCATACAAAATGTTTTAAAACGTTTTCCTGGCCTTGATCAAACTTGATATTTAATGTTTACCAAACCCAAAATATATCCTGTTTAAAATGTTTTTAAAACATTGCTGGGAAGATGCACAAAATGTATAATAATGCATTGCACATATCATGTGGCAGGATTGAGTAACTGGGGAAGTGCTAAATTCTCCTTTTTACTATAGCAAACATGTATCTTTATGCAAAAATATACAGTAATTCATGGGAGTTGAAAACATTTGGCCTTTCACAAAATAGTTTTGTAGAAGTCTATTTCTCCAATGCAACAAAAGAAGGTACACACAAGCTATGGCGTGTCAGTAGGAGGTGACCGAGGTGGGACACTGTTGGAAATTTCCGTAGAGCTAGGAGAATTTTTCGTCCATTGTTGATTGTATTATACTATGAAAGTGATCATTTTTATGTAAGTTTTTCTGTGTGTTCGTTCTTCAGAGAATTCCAGTATTTGAGATTGTTTTTAATATCATTTATTTCTTGTTTTCTGGATAGATTTATTTGCACATTTTACAATTTTATTTGTGCATCTTTAGTTACATGAAAGCTTAGAATTGCATGAAAAGTACAAAATTAATATAGTGTGAAAATATCTACTTATAAAGTAGAAATTGTGATGTCAATAGGCCAATAGTGTTGGAGGAGGCAGAACTTGACATCTAGTATTATTTTGTCTTACAATACACACTACTTTTGGAGCAAATTCTGATTGAAAAGTGCTGAAAATTTATCAGAGGCATAGGGCAAATCTAGAAGAGGTTACTCACCAGGGCTGTTTGTTAAGGGGGCACCAACACTAGGATCCACAACATGCTCATCTATTAAGGCACAGTTCTTTAACCCTAATACATTTGCACATTCATTGAATGACCTTTGAAAATGTGGGTACCAATACTCTGCAACTTGAGGTCAAATTTTGCACTACAAGTGTTAAATTGGTGTTATTGAACTATGGCATCGGGATTAGGCCATTGTGCACCTTTGTTCCATAACCATTAGGGTATAGGACATTTTTTTTTTTTTTTTTAGCCCCCGAATGAAATGTATTTAATTATGTTTGTACTCACTCAGGTAGCATTGTGTGTGAATTTTACATCCAAACTAGAGGCTATTCTTTTTTATGGGCATTTTAGTGTCTAAAATGGCCCAAAATGAGGGTTTTTCAATATTGCCGTCCATTTCTAATCGTCACCCCCATAGGCTTTACATGTAAAATAAAAAGGCTCGTAAAAATTTAATAGCCTCTAGTTCGGATGTAAAATTCACACCAAATGCTTTTTGAGTGATTATAAAGATAATTAAATAATTTTCATTCGGGGGCTATGTGGATTTTTTTTTATGTATTCCTTGTACAATGACATTTCACAATAAAATGTCCATTGGAAACAACGGTGTGTGGTCCATAGTGCAACCATTTTCAAATTTTCACTTCAATTGGGGCACATGCCTTTCTTGCCCCATGGTGCTCGGTAACAGGTTTTTTTTGGGTGGGTGGAGGGGAGGGGAGGGGGGCCATCAAAATGTGGGGTATCCAAATGCAGGGCATCCAAAATACAATATAATTATGCTGAAATTGGAATACAGCTATAAAGAAGAAAAAAATCTCAAAAGGTGTGTGACCATTGCCTTCCCAGCCACCCACTTGATACGGTCCGGGAGGGGGGTATTTGGTATGGGCATTTTGATGAGGGGATTACCTCACATTTACTGATTTGAACATGTATAATTTGATGTCATAGTGTAATTTTACAATTGTCTATGTGAAATTGAAAATAGGTCATATAGGACACCACATTTGCCAAAATATAAAGAGAATATGACCGCATTTGACAAATAGGGCCATACATATTATGATGCAGTGTATTGGTAATTATGGATACCAGTAACTACAACGATGTGTTGTCATATATATTGATATATATCATGAAATAACATGTGAATAACATTGCCATATATAGGACATTGAAAAAAATGAAATAGCATAATAAAACCATGCACAAGTCACTTGCTGCTAATTAAAGTTACAAATCTAGATTTCCTGTATGAAATACTTTCTTATTAAATGCTCTGCTAGTGCCAATTATGATCAATGAGCAACGTCAAGCCTAAATAGGTCATATGGATCATTTATAGATCATGTCTATTCAGAGCCGTAGCCAGGGGGTGTGGGGGTGCGACGCACACCCCAAATTTGCAAAAGTATACAAAAAGTCCCCAAATTTAAGAAAAGTTCAAGAAAAGATTTTTAAAGCTTTTTGACCAATTTTTGCGGAAGAAAGTCCACTTTTCACAAAATTGCCCCCTCCTTGGAAAAAAAGTCCACTTTTGAAGCATTTGTATGTTAGCAATGCTTACTGAATTTACAAACCACCATCCTTGGAATGTTCATTAATTATTTCTATATAATTAGAATTACATCCATTTGAAACGTTATCAAAATTGAATAATAAAATACCTGGCAATGGGCCTTCAGATTTTAGTTCAAATATAGGCCTACTTATATGTATCAATTATGTATTCATCGCCATGACAATTTCTTCACTTCAGTTGCTTGTCCAAGACGTACTTGACATTCTTAGAAGTAGAAGAAACAGTAATTTAAGTTTATTGTAACTACTTCAAATGATAATTTTAATTGGCATTTTATAGAAAATTATATGTGAATAGTGCAACTGGAGTGGAGTATTAGTTGTGACATAATATTCATAATTTTGATGTTTTTAATAGCTTTAAGTTCAATTCATTATTTCAAACAACAATGCAGTACATCTTATGATTAAAAAATATTGTGTTTTTAAATTTGCAATTGTAAAGTTTATTTCAAAAATTGCAGGAAAAGGGGAAAAAGGCCAGATTTATATAATAGTAAGTCTTCAATAATATTCATTCCCTCTTGTTCAACTGAACTTGAGAGAAAAGTCAATAAGCCCCCAATTTTATTGTGATCAGCCAGGATTTCGTTTTAAAGATTGCAAAGAAGTGGACAATATAAAATGATTAAGAAGTGTTGTTGACCTGCAATAATTTAAATGTAAGACTTCGTAAATGAAAGTGTCAGAAGCAAATCTGATGTTCCTAACTTAACTACTACACAGTATTCACATTTAGAAGCAAGCATCAAGTTCGTTATGTCAGATAAACAAATTAGATTTCCACCTTAACCCTCTCCGTGTGGGTGTCAACTGCAGACGACAAGTTTCAAATTTTGTTTTAAAAATTCAACAATTTCAGAAATGTAAATTGTCATGACCATATTTGGAAATAGCATCAAAAATGCATTAAAATGAGTATAAACAAGCCTAGTATTAGTTGAGTGGTTCTTAAGATAGCTCTTGATATTTTGAGAAAATATCTCAAAACTTGGACTTTTTATGTTGAAGCCTATGGCCAGCACGTACGCAGAGTATTAACCAACCTGGGCAAGCACCCTACCCAGGTGGTGATTTAGAAGGAGCTGTTTGCACTCGAACTACACCTGTAGCTTACCACACTTGTTCCTGCTGCTACACACTCTCAAACTAACACTTGTTATAATCACTACTGGTTGCCTTAGCAACATGCTGTGATTATGATCTGTGATTGGTGCAAAGTTTTGATGATGTCATCATGCAGTTCCAAGACAAGTTGTTCAGGGATTGTGAGTTGTCGTAAATAGGACATAGAGCCTTAGGGGTTGAACACACTGCTATGTATTTGGCGTGATTGTAGCGTTTTAATAGAGGGTTGGCAATCGTTTTGCTCTGTGAATTGGGACAGTTGATGTGCAACAGTTAGTCAAGAAATGGGTTAATCTCTGACATGAAAACTACACTAGCAGTAAATTAAGATCAATTTGGAAAAAAGGAAGATGAATATGAATCAGTTAATGTTGCATATGTCAACATATCCATGTTGACTCACAAAGTCAGACTGTTTAATGAGCTACTTGGCTTGTGGTTGGCGGCTTATTCGCCTGCAATTCGCAGCGCTTGGTAATAAAACGATGAATGTTTGGCTTCTTCTTCATAACATAGACCTTTTTGAGTTTTTCATGTATTTAGCGGAAACAAAATGTGATTGAGCTTGTGAATAACAGATTGTTAAGTATACCTGGATACTAGGTGTGTATAAATCAGGTACTGATTGTTTAACAGACACCCTGCTTACAGTCGATCCTTGCTTGTACGTCAGGTTATTTAAATCACAATTCTCACAGCTATTCTTGCATTTTAGGCAACAAGATGAGAAAATGAATGTAGTTCAAGTCCGTTTATACATTTATGTCATTATTACTTTGTTTATAAATCACAGTAAACTTTACTTCTTCTTGACATTAGCAGTGTCCTTTTTGTCAGAGTTTCTAGAAGCAAAGTGTCACAGATTTTGGATAGTTCTCTGCCCCCATCCCATTTAAGGGTAAGGCTGGTCTCTTTCTCAATGAAATTTTGATTAAAAAGATTTTTGTTTGATAAAGTTTTGAGAGAAAAAATAGGATCTGTATTTAACTATTTATCGATATTTCCACCATATTCTTGATCTCATCAAAATGTTGAAAGCTATGAATATCGGAGGAGATCATTGATGGTCGGTGATTTTGACCCCTTTGTAGTTTAGATGTCAATGATTGTATAGGTTGTTGGGAGACGATCAGTGTGTCAAATTGCTTCATGTTTTACAGCAAAAGTACCAGACACATAACAACATTGCTTTGAATAAATTCATGTTTGTGTATGTAAGGTTCCATTGTGGGCTGCTTACTAAGGTGTACGGTATTCGAATCATGTTGCCTATGATGACAAACGTCAGACCTTTGAACTAGTGAACATCGTACACAGATAGTGAACCACGCTGACAACATTGCTTATCTCCCTAGAAACAACCACAAAAGATATGAGATGAAAAGTGAGCAAGAAACAAGGCCCGAGGAGCTTCTCCGCAAGATGTTGTTGTATTCTTGACCATCTATGCTTTTAGGTGTAGTAAAGAAACAAAGGGGGAATTATATCAATTGTTAAATCTCACACCAAGTGGTAGAATTTAGTTAAGTTCTGAAACTGTGGTAGACCATCTGGGGGCCTATTTCTGTCAACTAAACTTGATGTAAATCCCTGCGAAATTAGTCATTTTCCACTGGAATTTCCACCAAAATATTCCACTTTCTGCACAACTGCCTGCTTAATTGTATTATTATCAATTTGTTTGTTTTTTCCACCCAATTTTTTCATTGGGTCTTGATCAGGAGTTTAATAGTTGTAATAAGTGTTGTTTGACAAATGTCAAAATTGCATTTAGAGAACTGCATGAAATCTTCTTCACATTTCTTTTCATTTAACATTGTTTATTGGGCAGCAATCAGACACGTAGCAAGGTAACAAAAAAATAGGGCCGACAAAGGAGCAAAACACAATAATTGGCAAGTTTTAGGGAACTGGAATGAGCGTTTTGAGCGTTTGACAGCATTTTTTTGTGGGACATGAGAGCACATCAGACATATCGAATTGTATTCTGAATACGAAGAATGTCTTTCTGATATCAAATAATTTTCATTTTATTAAATTCACGATATAATATAAATTTTATGACAAATTATTAAAATTTGATATTTTTCACATTTTGGAGATATATCAGTCCTCAAAGTAAATTTTATAAATTTAATGATATAGTCTTAAAGTGTATGTAGCTGGGAGGAAAAGCCGACGATCAATTGAAAATTTTGACCTTTCATATTGAAGATATGGATTTTTTCCCAAAAAGACCTAACTTTTTTTGGTGTTTTGGGAAAAAATCCATATCTTCAATACGAAAAGGTCAAAATTTTCAATTGATCGTCGGTTTTTCATCCCACCTACACATACACTTTAGGTAGAAATCATCAGATTTATAAAGTTTACTTGAGTACTGTTAAATATCAAAAATATCAATTTTAATGATTTGCCATAAAATGTGTATTACATTGCTAATTTCAAAAATCAAAATTATTTGATATCAGAAGGCCATTCTTCGTATTCAGAATGCAATTCGATATGTCTGATGTGCTCTAATGTCCCACAATAAATACTGTCCAAACGTTCATACCCCTTCCCTTAAGCTGATAATTTAGAGGTTAATTTGCTCAAAAGTGGGGCGGCCATTGTCGCCCCCACTTACAGCGCGCCTGGACACTATAGATATTTCACTATCACCAGCAATTGTGACTTCAACTATAAATAGCTAAGTCATCAACCCTAAAGTAGTCGTCGACCCTATAGTTGATATTAATGATACACATAGCAGCTATGTATGTATTCCTCACAGATACAACATCCTGGCACATGAACGCCGATATTCATTCCCTGTGAAATGTCAAGTATCCAAAGGCGTGGTGAAATTATTGACGTTATGTAGGAGTTTACATTAAAATAAACACGTTTCTTTAAGATAACAAAAAAACGCGAGATGAAGATAATCAAATTTGTGTCTAAATGTCAATGGTGAATTTATAAATGGATTATCAGATATGTGCTGTGCATTAAAGGGGCATTTCGTGATCCACAGCCTCATCCCCCCACTTTTCTCAAAAAAAGTTGAGATTTTTACATCACTGGAAACCTCTGGCTACATAATGTTTATGTACAAAATATTTCTTGCAGATTAATTCGTTTTGCAAAGATATCGTGAAATTTGAATTTCGTTCTGGTGCACCAGAACGAAATTACAACGCATTGTCTATGGAGCAGTGTAATACACATAATCATGCATAACTCATAACGCATAAAATCGGAATCAACTGAAATTTTGGGAATAGGCTTTTTTCGTAGATATTTACTGAAAAATGTCATAAAAAGATGATGCTAGGATCACGAAACACTCCTTTAAAATAGCAGTGTTTTACTTTATTTACACATTTCAGTTCCATAACGTTTTCATTACTGTGATTTCATTCATTTGTATGCACCTGATCTGCATTGCAATTGATATCATATTCATTTGACAAGTTATGATATATAAATCCTTCAAATCAAACAAAGTATGTTTTATATTTATTGAAATTCATACTTTTTGGGCAAATATCTCCTAAAAATCTTATTTTTAACAAATGTGATCCAACTTGACATCACGGTGTTTGCCACCCCCAGATTGCAAAGGCTAGCCACACTTCTGCAAAGTCAGAGAAGAAGGGCAGCACTGGTCAAGTATAATACATGGTAGAATCTGGTCCATGCTGTAGACATCCACCAGATGAAAACATTTGAATCTTTACCCAGAGCAGTTAGCGCACATTAACATTGGAAAAACAAACAAAAAACAGTGCATCTGGCCGGATTCGAACTGGCAACCATCGTTATACTAGCATATTCTAACCAACTGAGCAACAAATGCACGCTGTACAGCCTGTCTCAAAAATAATTGTGCAAGTGAAAAGCGCCCTCTATGGCAGTTAGAAAATACCGTTGTGACATGATGCTTACATCAACGCCAGGAGCGTAGTCGTAGCTCTCAAATGCCATTTGTTCTGTTCAATTTGCTTGTTTTAATCTCGAGATATGTTTAGTTAACGACGAAAGGGTAAAATCACAATTGTGCCACTTTTACTAAGGAAGATCAAGATGATGGTACATGTAAATCAATGATAGCATCAAGTGTATCAAGAGTTCCTTCGTGAAATCAAAAGAATGCATCAATTATACGACAATAAAAATAGTTTTTACTGTTTTACTGTTTTATCATGATACAGGTATTATTATTATTCTCTTTTTCCACTAAAAACAGAATAAAAGAGAAATTGATATTTCACATTCTGCTGTAAAATTAAATACATGTGCATGTCAATGATTTTATCATGGTAAATACTGTTTTCTTTGTCACTCAAGACATGTTAAAAGACAAACAAATATCGCAAACTAGGTTATTGAACACATATTATTTGTTGGGAGAGAAATTAGACAAAATAATGCATCTTATCATCAAAATGATGCGTCTTATGCACGATCTCCGAAGGGGAGTGCATTAGATGCATCAACATCAGCTATCGTTGATTTACATGTGCAGCCCGCTTCCTTAGTAAAAGTGGCACAATTGTGATTTTACCCTTTCGTCATTAACTAAACATATCTCGAGATTTAAAAAAGCAAATTGAACAAAACAAACGGCATTTGAGAGCTAAGACTGCGCTCCTGGCGTTGATGTAAGCATCATGTCACAACAGTATTTTCTAATTGCCATAGAGGGCGCTTTTCCCTTGCACAATTTTTTTTGAGACAGGCTGTAGAAGAGCATAAGATTGAAATCTATAGGTATTAGGTTCAAATCCGCTAATGCAAAAAACGCAATATATTACAAACACCAAAAAAGGAGCAAATTACCAAAGACTTGAACTGAACCATATAGTACCAATGTATAATATGTAGGTGCAGCAATGACTCAAGCTTTCTAAAATTGTATCTATCCAGAGGAATGGTGCATGTCTGATACTACAAGATTTTAATTTAAGACACTCTGTAATCTCAATTGGCTCCCTGTCACATTGTAGCTATAGAGATGTTTCCATTAAGTAACAGTCAGTGTTTCTATAATTGACAAATTAATCTGACTTTGTAACATGCCACTGGGCTTAAGGGATCACACAAATTAACTTGTTTGGTCAGATAGGCTGAGTAAAGAAAACACTGAATCATGTCTTCCCTCCCGCCCCTAATGGCCCTGATGTTTAATTGGCAACTTTTGACTTCAAATTAATATCAATGTTACACTAACAGTGAATCACATTTCCTCATATTTTATTTCTTGCTTTTTATTGGCAAATATTAACACAACATAGCATTTTAAGATTTGGCTAGGTTGCATTTCACCTCAATGTTTTGGTAGTCATGGTAGTTAGTGATTTTACCCTCGGACTGACTCCAATGACGATTGATATGTGCTTGATTTACCCTATTGGACTTATTTGGAGGGCATCAGAATCCGAAGAACTCAACCGAGTCAGTGATAAGGTAAGCGCATTGCTCTTTTCTATAGTATTCGTCAAGGTCCTTCAGCGGTGTCTAACTACTCTTCCTGATTATCATGTAAAAAACTAGGTCACACGTTGCTATGCAGCTTGATTGGCAAATGAGGTGCCGATCAGAATCAGTAGCCAATCAGAACCCCACTTCTGTGACGGAGCCAGATTAGCCGACCACTGAAGAACCTTGCTGAAAACTATAGGAACAACTAGGATATAATTTGCCTGTGGATTGTTAGGCCTACATCAAGCGCTAAAATGAGTAGCTATATAGTTTGTTCAAGGAACAATTTCTATAACAGATATGTTCAGAGTATAGAATGCCCATCTCTCTTTTGAAGTACTTCGGGAGAGGCAATAGGGGTAATGAAGAGCCTTGCCCAAGTGCACAACACCTTGATACCGAGGGGATTGAATGCACAACTTCAAGCTACATCACGATTATGAGTCAAAATCTAAGACCGTAAGTCCATACTCTATAAACGCTGCTGTGTGTGTAATGCTTATGGAAATCTGCCATATTGAATTGTCAGTCATGGGGCCACAGACTTAATTAAACCAAGGAGGTTAGAGGAGCAGAGTACATACAATGTGTAACTCTATGTGTATAAATATGGAAATCTGACATATTGGATTGTCAGTCATGGGGTCAAAGACTTAAGTCTGTTGTCCCATGACTGACAAACCAAAGAGGTTAGACCAGCAGAGTACATACGCCATGTAACCATATTGGAGTGTCACTCATGGAGCCACAGACTTAAACCAAAGAGGTTAGACCAGGAGAGTCCATTGTACCGCTGTGTGTAATGCTTATGGAAATATGCCATATGTGTAACTCTTTGTGTAATGCATGGAAATCTGACATTGGATTGTAACTCATGGAGCCACAGACTTAAACCAAAGAGGTTAGACCAGGAGAGTCCATGTACCCCTGTATGTAATGCTTATGGAAATCTGCCGTATGGGATTTTCCCTCATGGGGCCACAGACTTACACCAAGGAGGTTAGACCAGCAGAGTACATACTCTGTGTAACTCTTTGTGTAATGCTTATGGAAATCTGACATATTGGATTGTCACTGATGAGGCCACAGACTTAAGCCAAAAAGGCTAAACCAGGAGAGTCCATGTACCCCTGTGTGTAATGCTTATGGAAATCTGCCATATGGGATTTTCCCTCATGGGGCCACAGACTTAAACCAAGGAGGTTAGACCAACAGAGTACATACTCTGTGTAACTCTTTGTGTAATGCATGGAAATCTGCCATGCTGGAGTATGGTGGGACACACTAGAGAATCCAAGTTTGGAGTGTGGCCTGGTGAAATGATCCAGAGCAGAGGTGCACTATTTTGCTCTCCTATCATCTGAGCTTTATTTTTCTTAAAAAAAGTGCAATCAGAAATGAAGGAGGTTTGGAAGATGATTAAGAGGTAATTTCAAATTTTATTCCCAATACGTAGATCATCAACTAAAAAATCAACACAAAATAGATCAATTTGTGATGATTTGTTTCCGGTCAAAGTATAACAGAGGAGGGAGGGAAGGAGGATTAGGATGGCTCTAGCTCTGTCAAAGACAGGATGCTGTATAAATGGTTTAAATTGACTACTTGAACTCAATGGGATCCCTTCAATTATGACTAGGATTTATACAGATGAGAAATGTTACAATTTGACATAACAGAGGACAAGTTTTTATCAATTGGTTAAGGTCATGGGGTCAAATGGCTGTCCCTAGGGAGAGTAAGTACTTTAGTGTTGTTATTATGAGTTAAGGGCTTAATAAGAGGCGTTTGATCAAGCGGGATGGGTGTTGTCACATCAAAATCAAGTTTAAAATTGAGAGGAAAATTGCGGATCTGAAATTTCGGTCAAATTTCGGAACACCCTTGCTTTATTCCAGTTTTGCTTTCCGTTTTCTTTTCAAGAATCCATCGACCACATAATAATTTGCTTATAAAAGGAAGTTTTAATATTCATGTCATCCTCAATCTAGTTCCTTTCCCCACCAATCAATGTTGAGTACTTCTTCTAAAGGGAACAATATGTCACAATATAATGTTAGCATAAGTCTGTCTCTTGCATGCTGCCAGCTACAGTGGAAAGTATAAACATGAAATTATTTTTATGGAGCATCTGTGATCAAAACATATTCAGTCTTTCCCTTGATGGTCCTCAGTGAACAGGATTTGAACATGTGACCCATGAATCTTTAGCCCACGTCTCTTACTAACTTTGCTGTCAAGTAGAGCATACAGCATCAAATTGTAGCCCTAATATTCCAATCTAAATTTCCCTACTTTCTAAAAGTAATAAAGGGAAATTGAGAAAAGGGGAATAATTAATAAGGTAAAAAACCCTCAAAAACATTATAATAGTGGGGGAGGGACACAGCCATTAAAATCAAAAGACATCATAGTGAGACAAAACTTGAATGATCATGCCACGCTCATAGCTCAGGGATGAGATGCGCCCCATCTACCAAAATAAAAGGTCCAATATTATTTTCAATGAACCTGTATTGAAATTTGCTCAAAAAGGTCTTAATTTGATAAATATTTTTGGGTACACTTCTTTGAGTGAAATTGTTCAACAAAGGGATCTTTTGCATTTTGGAAGTCTTTCAAAACCACCCAAAAAGTACTATGTTGCAGGCAAGTGAAACACAGCAGTATATAGTCCCAGTCTTGGGTAATGAGCAAGTTGATCAACACGTGAAAGCATCAATGGTGCATGGAGTGCAGTGGGGAAGGTTGTCCTGGCTCCAAAAGTTGTGATGTCCATTGTTAGGCCTCAAATATCCTCATTTTGGATCAATTTAGCATTATAAGTGCAAATTTGTGCACAGTTTGTGCACAAATTGTGTCCATTCAAGTAATGGTAGCAGGTTAGATAAGAGGAACGATTTGGCATATTTGCTCCATTCAGAAATATTGCCGGGTATTGCCATTGATAAGAATGTAAAGTAAAGCTCCCCCTCTAATAACCCCCTCTCCAATTTTTCAATGAAAAATTTACAGAAATACAAACATCTCTATGGCATATTATGTGAGTAAGCTTAAAACTTGCACCAGTCATGTCAGTGACGATTGCTAAATTGCATGGACAAAATCTATTATGACTTGAACTAACATCTATTTCATTGCCTAATTATAGTAGAATTTCACTCATTTCATCAGACTCTTGCTTGATGATGCGCTTACAGGTGTAATTTTGTTGTATTTACCACGAAAATGTCATTTTCCACTCGATTCCATTCGGGGTGCCGCCATCAGTATTAGTATAGTTGTAAATCCTTCCTTTCTACAGGAGCACCATCGGGAAATGGAACCGGATTTTTAAGTTTTTTTCACTGAAAATTCACTTTGGAAAAATGCAATGCCCAGGGCGTTTATTACAGACAATACGGTATGTATTCTCTATGCAGCAGGTTGGACAAATTAATCAACAAAAAGCTAGTAAAATAAAGAAATGAATAGGTATTGAATGTATAGAGTGTAGAGTCATCCATAAGTTGGCCTACCAGCTATAAGCCTAATTCTCCTTAACTCAGACATAAGATTTGACAAGGGAAGACCATCAAAGGTTAAATTCCTCCTGAGAGAATGCTGCCCTTGTCTCACCTTATGTTGTGTGTGTGTTCTCTTAAGTATGCTCCTACACATAACAACCCTTCTCTTGCGAATGTCCCCCACTCAGGTAGAAGAATTACAAAAATGTCTCAAAAATTCTCATCACGGTGATGATACCCATGATGACAACCAACTTAGCCCAACAATGGCTCAAAATGAGTACAAACATGTCAAGTCTTCAATTTAACAGGTACAACACACCAGTTTGGGGTAGGAAGAATTACAATTAATTTGTGGATAGTGATGAGTTTTTAAACCCCTGTTTGAACTACAAAATGTTGTTACCATGCACACCAGCTTTAAATGCCATGCCAGTCAATATTTTTGGCTAGGTCTAGCTAGCTGTCTATTGAGTCTGATGGCCCCAGGGTCTTTCCCACACGCCCGCTACCACACATCCTTAACGAAACCCCACTTTAGTAACAATTATCATACTTTAGATTTACACGATTTCCCAAAAATAATATTTCAATATTTATATTTTAAAAGGGGGTGCTTCCTACTGCTGCAAATTCACCATAATGCATTTGTGTCCTACATTTGCATGCTAAATGCACTAGTTGAAATACACAAGATCTTCTTACAATGAAAACGACAATTTGTAGTTTATGTAAACAGAATAGCCATCAAGGCAGACAGGGTTCAAAATAAAGTCCTGAGACTGAGTTAAGGCTGATGTATACTCCATTATCGCAGTATCTTGTGATGCTGTGATGCTTAAATCCAACGTAACATGGTGCAATGTTATTGCAAAATGCTCCATCCATGCATGCAATATTGCGATTGCCAGGAAGATGTAACTACTGTTGCAATTCTTCTTTGGTGTTTTACTGACCGCGATTTCTTGGCAGCCAATCAGAAGCGCACAGTGCTGCACACTTAAAACTACGGGGTCAAAAAATGACCCAAACGGGGTCATTTTTGACCCCAGCATAGTTATCAACTAAACACCATACCACTAACGGGTCATTTTGACCCCATTGGTCGGGTCATTGCAATGACTACGTATTTGGGTCAAATAGTAACCCCATTGGGGTCAAAATATTACCACATTTCGGGGTCAAATGAAATGACCCCTTCAAAAGGGTTGCCTTATTGGGTTACTTAATGACCTCATTTGGGGTCAAATGAAATGACCCATTTGAAAGGGTTGTTTTATAGGGTTACTCAATAACCACATTTAGGGGTTGTTTGGATTTTTTTAGTAGGCCTATGGTCATGCTGGTCCCACCAGGACATAAGTGTGTTTCTGCACAGAGAAAGCATTACATAAACAGCCTAAACTGCAAAATGCATCTGTGTATCACACTCACACACAGTCAGTCATCGCCTATGACAGTTCACGTATTATAAGCTTACATGATATAAGCTTATAACAACTGCAGCCAAGACACCAGCCACGACAGCATGAAATTGGAATGAATCTGCGTGCATAGACAAGGGTCTATGCATCCTTGCAGTCTCACTTTTCAACTAACTTTTCATATTCCATCATGCAGACAAGCACACACGACAATCCGCTGAGCTGCACAATCAGAACAAATATGGCGCTGATGTGACCACGTGAGCCGACAAATAGTTCCGAAATGCAAGTCATTATAAAGTTGACAAATTGTGTAACTTCGGTCAAAAAATTAGTTTTATTTATTAATCAACAAACATTAATTGCAGCTCATGTTTAAACTCATTTATGAATTGAGATTTTCAAAGCGGAAGATTGAAACTGATATCAATGCGCCGACGGTATCGGCAAAATGACCACTAAGTTTTTGACCACGTTAAATGCGTGGCTAAAATGACCTCGTGAATGTGGTCAAATTAAAACAGTACAACCCCCTTGAAGGGTCAAAACAACCCCAAACGTGGTCAATTCAAAATGACCACGGAAAATATAACCCCGTTGTTTTTAGTGTGTGCGAGATCGCAACAAAGTTGAACAAAATTTAACTCATGGCAATGACCAGAAATCCATCACGCGATGAGAATTTTCACAGCGGGGTCATAACATCTGGCGCTATAATTTCATGACGGATGCGATATCGTTGTTGTGAAGTGGAGTATACATCAGGCTTGACACTAATATCCTTAGATATGTGTCATTTTGGTGAGGTTATACTTGCTATGACCCTATATTTAAGTGAGCTTTGCACAAATTTAAAGAGATGTGATTTGAGCAATTGAAACAAGTCTGACAAAGTCAGGGCAATTAAGGCCAAAAAAAATGAATGTTTTGGTTCTTGTCCCCTCCTGTCTCAATATCTGTAATTTTTCTTTTTTTTAAATAGATTTTTAAACTAATATTTAAGACTTTGGACTGCTTTATGAAAACTTTATACACAGGCTTATAAATAAGTTTATTACAGAACAAGGATCACTTTCCAGTCTTTTGTGGTACTCAAGAGGATTTATCCCTCAGAATCTCATATTGTGACATCTCGCCAGAAGTATTACAAATTATTATTTGAATTTCTTTAACACGCAAAATATAGACCAGGCAGATCAATTATGTCCTTCTTAACGTGGGTCTACTTTTCGGTGTAGTGATAAAAGCCTAATAATAATTCCCGCCGATTACGAGCTGATCAAAGTATGTACCGAATTCATTGCATTAAATGCCCAGGGTGCTTAACAGTAATTTTGGTGGGCGCTTATTTATTATCTTGTTTACATAATTGCATGTAAAAATGACCCAAAGTATGGATTTTTATGTGTTGATGGTTACATGTTTCGGGCCTTGAGGGCACACCTTAAATCCCCTACCCGAGTGCGATTTATAGCTCACCTTACAAATCTGCCAGAGCCTTAGCTTCTTCATAAGTGCAATTTATAGCACACCTGATAGCTCCCCTAAAATTTTAAGGTGTGCAATTTGTAACAACCCCTCTCTGACATTACAAAATCCACCAGTCCAATACTTGTGTAGTTGGATCCAACACTGATGTTGGTTCATGTGTAGTCCCGGTGTGTAGTAACGTTAAAAAGCGCTTATAGGGGCATGGGCAGTAAATGGAATGAATATGGTAATAATTTACATTGCACGGTGTACTTACTAATCACTAACAATACAAGTGTACAATACAGGACATTGACTCTACAGACAACAGAAAACCAATAATATGAATTTACAGTGAAATTAATATCCTTGACCCAGGCTTATTAGGAGAAACAAAAAAACTAGCCATTCAGGATGAAAATTGAGAGGGATAAAAACCTAGCTGCATTTGTTTCATCTTCAAAAGAAATTTATCTTTATAAATTGCAATTAAGGTGATAATAGGGATATCATATTTACCTTCTTAACTTTTACCTCAGAAAATTTCTTGAAGCAGCATGACAAGTAATGTTTTCGTAGCGCAACTTCTCGCAATTCATCTTTTTGTTATGCATTACATGATGTGCATTTATGTAATACGGTTGCTTTGAAATGTCACAGCACTCGATAGCACAATTACGTGATATTTGCACCATATAGATGGATTTACCTTTTGCTGACCCCTGGACATAGCAATATGATTATCCCCCTCCCCGGCTCTTCAGATCGACGTGTTACACCCTCCACACCCTCCCCCACCACTGTAATGAGTTTTTTCAAGAATTCTTGCTTCAAGTTGCTTGAGTATCCGCAAATTAATTAATTGGGACAAAAATGTGCACAAAAGCACACAGAAATGTGCAATTTTAATGCTATAATGGGGGAAATTCATCCAATTGTGGCCTAAAACCGGGACAAAGGAAGATACATATTACTTATTCAACTTGCATTTCCTTTTTTTTCTTCATATTATTATTGTTATTATGCCCCCCCCAGATTGTTTCCCACAGTCCTGTGGCAAATCCGACCCTGTCCGAAAGCCGCATTGATATGGATTGCCACAATATTGCACATATGAAATTTATGCATCTAAGGCTTCTTGAGATATTGGGCAAATTATGAATATCCTTCATTTTGATCTACTCTGGCTCAAATCTGAAGCTTAAACTTCCTGGAATGCAGTTTGTTTCTTTGTAAAGCGCTTTGGGATCATTCTTGTGATATATTGCGCTATATAAATGTTTTTTGTATTATTTAATTTGCTGGTCAAATGAAAACAAAAAATTATCCCAGCGACTGAAATGGGTGTGATGTTGTCATTAGTTACCATTGGCTGAACTAATGGGCTGGGTAGACCAATCACAGGGGTGCTTGCACAGGGCCTTTGACGCCATGTTGTTTGTGAGAGCTCATACTCTAACGGAATAACTTTGAATGGTCGTATAAAATTTTAAACCCCTGGCCTAAACCACATTGTCAGAATAACATGCTTCTTAGAATGAAATGTGTCAAATTGTTTTCATTTTTGTTTTTCTTCAAAAATCATCAACTGGTAGAAACTTTTAGAAAAACCTCTTTAGAAATTTGTAAAACCCTTAAATATTTACCTTAATTCTCATCTTATTTCTTCACAAGTTTACATTTAGTATTTTACCATTGGTTCAATGATTGGCATTTGTCCTGAATGACAATGTTATGCATGGCGCCTCTGAAGAGACTCTTGCTCCTTTGTGTGACCAGAAATGATTATTACATGACTATGATGCTTGTACTGTCAGTCAGTCAATCTGTCAGTCATTCATTACAATCATATCATAATCAAATTATGACACAATCATAACACATCTCTTGTGATCCTGGCCTTACTTATTAAGAGTTCATTGTAGTCCGACCACTTGGACCCATTTTTCTCTAAGATCGTGCACTGTACAATAACCATTGAATGCCACAGACCATTCCCTGGTTCTCATACACAGGGTGTAGCTGCAACCCCCCCCCCCTCCTCCAGTTTGCAAAAGTATTGAAAAAATCCCCACAAATCATAATTTGCACGAGTAGCAAAAAAAAAAAAAAATTCTGGTTTTTGAGTCAAAAAGGTTCAAATTTTGGGAAGAAGGTCCACTGTTCACAAACTTGCCCCCACTGGAAAAAAGTCCACCTTTTTAAAATCCATTCACCCCAAAAAAATCCTGCATACAGGCCTGCTCAATAGGATATTTTAAAGTCTTAGAGATCTTGTGGGAGTAGTTCCAGTTCAATATCCAAACATTTTCCATAACTGGTTTTAATATAGGGCCTAATCACAATGGGTTATAATATTTTATCTACAAATTATTTGCATCTCTGGTATAGTCCCGGCCCCCGCACTCCGTACATCCGCGGGTATTCATGCGAACTTTAAAAACACCCCTTTTGCATCTCATTTGCGAAGTTTTCAGGGAAAAACACCCTTTTTTTAGCGATTTTGTGAATTATTTGCCCTTCGACAATACCCCTATTTTCGCTATTTTCCCCTATATTTTTAATATACCTCTTTTTGGCAGAAATGCGTAGGGTTGGCTCACAGGCCCCATGGCTAAATGTATGAACTTCAATCACATGGCCGAGTGCACACCGGATGCGCCGAACGGAAAATTTTGAAACTGCGATATTTTCATAAAACCACAGAAGATATAATAAAATATTACTACCTCTTCTCTGGTAATTAGCAAGAAGTGATATTTTGATGAAAATACCCTTTTTTTTCAATTTTGTGAACACATGGTTTGAAAAAACACCTCTTTTTTGTGTTTTGTGAATCATGTTTCTTTGTTTCAAAACACCTCTTATTTCGCGAAATTTTCAACAAGCATGGATACCCACGGATGCAGTGAGTGGGGGCGGGGTTACTGTATAATGACCTCCACCCCAAACTTGAATCCAAACCTTACTCTAATCCAAACCCTAAAACTTAACCTTTATCATAATTCTCTTGGGTGGGGACACTTCTTATTCTAAAGTTTTAATGTGTAAATGAAATGTATCCAGGTTTATAATAAGGAATAATTAATCACCATAATATTCTCCCTAGACAGAAATTAGTGCCTGTTTAGAAGCCTAAAATACTAAATAGCACCCATCATTGAGCATGGAGACAACTATGGCATTTTGTCATTAATAATATATTTCTCCTGGAGGATTAAACAAGCTGTCCATGTATTTTCTCTGTCTGTCGTCCGAGTTTTTCCCTTTTCTTTTCCCAAACATACAGTAAATTCACATCAGGTACACCGTGCGATGTAAAAAAAGGAAAGATGTTCATCTGTGCTGTGTAGTATCAATATTGAAAGAATAAATAATTCAGACCATGAGCCAAACTCATCGTTGACTTGAATAGTGATATTTCTAGCAGCACATAGGGTTGCCAATCCTGCGATTTGGAGCCCAAATGGGCTATTTTCTATTGCTACTAATATCTTCCGCAGGATATTTGACCATTTCCTATCCCATAGAAACCAATGGTTATTTAAAACAAATTGGGTGCATTTTCTGCGACTTTCAGCAATTTCCTATCCCATATGAATCCATTTTTATGCAACACATTGGGCAACTTTTCAATGATTTCTCCCCAATTTGGGCTGCAAATGTTAGCAACACTGGCTCTGCAGTCAGCACCATGGTAATGTGCAAGCCATCATTACTGTCCTACTTCTTGATGGAGTGTCTAATATTGTGCAGAAAAACTTAACCTGCATAACTGTTAAGAAAGATTTGCATGGGTCGCTGCATCGCTCAGCTCCCTTCTTCTTCTCCAATAAATGCATGGCAAATTAGGTTTGGGTAATTGTTTCTGAGAGGTGGTTTCTCCCGGCTTGATGTTAAAGATCACCGGTGACCCAATTCTGGTCATTTTGACAAATGCAATCCTCCTTTCTATAATACATTGTAGGTAAATGTAATCTTCTATGCATTGTAGCCAGCCAGGATTTGTTGCTATAAATTAATGCTCAAGTTGATTGCGCTGAAATGTAGGTTTAGCAACGTTATTTTGATGTTGTTGCTTATGTTGTAGCAATACTAGCTACCCATGCAGCCTGCATTGTGTTAGATAACATCCATGAATAATTCACCTGACACAGTCAAATCAATGACTTACTTAGCAATCATTGGTGATGGTTTCTTCTCGCATCATCGTGCTGTGATGAGGGCAGCGGCAGACTGGTCAAGAATAACAATTATTACTCGGTCTGGATTTGAGTGAGCTTACTGGACACGGAGGCTTGCGAGGGAGCCGCATGTCTTGTGAAATGAGTGAGTGAGGGTGTTCTAGATTTAACGCTGTACAGTTTAAAGTGATACTGTCCTGGACCTAGTTAAGCTTTTTGGCTAACTGTGAAATAAAACACAGTAATAAACCTGGCATCTTTTATGATAAGTATATTTGACTGCTTGGAACACAAAAAGGTTAAGTGTTTTTCCAAAGCTGTCACATAAATACGGGACTGTGAGCATCGTAATTCGTAATGTACCAAGTTGCATATTTCTGATATTTTCGAGCAGACATTGTACTGCAATCACAATTTTATAAGTGACAGCACTATATAAATCTCTGAAATGTCCAATGATCTTGGCTTTATCATGTACACGCTACAGTGGTTATAGACCAGAATACAAGCGATTTTGAAAAAGCACTCAAACTTTTTGTTCTCCAAGTAGCTGAACACCTTTTCCCAGGCTTGAGTTAGGCTCTTGTCCTGGATGAAGTTAAATGACTCTAAAAAAATCACAGAAAGCATTGAAATCTGATTTTTAAATTCAGTCCAAAAAATGGTTGGTTTATTTGCATACAGCTAAAAACAAAAACACAAAATAAAAAGATCCCATTTTTTTTCTTTAAATACATTAAAATCTGCCCTATTTTGAAGAGAAAATTCATGGAAGGTTCACTTTTGAGCCTGCCTCACCCCCATCCTGGTTACGGGCCTGATTTTGGCTCATTGCGACATTGGGAAAACCTTTACAAACTGAGTTGCCAGTCAGTGTCACCTTACAAAATTTGTTTTACTGCATGGTTGATACAAGATTATACTGCCCTCAAAATTGATAAGATTTTAAGCCACGATTATCACACTTGAGCTGCCTGCATACAGATTGTGCTCAAGAACTAAAGATATCAGAGTGTGTTAACATTTAGCGTTTTTGCACTTCTAGATATTTTTGATTTAAAAATAACACTTAGAAAGTATTAATGATTGTATAAGTAAAGTGAAGGCCATATAACAGTAAGGTATTACTGCAACATACAGTGCACTTGTGTTGGAAAATGTAAAACTTGTACAAATATGAATGATGATGATTTAGGCATAATTAATTGCAGCATTTCTGTAATTATAGATCAAAAACCAGACAATTCTGCTTTTGATCTTAAGGTTAGCAACTATTTTAAACTGTTGCGATTTGGTAGTTCACAGCATCTTGCAAATTGTAGTGAGCTTTGGCAAACTTGAATTGCATTGATCATTTCATAATGAGTGTGTAGAAGAATTCAAATAATACTTTTGTAGGTCATGTGGTTCTTGAGTTATGTTGTAAAGAGGGCTGAAACAACAACACTTTTGTAAAATGTACATAACTCATTTACAACAATAAATCAAGTAAGTTTTCAAAGTATATGATTTGTAGAATGAACTTTCTTAAAACATCAAAGTGTTATTTTTCAATAATATATTGATTTATGTTTTTTTTTTTTGGGTTGCTTTAACCAACAATATCCTGTCTACCCTTAACATAAACACTTAAGAATTAAACTGCAATTTGCCAAGAATTCTTGTTAATGTTCTCTTGTGTGGTAGATAAAAAGATGGGCATAGTACATTTTGAAAAATATATATTTAGATAAATATGTGAATGAATCAATGAACAGACTAACAAACAAAATAACAAATTTAAAAAAAAAAGAGCACTGAATGTAGATACTCCATTCAATTCACCTGCATCAAGTACTCTGGAATATCAGGGATATGAGACATATCACACACACCCTGGTCAGTCCTATCCGTCCAAGTCAGCTACATAATTAAAGTTCGCCAGTCCAACACCCTTAGAAAAAAGGGTTCATGGCTGTCCTGTATGTAGAATACTCAAGAGAAAAGTGTTCTTAAAAATTGGAAGAACCCCAAAATGGTTCTTCCTGACCTTTCCAGACCCTTTTCATCTCTAAAATGGTTCTTTCTAGCATCTCCAGAACTCTTTTCAGTTCTTTGTAGAGCCATTTAAGGTTCCACATACAGGACAGCTCAAGAACCATTTTAGGTTTGACTTAGAACCATGTTTTCTAAGAGTGTAACGTTGCTAGTTGTTGCTAGTCCAAAAGTACCTAACCCTAACCCTAACCATAACTTATTACTAGCAAATCCCTTATTTTTAGGACTACATGTAGTGAATCTTATTTTCAGACCAGCAAATCTTATCGGTCAGTCTCAATCCAATCTGCCAGTTCTTTGGCATTTTGTTGTACTTTCCATGACTCTGTTGTCAAAACTTGTGAACTTCCTTCTTGAAAACTTTGGATTTCCCTTTTTCATTTTGACATCTTCCCTTCTAGTAAATGGTCCAGGGTAGGGAGGCCTGCTTAGCTAGCTGCCTACCTCCTTGCTTACCCTGGTGGATGTGGTTGGATAAAGAAAGCCAGGAAACTCACTAAATAGCAAAGGTCAAAGGGGATGGGGTGGATCAAGTATTACTTTTTGTAACATTTTGTCTTGAATTTTATCTACAAAACTGGAGTAAGAAGCAGACGAGACAAGAGGGAAGGTGATAAAGAGAGAATTTGAAAAAAATACAAGCAATATACATACATGCACAAACTGGCAGAAAATAGTGAAGAATCTGTGACTTTAGAATTGCATGTTGTAAACACATTTTAATATTCATTTGATTATTACATATCCAGATCTTCATATCACTTGAGAACAAGAGGAGGAGCTTAATTACATTGAAATCCCATATTGAGTGCTCAGTGCAACAAAGTCACATCTAAAAGTCATCTTCATTAGCTCACAAGTTGGTAATGTTGTGTATAAATACAATTGAATAGGCCCTACCTAAATGGAAGAAGGGCCCAACACAATCTCCATTTATAGGCCCAACTCCATGATAGTGTGGATTTGAACCCTTCTTTCACACACAAGGAAGAACTGTCTGCTAGCAATGAAATGCTGGGTCTAACTCATTTTTGTAAAATGGTGGGCCCTTCCTCCATTTAGGTATTCAATTGTGCTCATGAATAATGTTACTCATAGGCGGAATTTTGCGCACTTTTCACGCATCTTCATTTGGGGCTAAAATTGTCTGAAATTGACATTTTTCACAAGCGCAAAAAAAGTCCCAGTCAGGCCTAGAAAATATGTTTATTTCCCAGCAAGAGAGATCAATTTCTCTCCAACTTGGGATTTCCCACCATTTCTTTATCCTGAAAAACAAAATTTCCCTCCAAAATACCCTGAAATTTCCCGGCAAGGAGATTGCCAAATTGCCTGTTTTTTCCAGGCCTGGTCCCAGTAAAAACGGACAAAAATATACTCTGTCCCCACCCCCATATTTGAATGCTTCTGCCGTCATTGACATTGACGTTACCCATGGAGCTATTGGAGATGAGGCTTTGTTGCACTGAGCCCTCTCTCTTTCTAATCTGAACTACATGTGTAGTGAATATAGGAGAGTCAACTGCCCTCCTTGGCTAAAAATATAAGTTTGTATAGCTCATAATACATAAAGATATTTCAGGAGCATGTCAGGAGGCTATATACCTAAATGCAGGAGCGCAGCGGATGGGTAGACCTTTTCCAACTTTTAGAACTTTTTTTTTAACCCTGAAAGCATAAAGAACCTAATTTTTACGCTCGTTACGCTCGTTAAAGGTAAATTTGGACCTCACTACGCTCGCAAAGTGGATCTTTTTGTTCTTTGATGATTAGGGGAGGGCCCCCGCCAGCTACCTGGCTACATCCCTGCCCCTGCCTAAATTATCAATAATAAAATAAATGAACTAAGGTGTCTATGATATATACAGCAGTTACATCTATTAAACATTTGAAACACTTTCTATTCTAAGGTCAAAATATTCTAGATTTCCAGCACCACACCTCAAATCAAATGTCTTCATTTTCATAGAATAATTTTTTTACAATGTTGACATTTTCATGATAGCTTGCTTTTTCTTTCATTGTGTCTTTTTATGTTAGTCCTGTTTCTCATGTGGTATCTAATTGTACTTGACATTTTACATATTTTTTTCTCAGAAATGACTGGAAATACACACAAACAAACATAAATACTAACACTGGTATGAAAAAAAAAGAAGTCAAGTCAAGTTATCCGCACAAGTCAAATTTGGGGCCATTAACATTGATTTTTCAATGCTCCATGTGGACTTTAGAGCTGACCAGTAAACAATCAGTTTCCGGCTTGCAGGTCTCGGGCGTTTTTGTAAGCGAGTTGTCGGAGTTGTAGAGCTAGGTAGCTGTAGACACATTGGGTGTATATTGGCAACATTGTGTCAGTTATAGGGCTTTTATCTCTATTTCATTTCACAGTTTGCAAAGAGTTTGCTGAGAATTTGAAAGTGGACCCATACCAAATTTTCAAGAAATTTGGACCCATCGATATACCTAAATTCAAATTTAACACAAATTGTCTATATTTTTACAAATTTTCGGGAAATATCAAAATTTTTGGCTACAATGAGTTCTTGGACTGACTAAGTAATTGTATTTCTATGATTACGCTGTCATTAAGCACAGCAGTAGCTGGTGCTGCTGGTCTCTGTGTGAGTAGTCGAGCTTTCATCAGATGTGTCTCTGACTTCAACAGGACTGAAGAAAAGTTGGAGAGCATGCTCTCTGCTCTTTAAAAAAATGCATGGAAGAACAGAACAGGCTCTCTGCTTTTCATCTTTTCTTCAGTCCTGATGAAGTCAGAGACACATCGTAGGAAAGCTGGACCACTCACACAGGGACCACCTGCACTGGTGCCCGGGGGGGGGGGGGCCATAGGGGGACGCATGCTTGTCCCCAAAAAAGTCGAAAAAGGGTTGATTTTTGGCCTTGTGGCGGCGTCGGCGTTTTTAGAAAAAAGGGTGCTTTTAGGTAAAGTTTGACGTTTAGGGTATATTTTTCAACTTCGATTGGGGTTGTTTTTAGAATTCACGCCATTTAGGGGTCCATTTTAGTTTCTTATTTATTTAATCTTTCTTTATTCTGGATAGCTCTTTCAATACATATGTACTGGTCTCCCAAGAGGTCCAGATAACTGTTACATACAAAATGTTAACAAAATAAGTATACAAAATTACAAATAATACATACAACATATTGAAAAAACAATCATGAGATTATGAATCTTACTTAAACAATAGCATTTTTAAACATGTGTAGACTCAAAGAGTCATAATCTAAACGCACACCAACTGGAAGGTTATTCCACAACTTAGTTCCTCTATAGTGAAAGGTACGTTTACCCAGAGTGTTCTTCCAAAGTGGAACAACTAAAGTTTTTGAAGATTGACTACAGTACCTTTTGTATGCATACATTCAGTAAAAATAAATTGAGAACTCAAATAAGATGGTGCTGAACCTTGAAGGCACTTAAACACTACAACAAGAAGCTGATTTTTCCACCTTTCTTACGCCGAATTACGTCATATTTTAGGGGGAAGATTTACAGAGCCTTACGCCAATAAGGGGTGAAATTTTCCACACTGATTACGCCATTTAGGGTCCATTTTTGAGGTGCTGGGACGAGCATGCATACCACTTTGGTATGCGAGTGATCCCCCCGGGCACTGGTGCTGTGATGACCAACGGCATACTCATAGAACAGCTTAGTATGTTCTAAACTATTCTGAGAGGGTTTCATACTTATTTAATAGGTTCATTTAAAGGATCTAAAAGAGTTACGTAAAACCTTGAAATCGTTCATTAAAGAACCAAACATTAAAAGTTCTTTTGAGCTCAATGAACCTTTGTTGAGCCATTGGGAATGTGGAATTCATAATATAGAGGATATGTTAAACCTATTTCTACGTGTGAAACCTATTTTGTTTAATTCTTAAAAGAATATTCACAAATAATGTTAGGGTGGTGGATTCACTTTTTTTTTAAAATATTGATTTGAATAATTATGTTGACAAAGCATATTACCTTTGCAAGTGATGACAGCTATGTTCTAAATTGATAAATTACCGGTATTTTACATTGGTAAAGGCACCAGAAACAAATTTGTTCAATCTTTGGATCGACCGCTGATGCTGCTTCGATACTTGTAATTAATGAACTAACAACTAGTTAATCAGAATTAACGCTAAATTTATATTGGTCAATATCAATACAGATAAAGATTTATATCTTATCACAAATAAACACTAATCAATTAATTGATTTCATAAATAATAAGGATCGACCAAGCATCGATGGTCGATCGAAAGATCAAACTAATTTGTTTCTGTTGCCTAATTATCTGGGAATTTTGGCCCAAATTTGACCTCACAGATGAATTCGTCAAGTCATTGCTATTCTAATTTATCTAAAAACAAATTCCACCCTTAAATGTAAAAATGCACTTACATACTTTTGTTGTAAAAACTTGATGAATAAAGTGCTACATGTTAAGACCTTTTCCTTGAAGGAAACCTTTTGATTTTTGCTGAACCATGAAATGGTATCAGCCTATATGAGTGAATGACCATTTGATCTGAAATGGACATATCTCTAAATGCCACGAAGGTATGACCCCATGAGTGGTGTCATATGAAAGAGGAAAATATAAAGAATATAATAAAAATATTTCCAAACGTCAGAGGTCATCCAGGGGTCACAGGGGTCAAAAAAGGTCATTTTAACCGAAAATGCTCAGATTGAGCTTAAATGTAAATGCAATGATCCTTATGACATTCTAAACATGTTTAAAACATTTAAAAATTAATTTAAGGTCATTAAGGGGTCATAAAGGGGTCAAAGGTCAAGGTTCTCAAAATGCTCCAATTGAGCTGAAATTTAAATGCAATGATCCTTTATGACATTCTAAACATTTAAAAATATTTTTAAATTCATTTAAGGTCATTAAGGGGGTCATAAAGGGGTCAAATGTCAAGTTTTTCAAAATGCTCCAATTGAGCTGAAATTTATATGCAATGATCCTTATGACATTCTAAACATTTTAAAAACATTTTAAGATTCATTTACCACAATATACTGCCGAAGCCACATGGTTCAGCTATGGTGCGGTTATCGCTCTAGTTTAATCATGCATCATGTTTTTGAGACCTTTCTCTTTTTGAGACCGGTTTGAACCATTTCGATTCCCACATCGCAAACTATTAACCATGCATCATAGTAGGGATCAATCTCATATATGTATTCCAAGTAAAACA
Organism: Amphiura filiformis; assembly: GCF_039555335.1. Classification (NCBI taxonomy): domain Eukaryota; kingdom Metazoa; phylum Echinodermata; class Ophiuroidea; order Amphilepidida; family Amphiuridae; genus Amphiura; species Amphiura filiformis. The sequence continues at coordinate 6,265,923 of NC_092642.1, read as the reverse complement.
GAATTTTCTGAAGGAAACCTTGTTTTAAGACATCTCAAAAATATCTTTTCCTTTGGTGTCTTTTATTTTACCGAATTTTACGGTAAATTACGGTATTTTACTGAAAATTACCCGATAAAATACCAGAGGTTTATTTTACTTCAAACTGATTTAGAACACTGAGCAATAAAACCTTAACCAATGATGTTAGCAAACTTTGATTTTAAAATGACTTGTCTGGATGGATTCTGACAAAGTAATGGTGGCACAACAGGATCGAGCCTTGCCAAAACGCAATTGCTGATTGGCCCACCAAATGGGTGTCCTGGTAAATAATCAGAACAAAACATGCATAGCAACCAATATCGATATTCTATTGGGACCGAACCATTATTTCTGCAGGGGTCAAAATCAGGTTTTTAACCAAGGAGTTCAAAACATTAATTTGCAGTTCTATAAAAGTTTTTGCAGTTGCATATAAGTTTTGATATCAAGTTAATGATCATAACTTAAAATATCAAAATATTATCCCAAAAGTGTTTTTGTTTTACATTGAATTGCAGATTCATACATTACATAGTAGTAGTAAAATGAGAATAATGTAAAATACAATACTATATACTTGTTTATTTCGCTTACCAAGAGCGCTTTAGAAGAACTTCCTTGTCACTAACCGATGATGTTAGCTCTGATGTTGTTAGCTCTGATGTTTTCTTGGAAACGACTAGAGACTAAACCCAGCAAGACCAAGGGCAAGAATTCACCAACTTCGATGACATCGCCTAGTGTGTTGTCATTAGATCAACTGAGGTAGCCGTTTCCAAGAAAGCGTCTGAGTTTAAACAACATCGGCTGATGATGAGGATGCTCCTCAAATGCGCTCCCGGTAAGAGAAATGAGCAAGTAGTGTTGAAGTATAATTTTAAATTAGTCTTGTTTTTGTTTTAAGTTGTTATATCCAATTTTATACCAGAGTGGCACATTGTGCAGCAATACAGAAATACATTATCCATTTTTGGACAAAAGTGAAGTACATCATCTTCATCCAAAAAATGCATCTAGTCCAAAAATGCTAAGTATGAAACATTCTTTTGACCTGCATACACTCTCAGAACATTGGTTAAAAATTTTAACCAACTTGGTTAAAATTTTAACCAACCATGTATTTACAGGTGAACAGCCCAACAGTTGGTTATATTGTTAACCAACCTGGGTTGGAAAGTAACAATATAACCACAGGTTGGTTAAAACATTGACCAACTACTGGTTAACATTACGGTAACCAACCAGTTGGGCAAGGCATGTTGGGCAACATATAACCAATAGTTGGTTAAACACTATGAATGGGAAGTTCATTTCGTTGTTCATATTTTAACCAATTGGAGACATTTGAAGGCAGGAAATTATATTACAAACATGTTATCGGGTATAACACTTAGTTTAAGTGTGTACGAGGCCAGAGTGTGAGCAAGACTTACGATGCTTTATCGACTACAGCTACCACACACCCGGTAAGCTTAAGCTTAAGCTTCACCGGTTGTGGTGGTAGTCGTCGTCGATAAAGCATCGTAAGTCTTGCTCACAGTCTCGACCTCGCATACACACTTAAACAAATGTTATTCGATGAAATGATATACATTATAATATAATTTCATACCTTCAAATGTCTCCAACAATCTTGAAGACCCGATCCACCGCTTTGCAGCAAGCCACTTATATCGGCCATCTTGTTTTCTGAAATGCATTTTGCCCAACACAATGACCAATCACAGTTCGCAAAGGAACACCATGTGACCATGGTTGGGCAAAACCATACTTTGCCCAACTTTATTGGCGGGAAAAGGATGTTTTTTACCAAGGTTGGTTAACTTTTAACCAACATTGTGTAAATACCATATTGACAGGTTTGACCAACCATGTATTAAACTGTATTTTGCCCAACTTCAAGAATCTTAACCATTGTTGGGCATTTTTTAACCAACTGTTTTCTGCCCATTAATTTTTTATCCAATGTTCTGAGAGTGTACTATTACTGCACAGGTTGCACAGACTTCTTTAACCGCCAACATAAACAAAATCAAATACTTTTGGCCTATTACGTGATAATCTAAAGCATAGTTACTTCTCTACAACGAGGTTGCACACGTATTTGCTACTTATTGTATTCAGAATGGCAAGACTTCAAGAAGATCAAGTTGAGTCAGATTTCAACAATGCTTTTTTCTCCTCGCTCAGCTCAGCGGAGCTTGACTATCTAGGAAGCTAAAGAATGAGCCAGCGAATAGGACTCATGAGCTCTACATCATATGTCAGTATGTAGGACATGTAGAATACAGAGTGTGTAATTGGAAATACTGAGCTGGTCTATGTGGTGTGCATACATGACCTATTTTCCCTTCTACTCTGCAAAAAACTCTCTAATTTCAATCTATAGATATTTTCCCCTGATAATATAGGAAGATGATGAAACTGGTGCTTTTGCCTCGATCACAGATGGGCAAGCCATTGGAAAGATGCGTTGGTGGTGGCGTGCGGCGACATCGTTGTCAACGAGGAAACCGGAGGACAAGGATGGTGTTTTTCTTTAACTAAGCTACTTTACAATTTGTTCATTTGTTACTTTACATTGTAGCTCGGAGCTATAATGAATCCGGTGCTGTTTATCATTTTCATGCCCTTTTTTTTCTGTCTATGATGGAAGCGTTTTGTGAATAGACTTAATATGTTGATAATGGCGATAGGAAGTGATGTACGTGCGTGATGGCATTTATGCTATGGGAATTGTGACATAGCGAATAATATAAGACAAAACTGTTACAAATACATAATTGAGAATCCAACTCAATTTACTCAAGTAATCAAGTTTTTGAGAAGCCAAATGATTCAATCAGAATAGATGAATCTGACATACCGTACTCCTCTAATAAATGCCCCTCCTCTAATAAATGCCCCTCTCAGATTTGTCAACAAAAAGTGACTGAAATGGAAAAATGTCTGTGGCATATTTTGTGAGTAAGCTTAAAACTTGTATCAGTTATGTCAGTGTTGGCTGTTACGATCAATCGCTAAATTGCATTAACAAAACCCATTCTAACTTAAGCTTTCATCAAGTTAATTGCCAACTTATAGTAAAATTTCCGTTAGTAATCATATTCTTGCTATGCACTTACTGATGTAATTTCGTAGTATTTGCCATGATAATAGTATTCTATGGGTCAAGGGTGCCGCCATTTTGGATTTCAACCCGGAAACAAACCGGAAGTGAGTGATGCTTCCGATTTTTGTGGCAATTTTAACGATTTTTGAATTAAAATTTGCCCCTTTGAAATATTTCACACCCTGGGGGTATTTATTGGAGGACATACAGTAATCTTATCATTCAGATGTCAGAGTAGATCTCGATAATGTGTAATTATTTGTAAAACTTTGAATCAGTTATGAGATAATTTTTTGATGTGACCTAAATCTCTTTTAAAGAAATCTGTCAATTACTTTTGAATATATACTTATGGAGGAAAATATCTCGACAACGAATAAAGCACGACAATGCATTATTTTATATCAAGGAAGACAAATCTTGATGCATAGAGGTTGTGCATATGACGTATCATACCGTAAATATGCATGGCGGACTACTCAAATGCATTCAACAAAAGCATGATTGCAATCTACCGCGACAGTTTGTCGCACACACATAACAAATGCATTACGATCAAATAGGTTGATGACAACATTTGATTGAATGGACTGCACTGCACCATGATTACGGAGAAGGACACTGCTTCAAATCCCTTGTTTGGAGCCAACTGATAAAAGCATGCAGGATAAGGAATATCCATGCAAATCCAATAGGGAATGCAATCTCAACAATGCAAGTATCCTGTCAGTTTTCTGAGACATATTTGTTCTTATTTCTGTAAAGGTGGTACTACACCCCCTGATAAATTTTGTGACTAATTTTGCATTTTGCTCACAAAATAACTACACACTGGTAACAAAAGTTATGTATATTATAGGGGCAACAAATCCAATTACTTCACCAAAATTTCAGTGATTCAAGACAAGTGGTACATTATTTATGATAAGAAAAGAGGTATCGCTAGAATGTATAGGCTTATAATGAACCACTTGTCTTGAATCACTGAAATTTTGGTGAAGTAATTGGATTCCTTGCCCCTATAAATATACATAACTTTTGTTACCAGTGTGTAGTTATTTTTTGAGAAAAATGCAAAATTAGTCACAAAATTGATCAGGGGGGTGTAGTACCGCCTTAAGAATATTTTTCTGATTTCAAACATAGCGGCATCAGAAATGTTACAGATTTTATTTGTCGACAGATCTATTAATGTCCCTTTAAATGATCAGCCTGATTTATTTCATATAGACTGATTCTATTCTAATGTATTGCAATTTGTCTAGTAGAGCATATATTAAATATATAATAGTCCCTCTGGAGGCTAACCAGAAGAGTAAAATTAGTCCAAGTCAAAATTGGTTGCAATGCTAATTAGTAGCCAGGCAAATTTAGTGTTTGATTTATACACTAGTATTATCTGTAATTTTTCCATTGTGTGTCGCACCGACGAGCTAATTCCCGGCTAGTTACCACGGTGATTATGACATATGCCATAAATCATCAAGGTTGGGAAATAGATGTGCGGTGCGATGATGGCGTAGTGAGCGCATACCGTTGTGGCAGGCTAGCCGTCCGGGGTTTACTTGCATTTCAATCAATACTCACAAACCGTCGCAATGAGTTCTAATTAAATATTCATGAATATACAGCTCTGAGCTGGCTGAAGATGATCGTGGGTGCATGGATAGCAAATATCACATGTCTGAGTGGTGGTTTGTTTGATTGAGGGGGAAAAAGCTGTGTGCAATTTTAATCATATTTATGTGTGAAGAACATTATTACCGGTACTTGCAATGCTTGCTCAATCAAGCTAACCTTGGCATCCAGATTAAGAGCACTTGTAATTACAATATCAGATTAGTAAATGCTAGCTGCTTCCTAGTGTTTTCTTACTTTATTTGCATAACTTGTTTTCAGAATAGAAACACTTCTGGTGTTGGATATTTGATTTGAAGTATTTAAGTTATACTGTCAGAGCTTCATCCAGTGTTGGGTAATTGCGCCTTGAGAGTGCCAATTACAAATCCACCAACGGAAACAATTTGAATTCATACAGGTCCTAAAAGGTCGCAGATCATGGTAGGAAGGTTGGGATGAAGAGGAAAAAGATGAGAGGATGGAATCATTTCCCTACTGAGTGTCCACTGGAGCATAATGAATAGATTTACATTGTCTGTAAATGATATAGGTGAAGACAATCAGGTTGGTGGGGAAACAATTTGCATTCATACAGGTCCTAAAAGGTCACAGATCATGGTAGGAAGGTTGGGATGAGGAGGAAGAAGATGAGAGGATGGAATCATTTCCCTACTAAGTGTCCACTGGAGCATAATGAATAGATTTACATTGTCTGTAAATGATATAGGTGAAGACAATCAGGTTGGTGGGGAAACAATTTGCATTCATACAGGTCCTAAAAGGGTCACAGATCATGGTAGGAAGGTTAGGATGAAGAGGAAGAAGATGAGGGGATGGAATCATTTCCCTACTAAGTGTCCACTGGAGCATAATGAATAGATTTACATTGTCTGTAAATGATATAGGTGAAGACAATCAGGTTGGTGGGGAAACAATTTGCATTCATACAGGTCCTAAAAGGTCACAGATCATGGTAGGAAGGTTGGGATGAAGAGGAAGAAGATAGGGGGATGGAATCATTTCTTTACTGAATGTTTACTGGAGCATAATGAATAGATTTACTTTGTCTGTACATGATATAGGTGAAGGCAACCAGGTTGGTGGGGAAACAATTTGAATTCATACAGGTCCTAACAGGTCACAGATCATGGTAGGAAGGTTGGGATGAGGAGGAAGAAGATGAGAGGATGGAATCATTTCCCTACTAAGTGTCCACTGGAGCATAATGAATAGATTTACATTGTCTGTAAATGATATAGGTGAAGACAGTCAGGTTGGTGGGAAACAATTTGAATTCATACAAGTCCTAAAAGGTCACAGATCATGGTAGGAAGGTTGGGATGAAGAGGAAGAAGATGAGGGATTGAATCATTTCCCTACTGAGTGTCCACTGGAGCATAATGAATAGATTTACATTGTCTGTAAATGATACAGGTGAAGACAATCAGGTTGGTGGGGAAACAATTTGAATTCAGGTCACAGATCATGGTAGGAAGGTTGGGATGAAGAGGAAGAAGATGAGGGGATAGAATCATTTCCCTACTGAGTGTCCACTGGAGCATACTGAATAGATTTGCAATTAGCGTGTTTCTATTGATCATCCGGAATTTTTCCAGTGAAATTGTTAACCGGGTAATAGCGGAGAATGACGGCTAACGGTTAATTTCTATTGGGGACTGTTATCCGGAAAATGCAAGCAGCCGTGGCCCGATCGTCACACTTCGTGACTTTGCCGGAGAAAGGTCATATCTGAGGTCATTGCAAGTCTTGTTGGTTGACGATGGCAATCATAACTTGTTCACTTTTAATGGGAATTTTAACATGTTGATTCTAGGTACCTTCAAATGAATCTTGGAAGATAAATCCGTCCATGCTACACAGAAAAGATTAGCCTAGCCTACAAATTACAAAACACGTTGTATTATTGAAGTTGTATATACTATCGGCCTACACACTCTACTCCGCGCTGCTATCACTGAACATGCTGTTCCTTCTCGGGCCCTTAGGCCTATTCCTCCAGTTATGGCCACATGAAAAGAGGATTCAGCCATGATTTCTGATTTATTAAATAATAATCTATACCTTAATTTATGCCTCTTTTAACAATGTTTAAAATATTTTTTACTCTGAACGAAAGTTGTACGTCGTATTCGTTAGCTCAGCTCCAAACACACACAGCTGATGAAATGGTAAACAAAACAGAACACACGTTGCGATCACGTGACCGTGTCAATTTCTGGTTTCTCTCCTGTAAGCGCAGTCTGTCGGAACGATGTCAGTTTACATTGACGTTATACGGATAATTTCTCCGCCATTATCCTACTAAAAGTAGGATAATTTCCCCGGAAAACTCTCGCCGCTATTATCCGGAGAATAGCGGAGAAGGTCAGTTTCTATTGGGCACAGTTAATCTCTTAGCCGGTTTTTTTTCCGGATAATGGCCCCAATAGAAACATGCTAATTGTCTGTAAATGATATAGGTAAAGACAGTCAGGTTGGTGGGGAAACAATTTGAATTCATACAGGTCCTAAAAGGTCACAGATCATGGTAGGAAGGTTAGGATGAAGAGGAAGAAGATGATGGGATTGAATCATTTCCCTATAAGTGTCCACTGGAGCATAATGAATAGATTGATGTAATCTGTACATGAGACAGGTGAAGATGGTCAGGTTTATGAGGGCCCTCATGAGATGACACAAGTCCAGTGATTACTAAAGTCTTAAAGGGGGGTGACATGGGACACAAACCCTCTGATCACTTGCCTCTTGATCATGGTGCATGTTGTCTAGTCAGAAGAGTTCAGTGAGGAACACAGCCATCCAGCTGAGATTCAGAACACGTCAGAGAGGATAAGTCATGGTTTAAGATAACGTTTATTGAGGGCTCATCTGGGCTCAGAAGCTAACTTAGTGAGGTTAACTTTTCAATGAAAAAAAATGTGAAGACTTGTACAATGTGGTTCTTAGGAGTATTTCGTGATCCTAGCATCCTCTTTTTATGACATTTTTCAGTACATATCCACGAAAAAAGCATATTCCCAAAATTTCAGTTGATTCCGATATTGCGTTTGCGAGTTATGCATGATTATGTGTATTACACTGCTCCATAGACAATATGTGCCAGAATGAAATTCAAATTTCACGATATCTTTGCTAAACGAATTAATCTGCAAGAAATATTTTGTACATAAACATTATGTAGCCAGAAGTTTCCAGTGATATCAAAATCTCAACTTTTTTTGACAAAAGTGGGGGGATGAGGCTGTGGATCATGAAATGCCCTTTGAAGTAAATACTTAAAAAAGGCAATATAGGGAAAAGTTTAATTTAGAGGCTATGTTAGCAAAGGACCATAAGTCTGTAACAATTGACAAGACCAGTACAGTAGATTTCAGACCTAAAAAGCCCAAATGGCTCTCTTAGAAATTGATTTTCAGACCTTTAAAGATGACTCCGGCAATCACAACATTATGCCTTATATGATAGAAGAATAATTATCAAGCACAAATCACATGTAAAGAAGGCTGATTTGTAAAGAAGGCCGAAACAACAACACTTTTGTAAAATGTACATAACTCATTAAGAGCAATAATTCAAGCAAGTTTTCAAAGTATGTGATTTGTAGAATGAGCTTTTGCAAAACATCAAAGTATTGTTCTTCAATAATGTATTGATTTAGGTAATTTTTTTTTCTGCTTCGACCAACAATAACTAGTCTACTCTGAAGGGTATGGATGGCCCTTGAAAATAGTTGCTTATTCTAATTTTTTAAGATGGGATGCTTGGATTTGTGATGAATGACAATATCTGACTACTTCAAAATTTATAAAACACCAATGTTGTGATTTTAAATTTGATTGATGATTGATCATGTTGATTGCTTGATTTTATTCAATTCTTGTCAATATACAATATTAGTTATTTAATTAACATTTTACACTTTTAAAGCTTCATTTTACAATTTAATTGACATTTTACACTTTTAAAGCTTCATTTTACACTTCTATTAAAGGGCATTTATCAAGTAAGTTGATAAAAACCAGGATAACTCATGAAAGTCATGTTACTTACAGGCTTATTATTTCCAGTGAGGTTTAAATATTTGCAAAAAGAATTTTTGAAGGCAAATATTGGAAAGAAATACAAATAAATGAATCAAATGGAAAAAACAAACAAATTTTAACAACAAAAAAAACCCACTCTTTTGGATCTCTTTGGAGTAGCCAAGGCCCACAAATTGCACTTTTAAATCCTGAAATATTGCTTGTGCGTTTAAGCTGATCAGGTAGGGAATTTCACTCCCTTATTGCACTGATATAGAAATTTGAGTCTGCCCAACTTTTGATTTTTGGTACTTGAATATTCACGCACCTTGTATGAAATTGTTGTAGAAACATCTCTGGTCTTGGTTGTGTGGCTTACCAAGGCCGTAGCAAGGTCGAAAAATGTGGGGCGGCCATCACAAATATGGGGCGGCCAAATTACAAATCTATGCCCATATTGAAATAAAGATACAAAGAAAAACATAATAAATTTCTCAAAAAGTGGGGCGGCCATGGCATCCCCGGCCGCCCCGCTTGCTACGGCCCTGTGGCTTACTGTGACAGGATTTGGAATCCAAGTTGAGATTAAATTTTGTGGATGCTATTTTGCATTTGCTTTTCAATTTCAATGATGTTTGAAATTTAACATCAAATACATTTTGATGAAAATTGTATTAAAATGAGTCAACACAAATTTTGTGATGGTATAGTGCTTCTTAAGACATTATTATTCTCTGGGAGACCGTGCTTTTTCTACCGTTGCACCAAAACTTTGGAACTCGCTTCCCTATAATCTGAGACAATCAATTTCTGTTGATCAGTTCAAATCTGGACTCAAGACTTTCTTATTCAATGCTGCGTATAATGTCAGTGTTTGATTTATCATGCTTTTATACTGCTCTGTATTTTTGTTTTACATGTATTTATGGATTCTTTGGTTTCATGTTGATTGTACATGTATTTTGTATGAAATTGTATTGAGCTAACAATTTGGATAGCTGATTTGTTTTAATCAGCTATACTTTTTTGTAAACTCTGTTTTCATGTTACTTGTACGTGTATCTTGTTTTCTGCGCCTTGGATTAGATTTAATTTTCTAGATAAATGGCGCATTATAAATGCTTATTTATTATTATTTATTATTATTATTATTATTATTATTATTATTATTATAAATGCTTATTTATTATTATTATTATTATTATTATTATTATTATTATTATTATTTGGAATTTTTGCTTTGGGTGTCACATATTAACCTTTTTCTTTAAAGGGGCATTTCGTGATCCACAGCCTCATCCCCCACTTTTCCGAAAAAAAGTTGAGATTTTTACACCACTGGATACCTCTGGCTACATAATGTTTATGTACCAAATATTTCTTGCAGATTAATTCGTTTAGCAAAAATATCGCAAATTTGAATTTCGTTCTGGTGCCCCAGAGCGAAATTACAACACATTGTCTATGGAGCAGTGTAATACACATATCATGCATAACTCGCAAACGCAAAATCGGAATCAACTGAAATTTTGGAAATAAGCTTTTTTCGTGGATATCTACTGAAAAATGTCATAAAAAGAGGATGCTAGGATTACAAAATCCTCCTTTAAGAATTAAGATAGCTGTACATATCTGATGCTGGTCAAGAGGTTCTTTAGATAGGATTTTGAATTCTTGGGAAAAATCTTGGTCTTCTGATTTTAGCATTGTGTATCAAATATCAATTTCTTGTAATTGTATTGAAAACAAACAGTGACGTGCACTTCTGGTACATTCATTTTGACAATTAACCGCACAAGACAAATTTTAGAGATGAGATTTGGAAAATTAAGTTGGGATTTGGAATTTTTGGGAAAAACATCAAATTTGCTGCTTTTAGGATTGTGTGTCAAATATTACTAGTAGTAGTAACCTCTTTTCTTGCATTAAGAAAAACAAATTTATTGAAATACATTTCTTGTACATTTTGATGACAAACTTTACAAATCTGTTGCTGTACTAGCGGTTCTTAAAAACAGGATTTAGAATTTTTGCAAAATGTCATATTTTTTGATTTTAGCATTGTGTGTCAATATTATGAAAATCTGAGAGTGAATTAGTACATTTCATGCAGGCTCTGGCGCAATCTGGGAGTGTCCTTCCCTACCTGAATGAGTTGTGGTAATCAAACTCCCGGCTTTTGTTGTGCATAAGCGCTGTGTCGATGCTGCTGACTACGTAACAAAGGCGATCACGTCAAATGCATCACAAAATGAGGCAGAGATATAGTGAGTTGAAAATGATGAAAAAGGTAGAGAGTGTTTGTGAATGCCTCCGGGGCATTGGCATTTTCATCGGTAATTTTATGACTGGCTAGGCATGAGTTGTGCTCGCTAGTACTAGTGTTTCAAGAAAATATAAGGAATGCATGACGACTCATTTATACAATTACTTTCTTGCAATATTACAAAAATAAGGAAACTGTGTATATTATGGTGGCTTTAGTTCTGTGGTCTGATCAGTGCATGTAGATTGGTTAAACTAAGACATAATTGTGTGTTGAGTTATGTGTGAGCTGGATAAGTCAATATTAGCATACCTTCCAGGGCTGGTTGTATGTATGTAAAGATGACTAGCAGCTCGCTAGCCCAGTGTGAGCTAGATTTTCTGCTCTCTCCGTGTGTCTCATACTCAGGAGTCTAACTCTTTCATATCTCAGCTATTTGCCTTTTAGTCAACAAAAGAGGCCAGCAGGACTCGAGTTATGCATAGTAGTGTCATGTCAGTCAGTGTGCTGTGTGTACAAGTACCTTTATACTATTGCTGTCATGATTGGTAGACAGACTCCAACGTTGACGGTGTTGATGTTGTGTTACTAGCATGCCTCATGTCACTCAGGTCGCTTATACGAGTTGAAACAATTGGAGTGTCTATGACCAATTAGTGTGAGAATCCTTGCCGTCCGCGGCTGCAGCAGCACACGGCAAAGAAGACACGAATGTAGACAGGTAAGGTACCGAGTGTGCATTTTTTAAATGTTTTGAAAGCAGATGACGAGAATCCAATTGTATTTAAGTGACACGCAGGTTGAAGCATGAATTATCAATTACTAATTTATTGATATTACTTAAGTCTTTATAGTATAATGCTGTGTGTGATTGTTGTATAGTCAAGTGAAGCAGTTAGTGAATAAGGTTTAGCTAAGCATGCAGTGAAGTGTGTTAGGTATTAGAATTAGGATCAAGCTTGTTTGCGTAATGGATCCGCTACTAAATAGACTGCTTGCTTGCTTGTTGCTGTTAGTGCATGCACAGTGCGCACTTCAACCAATTTATACAGTCGCTTGGGTAACTATTATAAAGCATTCTTGCAGATTTTGTCACATGGTAAATGCCTATACTTTAAGCTTACTTAAAAAGCTGTTGAAGCTTAAACATGCAGTGAAGGGTATTCATGGGTACTGTCAAAGGTGGTATGTTATTTATGCTTGCTGCAATATGTGGGTTGTATGGAGGTTAACTTTAATCCTTATGTGACCAAACACTCAGCCATGTGAAATGCCATGGTATTAAGTGGCTCATAATTACGAAAACATGAAAATCAGAAAGTTGTACTGTAGCACATCGTTTGCATATTCTAGGAGTTCTGATCCCATATATCTTTTGTAAAAGTTCTAGATTTTGATTTTATTTGACTATCTACTAATATCGATCTAGCGTTATCAGATGTGTCATATCATTCAGTTTTTTTACTGTTTGCAGTTCCAGGGGTGGGGTCAGGGAGTGGCAGGGTGGGGCCATGCTGATGGAATAGGGATGACCAATAACATGGTCATGATCATGTTGTTTGTTTCTTTTAAAAAAACATTTGGCTCAAAATAACAAAATTATTTGTTTTATTCGCACTAAATCCACTTGCAGTTGGGTGTTTCTTATTAAAAAAATTTTTAAACAACTCTTCACATTCTTTTTTAACATTCTTATTTAAGAATTAATATATGAATTATCCCTTACAATTATAAATCGCTCACATTTATTCCATGGCATTTATATAATGTCTCTCTGTTATACTTTTGTTTCCCAAATGTGGTTTCCAAATTCAGCAACCTTCAGTTGAAGCAGTGTGGTTTTTTATGAACAAAAATTAAATATATGGAAATAAGAGAGAACATTTTGTACTCTGAGGAGGCGTATATTTAAAAAGAGTTGCATATTTAAATCTCCTGTTCCATACAGGTTGCATCAAAAAGTTTGTTACTCATTGGTTTATAGTGATTATGGGCAAGATTGCGGCATCAAAATGCAACACCAGATACTACTAGTTTATTTAATGTTTCAATATATTATAAAGCTACAAATCCTGGACTAATTTCTAGACGATTGAAGATTGAATTTGGAAGGAGCAGGCTTTGCTTAGGGATTCAATCATGTTTCACCGTTGTTCATCACCGACTAACAATGATGCGTCCGCGTCGTCTGCGTGGTTTACTTCGCAAGGGCAGCTTTCCATTGAAAACAAACTGTCTATAATTCACATGATTCTTTCATTCGGAATGTGTCTGTTTGTCATTGCCACTCAACCTTACAAGAAGATCAGTGATTTTTTTGTTGATATCAGCAATAAAAGAATAAAGCTGTAATGTTTAGCTGCTACCTCCAACATAAGAGAGTGTTTACGTTCCAGGCATGATGAATTCTACGCGATCACGCGTAACGCGTACGCTTACCCTTGCGTTCTCGTATACGCTACTGGACTGTGGATTCACCACCGATTAACAACGCTTGGTTCCTGTACAAAGCCATAGGAAGAGTTGTTGAAAATACATTCAAAAACCGATGGGTAACAATGATTTTGATACCGCCTGTATGTTTTCTAGTCAACACTCAACAGACACAAATATGACAGAACATTTTGTTAACCAATTGAAGTATTAGTGTCAATATTGTATCTTAGTCTAGGCAGTCAAAATCAAGTGGATAATCATATATTATTAACATTTCTACATATGAATAATGAGTGCAATCTATGCTACAGTTATTTGCCAAGTTTAAGGTTGTCTAACAGTGGGACTAATGCATTGTACATAACTAAGTTTCTGTGGGAGATATTCAAACATAGTAATTGTGGGTTTTAATGTCACAATATTCTGATTTTGATATCTTGTTATAAAGGAATGGTCTAGTTTCATATGTCTTAATTTGATAGTTCTGTCTATGTAATATCTTGAATCTTGAATGATGTAATTGACATAACAATGTGATTATCGAATTTTTTTATGGAAATAAAAGATGCAGAGGAAGTTCAAATTATTTGATTGGTTATTCAAATTGTTTGACATGCTTTTATGATTGGTACCTGATATTCTTCAATAGGAAAGGGGCACCTGCTATAAATGACTATTTTCATTTCAGTGGAGAAGGGACAGTCTGCTACTGTGGTCTGCTTGAACAGCTCTTTTCAGAGCCACCAAATTTTGAATTGGAAAGGAGCACCTACTATAAATCTCTTTTCAGAGCCACATCACTTAAGTAGAGAAGTGGCAATCTACTCACCTATATTTGGGCAAGGGGCGGATACTGTGTAGACATGGGGCATTCTACATATGTATAACTCCTATAGTTCATTTGGCTATCTCAAGACAGTAGGGTCGGCATGGTTCTGGTTCACTTCTAGGTTTTGCAATGTTATTTACTGCATATTGCGGCGGCAAATACTGTCCATATGTGGACCATGGTAAGCTTACTTACACAAGAAAGCATGGAAGTGTCAGCATTGTATAGCCAAAATTGATCTATTTTTGCTGAAAATTGATGGGGTGTATAATAGAGTAAATACGGTAATATGAATTTTAAACAGACAATATATTAGCTGTAATATTTTCCAATATTTGTATGACTTTTGAGAATCCTGCAAAATAAGCTTACACAACAAATGACACTCAACGTGCCCTACATCAAAATGCCAGGGGCCACATAAAGTACAGCACCCCTTTCCAGGTGAAAAGTGAATCCTATAGAATGCTATATAATTGTCAGCTTTCCGATCACCTCATTCATTCAGTTCTTTTTTGAAAAATGGTTTATGTTAACGATCACAATGCTCCATTCTTTACAATTTATTACAGACCAGCAAACAATTAGCTTGCAAAAGTTTTGTGTACCTTACCTGCCTGGTCTGTTTTGTTTAGGTTTTTGTTGCTTGGTAATGAATAGGGGTAGTATCATTTTGAGATCCAAATTTGACATGGTAGACACAATGGCCACCTGTAGCGACTATACATTGTGGTGCACTCAGCCAGTAATGCCTCAGACATTTCGCAGCTCAATCAAACCATTGTTAGGAAACAAAACGAGTGCCTAAACAGAGAATCGGAACAATAGAAGGTGAAGATTTAGCTAAAGTACAAAGTCATTTTTCATTTTTTGATATTTTTTTTGGTTGTTGTCGTTGGCATTGAGTGTTGCATGCAACTATATATATACCATATTGTGAATTATTAATTATAAGTATAAGGGAATTAATGCTTTGTGGCAGGCTTGGAGAACAACAGATAACGGAAGTAGTCTTAGCTTGTATCTACAGCCTTTTGCAAAGATATTTTGCAAGTTTTTATCCCACCTGGTACGCTTGCGTAAATTCACGCCTGCGTCACGCGATTGATCGACGAATGAGGTGCTGATGTGTTGACTTGATAACATGTTTCAACTAGCCAATCAGAACTTGATGTCATGTTTATGCCATAAACTGCGCCAAAATATAAACTGCGAAGGAATTTTGCAAAAGTGCCAAAAGATAATAGAAGATAACTTTTGATATATAAAAAGTTTAGATGTAAAAACTGAAATATCAGTTTCAGATTTCAAGTATTATAGGGCAGATGTTTATGGTGATAACTCGACAATTTTGAAAATGGTATTTATGTGCTTTTGGATTTGATCTCTTATATTTTCCTTAAATCTGGACATTTTGTAAAAATATGATTCAAAAGGTACTGACTTGGTTCAAATCTTTCAAAATTGCATTTCAGAAGTTTTTCTAACAGATTTTGTTATTCCTATTGTAAGTTTCCAGACTTGAGATGTGTAAAACACCTCATGTGAAAAAAAGAATATAAGGCCGTGTAAAATTAATATTTTGGTTCTCGTCTCCTCCCTCCTCAATTTCTGGGATTTGTCAGATTTTTTTTTTTTTTTTAGATTTTCAATTTTTTAGACTTTGGAATGACTTATGAAATCTTCATACATATAAATAAGTTTATTAGAGAACAAGCATCACTTCCAAGTCTTTTTGTGGTACTCTAGGGGTTTATCCTCAGAATCTCACATTTGAAAAAAAAAAAAAAAAAGGGCCTCATCGTTTCCTCGAGCACTGTTGGAGAAGACCGAAAACTACTGACAATGCTAATTTTACATTGAAAAAAAAAACAAAAACAAAAAAAAACACCTCCCTCCCTCATCAATTCATGAAAATCCTCTGGACGAGAACCAAAACATTAATTTTATACGGCCTAATTTAATAGTTACACCTATTATTATAATAGGAGTATAATACTCCTATTGTTAAAATTGTAATTTTAGTAACAATAATTTAACATTGTGCGAAACTAGGATTTGCTTGATTGCCCTTCTGTAGAGAGCTATGGAAGATGAAAAGTTTCTTGAGCTCACAAGAATTCTAAAATTGTGCATAGTGCCCAATTTAGTTATAAAATTAAACTCGATGTAATATAATATTTCCAGTATACATGTATCCGTAAAAATCCCATTTTGTGAGACAAAGTAGAGGATTATTAAATTTTGTATCTAGAAATAGTTTTTAACTTTACGTACTTCATTTTGGCTAGCTGAGCATTTTACAATTTACTATAAATACCATATACCCCAGATCTAATTAGCATCTCCTGTAATTTCCACAATGCCTGCTTACAGGCCAAACTTAGTGGTTAAATCAAGTTCATATCTTAACTAACTAGGTCACTATCATCACACTACTTGTTATAATTGAATTAATATGGTGGAGGGGAGGGCAAGTCCAAGGGGGGGTTGGCAACTTAGTCATCAGAACCAACACTCAAAAGTCACACCTAGTTTTTAGATGCAAATGTCACAAAAACAGCTCTACAACTGCAAGGAGTGGGATGCCCAAATGTCAAATTTTTTGCAAGGGGCAGTCACCCCCCTGCCCTGGCCCTATGCCACTGCATAATCGTAGTGGTAAGGAGAGTCATTTGCAGGAAATTGTTTTTTGGGGTCTGGCACAGTGAATTTCAGGGGGTCAAAATCAACAAAATTTGCTCCAAATTGCAGCAAAAAGTGGAGATTTTCATAATTTTTTGGTTTTACTGGGGGGGGGGGGAGTTCTGATTTGCCCCAGTCCCCATGCCCTTTTGCCACTGCCACTGCCACTGGTCAGTTGTAGTATTCATACCAAGGAGAATGAATATATACTTGAGAAAGCACACCAAGATTGAATGTTGTAAAATGTCGGACCAATTCTGTATCCAATGGACTTGACCATCAAGTACCAGCAAGTCAGCCATAAACTGTAGAATCAATATGGTCAGTCTACATCAGATCACAAACACAGATTTAAACCATGACAATTTCAAACAGATTGTAATAGAATTCCTATAAACAGTAACAAACTTAACGACCAACCATCAGCAAATCCAATTGTTTCTATTGTATAATTAAATGCTTACTTTCCACCCTAGTTGTGTATTTTCTCTGTAAGGGTGCTTTGTGTGCAGTTTGCTTAGTATTTTAAGAGTTTACTCTGTTATATAATGCAGTCTCAAACATTTATATACAGAAAGTAGATCTAATATGCTACCAGTAAGTAAGCATATTACTGGTATTAGAAACATGACAAGTTTCTGGCAGAGGTTGTGGAGGAGGGGTGTTCGGGGAGGTTGAGGTTTAGGGTAGTTACTGGGGTATGTTGTAGAGTGCTTTAATGTGTATAGTTCTTTACTGTGTTAATTTAATGCATAATAGTATGCACTATCACAGTGGTTTATTTCAGTAGGTTAGTTTAGAGGAGTCACACTTTTCTGAAGGCAACAACTTGTTGACACTTTGATCATGCTATAGCTCTGGAAGTCATTGTATATTGTTATGTTGATAATTTGTTTGTGTATGTGTTTTCGTCTAATTTTGAAATAAAGCAAATAATGTTTCAATATTTTATAACAAGAATTGCCATATCTTGAAATTGAAATCTGCTTCTATCTATAAATATCTATTGAAGCAAAAGCACTGCTAGATTGATAGAACGCATTGTTTGCATTTGGTGGAATATTAATAAAGGCTGGGTTCAAAGGTTTATACTGTATTAATCAATCCAATGTAAACAAGAACAACACTTCAAATGCTTGGTGTTTGGCTACGTACATTAGGGTGATTCTCATGCACATATTTGTTGGTTTTGTCATAAGTATTTTGTCTGAATTTGTATTATTATTGTGATAAGTGTGTAGCCTAAAGTTATGGATGGGAGGCCAATAAAAATTGCACTTTGTAGTTAAAGGGACTTAGAAAGATCCGGTGATGACAACAAAAATCTGTAACAATTTCTGCGGTTGTTTTTAAAGTGGTTGATAAATCATGGAAATACCCTTAAACCAGTTTGTTTCTTTCAGAAATGTCGACAACATTTGAGGAAATCTGAAAGGTTATGTCCGTCTTTCGATTTGCACAGAATTCCTTATGCCCGGGGCCCCGGGCAATGCTGGGCATAGAGAACTTAACCCCATGAGAACCACTGGCCTATTGGGTAAAAAGAAGTTTTCATTATCAATTGGACCAATCAGCAATGTTGTTAAAATAATTTCACCACACAAAACAACTGGAGTGAATTATTTGCAAAGCTCCATTCTGATTGGTGATTAAAATGAAGATATCATGTAATTGACCAATCAGAGGCAATGTTAGATTGGCAGGTA
This sequence comes from Amphiura filiformis, assembly GCF_039555335.1. Taxonomy (NCBI): domain Eukaryota; kingdom Metazoa; phylum Echinodermata; class Ophiuroidea; order Amphilepidida; family Amphiuridae; genus Amphiura; species Amphiura filiformis. The sequence continues at coordinate 6,247,202 of NC_092642.1, read as the reverse complement.
GTGCTCAGGGGGTTAAGATTTGTCCCTCTTGACATGAAAACACTGTGTTTAGCTTATTCATTATCAGGGTTAGTTAATAATTTTTTCGAGTGAGGAAAAGTATAATTTGGGATTAATGGATCTCTGATTGACCCTTTAAAGGAAGGTGACCCAATATATTTGGAAAATTAAATTCTTTAAAACTTACGTATACCGTAATATAAAATGTTGTCCCTTTTAAGCATTCGTTCAAAAAGAACACTTTAATAAATAAGGGTATTAACAATTTGATAAATAAAGAACATATTTAAAAATATTTCTTGTAAATTTGACTAATTCCTTATGGGAATTACTGACATTTATACAGTGTGATACTGGTAGTCGACAGTGTTTATATTAATGATAATAATCATGATCATGTAATATATTGATATCAAATGAAATCTATTTATATTTTATTCTATTTTTAAAGTACCGAATTATATTGCAAAAGATTGTAGTATTTGTACTCAATTTTACTTAATTGTCTTCTGTGTCAGCAATGCATTTGCATTTGAAGTCAGTTGCTAGTGATTCTCTTATTCTCATCTCCAAAGTACATTGTTTCTTGTTGAATCAGAAAATTTGTATCTCAGAAAACCATGCATGGGATTGAGGATTTTGATGTTTGTTTCCTTTACAGTTAATATTATATTGAGGAAAAAATCTCAATTCATTTCCCTTGATAAATTGCTTAATGTGGATTAAACTATTTTAAACCTTATTTTTTGAACATATACATTGACCTTAACACAAGAACCACAAGCAGTGGCACCAGGAATTTTATTCTGGGGGGCATTGAGGGGGCAAAGTGAATTTCAAGGGGGTGGGGCAAAATCAAAAAATTTTGCACAAAATTGCTGCAAAAAGTGATTTTGGGTATTTACTGGGGGGCAACAGGGGGGCAAGAGTTCTGACTGGGGGCATTTCCGCCCCATGCCCCCATGCCCCTCCCCCTGGCGGCGCTAACCACAAGACCTACTAAAATTGCAGGTAGATGGGTTTCCTCGGCAATTTTGTTGATTCACTGCAAGATATTCTGTGTGTTTCTACTGGGGAACGGTTGGCGGGTATAAATGCGGTTTAGTGTAGAGTGTTACCGGTTAATGTGCCCAGTGGAAACAGATCGGTTTAGAGTGATGCGGTGTGGACCCCGGGAACCGTGATCCACCTCATGAAGTAGACCATGTGGTGTGACACCGGTATTTCTACCAGTGGAAACACAAGCGGTTAATGGTTGCTGGGTGTTGAACTTCTTTTATGTTGATTTTCTGTATCACATCATCACCTTAAAAGCAGCTTGGGGTCAGGAAAATACTTTCAGTACTTCCGGTACACACCACAACCCTTATTTTAAGCACCTGTAGAAACCTGGTGGTTGTTGCTTGAATCGGATTGTTGGTTACCAGGTAATAGCGGGTAAAAATACAGAGTGCTCAGTGTAAACACACAGTTTGAAAATGCCACTGTTTTTGAATGGATAAACAGGAACACTTCCTTGGGTTTGGAGAAAGTGGGGAACCCAGAAAACCTCTTCCTCGGGGGGCCTTCGTTTTCCCAAACAAAAATAGATAAGAAATTGCAGGAAATTATGCCATCTTTGTGTGAAAATGCTTATCTTCCAGAGACATGGAGCATTTTTTCCAGGCATGCACCTCCTTTATGGGAAATTGTATTTCTCCATATAAGAAATACATAAGAAATAGTTGGTATATAAATGATGCTTTCTTTGTAGGAAATCTGGCATAATATTCTTGGATTTTTATTTTCTAGGTCTGCACCTCCTTAAACTCAAAACTGCCTAGGTGTACATTAGCACTAAGTCAACAGATAAATTGCTTTGGAAATAATTACTATTGTCATTATTGATATCATTATAAACAGTGAGTATCATAATTCCGGTATTATAAAACAATGAATACTTAATTTTTCACTTGTTCATAATCTCAAGATTCTGTGCAAACATGATACAATGAAATGTGAATTTTAAATTAACAATCTCTCAATTATTTGTAGAATCATGATAATTTATACTGGATGCTTCTTCCCAGCGCTAGTATGAGGAATCATAGAAACGTAATGTGGCTTTTTGGTATCATAAACTTCGGTAGTATTCTAAAAACAAAAGTAACAGTTTTGAATTAAAACGTTTTGCCAAAGGGCATTGTCTCTACTATTCACTATTCAATTTTTTTTTGAGAATTAAATAAATAATTTATAAACACCAAGAAAGTTTAATCCAGTGTTTTGAGGAATCTATCATTTGTAGTATTGTGATGATGTGTGATCTACCCTTAGATGTAAGAAATATACAGCACTGATATCCTGATAATTTCTGAGCAAAATTATTCTGTTTCACCAGATAAAATAGCAAAATCTTAATGATGTTGTTGAATTGTTGCATGGGATGAATGTTTAATTTTTGTATTGAGAAAAAAGGGTCAAACCCTTGATTAAGACTTAAACTTCAAAGACTTGTTTAAGTCTAAGCATTCATTAGACACCTTGATTTCACTCCTTCATTAGAGTCACGCGGTAGCCGTGACCAGCAAGATTTTAAAAAAAAAAGACTGTTAAAGAAGACTAATAAGATGCTCCCGCGAGACTATATTTACAGCTAACATTAAAACACTTGATTTCTATTGTTCTATGATATTTTGCGCTGGGTACAAAGTGTATCTAAAACCATGTTTAATGTTATTTAGAGTCCCAAATGTAATATCTTGACAACTCATTATTTAAAAAAGGGACATCAATCCTACAGTCAACCATTGTTTAATAATAAACAAACACTTTTGCTTCATTTCACCCGGTATTTCATAGCGAAAATTAGTGGAAAATAATGCTGATCCAGAATTTTTGGACAAGGCTACAGCACTAGCGGGCAATCACCTACACACTACTTTTTCAGATTTACTTCCAATTATACCCTAGCAATTTCTGAGATACCCTACATAAAAATTCTGAGCCCCATTCGCCAAAAAAATCAAGTTTTTCACAATTCTTTTGTTCTTTCCGGACGATGCACCCATTCATATAATAAATAATGTATTTCGACACAGCAATTTATAGCAGAGTCCCGTTAGCTCAATGGTTTCGGCGTTCGACTCCGCATCCGGGGATCCGAGTTCGAAACCCGATGACCAACTGTTTTTTTCAATATTGTATTAATAAAGTTTATTGTATCTATACAATAAACAAATTTACCCCCTGTGAAATAGACTAACCCTGGTCCAAGCTTGTGCTTGGACAAATCAATATGATTGATTTATTGATTGGTTGCATAGTAATGGCTTTATGCAAGAGCCAATGGGTTTAGTGACTATTGTTTGAAGTAGCCAATGGGAAGTGGTCAATAGCCTTGTGATACTGCCCAGTTGGTCAGGGATTAGGCACATTGCTATCTGTCATGGAAAGGAGTAGGTTTGGTCTCCAATGCGAAGAAAATTTTTCTAACACAGAATTATTTCCATGGAAGGGAAAACTTATTCTTTTCAAGGAAATAGTATTTGCTTTTATAATGATATAATCAGAGGTGGTTAGAAATAGCTATAAATTATTCTGAACGAAGGAAGCATAATCGCAAAATATGTCAGCAACTAGTATCTAGAAACACTGATGATAGGAATATGGCAGCCATCATGGGAACACAAAATATTTAGCACCTTGATGGATTTTTGAAATTTAGGGGTGCAGAATTTTGAACCGATCGGGAAGGCAAGACATCGCTCATCCAGCAAAATCTGCAGCAATCAAGGCTGTTAATTACCGAATGCTGAATCTTTCAGCAGAAATGGAATTATATGGAGGTGTAAATGAAACCCCAGTCGAGCATCCATGCAGCAGCTAGCAGCGAGTCACAGCAATGAGTGGGATCGATTTGTTGATCACTGTCGGATGATGGCGAAATCTGCGTGTTGGGATCAAGTATTGCAATTTGGGAAGGCCAGCTGGGCAAACACCGGTTACAACTGTGATTATGTACATGGATACTTGCTTGGACATGGACGTCAAAAGCGGGTGAGCAAATTTTAAGTAAAGTTAAAATTAATTATAAACATGGACTCTATCGAGTTCTGAAACTCCACTACTTGCGAAGTTGCTGGAGTAAATAGGCTCTACTCTTGATCAATTTCAAATTCATGAGTGATTAATTTAGTTGCGGTCATGTGATCATAACATCTTTTTACTTTGTGTACGAGAGATAAAAATTATCATGAATGGAAAAAATAAATAAATAAATAAAAATAAACAAATAAATAAAATAAAATTGGAAGATAAGTATCCTGTATAATTGGACGGTTTAGGTAGGGAAATTGGTTGGGTAAACGAACTGGCTAGGGAGGGGCCTTGGAAAACATGGGCGTGGCAAAAATAAAAAAGGTGCAGGTGCCACCGCTGATGCGGTAATTGTTTTGTCAGAATTCAGGAATAATTAATTAGTTGCTCATGTGATCCACTGGATCAAAAAAATTGAATGAGATCTCAAATAAAATAATGGACAAATTATTGGGGGCATGAATAAGTCATGGTGTGTGTCAGGTAGGGAGAATTGGTCAGACAATCAACCCGGGATGGGCTCATGTGAGTCGGATAACGTACAAATAAATATTGGGCAAATTATTTGTGCCATGAATAATTCATACTGTCAGGTAGAAAGAATATATCAGACAATGAAGTACTTGACTAGGTAAGAAGTGAGGGCACCCAGACCATATATAGTAAATAAAAATTTTATATTGGTTTGGTAATCAAACATTTTGGCTAGGGTGAGGTTTGTGCCTTCAATAAAAGGGGTGCCTTGGAGCCAGGGTTTTGGAGAACTGGGCAAGGAAAAATTTAAAAGGGGTGCCACTGCCACATTACCAGATTAGTTAATGCACCGGTATTTAAAATCTATGGTGAATATATAGGTAATTATATGCATTTATAAGATTGACAGGGTGCATGTGATCATATAAATATCCTTTTTCAAGGGGAGAAATATTTTTCCTTTGTTGAATGAATTCAAAATAAATTTGCAGAGCGATCACCCAACAGGGCAAAAAGAGGTCAGAGGTAGAGGGTCGGTGGTTCATGAAATTTGGGGGTGACCACGGAAACTGGACAAAAAGCGTCATGGTAAATCCGGGTTCATCAGGGTTCAAACTGGTAGGGCCTATAGATTTTGTAGGTTCATGAAATTTGGTTAGGGTTAGTTTTGGATTATTCGGGGTCAGATCGCCATAGGTTGTCGCAGGATCATGAAATAGATTATATTGGTAATCCAACTGTTGGATTTCAGTTGTGCAATACTGGATAACAATTGCATGGTATTTCATTTTATGACTTTTGAAGCTTGTGGTGCGTCACTCCTCCCTAATGATTATGTTCAGTCAGGGTGAAGCATGATGAGCCTAATTTCTTTTCTCAGCATTCATGGTTCATAAGTTCAAGGTCATAATGTAGGTTAGAAGGTACAGATTGTTGGAAAATATGGGATTGGAATTTGAGGTAATTGGAGAGCAAATAAGATATAAGGCTCAAGGAGTTTGCATGGAACTTGGGGAAATAGAGGAGCAGTCAAAGTCATAATTTCTTGGGTCAGGCTTATCAGGGTCACCTGAAGACATTGTATAAAGGTCAGATGGTCATGCAACTCGATAAAAGGGGTTCCAGCAGATTCAGGCAATAGATAATAGTATCAGGTGTTTACGGAGCTTGGTAAAAAGAGGCACGTAGCATAGGAGGTTAAAAATGTTCAAGATGTTGGCTTTACTCATGGTCATCCGGAGTCCAGAACGTAAGACAGGGGAAATGGGGAAAGCGACAGGATTTGGGTAGTAACATCAAGTGAAGTAGTCATTTGGGGGATCAATGGGAGGTCATTCAGTGTTGGTATTCATGAGGCTTGGAGAATGATCCCATTGAAACTTAACAATTCACCGGGAATTCACAAGATTTCGGAAGTTGGAAGCATATCAGCATTTCATCAGGAAATTCCTGTCCCTCTCGTTAGTAGGATAAGGAATTTTGTGTAGCAACAGTGAAATGAAATAGGAATTTTGCATAGCGGTAAGGTTGACCGGCAAGTTGCTTGCCAGTTTCTGTTTTCTTTTTCTGATTTATTTCAGGTTGAATCAACATATTGATGCTCGTGAGTTAATAATGGAGGCTATGTGACATGGATGATATAAAGAATGATATAATACGTTCTGGACATTATTTGGACCATTTATACCACATCTAATGATATATCCGAAGCAAGATTCTGGCAGGACAAGACGAAGTGGGACGGGAACACTTTCAGTGTACAATGCGGACATTATGTATTTTAAGGGCACGACTATTGCAAAAACAAGTTCATCTCTATTCGAGGAGAATAATTATTAAATTACAAGTTGACACTTGTTGCAACTTTTTATGCATGTTTCTCGATCCTGAAAAAGAGAAATTGTGTGGGGTGAAGTTCGACGTGTTCGTCCCCCGTTTGAAGCGAAATTAATTTTCAAGGTAGCCGGGCTGACGACGTAAGTAAATGAAGCGGACACTATATCATGCTCTCATTTAATACTTGTGTAACACAATCACAATCACTTTGACATTAAGTTTGACATTAGCAACATGGTTGCTGCAACAATGAGTTGTACTAATATTTACCATAACAATGCTGCATAATAATATGCAGACTATTTTGTTCTCATTTTGGAAACAAAGCCTCACACAGTATTGTTACTATGCGTTTGCTTTGTAATATTTCATCCAACTGAAACTATAATAACTATAGCATTGCAATATTGCACAGGGAAATCAGGTACACGAGTTTGTGGACTTAACACGATTTATATGCTAGGTTTTGTCTGTGAACAACAGTATACATTATGTGCATTGAGAATGTTTATAGTCCCTTTTGGCAAAGCAGGCACAGTCATTTCATGACGTCAACCTCTTTCTAGGTCAAATCTGTCTCGTTCGAATGAACTCATCACTTAAGTTGGGTTTTTTGCAGAATATAAATTTTAAGTCTTATTTTCATTCTCAAAATATTAGCTTGCCAATGATATGATGTTGTCTGAGCAATATATATGACCATTGAATGCCATTAATTATATCGTTACAATGGCCGATAATCTCATTCTCTGGGAACAAATGATAGATAATAATATAGATACTGGTACATGCAAAATGCATTGGCTTGGCAGCCAAAGCAAAGTTGCCATATTGTGTGTAATTATTGAGTTAGGCACCGCAGGTAGCCTAACTCGCTAGTATGTTCATGTCATTTCTATCGTTTATTATATGACTATTATACATTGAGTGCTCTACTGAGCTTCTACGCCCTTACAACGATCACTGTTATGGAGTCAATTTACTTTACTTCATTTCCTGGGCAGTAGTACTGGGCATAGATACTGGTATGCAAAATGGGTTGGCTTGGCGAAGTTGGCAGCCAAAGCAAAGTTGCCATATTGGTTTTTAATTATTGAGTTAGGCACTGCAAGTAGCAATCTCGCTAGTATGTTCTTGCCGTTTCTATCGTTTATTATATACATTGAGCACGCCCTTACAACGATCACTCTGTTATGGAGTTAATTTACTTCACTGCACTTCCTGGGCAGTAGTAGTACTGGGCACATTTGGAAATATTTGCCCAGCTAATTAATTAGTGAATAAAATACATCCATTTGAGTGCCTTCTCATGAATTGACAAAACAGCATTTTGCTTGTTATGTCATCAGGAGTGGATCGCACTGGCTCAGGTCAAGGCGTCAGTGGAAGCTTAGGATAAGCTGTTGCTGTAAAGCCTTTAAGTCACCAGCATGTTTCAATGTTCAAGGGTGGGAAATTGCATGGGTGTTGTTTCATAATAGGAGGAATTCAATCACCAGGGTGCCATGGGGTAGTAAGCCAGGGGTCATCCTCGTTCTCAATTTTCTCCCAAAATACTATTAAATAGAGGAGTTTTCGAGTTTTCGTAGCCCGCTGCTACCAAGATTGTTTTTCTTAGGCCCAAGGCCTTAATAAGTAAGCCTATGTACAAGTATAGTACATGTTGTACATAGGGGGAGGATAAACTCGGGCACAAACAAAAATAGGCACAGGTTTGGCTATTATTCGGCAATATATATACTGTGTGCAGCTTGTACCTCTTCCTTATACACAAAAGGTGTCTTGTTTAAAGGTGTCTTGTAAAATTTGAGATACATTAAATCTCAAATATCCTTGTGTTTGTCAATGACATCAAGGGTGCACATTTTCAAGTGATTTCTGTAAGGGTTTTTACCGGGGTTAATAAGCCTGGGGAATTAAGCTGTCAAAAGGGATAGCTAGGGTACATAAATCACAATTGAAAAAAAAAAAAAAAAAAAGGGGGGGGGGGGTTGGGCAAATTTCTGTGCCATAAATTTGTTTGGCGGTAAAAAAGGGACAGGGCCACAAATTTTATCTTGAATCCAATTATATGAAAATAATTGGATCACCATAGGTAATTGCATAAGTGTTTACAAATAGTAATAATTAAGTAACTAATAAATTTGAGAAATAGTGCATGAGAAGTTGAGCGAAATATGTCAAATATCAGATTACTTTCCTGAATGTTTCGGCTTCAGGAAAGTAGGATTAATGTATATGCACTTTTCTAAGGAATTTATATTAAAGGATTGACTCAATAAATGTATGTAAACTTCTCTTGAGAAATTTTCTCTTGAAAAGTTAAGCCAAGTTTGATGTATTGGGCGGTACCCTTTGGGTCCGTATTTTATTGGATGTTAAATCCAAGTCTGGTTTACAAATAAATGGAGATACTCTGACGGATATGCCAGCAAAAACTTTTGAGTAAAATGTGCCTTATTTCATTTGGGGGTAATAAAGTTTATTGTATCTATACAATAAACAAATTTACCCCCTGTGAAATAGACTAACCCTGGTCCAAGCTTGTGCTTGGACAAATCAATATGATTGATTTATTGATTGGTTGCATAGTAATGGCTTTATGCAAGAGCCAATGGGTTTAGTGACTATTGTTTGAAGTAGCCAATGGGAAGTGGTCAATAGCCTTGTGATACTGCCCAGTTGGTCAGGGATTAGGCACATTTGCTATCTGTCATGGAAAGGAGTAGGTTTGGTCTCCAATGCGAAGAAAATTTTCCCACCCACCACACCCAAAAAATTAGGTCATATCCCAGTATTCAATACCTTTGTGGACAGTTACTTAGGAGCAGTAGTTGGCTAGGAAGGCTTCCATATCGTACGGGATATAGAGGTACATAGACCTAAGGGGTATTGCAGTCTGCATTTTAATGGTAGCTACTGGGCATGGGCAAATTACCAGGAAGAGGGCGGTAGCTGACCAAGGGAGAGGATTCAAGAAGTGCACATTTTAACTTCTCTTGGAGAGGTTAGGCGCATTTGGGTATACAGATCTAGGCGTTCAGGAAATCCCTTTAAAAAGGGCTCTGTAGCTAGCCGGTTAATACATTGCTGTTAACTTCTTTTTAAGAAGTTGGGAGGGCTCGAGAATACCCTGGAGGGCCCTGTATCTTACAAGAAATTAATTTGGGTTAACTTCTCTGCAAGAAGAAGAGTTGGGCCACACTTGTGTGTGTGTGCAAAAGGGCCAAGGAAATTCCTGGAGGGCCCGTATCTTCACGAGGAATTAATTTGGGTTAACTTCTGCAAAAGAGAAGTTGGGCTACACTTGCATGTGGGCAAAAGGGCCAAGGAAATTCCGGGAGGGCCCCGTATCTTCACGAGGAATTTGTGTTAACTTCTTTGCGACACAAGAGTGGGGCCACACTTGCGTGTGTGCAAAAGGGCTCGGGGTAATACCCTGGAGGGCCCCATATTCATTCAGTAATTCATTTTCATTCATTCATTTCTTTCATGCATTTATGTATTGTACAAGGAATTAACTCATATTCAACTCATTCATTTTCATTCATTCATTCATTTCTTCATTGCATTCATTTATGTAACTTTCAAGGAATTAATTTTGGTTAACTTCTCTATGATAAGAGAAGATTGGGCCACACTTGTGTGTGTGTGCAAAAGGGCCCGGGAATTTCCCGGGGGGGCCGGTATCTAATACAAGGAATTATGTTGGGTTAACTGCTCTGTGAGAAGTTGGGCCACACTTTGTTCGGAGAGGCTCCGTACTTTACGGATAAGTAATGTAGGCAGGGGCTCGTGAAATTACCGGGAAGGCCCCGTATCTTACGGGTGAGTAATTTAGGGCCCGGGGTGTGTGTGCAAAAGGGCCCGGGGAAATTCCCTGGAGGGCCCGTATCTTATACAAGGAATTAAGTTGGGTTAACTTCTCTGTGAGAAGTTGGGCCACACTTTGTTCCGGAGAGGCTCCGTACTTTACGGATAAGTAATGTAGGCATGGGCTCGAAATTACGGGAAGGCCCGTATCTTACGGGTGAGTAATTTAGGAATTGGCTCGGGAAATTCCCGGGAGGGTCCCGTATCTTACGGGTGAGCGGACACTGTGTGTAGATGGGAACAGACTCTGTATTTACGGGGAAAGTAAGACTATCCAGTTCAAAAATTGTGGCGGTAAAAAAGGGACAGGGCCACAAATTTTATCTTGAATCCAATTATATGAAAATAATTGGATCACCATAATAATTGCATAAGTGTTTACAAATAGTAATAATTAAGTAACTAATAAATTTGAGAAATAGTGCATGAGAAGTTGAACGAAATATGTCAAATATCAGATTACTTTCCTGAATGTTTCCGGCTTCAGGAAAGTAGGATTAATGTATATGCACTTTTCTAAGGAATTTATATTAAAGGATTGACTCAATAAATGTATGTAAACTTCTCTTGAGAAATTTTCTCTTGAAAAGTTAAGCCAAGTTTGATGTATTGGAGCGGTACCCTTTGGGTCCGTATTTTATTGGATGTTAAATCCAAGTCTGGTTTACAAATAAATGGAGATACTCCTGACGGATATGCCAGCAAAAACTTTTGAGTAAAATGTGCCTTATTTCATTTGGGGGTAAACAATAATTTTATTGTCATTAATCAAGGATAACACAATTTTAATTATCCAGTGCTATTGTGATATTATTTTTTTTTATCAAAGCAAGATGTTTGATTCTCAGGTTTATTATTTATTATATTAAGGGCCTATTTAAAAAAAAAAACCTATAGTGCAGCCGCTATCGCAGAACAAATAATAAAAGAAATCTCTTTATTACTTTCTTTATTTATTTAAATCTGAACAACACAACAATCTGAATAACACAAGAAACTAGATCAGGTTACCAATATTTTCTCATTTAAATAAAGTTCTGTCCTACCACGGGGCGATTCGCATGATAATAGCACAATAAAACATGTAATATGTATGAATGGTTGTTGAATCGATCTAGAGACCTGTCTTCAGCTATCGTAGAACTGTATTCCTACATGACTCATTTCAATTTTTATACCGTTCCGGTTGGTTTGTTGCATACACTCTATAGGTGTGAAAAATTGTTCCACTAATATGGAAGGCCAGCAGGGACAAAAACGTATCCAAAAAGAGACAACCAAATATGGAAGGCCATTAAAGTCATACGTAAAGACAAATTAGCAAAGCGGCAAAAATACACAAAGGCCTATTGAAAGGAGGACTGTCCCCACCACAGACACACAGAACAACTTGGCACAGCTTATAGGAATGTGCAACAAGATTTTCCACAGGGCTGCGAAGAACCACAAGCCGCGAAATTTTGATAGCCAACAAGCTTAAGCTATTTAATTAACCCTCGATAGAGAGCAGGGCTTGAAGAATGAGGGAAATTAAAAACACAAATCGCGAAAGACCGCCAACAACCGCCGCTCAATAGGGATGTCAATCTATATTGCCCAAGAGGGCTACAAAGAACCGCAAACAGCGAAATATGGATATCCAACCAGTTTAAAAGACAAATTAGCCACCGATAGAGGCCAGGGCCTGAACAAGTAGAGAAATTAAAACCACAAACCGCTGAAGGAACGCCAAAAACCGCCGCTCACTAGGGATATCAACTATAAATTAACCCCGATTGAGGGTAGGGCATGAAGAATGAGAAATTAAAACTACAAACCGCGAAAGACCGCCAACAACCGCCGCTTAATAGGAAATCAACTAGATTGCCCATGAGGGCTACAAAGAACTATCAACCGCGAAATTTGGATAGCCAACTAGATTGCCCAGCAGGGCTACAACGAACCACACACCGCGAAGTATAGTTATCCAACGAGCTTAAACTATAAATTAACTCCCGATAGAGGGTAGGGCATGAAGAATGAGGATAAATTAAAACTACAAACCGCGAAAGACCGCCAACAACCGCCGCTTAATAAGGAAATCCAACTAGATTGCCCCGCAGGGCTACAAAGAACTATCAACCGTGAAATTTGGATAGCCAACTAGATTGCCCAAGAGGGCTACAATCTACAAAGAACCACACACCACGTAAGTATAGTTATCCAACGAGCTTAAACTATAAATTAACTCCTGATAGAGGGTAGGGCATGAAGAATGAGGATAAATTAAAACTACAAACCGCGAAAGACCGCCAACAACCGCTGCTTAATAAGGAAATCCAACTAGATTGCCCCGCAGGGCTACAAAGAACTATCAACCGCGAAATTTGGATATCCAACTAGATTCCCATGAGGGCTACTAAAAAACACAATCATTAAAACATAATTATCTTGCTAAGTCGTGGCACTTAGGACGCTTCCGTATAAGCCTTGCTACATAGTTTCAATTTGAAGTAAATCGGACTGACTCTGTGTCTCGCTGGCATCGTCAACATTGGGTATGTGTTGCTCATATTTACATTTTCTTAGTTGCCTTGAATAATTAAAGTATATTAAAATGTATATGCATCCTATTAACATTACAGTCACGCTGTAGCAGCGACCAGTAAGTTTTCAAAATAAACGGTTGATAAAGTTTTATTAAATTATTTACTGTCATAAATCAAGGATAACATAATTTCAAACATCTATTTTTCGTTTTATTCGTTTTATGTACTTCGTAAACCGATGACTTTCCAAGCTTAGAGCTGCTTGGCTACATTCATAAAAAGAAAGAAAATCCACCAAAAAAAACCGTTGACAACGTAAAGAAAGCAGCAAGTTTAAAAAGCCCCCACCTCGGCTCACTTTTTGAAACTTGGTCCCATTTTGAATATCAACAGCAAATCGGTGTTTTTTAACGTTTAAACAATAGCATCATTGCCATTAACATGCCTACTTGTTATTCGTTTAATTCAATCATTGGTCATGAACTTAATAATTATTATAAAACAAAACATATATAGGATATTGGCCAAGAACAACATAATAACCTTTCTGATCGTTCCAGAATGCTAACAACTTAATATCGCATCGGCACATTAAAGATACATAACACTTCTGGAAATGTTTTAAGTTGATAATTATGACAAAGATTAAATCAGTATCTTTTACAAATGGGACCAAGTTTCAAAAAGTGAGCCAAGGTGGGGGCTTTTTAAACTTGCTGCTTTCTTTACGTTGTCAACGTTTTTTTGGTGGATCGTAATTGGGATGCAGTTAATGATAAATGAAATACATTTACCAGAAACCATAATATAATTAATTAATATGTACATTTTACAAGCCTTTTAATTCTTTGAGCATTAATATTGGAGTGTGTGGGGGAACATGAAAAACACTCAAAATGTAGGTTGTTGGTTCTTAAAACATACTTGAATTTTAACCTTCATTCCCAGTTTTGCCAAATAAAGAATTATGCTTTAGGGATACATATGTTTCAATTTGCAAGCCAGAATATTATGTTTTTTATTCCAATTTGAACGCTGAAAGATAGGCTATGCTGAGTATATTTAAAATTTCCATCATCAACTAAAACGGCAGATTTGTGTGAACCTATTTGAATGAATACAACTTGAGGTGTACTCCAATTTATACAAAAAGCATCTCAAAATCAATTGTATTATTTAGTTCCAATAAATGTGACAATCAAAAACTATGCTCACTAGTTGCTCAAAACACTTCAATGAATTAAGATTTATGTGTATCTGGTTAATTGTAATTTCTAGCCATTTTAAAACTGCAACTTAAAATTACGAGATTTTTGAAATTTGACGACATCTTATATTTTTGTATTTTGTATTCAACATTAGATGTAGGGTTTCATCCGTATCGTCCCAGTGGAATAGCTCGCGCATCGACATCATGGTCGTTCACATCACGTTTGACAATGGTGGTTTCTCTCAATTTTGAGGATTACGTTATATGATGTTTCTTTGTCACTATACATAGACAAATCTTTTTCCTAGTACTACAAAGGTAGTTAATTTTCCAAAATATTTTAATTTTGTGAGATGTTTTGAGTGAAGGAAATTGAATTGTGTCATGTTCCATTCTGTGTTATATTGGGATTGTATGGCAAAAGGCATAACGTTATACAATATTTTGCTTCCATATAGAGTGCACCGTTATACATAGGGAAAGTGCATGTCTTGTGTCATAAAACATTCTAAAAATGCTATGATAATAATATACTGATTAACAATTTTGATTAATTTTGCATTCATGGGGTTGTGAGAAAGTGTGAAAGTAACAAAGAATTTGAATTCTTTTCAGTTGATTTTTTTGAGCTGTTGAGCTCAAAAGATGAGCCTTATTGAGCCGCTATTTGAATTCTTAAAATCTGCACAATAGACCCTATTGAATAAACTTAACCGGAACGGTATAACAATTTTATGGCAGACATGTTGGTTCTAAGTGACAGAGGAATGGTCTCTAGTTCGATTCCTTGACCATGCATACCTGTCACATGTTTTATTGTATTAATTATGTTATCATGCGAATTGCCCTGTGGTACCTTACAAAGGGCAGAATATTATTTAAATGAGGATGAGTGACATAGTATTTGATTGGGTCTATCAGACCTACCTTTTGGTGCTGCTTCAAAAATACCACAAGAAGAAGAAGGAAACTGGAAAGAAGTGGGCCAGGCAGAATGAAAGAAATGAAAACCAAATTGGGGAAATAAAAGGAAAAATGATGGCAGGTGCCCATTTGGAGTGAGGGGTCACTTAGGATGGACCTTAGTAGGATCTTACCCACCCAATGGCGGATATGTGCACAGGATTATATAATTTGGAGATGGGACAGGGGCCCGGGGCTGATACCAAACATGAAGTGATGTACTAGCTCTGAAATTCCCCTTCTTGCAGATATTACTTGGGGCTGTACATGGACCCCAGTCTGTCCCTGTTGAGGACCACTCATTTTTTTCACCCTGACGAGGGATGCCCATCAGATAATGTCTATTGGGCGATTCCATTTGAAATCTGCACACCCCATATAGGAGACATGGCCTTAATCTTCTACACAGGGAGTATGTATTACAAATGAGGTCATGCATGTCTTCCATAGGGGGGTGTATGGATTTCAACTGGAATAGCCCAACCAATCCTGGCACCTGCTTGTGGTTTGAGAAGCTTAAGCCTACAGTTTAAATTGGTTAAATGAACATTGGCATGTTGCAAAGTTTGCCTTACGCAAGTTTCCTGAAACAATATTTGAATTAGAATGTCACCCGATGATCGCCGTAGCAACCATGGGGTCATGACCTATAGAAGAGTAATTGACAATTTATTATTTTGTTGATAACTGTGTTATCTGTTAACCAGTGTGTGTTGTGATATTTTGAGTGATTATGTAAAACTTGTCGGCATCATTCCAATATAGTTCGCTACTACATGTTGGTGCTATTCTACGTTAAGCTTAGACTGCTTTGCAGTCCTTTTTGATAAACAATTCACCCAGCTATGCCCTTCCATAAAATGCAATACATCCCAGTGACCACTCTTTTTTCTTGGGGCATCACAGTTTTCTGAAGGGAACAGCTCATTCAAAACTTGTAATCATGACGAGATGAGTTGATATTGAAGTATGAATTTCAAAAGGGGCTATAAAGTAGACTAGGTAAAGCTGAATGTGTAGAGTCATTAAAAACAATGTGCCTGATAAACGGCATTAGAGAATATAAATAATTATTATTGATTGACTGTGATAAACCAGATGAAAGCAAATACAATGGAATAGGATGTATACTTGGGAAGTGTATGTGGATGCTTGTGAAAATACAATGGGCAATTCCATTTAAAATCCACACTACCCCGGTGGAAGATTTAGCCAAAGTCTTCCACAGGGGGAGTATGAGTTTGGAATAGACTAGCCAATTGGGTAACTTCCATTTGAAATACTCACTCCAGTTGTGGAAGATATAGGTAAAGCCATAATAAAGGGGAAGATGTTTTGTGTCGTTAGAAAGAGACCAGTTTGGCTGAAGTATTTGTTTGTCAAGAAATGATAAATTGACAAATTCAAGGAATCCTGGATTGAAATTGAAGGACATGACTAGTTCTTAAGAATCAGTAAAACAGACCCAGCTAAGCATTCAAAGCTATCACAATCTGCAAACCAAGCCAGTTCTTGGAAACAGCTTCAAATATCACAACAACATTTTCATTATCTAAATCAATATATTATTGAAAAATAATACTTCGATGTTTTGCAAAAGTTAAAAGGGCATTTCCTGATCCACAGCCTCATCCCCCCACTTTTCTCAAAAACAGTTGAGATTTTTATATCACTGGAAACCTCTGGCTACATAATGTTTATGTACAAAATATTTCTTGCAGATTAATTCGTTTAGCAAAGATATCGTGAAATTTGAATTTCGTTCTGGTGCACCAGAGCGAAATTACAACGCATTGTCTTTGGAGCAGTGTAATACACATAATCATGCATAACTCGCGAACGCAAGATCGGAATCAACTGAAATTTTGGGAATAGGTTTTTTTCGTGGATATCTACTGAAAAATGACATGAATAGAGGATGCTAGGATAACGAAATACTCCTTTAATTTTACCAATCATATACTTAGAAAACTTGCTTGTTTTATTGTTGTGAATGAGTTATGTACCCTTTACAAAAGTGTTGTTGTTTCAGCACTCTTTATAACATAACTCAAGAACCACAGGAGCTACAAAAGTATATCTGTGGTATTTGAATTCTTCTATGCACTCCCTATGAAATGATCAATACAATGTTTGCCAAATCTCACTAACATTCGCAATCGCAAGATGCTGTGTCACAACAGTTTAAAATAGTTGCTAACCTTGATCCAATTGAGCAAATAAAACAATATGCAAATGTATGTTTGTCAAGATCTATCTTTTATTTGAAAGCATTATTTGACAGGGAAAGGTATACCTGCATTTCTGTGAACACTTTGAGACAAAATTTCCATTTGAAATCTCACCATATACCCCCTGTGGAAGATTTTAAGGAAAGTATCATAGAGGGAGAGACCATTAGGCTATTCCAGTTCCATGTCTTCCACAGGGATGTATGGATTTCAACTGGAATAGCCTAATGGTCTCTCCTCCCTCTATGATACTTTCCTTAAAATCTTCCACAGGGGGTATATGGTGAGATTTCAGATGGAATAGCCTATTACACTAATGCAGGAGTCAAAGGGAATCTTGACCCTTAGCCCTCCTCAAGACTTTGACATTTCATTGGTGAACATGCATCTAATCTTTGCCTTGCTGGACAAAACCATGGGATGAATCTCCTTGACCCAAAGCGTTCTCAGATGCAGTGAATCTTCAACCAAACAAATAATCGCAAAAGTGAATCTTTGACTAATCTTTGCCCTCTTGTAGATTGTTACATGTTTTTACATAGAACCAGCACTCGCAGATTAGGTGAATCTTGACCTCATAATTTTTTCTTGTGCTGAATCTTGAACTAATTTTTTAAAACAGAAGGTGAATCTTTGGCTAAAAATAATTTTTGAAGAGTGAATCAATGTGAAGGGCTTGAGAAGGGTAGGTTCAAGACTCCCTTTGCCATCTCCATAACAGTTTTCTAGGTCTTATGATAAGACCTAGAAAACTGTTACTCTTATCAAAGTATTCTATATAGTATGTGCCAAGTCCCAAAAACATGCAGAAATTAGTTTCCGTATTTTGACACCTCAAGAACGACAAGATGAACAAAATTCACAGAAAAAAACACCACAAGACCTGTTGCTGCAATGGATTTTTGAATTTCTGAAAGCCTGTACATTGACAACCATGTTTTACCTTTCACATGCCTATTGTGAATATTGAAAAAAGATCTGAAATATTTTTAAAAAAGTCAGTATCTAGCACCACCTTATTTAGTGATTGGCTTAGATTGATGAGCAGGATATATCGTAGTTCTTAGTTCTAGGCCATTGTGTACCAGGTCAACATTTGTTTCCACAATACCAGCCATCAATTCTGTGATCAGCAGAAGGTTTTACCATATTGTTCCTAATAAGCACCCATGGACAGTGACATTTTATGAAGGGCACAGGCATTTATTGGGGACTAATTTATAATGTACTGTACAGTACTGTCTTGGTGATATACAATAGCATTGAATTTGTATTCATATTCTGCATGTTTACACTGAGCACTCTGTATTTTTACCCGGTATTACCTGGTAACCCTCAATCAGATTCAGACAACAACCAGCACGTTTCTACTGATGCTTAAAATAAGGGTCGTGGTGTGTACCGGAAGTACTGAAAATATTTTCCTGATCCCCAAGCTGCTTTTAAGGTCACAATTTGGGAGGGCGAGTTAGCGCAGCGGTAATTCCCTCGCTTTGCACCACTGAGGTCCGGGTTCAAGCCCGGCGCCGCCCAAGGATTCATGTGCATTTGGTTTATCCCGATCCATGCTCGCTTCTCGCAGGTTTTCTCCGGGATCTGCGGTTTCCTCCTGCTTTCAAAATCGGTGATTAGTTGTTTCGTTATCAAAAACTTCCTTCACCCAATGGAATTTGGGGAGCTGCAGAAAATGGGTGGATGTTACAATCTAAGTGCGGATAGGTTTGCGCCGGGTTCGGCTGCAACTAGCCTACTTGATGCGATCTGATTGTGATGATTCACCACGCAGCGAAATTACAGCGCTTTGAATCCTCTGGAAAAAGCGCTATATAAATTCCGAAATTTATTTATTTATTTATTTAATGTGATACATAAAATGTACATAAAAGAAGTTCAACTCCCAGCAACCGTTAACCGTTGTGTTTTCACTGACAGAAATACCGGGTGTCACACCACATGGTCTACCTCATGAGGTGCCGGGTGTCCACACCGCATCACTCTGCACCGATCTGTTTCCACCGAACACATTAACCGGTAACACTCTAAGCTAAACCACATTACCCGCCAACCGTTCCCAGTAGAAACACGCAGATTGAAATCATTAATAAAGTATGACACGAACACAAATTATCACTTTGCATATTAGACATTTTTTGGGGTGGATGTTTAATGGAGACTGGGCGCTTTAATACGGTATTCAGAAATTTGATTATTTGCGGGATATTTGCTATATTTGTTTTCATAAACATATATTTTTTTATATATATTTGATATGCATATCACATAAAGGGCTAACTCAATTTTGATGTTGTTTTCAGAAAATTGTTGTTTTGATCATAATGTATAGGCAGACGATGTCAAAGTTGTATAATGGTTGCTTGGTATTACTTAAAAGCATCACATCCCTCATCACATATAGCCAAAATGTTTGATGCTATAGAATTATGATCCATCTCAACAGATCCGCCGGCAACAAATCTTTAGGGCTGTTTTCTTTCCATTTGCTACCTATTTGCAACAGTCTACATGTCTTGGAAAGCTACTGAAACAAACATTCCTAGAACAATATTCATAAAAATGTGATCATGGTAAAGCTTTCTTTACATATCATGGACAGATTTGCTCAATACGAAATCAAATATTGGGCTATTCCATTTAAAATCCACACTACCCTTGTGGAAGATTTAGCTAAACCCTTCCACAGAGGGAGTATAAGTTTGGAATAGAATAGATTGGGTAGCTTCCATTTGAAATACTCATTCCAGTTGTGGAAGATATAGGTAAAGCCATAATACAGGGGGAATAAGGGTTTTAAAAATTATGAACCCTGACCAATTACATTTGAAAAAAATACCCCCCCCCTAGATATTTCCAAAATCTTCCCCAGGGGTAGTGTGGATTTCAAGTGGAATAGCCCATTTTTCCTCAACAGCTCCGCCAATCAATGAATAAGTATGATTGGGATAAGTGGAACTGTATGATGCAGAAATATCGTCTCCTGAGATGTAATTGAACCGTTTCAAAGTTTCGAAAACATGAAAACATTTGCTCCTTGTAGAGGTACAAACATGTAAAAATAGCAAGAAGCAAGAATGGTAGTCTTAGTCCCAGCCAACTTGTATAATGCATCTCCATCACCAGTTCCCAACTATACATATTTATGTTCATTGGAAACTAAAATGATTCTTTATGTTTTTTGGTATATTTTCCACCTTTTTTGGTACATTTTCCACTTTTGGGTTCTTATTTCCACTTTTGAGTTAACAGAAAGCTTTGTCACATTAGAAAACCATTATCCAATCAGTGATTGCTATTTTGAGTATGTCATCAGACGATTTGTGTATTGATGAAAGATCACAAGTCGGCTTGGATCAAGACTAGTGCAGCGATTGAGTGGGAAGGTCTCACTTAAACATTAAGTATCTATTCATTGCAATATATTGTATTGAATGGTCTTTATTGTTTTAACTAGTTTTTAACTTGAGAATTCTTCAAGGTGAAGATACTGACTATGACAACAGGATGAAGATCCTGTTACTAATGATGGATGTTAATTAACACCAGAAGTGATTAGGCCAAGCATAAAATCGCTTATCAGTAATATGGGACTGATCTGTGGTTAAAACCACCAAAGGTATTAAAATGTCACATGCTTGATGACGACAATGACGATGGCGACAGTGTAACAATAGCTATTTATAAACTTACACTTAAGAAATCCTGTGGCTTTTTGAATCTTGAATTGTCACTTCTTACGTAAAAATATTAGGTATAGAATAGTTGTTTATTATGAATTCATAATTACAATCAATTTTGTCAAGACTGTTAAGTGAGTGAGTGATATTAAATCTGAAGGAGGGAGTGTGGGGGGGGTACTGAAGTCGTGTTCACATTTTGAGTTACACCCGGCGTAAACTTACGCTAACATTGATAAAAATTCCATTAATATTTGCCCTACTCCTACTGCGTGTCCACACCTAGCCACAGACCCTAGAAAAAAGACTCTAGGTTCTGTGTACATAGCCTACTCCTAGCACAATGCCCACCAGTTCTCACCAAACAATTCACTTCTGGTCGGGGTAAAGATCAGCTACCGCTTCCAGTTTTTCTGTGACCTATTTCAATCACATGAAATGAAAAACAAACCTAGCGGAACTTACACTGATGATATCGTTCACACTGCCACTATGGAGTCCTGGCAGCGCCTACTGCTACTCCTGGCAACCTGTGCCGACCAAGTTCCGCTGTGCGTATGTGTGATAATGTGAACACGGCTATTGTTATGTAAGGGTAGATTCAAGGTTTCGTGTATATTTATGTGTGTCACAGGTTCGATCCTGACAAGGCTAAATGGGTGAGGTTTTTTTCCCTGAAAAAGAATCTAAGGAGCTGACATTCGGTTGACAGCAGAATTGTTTGATTTGAAATTCTGGTGAATAAGACAGCTGATAATATGCTATTTGCGTTTCTTGGATTTGAACCTGGCAACGAACCAGAATGCATTGTACTTTAGTGATTGTAAGCTTTTTTCATTGAAAATTTGCATATAAAAATACCCATCTTTTGAAAAAATTGCACACTTCCATATATCTTGTGTATTTTGATGTGACTATAAGATTGTGCAATATCAAATCACTGATGCTTTATTTTGCGGAATTAGCATAATAGGCTCCATTTTGAAGCAAACCATATCTGTGTGTAATGCGATTTCCTTGAGGTAGTTTTTATGCATTTTATGCATCATCTAGTTGGTAGTTAATAGTTAATCGTGATTGATAGATAGGAATTCTGTGACTTCCAGCATAGCCGAACACTTTACAAAGATACGGTCTACACGTTCCTAAGAAATTAAGATACTTGTGATGTAAAGTTACTTGATGGATGCTCGACAATTAATAATTGAATGAAGACGGCATTAGAGCAAGCTTTTTTATACATCGTTAACAGTGCATCAGTCAGCTCTGTTGCCATGACAACAGCTAATGGCATTGTTTGCATCTATCAGTGGGAGAATCAAATACTTTTATAGTCTAGCAGGCCAGAAAACCTTGGACATTTTTTTCGGCACGCATCGCCCACTTGCCTGCTAAAACGTACTATTGAATTACAAAAGATAATATAAAGAGGTGTAACTTAACATGTTCAGGGTGAGTCAGTGAACCAAAATGAAATGGATAATTAATATACTGTTCAATTATATCGTTTGAACTTATTTTCCTGAATCACAATTTTGACAATGATTTCTTTATTTACCCTAAAATAAATTATGTATGATATTGGTAGAATTTGTTATTAAGAAAGATCGACCTAAAAATTCTAGAAAGGGACCTTGCATTTATTGATTTTTGCAAATTCTCTGCAAGTACGTTTTTTATTTGAACACCCTATATGATCTATTTCACTTTAAGTTATATAACTATGAAGACCGTTATTCCCAGAATAAATATTGCAAGCATATCAAATAATTTTCCTTTAATAAAAAAGCAAATTTGAGTGTTTCTATAATGATTGATGACCATCCCTACCTGGCTGATATTATACTCAGCTGGTGTGTTATAGCTTGTTGCAAGGGAATGTCAGTGCTAACGAGGATGAGCTAGTATTAACCCTTGAATTAACACACCACTCAGTGAGGAATTTAATCCAATCTATCAAATTCAAGTTTCTATACAATCAAAATCCACTACAATGGAATTAATTTACACTACTAGTTCAGGAAATAATAACAATCACAATTGTTGTTAAATCAATCTAGCGGTTCTTCAGATCTTTGCATTATGTATTAAAATCTTAGGAGTCTAGTTTGTTCAGTGGGATGCTTTTAGAGATACATAGTAAGCAGTGATACAAGTTTTAATTTCCTGATAGTGTGGAGGCATATCCTCGGCTAAAGCGGAACGCTGTGCAGTCAGACAACACAGCTGACGTAAGACACTCCGCACATGACGTGCAAGGCATACTTGTAAAAAGGCCAATAGTAGAAAATATTTGTTGAAATCAAAAAACTATTTTTAAAATCTTGCCCACAGTTAGTACCCGTGTTACAACAACTTTGGAAATAAACTAACAAGGATTACATTTGGAGCTATTTTTGTGCTAATGTTGACAATTTTCGGGTTATTTTTATGCTTGTTATCTGTTTAACTATTTCCTGTTAAGTGCGTATTAAGGGTACAACCTTGGAAGCCTGGCAGCAATATATAATGTGACAATTAATTGTGAGGAGTAGTTTAAGGAGAAATACTATGTTAAGGGTATACAAGGTATAATTGTTGGTCGAAGCAGCCAAAAAAAATTGATTTTCATTATCTGAATCAATATATTATTGAAAAATAACACTTTGGTGTTTTGCAAAAGTTCATTCTACAAATCATATACTTTGAAAACTTGCTTAATTTATTGTTGTTAATGAGTTATGTATGTTTTACAAAAGTGTTGTTGTTTCATCCCTCTTTACTACATAACTCAAGAACCACAGGACCTACAAAAGTATATCTGTGATATTTGAATTCTTCTACACGCTCACTATGAATTGAGCAATGCAATTTTTGCTAAAGCTCACTACCATTTGCAAGATGCTGTGAACTACTTTTTTTTTGCTGCTTCGACCAACAATACATCGTATACCCTTAAGCATTTATATTCTTTGTTTGTTTGTTTTCTTGATTGATAAGCTTACTAACAAAGGATAGCCTGATCAATTATGTTTGTTAAAAACACAATTTATAATAAACTTAATTAATTTTGAAAACATTTGCTTGATTATTTGATTTGTTTAGTTCGTAATTACAAATTCACCATCAAATTTGTTGCTTATTTACACATTGTGCATAATGCTTAATTCATAACCTCATGAATATACACGATGCAATCTTATTTTATTATTTGTAAACATGCGAATGCAAATGTAGGTCATTCGCAATTTACCGCAAAGTGTGTAATTGTTCCAATAAATAACTGTGTTTGCATATCGTTTCTTAGCATGTGTAATCACCATGAGTAAGCTCGCGTACTTGTTGATCGCATATGCAAAAATAACAATGTGTGGGGAAAGTTCATATTTGGTAAATCGCAAAAAAAGATCCTGTGAAAATGTCGACTTTTACAGTATGTTTACAGGGATATGAGCAGTAGTGATCTTGGTAGATGATGATGACTCAATTGTCAAAATTGCCATCTTTGGCCTGGTTGGATTAGATCATTGCACACATAATTTACATTTTTTTCTGTAGTATCAGAAAGACAATTCACATCAGTAGCATAGTAATGGGGTGGCAAAGGGGTCAGCAGTCAAGTTAGCTCAATCGATAAGGCGTTTGACTATGGTGCGAGAGGTTGCGGGTTCGAGTTAGCTTGAAATTCCCCTAGATAAGGAACTCACTGCTAATTTGTCTCTTTGTAACCCGTACGAAACTCGGGAGTTGATCCCGAGTTGTTGTTTAATGGTTTATGGAATGATGTGGGGCCGTAGTGGTCAGCGACAACCTGTCAAGTGTGCTGAGGCTTGTTGATCAATGTCTAGGCGTTGTGCCTGTGCGTAGCACACTATAAATCACTGTGTCTTTCCCCTATTGCCCCCCCTCTGAATGCTGAACGCCCTGATATTTTATGCCTGTTTTGTACTTTTTAGCCCATTTTTGACCATTTGTGTCAAATTTTGTCCCCTTGAAAGTTGCCGTTCTCCCCTTGTCCCCTCCCCCCTGAAAAGGTCCTGGCCACTTCACTGATTCACATATTTATAGCCCAATCCCTATCACAGACCAACATACCTTAAATTTAAAATAAAAGGGATCGTACGTGACAATTGTCACAAACCATACGATTAGTCAAGATAAACATATTATTGCAACTTTCATTTGATATTTCATGTTGATTTAGGGATGTACCAAAGTCAGAATAAAGACATGTTATAAATAGTCTCTACCACCCCCACAAAATCTGTGACTGTCAATAGAATAATTATTTTGGTTGAGTTTTCAGCACAGTGTAACTTGTATAATATGCCATAATTAAATATAAGAACAAGTGAATATTAATGTTTCCCAAGAAAAGAGGCTCAGTATGCAAAGTTGCATAGCATAATTTCAAATGCTGACACTATACACTACTCAAGTTCAAATCGTCACAGATAAAATCTTCACAAATCTTCATTGTATTTTGGTTTGGCTTTCTGCAAAGTGTAGCTTGTATAATATGCCATAATTAAATTAAGAAAATGTGAACATAACTTGCCCAAGAAGAAACTCAGTATGCAATGTGGCATCACATTAAATACTTTATACTCAAGTTCAAATTTTCACAGCTACGTATACTTGCGTAAATGTTTTACTTCACGCCGTCACAGACAATTAATATTATCTGTTTCCTGTTTTGCTTTCATGTTCTCTCTCCTCCATCACGGTGCTCATTTGTGGATTTTCAACTCATTTGTGGTGACACATCTACTTCTCCTCTGGGTTATTGAACCTAATAGGTAAGCAACTTAAAGCATGTTCACACAAGCATGGTATCTTTTAAGATGTAACTGACTGGGTATGATATTGATATTCACTCATAACTTTGTGTTCACACATTAAAGTATGTTCACACGAGCATGGTATCTTTTAAGATGTAACTGACTTGGTGTGATATTGATATTTACTCATAACTTTGTGTTCACACATTAAAGTATGTTCACACAAGCATACTATCATTTAAGATGTAACTGACTTGGTGTGATATTGATATTCACTCATAACTTTGTGTTCACACATTTAAGTATGTTCACACGAGCATGATGTCTTTTTAGATGTAAATAACTTGGTGGGTGTGATATTGATTTTCATTCATAACGTTGTGTTCACACATAGTACAATATCGTGAGGTTTTCACTGAATTGGTGCAATGATGATTATTGAAAGGTGTATATTCACACAAGAGATTACACCAAGTTTACACCAAGTAGCCATGTTAACGTACAGGTGGAAATGATTTGGTGTGATGGAGATAATCATCAAAGTCTCATTATGAATTTTATCTACATGTACTATACTGAATAGCATCATTTGGTGTAATCTCTGTATTTTGAAATCTTGAGTGGACCTTTGTGTAGTTTCACTTACACCAAGTAATTTGCCACCATGTGCACATGACTGTAAAGGACAATTGTATGGGATTTGGCTGCAAGCCTGTGTCAGGGGATGGTGATTTCATGCACATCTGTTTAAATGTGCCCAAAAATATATAATTTGTTAAAAGACCAAAAAGACAGAAAATGTTAAGTAAACAAATACCAAAAGTCTGTTTTGAGAAGTGTAAGTTACCCAAGGCCAATTTGTTTAAAGTTAACTGATTTGTGTTAGTTTGTTTGTTTGTTGTTTGTTTGAACATGTTTTTATTTTTGCTTAGCCATTCTAACATAAGTTACATTGCTGTTGTGGTGACTCAAGACACATTGTAGCGGTGTTTCAGCTTCAAATGAAACAGCATTTTTTTATCACTTTTATTTCTCTTAGAAAACATGAAACAGGCATGATAAAATTCCCTTTAAAAGGGAAAGCCAGCCTCAATGTAGAAGAGGTCTTGTAATTAGTTTTGGTCAATGTGAAAGGCATTTTTAGGATCACGCTTACATCTACATGACAGTCCACCAAACCATCAACGATGAGAACATGCACACTGAAACAGCAGAAAACATTAATTCCTAATCTCATGTCAACTCTTTTAATTCATTACATGTACTCCAAATTGTTCTGGTCTGTTTGTTTTGTTGTTGTTGTTGTTGTCGTTGGTTTTTTTGTCTTTTCAGCTTTTTACCCACGATATCTCAATTTCCAATTTTGTAATACCAGAACTTACGAACTCAATATCTTCGCTTAGGAATGTCTGATTTCACTGCTTTCGATATATACACTGCCGGTTTGAGTTAACTTACATGTACATTTTATTTTAAAATAACTTAATTAATTGCAATGTATAGTTTAAGCCTACTATATTATAATAGATAGTGGCCAGCACATTTATAAAGGACTGGTTACTCACTACAATCTTCACTCTTAAACTGTGTTTTTCTGAATGTGCTGATCATGTTGATTGCTAGTCGGAAACTCCTCATGAAGCTATGGACATGGCATCTTACATACTCCATTCTATAACAGTCTGCCTAGTGCCTTGTGTGTTTTCTCTTCAATCATTTTGTTGAATGTAATTTTATGAATCAAATAGTTATGTGTCATTTTATTTATAATAAAGAAGTTATTAAATTAATAAAGTAAGACAATTTATTTATCTATAAGTGCATGTCAAATGGGGTACATTGTTCAATACTATATGCATAAATTATGCCCATATTATAGCTAGGCCCTAAAAACTTTATTTTGCATCGGATTTTTCCCGTTGAAAAGACAAAACTGATGTTTATGATAGCAACCATTTCATCAATAACATTTTGAGTCATTTTATCCATAAAACGACACAGGATATGATAGATAACTACTTTCACATCAATATGGTCCATATGATCACAGATTGTTGAGAATCTGTGATATGATCCGAGGATATGATGAAGATTTTGATTCTATAGATCTGTTATCAACATGATATCACGCTGTTCAGTGGTCAAGGAGTAAGAACCCCCGGTCAAGGACACTGATATGACATCATAGGTGATGTCAGATTTTCTTCTGCTGACCATATGATGCTATATATATTAACTATTATTGTTACATTTAGGCTTTTAAACTTTTAAAGTCATAATTAATTAGTTCAAACATAACTTTGGTAATACTCACTCGTTTTCGTTCGTTGAAACGGCAAAACATACTTACTTCCTAACAAATCGAATTAAAATATTTAAAAAAATTTAACCACAAAAAGTAAAAGAAAAAAATCATTCCAATACCACTAAAATATAATCTCTTGAGTAAACTGACCCCAAACCTGAAACAGGTACCAGCCCCGAATGGGCTGGCGAAAAGCTGAAAATATATCCTTCAAGAGCATATGTAAACAAGTAACATATCAAGGGTTCAATGCAAGAATGCCCCCATAAGCAAATAGCTGCCTAGTGTAACATTTCAGTAGATGTGTACAATATAGAATTCAGAAATTGTCAAATGTCTATAGGGCAGCAATCAGCCTCATTGCACTAACTCCTAGATATAACCTGAAACAAGTAACAGCATTCTTAAAGCACTTTTCTCATAAAAATAAAAGGTGTCTCACCCTAAACATGAAAAAAGCAATAAAATCATTGATTTTCAAGTGCAAAATTCCAAGATTTCCTAGAGCCTTTAAAGCCTGCAGTTTGTTTACCGAAATGTAACTAAATGTCTCCTTTTATCGTTTGCTTGACTGATTTATAAAATGATTGAATCTGTCAAAGCCGTACTGATTGGTCGTCATCGCTTGCTTCAGTTATTGACAACGGGGTAATTGTAAATTATTGATTAAACTGAGAAGGAATAAAGTTAGCCTTTTATGCACTTGGGCGAGGCAAATATTGCATCTTATCAATGCCATTATATTCGTTCTTGGCATTCATCCAAGCAAACCGTAAACTCTAATAGAAAGATTTTTGTGATGATTTTCTTGTGTGGGTAGGATTTCACCTTTTCATTTCTATAACATGCTTATTTTATGGTATTAATTTATTATTTAAACAGTATACTGATTATCTATCTGTGATCATGATAATATTATGATAGGAAAATCTCGTAGAGATAGAGAAATTGATTTCTTTGGATCGGCACAGTGGCAATACCGTCACAGCCACGCAGCGAAGCGATGTGGTGGTGGAATTCTCTGGATGATATTTGATAATGATGATGAGAAAGGACAATTTCTCTGTATGAGGGACAAGTAAACAAACGGAGCTGGGTAGAACACAGGTGAATCCTGTTGAGAAGATCACAATAAACCCCAACCAGGCTAGTCTTTGTTACAGACCTTTTAAGTGTGTATACGTTAACAGAGAAACACTCGAGATTCCTGCAGGTTTAGTAGGAGGAGGGATGTTCCGTAAACATTTATCATGCTAGGGTGCTTTGGGTCTTGTGGATTCCACATGCCTTGAACAATTCATGCTCACTTCTGCGGGCCAACCAGAGCAGGTCTTTGATGAAGTCTAGACCACACACAGGGCTTGCAATGCTGACTTAGTCTAACAAGTACCTAAGCTACTTGACTCAGAGAGCTGTCTTGTTTCAAAGCTGCTTATTAACTCTTGACTATGAAATTTTAGTGATGTATTTTTAACATGTGTGTTTGTAACAATATCCACGATAATCATCTAAGCTGGTTGGTTAAAATGCTTTTTAAATATCTTAAACAATCAAGTATCATCAAGCAAAATTAGTCAAAATTCAACCATATTTCAATTTATTTCATAGTTATGTAAACCTACATTTGCTAAAAATTACATTGAAATTAAATAGTTTCTGAGAAAAGCCAATTTGTACAGTGTCCTCGAACTGAGCAATAAGGTGTTGCTATGAACTTGAGATAGATCCAGTACTCCAGTAGATCTGATTATAATCTCAAGTTCATAGTATACAAATATATACTGCCATGAGAGGTTCTGGTTAAAACTATGGGCCCGAGGTGAGATCAGTAGTACTATTTTCCTGAGGCGCAGCCCCGAAGGAAAATAGTATTAATTTATCTCAACGAGGGCCATAGTTTTAACCAGAACTTCGAATAAAGGCAGTATATATTTGTTTTATATACTTCATTAATATGTTCTTTGTTCATTGATTGGTTAAAAGAAAATTATTTGACGTTTTGAATCTCCAGCTTCTATCCTGGGTGAACAGCACGACCAATTTAAGCTGTGTTTTAAAAAAAAAAAAAAAAATCGAATAGGCTAAAATCAGGCTAACCAATTACAGCAGCGCCGAAATCACGCTATGGCAGTTTGGCGTGCGTGAAGTGTGCTGTCGCATGGAGTGCGCGCGAACACAGATAGCATGGTCAAAAGTACTATTTACGGCTTGGAGGTACTATTTACGGCTCATCCGGGACATTGAAAATACTATTTACGGCTTAGAGGTACTATTTACGGATAGGAGTACTGATGGTAGAAATATTTTTGGTCATGTGATCCACTTTTAACCAATCAATGAACAAGAATATATTAATGAAGTATATAATTGTTATTACCTGCATGAATCAATCAATCAATTTATCAATCTGTTGCCCATCACTTTTTCTGCATGAAACAACTGCAACTTTTATCAAAATAATCTTGAAGAGTGTAATATGAAAACCTCAATTTAAAAAATGTTCACCTTAATGTTCCCTGGTTTTATTAAATTAAAGGAAGGTTTTTATTTCAAACTCTATTATGGTGACCCGCAGGTCAAATTGCTAGAATTGTACATTAAACACACCTAAACAGACACAATGCAATTTGCAGGCAGCAGCTTAATCAGCGCCAATATTGCAACATTGAAACAAACAACTATACAAACATCCAATCCAACCCCACCCAATCCCCCAGTAGGCAATGAGGATAAAGTGCCTTGCCCAAGGACACAACACATTGGCACGAGCGGGGCTCGAACTCGCAACCTATGTATTATGAGTCTGGCGCCTTATCCACTCGGCCACACGTGCTCCACTAAATGAAATTTGGTCTATTCCATTTTAAATCCACACTACCCCTGTGGAAGATTTTGGAAATATCTTCCACAGAGGGAGTATGAGTTTTGAATAGAATAGACAATTGGGTAACTTCTATTTGAAATACTTACTCCATTTGTGGAAGATATAGGTAAAGCAGGGGGATTTTGGGTTTGAAAATGATTAACCCTGACCAGTTACATTTGAAAAACATACTTCCCTGTGGAAGATAATATTTCCAAAATCTTCTGTGGGTGGATTTTAAAGCCATATTATAACATTGTCATACAAAATAGATTATCATTTCTTTGCCATAATAATATGTTAGCTTTTACTGTCAGATATATCCTCTTTTATTTTTGAGCCAAACAACTAAGGCAAAGCAAAGGAAATTGGAATTTACTATCAGCGTCGATGTCACCAATACGTATCACTCCGTCGGCCGTGCTATGGTACGATCTTTTGTTATGTAGATCACCATCTCGAACGCCATGTATGTAGTGTGTTATGAACATTGTGTATGCGTTCGACTAATAATTCCATCGTAATGATAAAACAACGGTTCCTGCATTTTATTCAAAACTACAGCACCTAGAGTCTTGATTTTTGCAGGGTATGTTGGTTTAATAAAGTACAATATAATTGTGTAAAAATAAAATATTGAGGGTGTCCTCCTCAGCAAATCAATGTTATAATATGGCTTTAAATGGAATAGCCGGGGGGGGCATGGTGGGGAAAAGTGAATTTCAGGGGGGGCAAAATTGCATAAAAAGTGAAAATTTATGTGATTTGGGGGCCTTGCCACCCCACCCCCCCTCAGTAGCACCGCCACTGACCTCCCCAAGTTAAACATGGCAGCCTTACCTGTTGGTGTTCAATAGCATCTTCATTTATCACACAAATGTTACAACAATGTGCGAGAGATAGACAGGAGCAAAATAGCATTCTGATTAAAATACCTACATTAAAAGTGAAATCTTTGAAATAGGTTGTTAAAGTTTGATCAGTTAATTAACAAGACAGTTACGAGAGAGTGGCAAAGATTTAATTCCCACAAACTATCATGGTTTATTCAAAATTGATCCAGATATCAATTCCATCTAGATTTTGCCAAAATATTATTGCGCTTATTTGTACATATTTTTAAGCTTAATAAAGTAGTTTATCAGTCGCATCTGTCAGTTGCCCTGTAGATAAAGCAGGTAATTGCGTATGCAATGCATGTCTTTCTTCCCCCTCAGTGCTTAATAGCAGAGTGTAAAAATGAAGTAAGAGTTGGAATTAATATATTTTGTGTGAATTTCAAAATGCTTCCAGTCATTTTGAGATAGGTGAATCGAGGGAATCCACAGTGGAGGTAAAGAAACATGGGTCGAGAATCTTCAGTCTTTATTAATGAATATTATTCAGGTGTAACAGGATGCTACACAGGTGATGGATGGGTGGGGGTTCTCGGGTTAGACCTGAGATATGTGGAGAATATGATGACGTCATACCCTGTAGGTTCATCTTGTGTTGTAAGTCTCAACTCAAAGAAATTATCAAACCGCTGACGTTTTAGAGTAGTTGTTGGCCGTTACCTCCTCCATCCTTTTCTTGCTCTCGTTTTTTTTAGTTTAAGTAGAAACGAGTAAGTGTCACGTGACACAATCTGTGGTGATTATCTTTCAAGTTCTTTTCCATGCCTGATGATTAACGCAGTTGTTGTGTGACACAACACTAATGACATGCTGATGCTGTATAATGCTTCCACAATAGGCAAGAATGGGGAAGAGACCTGTTTGTTTGTAATGCTAAGTTTACAATATACAATGATATATGTGATTGATTAGATGTGGTCGGGATGTGACAGGGAAAGTTAATTTGACTGCAAATATGTTTAATGTATGGGATTTTCTGGGTAAATAAGAAACATATTTCTGATTTTAACTGCAATACCCGGTAATTAAGAATGAACAATATTTAGATCAAATATATTTGTTTGTTCGTGAACCATTTGACTAGCTATTTTGTGGCAATGTTCCTTAAGCTGAAGCTTCAATTACCAAATTGGATCAGAAAAAGGTGAGTGAGAGATAAATATTGGCTAAATAATTGGAACCATTATCCTGATTCTAATGCCAATACCCGGTGATTAAGTAGGAATTAAATTTAAATTCAAAATATATATATCAGTTGTTTATGAATCATTTGACTAAAATTGTGCAGTTGGCTATTTTATTTCAACATTCCCTAGGCAGAAACTTCAGCTATCATTTTAAATTTTTAAAAGATTGAGTGAGAGAGAAAAATTGTCTTAATAATTAGAAGAAAATAGTCTGATTTTAATTGCAATACCTGGTAATTAAGCATGAAAAACAATTATTCATTTGTTTGTGAATCACATGACAAAAAGAAATTGCTGTAGCTATTTCATTTCAACATTCCCTAGGCAGAAGCTTCAACTATCATTTTGGATCAGAAAAAAATAAGTGAGAGAGAAAGATTCTATTGATAAATAGAAAAAAGCATGATTCAAATTTAAATCAAATATGTGACCATCCATCTCAAACCGCATTTCGTAAAAGTCGGCAAATTGTATTTCGAGTTACAGTGCAAAATATGCATAGAGGTTGTATTCATATGACCCTAATATTTGTACGACATGTTTCTCATTTTAGTCCAGTCAAACATCAATCTTTAATCATATTGTTGAAGAGGATAATAAGCTTATACTTATGTATAGCATTAGTAAAAAGCTTAAGTCTTTGTTTGCTTTGGCTAAATCCTGTTCAAGTGGTGGGTTAACCAACAATTAACAATGAGAGGACATTCCTGAACCTCGTTCAGTTGGGGATGATTTGAAGTGACCGCCAATTATGACCATTTGATATTTAATACCAGCAATGTGGAAAAAAGAAATAATGTAATGCCATAATAATGTACCCTTTTACTGAAGGAGCAAAGTTTAACAAGTTATAACTCCGCTTCTGGATATCGTTTGAAGTCAAATGATATATCATTGTAAAGCTTATGATATTTATTTTCTAAACACGGAAGAAAACAAATTTGACCAGGGGCCAACTTTACGAGCGTTTCGACCTGGACGGTCACATATATACATTTGTTTGTGAATCATTGACAAAAAAAATTGCTGTAATTTTATTTCAACATTCCCTAGGCAGAAGCTTTAACTGTCATTTTGGATCAGAAAAAATAAGTGAGAGAGAAAGATTCTATTGATAAATAGAAAAAAAGTGTGATTTTAATTGCAATACCTGGTAATTAAGCATGATTCAAATTTAAATCAAATATATACATTTTGTTTGTGAATCATTGACAAAAAAAATGCTGTAGTTATTTTATTTCAACATTCCCTAGGCAGAAGCTTCAACTATCATTTTGGATCAGAAAAAAATGAGTGAGAGAGAAAGAGGGAGCTAAGAGGAGGAAATAAAGTGACATACCGCCCACATACAAAGTCTAATTTCAATGAAACATAGTAAGTTTAAATGCTGTTGTGAATAATAATGTGGGTAAAGTCAAGTGCGCCACTAACAGTGTTATTAAAGAGCTATAGGAGTCGGGTGTTAATACATGTATGTAAAAGACCTAGCTAATTCATGTACTAACTGAATTCTTGCACAAGATGTACGGGAAAAGTGCACATTTTTGGTCTTCATTTATTTGTAGGATATTTTGCTCTCCATCAGTGGTGGTGCCACAGGAGGTGGGTTAATGCCCCCAGTCAGAACTCTTGCCTCCCCTGTTGCTTTTGCCCCCCTGAAATTCACTTCCCCACTGCTCTCCACACAGCAGCTAGCTACCACAAAAATAGTAATGTGTGAATATATTTGTTTGTTTATAGGCCTATATAAGGAAGCTTAAAATGGTGAATTTTAAAAAAAATGTGAAAGAGTATAAAATTTGCAAAGTGAAAAATTAATCAAACAAAAGTAGGTCAGAATGCGCTTCAATATGAAAGGAGAAGGAACAAAATGTAAAATGCAAATAAAAACGATAAGGCACCTGAAATAAATTTGTTCGATCTGTGGATTGACCGTCGATGTTGCTTCGATGCTTGGCATTAATGAATTAACAACTAATTAATCAATATTAATGCTAAACTTATATTGGTCAATATCAATACATGCAAAGCTTCATATGTTATCACAATTAACAATAGTCAATTATTTGATTTCATAAATGATAAGGATCGACCAAGCATTGATGGTCGATCAAAAGATCGAACTAATTTGTTTCTATTGCCTAAACAATGTGTATGTGAAATTGGCAGTTTGCATCAGTGTTAACAATCTTCAGGAAGACCTGTGACTGAAGGTTATTTCTTTCCTTGGTAATTTACTACTCATCTTTAGGGTTGTATGTGCACCTATTATTTGGAATAGTCCAGTACAGGCCAACATTGTGTTGAGTGAGAGTTTTTCCCCTGCTTGAGGGTTTCATGTCAATATTTGTGTTCAAACAGAGTACATATCACTCTAAGAAACAAAGGTTCTAAATAGAACCTTTTTGTCCTCTCAGGAGACCCCTCCCTCTTGAACCTCTCATAAAGGTTCTTTAATTTTTTCGAAAAACCTTTAAAGAACCGAAAACGGTTCTGTATCACATTTTGGGGGCCTTTTTGCGATGGTTTTGGAACCATTTTTGGTTCTTGGATAGAGGTTGAGAACCTCTAAGGGTTCTCCTGAGAGGACAACTTTAGAACCTTTTTAGAAGCTTTATTTCTTGGAGTGTACAAATTTGTTTGAATGAACTATAATGCATCAAGGTATATATTCGCGGAAATCATAAAGTGTATAAAAATGATTGTACACCTGTATGAGAATGCCAGCTGATTACACTCATGGCTCTATCCCTAATTAATCAACACTCGTTAAAAACGATGAGCGTAATATACTTTCAACTAATTGCAATATTTTTAAATTGACTGTCACTACTGCTTCCAGTTTCAAAATAATATAACGAAATATTAATAATACCCAGCCAAGGTCTTCAAAATGACTATTGAAATGTCCAATTTAAAGAAAAAAATGCGCAAATTGAAGAAAGCTTTTGTATTATTTTTCATTACTCTTGGTATATGAAATTGATTATGAATCTGTATGACTAGCTATTGCCTTTTGTTATGTGTCAGTTAAAAGCGTTGTTTTGTGGTATATAGAGAGAATAAATTCAATGAGGCTTTCTACATAGTGACAGTGAATCCAGACTAATTTAAATTGATGCATATTTATGTGCTCGGTAAGGGATTCACATGTACTACATGCAGGACCGGATTGGATTGGATCAAAGTGGATTCTGGCTGCTATGTGAATGTGTTCTACGTGTCAAATCAGAATGGTCCAGTTATACATCACACAATGTGTCCAATCCAGATTAGACTAGTCTGGATTAACCTGGTTCCTCTAAGTACCATAATGTGGATATCCTGGATAGCCACTTATATTATACAGATAAACAGAACTTGATAATTATTATTCCTTCCTATAATGCAGTGCAAATATTTACTAAAGGTGCCAAATCTACACATTTTTATCTTTTTAAAAAGGGGAACCTTTTCCACATGAAAATTACTTTTGTACTCGAATAATTTGTTCATGCTAATCAATTTCAAATGTTTAATGCTTGTTGTAGACTTACATACAAAAGGAACATTTTTGTGCAATTCTGGAATAGTGCAAAAAGCCTGAAAATGTGTGTACATAATTTAGTGTTCCACACAAAGTTTTCATTAACTGAGATTCTACAGATGAACCTACTAATCCATATCTAGATCAGTTTGATGTAGGTTTGTGAGAGTGTTGATAGCTTTATCCACACCGCTATCAGCAGTAGATAGCTACTTTATCCATACTTATATCAGCAGTAGATAGCTACTTCATCCATACTTATCAGCAGTAGGTAGCTACTTCATCCATACTTATATCAGCAGTAGATAGCTTCTTCATCCATTAATATATCAGCAGTAGATAGCTACTTCATCCATACTTATATCAGCAGTAGATAGCTACTTCATCCATACTTATATCAGCAGTAGATAGCTACTTCATCCATACTTATATCAGCAGTAGATAGCTACTTCATCCATACTTATATCAGCAGTAGATAGCTACTTCATCCATACTTATATAAGCAGTAGATAGCTACTTCATCCATACTTATATCAGCAGTAGATAGCTACTTCATCCATACTTATATCAGCAGTAGATAGCTACTTCATCCATACTTATATCAGCAGTAGATAGCTTCTTCATCCATACTTATATCAGCAGTAGATAGCTACTTCATCCATACTTATATCAGCAGTAGATAGCTACTTCATCCATACTTATATAAGCAGTAGATAGCTACTTCATCCATACTTATATCAGCAGTAGATAGCTTCTTCATCCATACTTATATCAGCAGTAGATAGCTACTTCATCCATACTTATATCAGTAGTAGATAGCTATTTCAATTTCATCCATACTTATATCAGCAGTAGGTAGCTACTTCATCCATACTTATATCAGCAGTAGATAGCTACTTCATCCATAGTTATATCAGCAGTAGATAGCTACTTCATCCATACTTATATCAGCAGTAGATAACTGCTTCATCCATACTTATATCAGCAGTAGATAGCTACTTCATCCATACTGATATCAGCAGTAGATAGCTACTTCATCCATACGTATATCAGCAGTAGATAGCTACTTCATCCATACTTATATCAGCAGTAGATAGCTTCTTCATCCATTAATATATCAGCAGTAGATAGCTACTTCATCCATACTTATATCAGCAGTAGATAGCTACGTCATCCATTTTTATATCAGCAGTAGGTAGCTACTTCATCCATACTTATATCAGCAGTAGATAGCTACTTCATCCATACTTATATCAGCAGTAGGTAGCTACTATACTTCATCCATACTTATATCAGCAGTAGGTAGCTACTTCATCCATACTTATATCAGCAGTAGATAGCTACTTCATCCATACTTATATCAGCAGTAGGTAGCTACTTCATCCATACTTATATCAGCAGTAGGTAGCTACTTCATCCATACTTAACTTATATCATCAGTAGGTAGCTACTTCATCCATACTTATATCAGCAGTAGATAGCTACTTCATCCATACCTATATCAGCAGTAGAAAGCTACTTCATCCATACCTATATCAGCAGTAGATAGCTACTTCATCCATACTTATATCAGCAGTAGTTAGCTACTTCATCCATATTGATATTAAAATCAAGTGATGTCCCCAAAAAAATGGAAAGTCATTTAAAATTATATATGTGGCAGAGCTAATTTGACCCTTATCCTTTGCACACTAGATCCATCATGTTGCTTCCAAAAAGCACATTTTTTATTTTTCGCACTTTTCTAGCAACACACCAGAATGACACCAGAATCAGCAAAGCATATGTGCTAACTAAAGAATGTGTATAAGAGGTGTACACACATACACCCCATAGTTTGCAGGTAGGCCATCATTTTGAGCAAACTATGCAAAGGGTTAAATGTGATTTTACAAACCTCTGATTGCAATGCATTGTGGGATGTGCAATCCATCCAAATTCTGCAGCTTTTATAACTGACCTTTAGCAAATTATTCTTAGTCTTCAACAATTATGACAACAATGGTCATATATAAGTGTGGGGGTATAAGGCTATTATACTGATGTGGCTATTGTCTGCCATTAGCTAAATATATGTTTGATGATGAATTATTATTTCATAATTTGATATGGTCAGTGTGAAGAAATCTCCGGAAGAAATGAAAGAACAATAACAGGGAGAGATTTGAATTTTGTTGCCCACCTAGCCATTGTTTTGTTTGCCTAGTGTGATTGAAATGCCAGAGAAAATTGGAAATATTGTAAAATTACCTTAAAGGGACACTCGTTGATTTACTAGAACAGATTTGGTCAAAATTCAGATATATTTGACTATAAAAATGCTGACTGACTGTTTACCTATCCCAGAAATTCCACTGGAGGACAACAAAGCAATTTATATTATTATTTTCATATTATTTTGTATATTTAGTTACAATCTCCTTCTCCAAGAAGGTCTCTGACCTTTTGTTTCAAGAGTTGTAACAAGCATGACCAAGTTGCACTATCGCCGTAACATACTATTACATTGTAAGCTATAAGCTTATGTCACTAAATCACTTGCTACCTTTATAGTAGACATTTTAAAACATACTACATGTATCATGTCATACAATAAAGTGTTTTTACAGGATAATAAGTTATTACTATTATTCATTTTTGACTAGTCTTACTAATGTATAATGCACCATATTCCAGCAGGTGTTGCCATTTGGTATTGAAAGGGCATGGTAGGAATATGAAAATCATATCAGGTGATTAACAATTACATCCCTGTAGGAGGAACAAGTGCAGTGGCTGCTGCATTGTGTTTTTTGCTATGCATAGTTGTGCACTCTAATTCGCTGTTGAAGTGACGTAATAAAATAAAATTAAATACTATAGCAATAGATGAATACAATTTTTGACTATATCGCCTTGCACTACAATGTTTACGCGGTACCTGTGCCTTGAACCATATCATTCTGATCACTCGCACCTGTAAGATAAGTATCTGTGAAAAGAGCGGTATTGTATTTTCAATCTATGATTGCAGACATACACAGGTGAGAGTGCAACCTGCTTGTAGTGCAGGGTAATATAGTCAAAATTGTATTCATCCATTGCTATGGTAGTTGATTTATTTATTACGTCGCTTCGACAGTGAATACAGGGAGTGGGCTAGGGTGGAGGAGGGAGGGCCTAGTGGGAAGATGGGGATGGGGATGTATAGTGCGGAAGGGTGGCATTTTCAGGTACTCTGGAATATCACTTAGAGATCATGCTCCAGTTTAGCCTCACCTGGAGTAAAATTCCCACAATTGTAGCTCTTTATCTGAAATTTGTAAAAATGTTGAATTTCTTAGCTCCACAGCCTATAACTTGGCCCAATGTTAGTTCACTCGATCCCTTGAAACATTTTGAAACTTTCAGTTCAGAAGCCCATGGTGCCATCTTTGGGAAAACCCATTATGATGGACGTATCTGAGACACAACTTTCATGATCCGATTTTATGCAATGAGCAACAGATGAACCCAAAGCAGCCATTGGCAATGTAACACCATTGCAAAGATGTTTGCACATGTATCATTAGGTCAATGTGCAGTTTTTATGTATAATACTGGGAATTAGCATATTTTATGCTGCAAATGTAATTTAATTTTTATACCCAAATTGGCTTTGAAAAATTGTGTAAACAATTATTTTGATTATTATGGGGATGAGATTTTAGTCATTTATTTTTAAATGGTCTAGAAAACTTATTTTGTTTACTGGCATGTATGCCTACAGGGCCTATATCTGTATTTTTGGACCTGTTTTTGGACCTGCCTAGAGTGAGTGGGTATATATTCCTGGGTTATTCCATTTAAAATCCACACTACCCCTGTGGAAGATTTTGGAAACATATGTGAAAAGTAACATGTTTTTTACCCAAAATAATATTCACTACACAATGAAAAGCAATAGTGACCTTGATGAACGCGAGCTGTGTGGAGTCATGCTAAAAATAGATCGTATAGTCTCACATAAAGTCTCACGCTTGGTCGTATTTCACGTAATGCTGAATTATGCTGTGCCATATAGGCTGTGATTAAGACTGGCAGACCCAGCGAGTTATCGAAGGGACTAGAATTGACTTCTGATTAGGGGGTACCCATAGTTTTTTGTATGCGGCGAGACTAAATTCAGGTCTATCATAACCATTTTTAGATGACCATTAGGGAAAATGTCTATACAGTCGATTAACCCGAGAACATTTTTTAATAACGTGGCGCTATTTCAGTAGAGTGACTGTTGGAACAGGGCAGGTTTGACAGGAAAACCCAGAAAACTTGATCTCATGAGGGAAAGGAACAAAATGAGTGAAAAGATGGAATAAATAAAAATTCAGGCGGGTTTATGGAAGCAAAAAAAAAAAAAAAAAAATAATTTTAGGGTTAAAGAATATCTCAAGGTAATATAAAGCGTGGGTATAGAATTCTGAGTTCACTAGTTGAAATTGATGGCGATTTAAAGAAAAATTTGGTCATTTTTAGCCAGTTTTCTGTTGCGTTTTGAATGGCCAAGTCTGCCGTGAATTCACTGATTCTGAAATGTTACTAAAGGTTTTGATATGTATCTTCCACAAGGGGAGTATGAATTTCAAATGGAATGGACATATTTAGGCAGCTCCATTTGAATTCCATATACCCTCTGAGAAAGATTCAACTTGAAGCTTCCACTGAGGGAGGGTGAGTTTCTAATGGAGCTACTTAATGTGTTCATTCCATTTTAAATTCATACTCCCCATGTGGAAGATATTTCCAAAATCTTCCACAGTGGTAGTATGGATTTTAAATGGAATAGCCCATTTCAAAGGTAGATTTAATACTGGTCAACAACACTCACTTTTTGAACTGAATGTTTTAGAGAAACTATTCTCCGTCATCAGTGGTGTACTGCTGTTTATAAAGTTAACATTTGGTTCAAAAAGTGAGTGCTGTTGACCAGTTTTAAATCTACCTTTGATATCTATTCCCAACACGTATAAATATCTTCATTAGCTAATATATTCTTTTGAAAAACAGGAACTGCGGATATATTATTGATTTTTATTTTGTAAATCATATTTGTTGATGATAGTAATTTATGTAATTGTCCACATATGGTAGTAATGACTGTAGATGGCAGCTGATAGAAGTTAGGATTTCACTCCAGACCTAAAAAACAAAAACAACAAATAAACAACCAAAAAAAAAACATACAAAAAAACAGAATAAAATTCTTTCTTACAAATACTAACATGTCCTTTAGTAATATTCAACTCTTTGAATACAGTGATAAAATGTTCTCTATGATCCAAGCATTGAACCTATACAAGATGGTCTGCTGTATTTCCTGTGTTCTTCATTTTTGATGACCTCTGGTATTTTCTTTTTCTCCCTTGTTCTTGAGAGCAACTGATATTACAAGTCTTCTTGTGTTACATATGTATTCAACATAAACACCACCACACAAAAAGAAAGTTCCCACTAGTTGAAGTAGTTATAATTGATTTAGAACATGGATCTTGATTAAGAAGATTGAAATTGATGGAAATATGCGAAGAAGTTTTTATTGGCTGCAGTTTGATGTTTCACTTGTTTAAAAAAATCCAGATCGTCCAGATTATGAAAATGAGTGCGATTTGAAAAGTTTCATGCTTTACTTTCCTCAGTAAA
Organism: Amphiura filiformis; assembly: GCF_039555335.1. Taxonomy (NCBI): domain Eukaryota; kingdom Metazoa; phylum Echinodermata; class Ophiuroidea; order Amphilepidida; family Amphiuridae; genus Amphiura; species Amphiura filiformis. The sequence continues at coordinate 6,205,123 of NC_092642.1, read as the reverse complement.
TGTAGGGCCATTACCTAAAAGTGATAAATGCAATCCAATCATTTTTATTTCTTTGACAAAATGCAAACGCGGAATGCAGTTACTAATATTCAACAGTGGACCTCTGCGCCGTCAGCGTAAATATCGCTAATATGTTGGGCATTGGGCGAAAAAATCTAAACATTTTGCCTTGGGAATCGAGGGATATGCTGATTTTCAGTGTTTTTAAAGTAAAAAGCGGACCATTTTATTCAGATTGGCATAGGGGGAGGGGCGGAGGCTTTGTTGCACCCTCCCGCCAACTCCCACCCCAAACCCCCACCGGCTAATGCTTTGTTGATGGCAACTCACTTCATGTGAGTAAATCATTTCATGCTATGCAATTTCACTCTGCAGGATCTGATTTATTTTGCAACTTTTCAAATCTCACTTTACAGAATCGTCAAAATCAGGATGATTTGGAACTCTCTTTACCTGAGTAAGATATCAAACTCAAACTAACAAAGTTCTTAGCACGTCCAAATCAATTTCAATGTTTTTAATCAATCTTGATAAGAATTATGACTACTCAAACATGTGTGGACTTCCTTTTTGTGTGGTGTGTATATAAATCCATTTCCTCTCCAATAAAACTACTATTGTTATGTATGGACTGTAACAGATTCACTATTGTTATGCTTCAATATTTTTACACTAAATTCCTTCCGAATCTATTTGTAGTCGGATGCTTTCCCTGACCATTCCAGTCGACCATGAACTGGTCTTATCGCTTTACGTGCTGTAATAATGAAGGAACATATGCGACTAAGAGCTACTAAGAATGCCATTTAGATGTTAACTCTACCATATAGCGTATACATATATCGCTTGTTGGGGAAATAATAACCCTTATACTGCAAACATTGTGTGCAGACGACAGTAGTGGCAAACTTGTCACAAAATTCTTTCAAATTCAAAATTTTGAAATTTTATGAACATATCTGAAATATATTTGATGAATGGTTTTGAATAAGTACAAACATACCCACTATTGCTTAATTGGTTCTTGAAATTGACACTTCTAGATGTTAATTTTGATAAGGATGTCAGTATCAGCAGATTTGTGTTATCGGAGAATCTATAAGGAGTATGTATGCAGATGATATAAATGCTCGGCATTCTCATGCTAGATATGATTGTGTCTTCTTCCACCCACTTCATTTAAATGCATTAGTGCAAAAATAACCTAAGCTACATTATGGATGTAATGTAGCTTGGAATGTTAATTGTGATACGGTGAAGACAAATCATCGCAAGAACGTCATACCATATATTATTCATATCTTATTGTTGGTTTACATGCTTTTTTATGCTTCTGATGAGAATGAGTGGGATTTTCAACCATATTCAATTGACCTATTTTCCTGTATAATGTAAAAATCTAAATGTTCGGTTATTTATAGCTGAAAAATTATCAAATGAATGGTGTGTTGCCGAGACCTATAGAGTGTTTTTTGAACAATGGAACACAAAGAACGATATACTTGATACGGCCATCAATCTCAAAATAACATTTTCCCCATATCAGTGTTGCCAGTTCTCAATGCCGAATCATAAGAATTTGCCTAAAAGTTCATGATACAGTTATAGTGCGCCAACATCAACATCTGGGTGCATTTTAGCAGCAAACTGCTTGGAAATCACCCAGTTTGACAGAAAAGCAGTTAGCTATAGTTTGATCAACTCGTAATTGGCGGGCCAGATTTAGGCTACCGGTATATCAATATATTTCACTTGGAGAATTGTCTCGTGATATCTTGCCAGAAGTTTTACAAATCATTAATTGAAGTCCTATACTTTGTCTACTTTCTGTAGCACACAAAATATAGACCAGGCAGATCACTACATCACTCTTAATGTGGGTCTACTTTTCGGCGTAGTCGTAAAAGCCTAATAATTCCTGTCGATTACGAGCTGATCAAAGTATAGCAAATTTAGCAGTAGATAATCAAATAAAATCATCATTGTCTTCTCTGAAATCAGTGCAAAATTCCTTTCAAGGTTTTAGTGTATAAGGAAGTCATATACAGTAGTAGCTGCCCTACAGACATTTGTCAATTTCTGCAGAGGGCTTTCTTGTGCTAACCCCTCTATATATTCTGGCTGAATGGCCAACAGTTAAATGAAGTATTATACATATGTGACCATCCAGCACAACTGAGCCCTGAAGTCGCCAATCATCATTTTTGAGATATTCAACCAAAATATTCTGCTTGAAATTAGCTTTAAAATGATGTATATCATGTCTATAGTACTTGACATTTAAGTAGTGAAAAATCAATAAAACAGTCAATAAATCCTTTGTTTCCTATTGTTTATTGTTAAGTTCAATGGAGCATATCTCAATAGTGGCACTGGCGACATCCGGGCTCAGTTGTGGTGGATGGTCACATATACATGTAGTATAAATGCTGCTGTTGCCAGATGGTCAGCCAAATAGCCCAATTTTAGACAAATCCTGTGGACAAAGCAAGTCATGACAGGATTTTTTAGCCCAAATAGCTCAATTTTAGACATGTCCCGGGAGCAAGTCATGGCAGGATTTTTTGAACCGAGACAGAGAAGTTCAAAGCCCGGGTTCAAAATAGCCCGATATACGGGCAGCCAAAGCGTGGCGTTGGCAACACCGCCCTAAATCTGACTCATTGTGCCACAGCATAATTATTTATTTCTTACTGCCATGCACTATTGTCATACAGCTGATAGCTTATAGTAGTTCAAATTTATGACAATTTTCAAACAATATTACCACATTAGCCATTATATGTACATAGAGCAGTTTGGAATGTTAATTATTTAACTGTGACCGACATTTGAAATATTTGCTACTCTAAAGCATTTAGCGATGTGTAAAATCTCATTTGTAATGTACATGATGTATGTCACAGTGTTTAAGATATCAACCCGATAGCAGATATATTGTCAGAAGGAATTCGCTAGCTCTATTAACAACATCATGTTTTATCATTTTGAGAAATCACCGTCTAAGATAGTCCCGTCTTCATCGATCAATCACTCAATTGTGAACTTGAGAGCATGACAGATATGTTTTATTGTGGTCAGGATATGTAGTATAATGCCAACCATGCGTTCATGTTTCCCTTGTCATGTGACCGGCATGGATGCAATGTTGTAGCCAAGTTACACATTTAGACTGTAAAATACTGTTAGGGATGAAATCAAAACTCGACCAGCTGTTGACCGGTCCGCACGGTTCTGTCCAGGTTCCATTAGAACAATAGTAACTGGATGGAATCTGTGGTCAACCGTTGGTCAAGTTTTGATTTCATCCTTTAGGCTCTTCACACTGGATTCCAAGTTTCCCGCCACATATTTTCAGAAAACAAACTTGGTAATATTTTCAAAGAAAAATTCATTATTCATTATTCACTACCCCCCTCCCCAAGTTTCATTATCAGTTTTCCAAAATGTCCAAATGGTCTTCTATATCTTTGTTGACCTTAAGCTCCTCTATTGGATATCACTCAAACTAGCTATCTGCTCTACTTGACAGTTAGATAACAAATGTTTGTTCAAGTTCAGTCTCTGTTGAAACAGATTACATTATTGGTACACATCTTTGGATTAAATGCAAGAAAACTCCACCTGCAATAGCTGCCAGGAGTCATATGTGTAGCATGCAGAAAATATCTATAGGGCAGCTATTTCAGTTAAAACCTTCTTGCCCTAACCCCTTAAAAACAGATGTACACTTCAAAGATCTAAAAAATAAAATAATAGGGACAAACAGAAAGAAACCAAAATATTTGTTACAATAGTATAGGCATATATATTGTTAATTTTGACATCATATTTAGAAGTATGTCGTTGTGATAAAATATTGTTTTGACACATAGCTATAGACATGACAATAGTCAAAAACCTATCTTCTTGATGTCATCATCAAGGTTCAATGTGATGTCATTATCCACTTTATTATCAAGGACGCACTTCTTCAATAGTACTTGTTTCATTCACTTTGATGCCATACAACTTAAAGCCATAATGTGTGATTTGCTTCACAGCAACGCCCTCAATTTTACTCGGATTTCTACTTTTTGCATAATTATAATGCCCAGTGGTGTACTAAAATACCACATAAAAGACTAAGCCTGAAGTGCTTTAATAACAGTAAAATTTAACTTTTTATATTAAAACCGGGTCGACCCGGTTTTATTCAGAGTTCATCGATCGACTGCTTGCTAGCATCTCCCGTGGATGTCAGCTCATGTGTACACACGTCGAGCACGATGCTCCGTGTAGTATTACATGTTACAATCGGCGAGCGTAGTACACGCATTGTAGGCACTGGAATGAAATCGCAATTTTCTTCGTTATACCTCATTTGTTTGACTCGAAATTAAAAGGCGATAATGTGATCAGTGAAAACAAACATTTAAATAGGAATCTATTCTTTATGCAAATCACACATTATTGCTTTAAAGGGGCATTTTGTGATCCACAGCCTCATCCCCCACTTTTCTCAAAAAAAGTGAGATTTTTATACCACAGGAAAGCTCTGGCTACATAATGTTTATGTACAAAAAAGTTCTTGCAGATTAATTAATTTAAAAAAAAATCATAAAATTGGAATTATGCAATGCAGGATACAAAAGTACACATAGATGCATGTTAATGCGCATCTCCTCTCCCATGTGGAGTACCCCACTATGATGTCATTGGTTCAGTTCATGTCATAATCAATCCTGTTTTATTCAATAACAAACTTGTTCATTCTGAGGTCATCAATTCTGTTTGATATCCAAGTTTGGTTAACAGCATAAAGGTATTTTTGTCTTTTTCAGCTGCACAAAGATTTTAGGTGAGTGACTGTCATCACATTCTCCTGCAATTTCATTTTTTGCTGCATAAAAGTGGAATTTTGGCATAAATTATCTGCTACGCTTCACTGATTGCAATTTTAAACTTCCTTACATAGATCTTGCACACTTAAGGAAATATAATTAACTAACCTCCTGGACACTACTGGTCATCTAACATCATTTCTGATTGGTTGATAACTTGAAATGCTCATTTCAATTGCCAATTATGGTCAAACTTGCATTTGCAGATGATCTTAGTAATACCTTCCTTGATTGATTCAAAATTGGACACAATATTCATTTCGGCCAATCAGCAGGTAGTTCTCATAGGGGTAACATGTTATTTTTGTGATTACAGCTGCTTGGAACAAAAATAAAAGTTGTGTGAAAATTTCCACTGTTACAGTATGATGTCATTCGTGCAGTTACTTTGATGTCATAGACCTGTTTTCCTAAAACAAAATTATTATTTTGTGATGTCATTGGTTCTCCTGGTAAGCTTTGTAGTAAACAATTTCTTTCTTCACCTGTTTGTAGTGAACTAATGCAGGTCACTAGTAATCACACTTTCCTGTGATTTTAATTTTACACCCCCATCAAGTTTACCATAACATCTATGCCATTATTGGTAGAGTTTGATCCCGAGTTTGATCAGGTATTGTAAAATTAAAAGTATTCTTTGTGTTGTCTTTGGTTCTGATACTTTTATAAGCTTTGTAAGTGTAAACAAAATATTTTTATTCAGCTGTTTGTTGAACTCAAACTAGCCCTTAAAATGGATGGCGCTGAACTGAGTGTGCCTATTTTCACACTTATTCTGCCGACAAGTTTACATTTACAAGATACAATGATGTCATCGGCAGAGTGTGATGTCATAGTCCAGTTTCCTTTTAAAATTGTTTTTGTGATGTTATTTAGATCTTCTGGTTTTGCAGTATTTTTGTACGTAAACAAAATATTTGTCTTTCAACTGTGTGAATTGAACTCTTGGAAGTGACTATAATCACGCTTAACTCAACTTTTATACCACTGTCATGTTTACCTTAAACATACAAGCATAGCTTATGATGTCATTGGAAGACTTTGATACTTTGAAGTGTAGTTTTCTCAAAACAAAGTGAGTTATCACACTCCCACGTAAAAGAAATATCATCCAAACAAATCCTATTTTGTGATCAGTAAACTCAACACTAATGCATAGTGATCAAGTTATAAGTGAAGTTGTCTGCAATTTTCAGATACAGTCTAAAGAAGGGTTCAACACCTTATTTGTGACACGATCTGGTCCATGGGGGCCAAAGGCGGCAATTTTGAAACTTAGATAAAGGTAAAAATATGCAGTAAAAAAACAATAAAATACATAAGAAAATAGACATCAAAAAACTTCATAACTTTAGAACCAAGTATGCTAGACCTTTGGTGCTTTCAGTGAGTGATTAAACTATTGTATGTATAATGTAATAATTACAGTAACACAATTTTCAAAAATGCCTCCTTTGGCCCCCATGGACCAGATCGTGTCACATTTTATTGTTTTCAACAATATGAAAATGAGAAAAGTTGCTTAAACGGTGTGGGGTAACTGAACCAGTAAAAGAACTGTATCATTGGAAACATAATTTATTTTTTGTATTTTAATGCCCAAACCAAAAATATCTAAGTAACCTTTCTCATATTTAATTTCCCACATAGTTTAACTTTATTTCTCCGTCTCAAATATGATTTCGGAATGATTTTCAAACCTCTTTCTTAAAGCTTCTTGGATGAGAAGATGATAGAGGGTGGGTATTGAACTGAAGGCCTATAGATAATAGCATCACTGCTCTTCTCCATCTGACTTATTAGCTCAGTTGGTAGAGCATCGGTCCGGTGATTCGAAGGTCCCGGGTTCAAATCCTGGATGGACAGTGAAATTTTTTCACTGGCTGTCATTTATGTATGTGGAGACTTGTGTTAAAAACCTTTCTTATAAAAAAACTAAGTAAATGATTTGGTTGAGGAATAAATCAGCTATCAGATACTTTTTGAATTTTAGTAAATGTATAAGCATATTTACATCCCTAACACAGAGGGCTGTGTAATGCAGGCATTTATTACACAATACTAATAAATACCACACACAAAACGGAGCCACTTTTTCATCTCGATTCAACAATAATAAGATACTGTGGCAGGCAGATATTGGCAGGGACCGTCATTGGTGTCAATTTACAACCGCTGTATTACATACTGCATCATTAGCAAGCAGATTTTGATCAGCAAGTCATTTCAATAGTGTGTGCAAAAAGATGGGCAAAAGCTGCCATTGGTGATACTTGAATTACTTAACCTTCCCTTTAGCAATGGTGAATCCAATGGATAGTAGGGGTCAAAATGAAGGAATAGATGGACTAAAATACTGCCTTAAACGTAAAGGAGTCAAACCTGCCTTTTTTTACAGGAAGGAGTGCCCATCTCTCTTCTGTTAGTGATTTGGCCAGACTCCACCGTGAAGTGTTACTGTGGGGGGGGGGGATCACCACACCTCCTCCAGCGAGTATGTTACCTTCCCAGCATTAAAGAATGCCGGTACGATACACCTGGGTGGAGAGGAGTAATTGAGATAAAGTGCCTTACTGAAGGGCACAACATGATGGCGTCGTAGGGGCTTGAACCTGCAACCGATTATGAGCCGGAGCCCATCTGCTCAGCCACCATGCTTCCTATTCTTCAATGGAGCTTCTCGCATGAAAGACAAGGTGCTAAAATGACTCTACACCCCTTCACCTCCTAACTCAAACCCTAATCGAAAACTTAACACTAACCCTAACCATAATTTTGTGTATAATTACATAAAGAATAACCAGAATTTGGACGGAGTCTTGGGATTGCATCCTTTATTAATTATGTGTATTGTATATAGTATGTTATGGCGAAGCATTAATAGGCTGTCTATTTAATCAAATAAAATATTTTCCAATAATATTGAGATAAACATGGGTGCACCCATGGGCACCCCACTTTTTTGCACTTTGTGCAATTTTTGCACTTTTTTGCACTGTTTTGAACTTTTTTGCAGCTTCACGTAACTTTGGGCGCCCCACTTTTTGTCACCTTGCAACGCGCCTGGTGCAAATTTGTGGTAAACAATGTTTTTTCCAAACAAATTCAGTACCTGGGATGTTATCCAGGGCAGCACACGGTGTGTATAATATTCTGTGCCTTTTTCTCAATAATCAGTTACAACATCTAAATGGTTCAGAACTAAAGATAATGCTAGTCTTTATCATATAACACCATCTGCTGAGATGTGTTCGATCAATTCATGCCAATACATTCTTCATTGTACTAATTGATTAACACACATGTATTGGGACCGTGGTTCTTGAGATATTTAGGAATATCTTGGAGAGGACGTATTATAAATTTTGGTTTTGAATGATTTAGTAGCTGCATTGATAGCATCAAATCAATTTCTTGATCAGTTGATGGTTTGAAAGAAATCTGTGTTGATCATTTCAGAGATATCTTGATCAGACACAATGACTGTGTAAGTGGAAATTTATTTCGCTACATTTAATTTTCACAAGTTTGTGCACATTTGTTCTTATTAGTGTGAAATTAAAAACAAAATGGTTACAATATTATTATAGTGTGTTTATGTAACCTTGAATTATCAAAATTAAGAACAGACAAACATTTGAAATTGAACATCGGAAGTGTGAAAATTACCAGCGTAAAAATAATCACCTTAAAGGATTAGGTACTTAGCTGGAGGAAGAGTCTAGATGTTATAATGTTTTGTGGATAGATGATTCTTGATTTCAAATAATTTTGCTGTATAATTTATTTCAAGATGTTTTTTCTGGAAAAGATAATGCTGTTGAGGGTTGAGTGCAAGAATGCCCCATCTAAAATAGCTGCCAAGTGTCATAGTGTGCTAGATACGTACAAAATAGAATGCTGATATTGTTAAATGTGCACAGGGCAGCTATACAGGCAGGGTCTTCTTTCTCTTATCCCTTGCTGTGGTACTCGAAAGTACTTTTTCACAACTTGTATTTGAATGCGGATATAAAATGAGAAAAGCTCTTTTATTGATTCATTTTTAAATCATGTAAATTAACTGTAATATTAAATATTTGGGTTAGTCAAAAATACTAAAGTAGTAGGTAGTTTTCACTTATTGTTCAACTGTCTTTTGCTTTAATGTTTCACTGCAGGAAAAATAATTTGGGATGTTCAGCAAACAGCTGGGATTAAAATCGTTATCAATATCATGTTTATATTAAGTCAAAGTAAGAAGCAAGACATGGATATTATATATTGAACCATGAAATTGTGCTTTCAGTTCAACATGTTTATTCTTTGAACATTTGTGGTGCATTGCTATTACTTTTGAGGCCTTTAGCATGACAAGACACTGAAACAACAAGGACCGTGTGTATGACGAGGACCTAGACACAGGTCCTCGAAACATAAGTCCTCTGAAAACAACATTAACAGGGTCCTATTCACCTTGTGAGGACTTGTTCGGTATGACAAACTTTGTGAGGCCTTGGTATATGACAACACATTGTTAAACAGAGGACATTTGGACTTCCGATGTCACATCCTTGAAAATTGGTGTAGGGGTGTGGGGTCATTTTAGCACTTTCTCCTTCATGCAAGCATGACATCTTCAAAAATATGTTTACATTCCTTCTTAAAGCCTTTAAAAAGAGGTCAACATGTGCTCAAAAGGTTTAGCGCAACTAAAAATGACCCAATCAAGCCCACAATTATGATGGAAATCACGATTTTGTCCTGATAGGGTAAAACATCTTATGTGACAGCAGCTTGGTCTAAAACCCAGCAAAATGTATGTTACCTATGATTGGCAAGTTACTCTGCCAAATATACACATATATAATAATAACAGTGAAAGTTGTAAGGATTGACCTTTAATTCAAAAACAACTTTCACAACATTGTTCACTTATAGTCTCATTTGTTCACATATTTTTCTTACAGCACAAACAGTGCAATATGACATGGTATAACAAGTATGCCATTCACTGGCAGTTTAAAGTCAATTTATCATCATAAATTGTATGAAAACAAAATTGCCTAACTTTGCCAGTAGCTTCTACATTGATTTAGTTGGAAAATAGAAACATTTTTAGAGTTAAAAGCATATATATTTTTAGAAAATGTTAAGTTATATGCTATAAATTTATCCGTGTGTTAACGAGCCTTTTCAGTTATGATTTAGTAACAGTTAGTTTTTAATTTTGAAATTTGTCGGTCATTTACTCTAAAAAATAGAAAAAAAAAGAAAAAAGAAAAACAATATGGCACTGGAATCAAATATTTCCATATTTAACCCACATATATACTGAACCCTACAGGAAACATTGAAATCTGAGTGCAATGTATGTGTGTTCCTAGAAATATGTAATACAAGATGTGTGTGTTACTACTACTAGTCATAATAATATTGTTAGATAATATATGTGTCCTGCAGCCTGTGTGCATTTTGTGTCTTGAGTAGTTGTAGATCATGTTGTATTTTTATTCAAGAGAATAAGAAAGAAATTGATATTTTTGTGCAAATAAATACATGAGAAATATGTATCAACAAATCATTTGCTTTAATGTAGTTTGGAAGCAATGAAACTAAATCGTAGGTTTCCAAAAACTTCAAAACCTGATCTATATTTCCCAAAACTTTGAAACTTTACATTTTCTATCAATCAGTATGTATGGCCTACTTGCAAAATTTGTATTGGGGGGGGTTAAGTTATAGAAGAAATAAAAACCTTTTCACCCAAGTGAAAACATGCAATCTCATGGAAAAGTAAACATCTTTTGAAAATTAAAGAAGGAATAAATAAACCCTTCTGTCAAAATAATACCACTGTAAATTGATAAACAAAATATTATGATAAATGTATATTGTAGTTTCCAGAAAACAATAAAAGATACCATTTCAACCTAATATTTTGATTTTTGAGACAGTTAAATAAAATACCGTAACATAACTGGTTTGTGCTATGCAAAGTCTTACTATACACTCAGACAGAATTCAGATTCAAAATTTAAAAAAAACACCTGAAATTCTCCAAGATAATACCAAAAAAAAAAAAAAAAACCCACAAAGAAACAAATAAAGAGAATAGAAAGCCACTCAACAGCTGCCGATAGGTAGACCCACCTGATTACTAATTATGTACAAATTCATTTCCAGTTAAGGTCATTGTTTTGATCCTGTATGGTGGCTGATTACCCCATCTAATATGCAGTGCCCTATCACATTACCTTTTGTGTGGGAGATAGTGAAACTAATACTGATGTATTAGTGTGAGACGGATAGCCTATGTCTCAGTTTATTAAATCTGGCCGGCAAGATTGCAAGCTTTTTACTTAGACATGTGGATCACTAATGTAATGTGGGGATTGTTTGCAGAGTTAAATGGTATCATTCTAGAGTTTGAAAGTGGTTTTATGAAGCATAATGATATTTGTATTATGGAGTCTAAAAACCAGTTGTATTGCATAATCTATTATAGTCACATCATACACTTGAGTTATCTGCAGAAGAAAACAGTATAATGACACATAAATCCTCAAGCTATATACTGAAGAAATCATTTTATCCATCAAAATGCTATCTACAGTAGATAGCAGTGTAATAACACTTTCAACATCAACATGCTATCTACAATAGATAGCAGGTCAATAACACTTGAGTCATCAACATGCTATCTACAGTAGATAGCAGTGTAATAACACTTTATTCATCAACATGCTATCTACAGTAGATAGCAGTGTAATAACACTTTAGTCATCAACATGTTATCTATAGTAGATAGCAGTGTAATAACACTTTAATCATCAACATGCTATCTACAGTAGATAGCAGTGTAATAACACTTTAGTCATCAACATGCTATCTATAGTAGATAGCAGGGTAATAACACTTAGTCATCAACATACTAGCTACTGTAGATAGCAGGGTAATAACACTTTAATAATCAACATGCTATCTACAGTAGATAGCAGGGTAATAACACTTTAGTCATCAACATGTTATCTATAGTAGATAGCAGTGTAATAACACTTTAATCATCAACATGCTATCTACAGTAGATAGCAGTGTAATAACACTTTAGTCATCAACATGCTATCTACTGTAGATAGCAGGGTAATAACACTTTAATCATCAACATGCTATCTACAGTAGATAGCAGGGTAATAACACTTTAGTCATCAACATGCTATCTACAGTAGATAGCAGTGTAATAACACTTTAGTCATCAACATGTTGTCTACAGTAGATAGCAGTGTAATAACACTAGTCATCAACATGCTATCCACAGTAGATAGCAGTGTAATAACACTTTAATCATCAACATGCTATCTACAGTAGATAGCAATGTAATAACACTTAACTCATCAACATGTTATCTACAGTAGATAGCAGTGTAATAACACTTCAGTCATCAACATGCTATCTACAGTAGATAGCAGTGTAATAACACTTTAGTCATCTACATGATATCTACAGTAGATAACAGTGCAATAATACTTTAGTCATCAACATGCTATCTACAGTAGATAGCAGTGCAATAACACTTTACTCATCAACATGCTATCTACAGTAGATAGCAGGGTAATAACACTTTAATCATCAACATGCTATCTACAGTAGATAGCAGGGTAATAACACTTTAGTCATCAATATGCTATCTACAGTAGATAGCACAGTGTAATAACACTTAACTCATCAACATGCTATCTACAGTAGATAGCAGTGTAATAATACTTTAGTCATCAACATGCTATCTACAGTAGATAGCAGTGGTCATAATACTTGAGTCATCAACATGTGATCTACAGTAGATAACTCAGTGTAATAACACTTGAGTCATCAACATACTATCTACAGTAGATAGCTCAGTGTAATAACAATTCCATCATCAATATGTTATCTACAGTAGATAGCAGTGTAATAACGCTTTAGTCATCAACATGCTATCTACAGTAGATAGCAGTGTAATAACACTTTAATCATCAACATGTTATCTACAGTAGATTGTTCAGTGTAATAACACTTGAGTCATCAACATACTATCTATAGTAGATAGCTCAGTGTAATAACACTTCCATCATCAATATGGTATCTACAGTAGATAGCAGTGTAATAACACTTCAGTCATCTACATGCTATCTACAGTAGATAGCTCAATGTAATAACACTTTAATCATCAACATGCTATTTACAGTAGATAGCAGTGTAAAAAACATTAATCACCAATATGCTATCTACAGTAGATATCTCAATGTAATAGCACTTTAATCATCAACATGCTATCTACAGTAGATAGCAGTGTAAAAAACATTAATCATCAATATGCTATCTACAGTAGATAGCTCAATGTAATAGCACTTTAATCATCAACATGCTATTTACAGTAGATAGCAGTGTAATAACACTTGAATCATCAACATGCTATCTACATTAGATAGGGTAATAACACTTCAGTCATCAACATGCTATCAACAGTAGATAGCTCAATGTAATAACACTTTACTCATCAACATGCTATCTGCAGTAGATAGCAGTGTAAAAAACATTAATCATCAATATGCTATCTACAGTAGATAGCTCAATGTAATAGCACTTTAATCATCAACATGCTATCTACAGTAGATAGCAGTGTAAAAACATTAATCACCAATATGCTATCTACAGTAGACAGCAGTGTAATAATACTTTCACCATCAACATGCTATCTACAGTAGATAGCAGTGTAATAACACTTAAACCGTCAACTTGCTATCTACAGTTGACAGCAGTGTAATAACACTTTAATCATCAACATGCTATCTACAGTAGATAGCAGTGTAATAACACTTTAACCGTCAACTTGCTCTCTACAGTAGATATCAGTGTAATAACACTTTAATCATCAACATGCTATCTACAGTAGATAGCAGTGTAATAACACTTTACTCATCAACATGCTATCTACAGTAGATAGCAGTGTAATAACACTTTACTCATCAACATGCTATCTACAGTAGATAGCAGTATAATAACACTTTAATCATCAACATGCTATCTACAGTAGATAGCAGGGTAATAACACTTTCGTCATTAACATGCTATCTACTGTAGATAATAGCAGTGTAATAACACTTTAATCATCAACATGCTATCTACAGTAGATAGCTGTGTAATAACACTTTAGTCATTAACATGCTATCTACTGTAGATAGCAGTGTAATAACACTTAAGTCATCAACATGCTATCTACAGTAGATAGCAGTGTAATAACACTTTAATCATCAACATGCTATCTATAGTAAATAGCTCAATGTAATAACACTTTACTCATCAACATGCTATCTACAGTACATAGCAGTGTAAAAAACATTAATCATCAATATGCTATCTACAGTAGACAGCAGTGTAATAATACTGTCATCATCAATATGCTATCTACAGTAGATAGGAGTGTAAAAAACTTTAATCATCAACATGCTATCTACAGTAGATAGCAGTGTAATAACATTTTAATCATCAACATGCTACAGTAGATGACTCAGTGTAATAACACTTAAATATGATGTGCTATCAACATGCTATCTACAGTAGATAAAAGTGTAATAACACTTTAGTCACCAACATGCTATCTACAGTAGACAACATTGTAATAATACTTTCATCATCCAACATGCTATCTACTGTAGATAGCAGTATAATGACACTTAACTCATCAACATGCTAATAATACTTCAGTTGTTAAGATGCTATCTACAGTAGATAGCAGTGTAGTAAAACTTTCATCATCAACATGCTATTTACAGTAGATGGCAGGATAATAATACTTTAGTCCTTAAGATACTATCTATAATTGATAGCAGGGTAATAATTATCACTCAAATCATCAAGATGTCATTTTAAGTCATTAGGCTGCGATTACATAGAAGTATACTGTATACAGTATATGGTGATCAGGCTGAGTTCACATAGGATATTACTCATTTGAACTCAGCCTGAGATCAATGAGTTTACTATTGAACTCAGCCTGATAATACCATATACTGTATACATATATACTTATAACTATGTAATCGCAGCCTTAGAATAACATGAACAAGGTATCAAACTGTTTAGGGATGCAAATGCTTAGAGCATGAACATTTCATTATTTAATACCCTAAATCCGAGAGGACATCAAAAATTCAAAAGTTAACAGAAGGACATCTAACTCCATCATGGGAGTCCTCCTGATCAGGATACATATGTACACTTAGAAATACATTGGAAAACATCTCAATATATTTGTGTTGAATAACTATTTAAACTTTGGGAAGGTTTCAAAATCCACTGTGGATTGCATTCCCCCCTTTCCCCATCTCAAATTCAGTCATATTAAGTTCGAGATGCTCAAAACTGTCAACAATTCTTCCAACAAATTTAAATATATTTTTACCGTTATTTTTATATAAAAAGATGGTGGGAAAAAATTGAATTGGACAAAGAATTGTGCAAAACTTGAAGAGTCCTTGCTCTCTGTAAATAACAAAAAAGTCATTTGGGAAAATGATAGAGTCATATCCAATATGTCCATGTTAATCTCATGCAATATAGTTACTGGTTTTCATGAACTGTGCTCTTTAAGCGCTCACCAACCTGGTAAGTAGGTGACAGCGGGATGTCAGCGTTTTATGCGCTGATTATTTCTCTGTTTTCTTTTGTTATATTACCTCGTAAACGTCACTGCCGGAATGTTATGCATGTACTGTTTTACACACCAAGAGAGCATCATTTCAAACATCATCGGTTTGCGGACATTAAAATTCTGCAGAGTTCATGTGGAGTTTTGATTCTAGCAAATGCCATCACATTTGGGCACTAAGTTAAACTTACTCAAAATATTTTGGTACTAAATGACTATTTGAATTTTAACCAATACTGTACATATGCACAGGTGTATGGTGTTTAGATACTTTGTGAATTGTATCACCAATAATCATTGAAGCATTACTGGGCATGTTAGTACCAGTGATAATTCAAATGCATTTGTTGTGATTTTATTTAATAGCATTGATCATTTTTATTCTAAACATATCTGGCGAAATATCACTTATTTTGTTTCCCTACCAATATAAAAGGTGCTTGACCAGACTGACAGTCTCATCCCCCATTTTTGATAACCGCTGTTAAATTTTAGTCCTACAATATGTTCTGTTACGGCAGGATAAGCAAAATCACGGTAGTTTGATGATTATACCCAGGAAGTTGTGTACTGTTCTATGGGCCACTAGGATACACATAAATATTATTTGCATCTAGAATCCAAAACACAATGTAGCTTACACTTTCAATTAAGGATGTTCAGGTGATGGGCCTCAATGTGGGGTAGATAAGAAAATACAATATGAAATATGTATCAATATAGTTGCTGGAATTATGCCAATTTATACTCGTCCATATTTTTTTTATAAATGTCTACAATATTATTTTACCTTTCAGTTTCAAATGCAGGTCATCAAACTGAATATCATAGATAGATTATTTCCTGTGTTACTTACAGTTGGGGAAGTAGAAGCTTGTTACAACATTCAAATCATTTAGTTGATATAGTTTACATGATTAAATTGCTTTCTATAAACATACTTAAATTTGACAATTATTGGGCTGGTCACGCTTGTAGAAAAAATTTGTGGTCGTCTAAACATACTTAATTTGACAATAATGTTCAAATAAACAAACAAACATTGATTGGCTTGTTGCCCCTTATAATCTATCTTGACTTGATTATTTGTAGCAAATTTGTGCCAATAAGTGAGTTCAACAAAAAGTTGTGTATTAGAGATAGACTTTAGATTGGAGCGATGTTGACTGGTCAACATGTTTTAGATTCCTCTGAGTTTTGTCGGATGGGTTCTGCTATGCGAGACATGTCCAACACGTCACTATGCAACAAAATAGACTAATAGCCAATGGCAGAGTTCAATCACCTCTATTCCACTATCATAGGTTAAAAGTTGATCAGACGGTGTGAGGTATGAGTTTGTGTACCCAATACATACAGAGGTGACTTTTTGAGTATACAAATATATTTGGGTTCATGAACTGAGTACTGGAAGATGTGTTATTTGAGATTGTAGTGCGTGGTCACTACATGTAGTGGAATTTTTTTGGAAGCATGGTCACGGGTGGTGTTAAACTATGGAGGGCACATTGTAGGGGGCATGCAGCGCACACGCTTGATATTTAGACACTTGAGTTATAAATTTGCCATCCAATTATTTTTACTGATCACCAATCAACAAATCTTGCCGCATTCAACTCAAAATTTTGCATATTTATTTACAAATATTGTAATTTCATGGGAAGCTCAAATATATTCTTCATATCAAACTAAATATTCAACTAAAATATGAAAATAGGAGGTTTGCTTGTTGATAACGTATGTAAATATTTGTGAGGTGATTTGAGTAATGCAACACAAATGGGAGGGATGAAATATTTGTCTGAGGTTTCACGCGGTATGCCACTGATGTGATTGTCAGTTATCTCATATTAATGAGATGCCTTCTTTACTTTCTCCTCTCCGTATGAACCCTTGTTAAAGTGCATCTCCTACTGGCGTGCTTGTGTAATGAATAGCAGCTAGATACAGTCTGTATAGGATTGACACTCAAACATTTTTGTAATCATTTAGTTTATAGACGTCAAGGGTTTCTCAATTGCATCAATAGTGTTTAAGGTCATACGGAGAGTGTTTGACAGCTTTATACATAATGATATTGCGTAAAGTGACTAATATGACAAATATATAAGGTCATATGGAGGGAGTTTGACAGCTTTATACATAATGATATTGCGTAAAGTGACTAATATGACAAATTTCATTTGCATTGGGACTTCCCTAATTCCATGTAAATTCCTTGATAGCTGTTGTTCCATATTTCAGATCATTTTATTCTTGTTTCCTCACCTTTATATAAAACACCAAGTTTAGCTTGCCCATCATAGATGATGTTGTTTAGGCCCATTCAGTGATCCCATCCTAAATGTATCAAAATTAAAATTGTTTACAAATTGTCTAAAAGTGAAGGATAAGATATTGAAATTGTCATTAGGTGAAGCCCCATTCAAATACAAGTAGCTGATTTCTCTACTTAACTATTGTCTTCAATACGTGGCTTTCAGCTTAACCACTAGCAAGCTATGTTAGCACATCTATGGCATGGCCTACCAAAACCTGAATTTTGATGATTATTACGACCCTCCTGATGAGCAAAACCGAATAATGGCCAGTCTCATAGAAAGATATTGATGAAGTCTATGAGTTACAAATGACAACAATATATTATATAAATGCATTAAGGGTATATTTCTTAGGATATGAAAATTTCTTTTCAGGGCGAACAAGTCAATTCCAAGAACCCCTTCCCCTGCTACTATCAGCGTCAATATTTTTGTTATTATATTCCAATCATTTTACAAACTAAACAGATAATATTAATTTTTATGACCCACATAAATATATAACATTAGTGCAAGAAAGAAATGAGCCATTGAAGCAACAAAGAACCAAGTGATTTAACATGTAATAATTATAAATTAGTCATGGTGGTTCCCATTTTCTTTGATGCAATACAAAAGGAGCCCAAGCTGCGCATAGAACCATGACCCGATGTAGAAATAAGAAGTGATTTTATAAATCAGTCATGGTGGTTCCCATTTTCTTTAATGCAATACAAAAGGAGCCCAAGCCATGCATAGAACCATGACCCCATTAATTGTAGATATATAACTCAGTGATGCCGGTTTCCATCGTTTCCTGGACTTGCTCTGTACTCACCCAAGGGTACTGAAATGATAACACATGCAAGTTTTCCGCCCGCATTAACTCGGCTGTCAGCTACAGCTATCAACCGCAGATCTAAGGGAGGTTGTTAAAAATAACAATTGACCTTTGGACTTACATATCCCAAACATTGATCAATTGAATTGATGGTGAAAATGAGCTCTAATTATATCACACATGCAATTAAACAAACATCTATGGGGAGATGTGATCAAGCAGACTTACTGGAGCAACTGGAGTGTTCATCCCTAGCTTTGACACCTTGTGTGCGATATTAACCGATAATAAAATCAGGCCAAGTATGAAATCCAATTTGAACAGATTGAGTTCAGCTATAAGATTCTGCATTTAAAGGCTGTATTGTTTCAAGGCTTATTTCTAGAAGTACTTAACTAAATACTTGTTATGTGTGTAATATTTCAATCATGACTATCTTGATTTCTTTTCTGTTCTCACCATCTCTCTGTCTCACTCTGTATGCATGTCTCTATCTGTCATTGTCTGTCTGTGGGTGGGTTCTCACGAGGCTATGCTTGTGTGCCTTTTTTGAGTACAAAACTAGCTTGTGTGTCAATTTTTTTCTTGTGTGTCTAGGCACACAAGAAAGATCTTGCAGGGGGGTATAGAGGGGGTGTAGATGTCATTTTTAAAGGTATTGAAAAAGGCACACAAGCAACAACCAGTCTGAGCAACAAAAAAGACACACAAGATGGAAAAACAGATATAGACACATAAGAGGTCCGTCACGTGTCCGTCAGGTCAAAAAGACACACAAGAAAAGTCACACAAGACACACAAGTATACCGAGTATGTGTGTCTGCATGTTTGTCTGTCTGTCTCTCTTCCAATTTTCAGTGGTGTTTAAACATTGGGAATCATATTAAAGACAATACAGAATAAAGTGAAGAGTTTCATCGCAAAATGCTATAAAAACTATTGAAATTTTTGAGTTAAGATCACTATCATACAGTACAAAATGGTGCTTTTAAAATGACACCTCATTTTTATTAAACTCCCAAAGTGTACTTTTTGAGATATGGTCATAAGTCTCACATATTTTCTTATTATTTTTCTTTATATTTTAGCTTAATTTGCATTATATCTCAAATTGGTAAAAATGAATATATTGCGTTTTGCGTTGAAACTCTTGATGTCATGTGTGCAACCTGGCTTTTGATATAATTTATTCTCGCTCAATTTTTCTCATTGTTTGATACCAGACACAAAATGTTCTCAGTTCAGACAACAAATCTCTGCCAAGTGTACAACACATGTTACTTCTCATCAAACAATGAAAACTGTAGTGTTAAAAATGTCATTGTTATTATTGACTAATTGTGCTAAAAAATTATACAAATAGTGACATTTAAACTAGTTGTCATCTCTGCTCATAGTGTGATTTTAGTGATTAGGCCGAGTAATAAAAACATGTGTCTCGTTAGGGTTTTAAAAAAAAGGAGGAGAAGGGGCTTTTTATTTTTTATTTTTTATCGAGGTTTAAATATCCATATTTGGCCCTGTATTCAGCATATAGAATAATGCCTATAAAAAGAGGAAGCCTTTTTTATGTTATTGTTCTGGCAGGTAAGCTCCCTTTAATGATTACAGAACCTTCCAGAAATGTTTTTTTTGTATATTAGAAAGGCTTTATAAATCATGTCAACTTCCTATCCTAGATGTATGTCTTCAAAAGTTACAATTGAATTTTTTTCAAATATGAATAAATTTGAAACAGCCTCAAAAAAGGAAACGGGAGGGGACAAGAAACATGTTTTATTTTTTACTCTGCCTTATTGTACCCATAGAAGAGAGTAGTGTTTTGTGTTTAGTTGGATTTGGGGCCTGTATATGAACAACTAACAAAATGTGAACACTTGCAATGAAAGAGAA
This sequence comes from Amphiura filiformis, assembly GCF_039555335.1. Taxonomy (NCBI): domain Eukaryota; kingdom Metazoa; phylum Echinodermata; class Ophiuroidea; order Amphilepidida; family Amphiuridae; genus Amphiura; species Amphiura filiformis. The sequence goes on along the minus strand of NC_092642.1, from coordinate 6,184,540 downwards.
CTGTTACAAAAATGTTAAACTAAATTATTCTTTGACCAAACATTGAGCTTTCTAGTGCTCTCCTGCATGGAAGTATCTTGCTCCGGTATACTTTGATTGAGAAGGGATAAATTCAACTTACAAGACCTGCTGCCAACAACCAAGTGCTTGATGCCAATCAGGTGTGCTGTCATGGCGTTCAGCAGAATTGTAATGCACCAGCAATTCACAAAACCGGGAAGTCACACTAATTTGTTCATACTGTGAAAGTGCACTGGCCATTCAGCTGTTAAATTGGTTTCCATTTTGCTTGTTCCTTTGGTCAGAAGAGGCTGGTTATAGGCTGGTGGAGCCATACACTTCAGCTGTAGGTTCTCATTTTGCTCGTTCCTTTGGTCAGAAGGGGCTGGTTATAGGCTGGTGGAGCCATACACTTCAGCTGTAGGTTTTCATTTTGCTCGTTCCTTTGGTCAGAAGGGGCTGGTTATAGGCTGATGGAGCCATACACTTCAGCTGTAGGTTTTCATTTTGCTTGTTCCTTTGGTCAGAAGGGGCTGGTTATAGGCTGATGGAGCCATACACTTCAGCTGTAGGTTTTCATTTTGCTTGTTCCTTTGGTCAGAAGGGGCTGGTTATAGGCTGGTGGAGCCATACACTTCAGCTGTAGGTTTTCATTTTGCTTGTTCCTTTGGTCAGAAGGGGCTGGTTATAGGCTGATGGAGCCATACACTTCAGCTGTAGGTTTTCATTTAGCTTGTTCCTTTGGTCAGAAGGGGCTGGTTATAGGCTGGTGGAGCCATACACTTCAGCTGTAGGTTTTCATTTTGCTCGTTCCTTTGGTCAGAAGGGGCTGGTTATAGGCTGGTGGAGCCATACACTTCAGCTGTAGGTTTTCATTTTGCTTGTTCCTTTGGTCAGAAGGGGCTGGTTATAGGCTGATGGAGCCATACACTTCAGCTGTAGGTTTTCATTTAGCTTGTTCCTTTGGTCAGAAGGGGCTGGTTATAGGCTGGTGGAGCCATACACTTCAGCTGTAGGTTTTCATTTAGCTTGTTCCTTTGGTCAGAAGGGGCTGGTTATAGGCTGGTGGAGCCATACACTTCAGCTGTAGGTTTTCATTTTGCTTGTTCCTTTGGTCAGAAGGGGCTGGTTATAGGCTGGTGGAGCCATACACTTCAGTTGTTGGTTTTCATTTTGTTTGTTCCTTTGGTCAGAAGGGGCTGGTTATAGGCTGGTGGAGCCATACACTTCAGCTGTAGGTTTTCATTTTGCTTGTTCCTTTGGTCAGAAGGGGCTGGTTATATGCTGGTGGAGCCATACAATTCAGCTGTAGGTTTTCATTTTGCTCGTTCCTTTGGTCAGAAGGGGCTGGTTATAGGCTGGTGGAGCCATACACTTCAGCTGTAGGTTTTCATTTTGCTTGTTCCTTTGGTCAGAAGGGGCTGGTTATAGGCTGGTGGAGCCATACACTTCAGCTGTTGGTTTACATTTTGCTCGTTCCTTTGGTCAGAAGGGGCTGGTTATAGGTTGGTGGAGCCATACACTTCAGCTGTAGGTTTTCATTTTGCTTGTTCCTTTGGTCAGAAGGGGCTGGTTATAGGCTGATGGAGCCATACACTTCAGCTGTAGGTTTTCATTTTGCTTGTTCCTTTGGTCAGAAGGGGCTGGTTATAGGCTGGTGGAGCCATACACTTCAGCTGTTGGTTTACATTTTGCTTGTTCCTTTGGTCAGAAGAGGCTGGTTAGGCAAAAAAAAGAGGTTTGTCTCAAAACTTGTGTGCGCATTTGTAAAATCGCGCGATTTGATAAAAGATTTGATTTTTTAGTTTTTTCCAGAAAAATTCAGCGAAAATCAGACTTTTTTCCTCAAAATACCATTAAAAAAAAATCGTATTTCACATTTGTTTTCAAACCACTCGTGAGCTTTGAGACAAACCTGTTTTTGCCTTATAGGCTGGTAGAAGCATACACTATTACCCCGGTATTTGCATATATATTGACCCCAAAATTATTAATTTGTACATTGATTATGTTTTCTTTGTATTGTTTATTGCAGTAGCCCCATGGTGTGTCCAAAATGCTGACGACAGAAACGTCCATGGACAGACATATCCAACAGACCACTGAAAGGTTGATCTGTATAAAACAGGTAAGACAATGAGAATTAACCAATCAGAGGGATGGTCACTTTTAGTTTGAGAAGGAACAACACTGTTCATTGGTTGAAAGTGAATACTGTATTTCCTTGACTAAACGCCCCCGGGGGCATTGCATTTTCCAAACGGGGGAATTTATTAGAGATCATTTTTAGAACGATAATTCCCGTTAAAATCATTGGGTAAGCTTAAAACTCACACTGAAATGACGAACTAGAAACACTGACTTCTAGTTCACTTCCGGTTTCCGACCAGATTTTCGCCGATTATCAACGCTATTATCGACCATGTGTGCAACTTGGTAAGCTTACTACACAAGATAGCATGGTGGAAATATCGGCATTTTTGAAACATCTTGGTTAAAAAAAGTGGTGGGGGCTTTTATTGGAGGGGGGGGGTGACTATTCGAGGAAAGACAGTATCTTGTTCCAACCTATACCAATTGGAGTATAATTTCAGCATAATAAACTCTAGTATATATGATTTTGAGTGACAAGTCAAAGAAGAACTAAGAAACCTCACAATAAGGACAGAATATCTTAGGGGGGGGGGGACATTGGAAATAAACTATATATTATTGTGAGGAAACCATCACCAAGATTGCAAAAAGTTTTAATATGGCAAAGATATTAGATCCAAAGAGGTAAATCAGCCATATTGGCTTGTCACTCATGGAACCAAAAAAGTGTACCTCTGGCATTTGTTGGCAAAGGCCCAACAAACAATAAGTGTTGTCTTTATGCCTTATCGTTTTTTGAAGCCTATTTTGGTGTACAAATGAATACAAAATCTTGTGCAACAGCTTATTTTGGTATAGTTGACCTATGGCCTAATCTGGAAACAATTATACCATTTTCCACCCTGATGTGGCAGTGACGTCAACATGCCAAGGCAGCTGTTTCACACACACATCTGTGTGGTGTCATTAAGTGTGTGTGTGTGTACGCCATTGCTTTGAGCGAACACTAGCGATTTGAAGCTGCGCCCAATGAAATGCGCACTGACGTCACTGCCACATGAGGGTGAAGAATGGTATAATATGGACAACATAATATTGGACTCTTCTATTGGCTTTATCTTAAAAGCAATTTCGTTGACGCCCATCCCATATTACCTTTTTGTACAAACATCTAGTCACTTATTATGAAGAAAGAGTGGGAAATTGAACAAAATTTAATCATAAAATGGGTAATTTTTGTGGGTATGTTTGCAATGGACAGCAGCAACTTTTACAGCTTGTTTCCCACAATGCAATGCAACATCACCATTGCTTATTCTTTTACTGTGACAATCATTATAATATTTTGGCTTTTAAAATTGGGATTGATATAAAAATTTTGCAAAAACCACAGCATATTGGTTATGCCAATAAAATGCTTGTTTCGGTTGATTGCATAATATTTTATCGTTATCGTTTTATGAAATTATGATATATTTTAATATTCACAGATTAGGTATAGGAGGCCAATGTCATTTTGTAAACCAATTTATTCTAATGGCTCTGCATTTTGTCAGCTGTGTTTTATGATATTATAAAAATATATAGTACTTTGGTTACAGCTGCACAGAGTTGATGTGTAGCAGCATTCTAATGATTTTGATATGTAAAATATATTGGCGAGAGGTTTTCTAGGACAAAATGGTTATTTTAATAAATTGATTGGTATTACTAGGAACTAACAAGGGATTAATTAATAGTTTGATGGATTTTTGATTATCTTTATGTAACATAACATTACAATTATGATTCTATTACTGCCCTCTTTGTAAATGGTAAGAGAAAATCAGTGTTCATTTATAAGGCCAAAAAAAAAAAAATTGCTGTGTTGCCCTCAAGTGGAAAAATGGGAAAGTTGGGTCGAGGCGGTCGGATTTTTTTTTTTTTTTTTTTTTTTTTTTTTATAAACCTTCAGATTTAAAAAAATCCCCTCAAATATTAAATAATGCTTCTTCAATTAGGGACATTTGTCAATTTTGACTTCTGGATACCTGTTAGACATCAATTAAAGACTAGTCTTTCAATATAATATTAATTTTAAGTGAAAAACATTGATTTTTTGAACAAATCTGTACAAATCATCATTCAAAAAAAAAAAAAAAAAAAAAAAAATTGCGACCCTGATTTTTCAGGATTTAGGACCGGACGGTTGAGGGCAACACAACATTTTTTTTTTTTTTTTTTGGCCTAACACTCAGTGGCGTAGATTTCTTTTTGACATGTAGGGATGGGGTTGAAAAAATTTCTTGAAGTAGAGTGAATCAGCACATTTTGGCAAGAGAAGAGGTTTATAGTACAAATGCACACAAAACGCTTGAAAAATTTTGCTATGTTGAAAATTTAGCCATATTGAAGATATAATGGTGAAATATGGTGCAAAAGTGGAACAAATTTTTGTGAGGAATGCAAAAATGGGCACTTTTTTCCTAAAATGGCTACATATGAGGTTAATTTGCCCCCGATCTTCTGACGCCTATGCATTTTGTATGCTATCACTTCTCATCATTCCATGGTAACCAAAGGACAAAGTAACAAGGTCAGAGTTGAATAGGAACCAAGTTTTATTCGAACGTGTCTGAAGCGGAAAACATGACATCGCCAATCCATATTTGGTAATATTGACCCCTGTTTATTTTCTTACACGGATTAAATCAGCGAAAAGACATGTGAAGTCCGGTTTTTCTGCCACCTTAAAGGAAGGTGACCTGATATATTCGGAAAATCAAATTCTTTAAAACTTACGTATAACATGAAATGTCATTCCTTTCAAGCACTCGTGCAAAAAGAACATGTAAATGTTTTTTGTAAATGTGACTAATTCGGAAAGTAGTAATTCCCAATGGAATTACCAACATTTATACAGCGTGATATTGGTAGTCTACAGTGTTTTTACTAATGATAATCACCATGATCATGTAATATATTGATTTCAAGTGAAAGCTCATATTTTTCTCATAAGCATATTGAAATTAGAAGTTCCAACTCAGTGTATTTCGAAGATATCATCAAAACCTGCGAATTAGTCTCAAATATGGTATACCATATTTGAGACTAATTCGCAGTTTTTTGATGATTTCTTCGAAATATACCGATTTGGAACGCCAAATTTCAATATGTTTATGAGAAGAATATGAGCTTTCATCTGATACCAAAATCAGCATTTTGATGAGGTGAAGTGGGGGATGAGATTGTCAATCAGGTTACCCACCTTTAAGTAAGTTTTGTTTTATTCCATCTGCAATAAAGCTTATCAAATGTGGTGCCAACAATTAATATGACAGCATCAAAGGTTACTGGTTCATTATTCTGCATCTTACGTGATCATGCTTGTCTGTGATATATGTCATGCTCACTTTGGGCACAAAATCTCAAGTATTACTCGACTGGATGTAGACCTATTGGTCATAATTAATCCATTGGAAATAATTACGGTGTTATGATAATTCATTTCATAAACATTGTGACTATTTGTCATCAGATATCATTAACTTGTTGGTTTTCTCACTTGGGCAACAAAAAAAAATCACCTATTCTATATAGGGCCAGACTGACCCAGATTTTGTGTTTGGGGGATTTTTGCTGTATGTAATTTAAAAATAGATTTTTTTGGCCAAAGTGGGTTGATTTTGATTGAAATTTGTTGAAAAAGAATCAGATAATTTTTTGTTGTTGACATTTTTCAAGCTTTCTGTGATTTTATTGGGTGGTTTAGCCTATTCCAGAAAAAAAAAGTCCCGACCGACTGACCCTACATGGCAAGTCCACCCACCTGTCACCCTCTTGTCGCCGTAGATGGGTTTTGTGTAGGTGTTATCTCAGGGTTTTAAAACCCCAAGAGTAGTGTAAGTGATACAACAAAGAATCTTGAGAATAGCCGAAGATACATGCTTACATATGAACATGACTATGATAGCTCTACTGCAGTTAATTGTTGATCAAATGATAAATTTTCTTCAAACAAATTCATCATACCCTTAAGTAAATGTCAACCTAAGTGAGCCACCTTTTCATTTAACCCACTATGCGCAAATTCGTATCGCAGACGACAGGTTGTTAAAATGCTACAAATCAATAACAAAATGTCACATTTTATGACCCAAGTTAATTATAATTATCAAGTGTATGAATTCAGATGAGGACAAACAGGAAAGTCATATACCGGTAGGTATCTTTTTTTCTTAAAAAAAGAAAATATTAAGGAGTGATTATTTATTGCTGAAGCTATCTCAAGTTGTGCACAAAGCCTTTTTAGTAGTCATGGTCATGTTCAGAAAGCCATAGAATTCTTAAGGATCGGCATACTCGAGAATTGCGATTCCTACGTCCATCCTGAGTGTCTGTCCACAAGACTCTATTGAAGTTCGGAATCCTTGAATTTCAAAATGTTCGATGAAGTCAGCTCATGAGTTACGACCAGAAGCTTACTGTGACCCATCTGGTGCACCGAATCTAGCCATATTATCTGTTCCAGCTTTGATGACACCTTTGTCACTTTTGAAGAGGTGAAGTGGTTTGATGAGATATGTGGTGCCCTGTTTACTTCAGAGCAAATCAAGGCTGTATGGATTGCAGATCTATTTGCTCCATGCATTCACACACACAAACCTCCTCTGACAGTGAATGGAATTTGTCCAGTGTGCATCATAAGGTGTCACCGTAGCAGTGGCATAGCATGGTTCATCATTGGGGGGGGGGGACCAACTATGATTTGGGGGCACCGGGTCTGATTGCAGGGGGGCACAAGCCATTTCTCTTAAACTTTCCTATGGGATTTTTTCTAAAATTTCAGATCAATGGGGGGCACATTTCCCCGTTCCCCGTACGCCAATGCACCGTAACTGGAATGTATAGTAAATATAATTAAACCAAGGTCACAGGTTAAGCTCAACACTTTTGAATCGCATAATGTATCGTTCACATGGCAGCAGCGCTCGATGACCACTCGATGATCACTCGGGGACAATTCTCGGGACTAAATTTGGGGTCAAACTTAGGGATTGGAACCCTCAAGGCAGGATTTCCCCAAGTTTTTGCTTGAGTGTGGACGTGCCTATAGTTTGAGCCATAAAGCAGCATTATGGGTGAACTTGACTGTGGATTTAGCTGTTGTCTACTCATCTCAGCCCTGGAGGGGAGTAAGGATATATTTGTACAGACTCCGCATCTTTCTATCTCTCCCAAAGTGGCATTGTTATCACCTACTATTATCTACAATAATGTGTATTATACACAGCGGACATGATCACCGGGTTGATCAAGCCTATAATGCGGTTGATAGGCTATTTGAACTGAGTCCGACCATATGGCTGCCTTGTGTGATAAATGCTATCCAGGTTTCTGCTACAATGGTAGTATGAGGGAGCATGGAGAGACAGTGGTACCTCAGACCTTGGGATCCCCCAGTCAGATTAAGATATTGATGGTGTTGTATGGTATGATTGTTCACACCAATCATGTACAGCATAATTGCTCTTTCTTAAAAGCTTGTTGAATGCAGGTCCACTGAATGGTCCAATACATGTTTAAATTGCCAGAAAATGTTTTAATGGTCACACATGCTGGGTGATGATAATGGTCATTGGTCCTGATTGGCTAATTGAATAATGACATACAATATATGATAATACAATATATGATAGTTATTAGTGTTGTAAAGCGCTCCACAGACTCCGAGTATTAGACGTACAATATTGTATGCAACATATCTACGTTATTTAATCTATTGCCATTCTATTTCCAGTAATGTTTAAGTTCTAACGAATGTTTGATGACGAAAAATCGATAATATGTTACATGTAATATCTATAGTAGAAATATATTATCGATTTTACATCATCAAACATTCGTCAGAACTTAAACATTACTGAAATAGAATGGTAATAGATTAAACAACGTAGATATGTTGCATACAATATTTTACGTACAATAAAAAGTCTGAATACTGCTTTAGAGTGAGAGGTATATAAGTGGGATGATTATGTTTTAATCTTTATCATGTGGGACAAAACACACAGACGAACAGTTTCATTTAAAGCCAAATCACACATACCAGTTTCGTTTGATACTTTTTTTTTTAAAGTTAATGTTTTGTTCATATGGTACAATTTTTTGTGAAAGTTTTCACAGATAGATAATTTTTGTTTGTAAAGCCATGGATAAAGTTTTAGTTTACTACATTAATTCCCAGAAATTTTTTTTCAGTTTATTGCATTAATTCTCTGAAATTTGTCTTATATCTCTGTGTGTCATGTATTATAGTCTGTTGACATCTAATTTTCATACATGTGTGTATAGTTGCCAAAAAAAAAAAGCTTATTAATTAATGCATGTGACAGGCATTTCTGGTCTACCTAGTTCGTTGGCACCCATACTAAACTAAGAAAACTTTATCAGGATCTTGTCCCCAAAGATTTCATACACTTTTTTCTTGCTTTTCATCCGAATTCATGAATTATGAACCAAATTTTGTTTCCAATTGTCATAACTTTGCCACACACCCAACGAATAGGTGCGAACGGTCGACGCAAAATGTGTGATGTCTTTCGGCATTCTCGGAAGGTACACAACTGCTGCTAAAAATGAACTAGCTAACATGGGTTTTAGTTAGCAATCCACAGATGATTTTTTGTAGTGCCTCACTGGGGGATAGCTGCAAGCTTTTATATATGCTTGAACACTCTCTGCTAAGATACTTACTACTCTTGATATTAAATTTTTTTAAACTTTATCAAAAAATTAAGAATTTCTTGTTTTTGTTAACATATTTGACATCTATGTGAAAACGCATTAAAATGAGTACAAACATGCTTAGTATTGGGTCGGTAGCTTTTGGGATGTTTTATGCATGTAGCGGAATTGTTTGCATGAGCTATACATTATCATGTTCAGGTATGTAAAAGTATTAAAAGTGCCTTGTAAGATTCCACAACAGGTTAAAAAAAGACGAAAACGAAGAGGTGCAACAGCAATTATGTATTCGTGTCAGGTGGAGCATGGTGCCACCGTGGCTAGTGTTACCGTGATCGCCAAAAGCGAACCGAGTCCCCACTCGGTGTATAGTGTTTATATGTATGTGCAAAGCGAAGTGTGAAGACTGTACAAGAGGTGGTTATAGCATGCATTGCATACAATCATATGTGCTACTTAATAATTCAGACAGTTTTTGTTGGTGATAATATTATTGTATGGTTAGGCATGATTTTATTATAAAGCAACAGGTTTCTCACATACTTAAGTGATCTTTTCATCTTCATAGAGCAACTGGGGCAGTACTTCAAATATCCATGTTGTTGTCTTGCCAAATTTACGTCACACAATCGGAAGTTGTCTTGCACTCATCGCAAACATTCTCATCTATCAGGACACAGTTCATTATCACAATAATTTTGTACATTCATAGAATGACCTTTGAATGTTGTGGGTACAAAAACTCATACTGAACAATTTGAGGTCAAGATGTTGCACCATGCTTTCAAATGGAAGTTATTGAACTTGGCCATTGAGAATGAGACAATGTTGGCTCTTAGTGACAGCTTTAAAAGTGACACCAAAGGTGGTTCAAAATGACACTGTAGTAGTGCTATATATAGACACACTGTCAAAGTTGTTTTGGAACATACAAACTTTTGGAGTGTATAAAACAGGGCCATAAGCAAGCAGGAGGCCATGGCCGCCCCAGTTTTTGAGAAATTTATTATGTTTACAGCTTCAGTCCAATTTTGGTGCATATTTGTATTTTAGCCACCCACACATTGTTTTTTATTTGGCATTTTGTGCAAGAGCTCCTGGCTTTAGGCCTAAGCCCGATCCTGACTCCACATCGCAGCGAGATGCGATGCTATAAAAACTGTAATCTGAGCCAGGTTTTTACGAGCTCAGCGGTGAAAATTTTGGTCCGCGAAAAATTTTCGCATCGCGCTGCGATATCGCAGCCGTACACACTTCTGATTGGCTGCTGGAAAATCAAGGTCGGTAGAATGACCTTAAAAGGAGATGCAGACCCCACATGCTTTTAAAACATCGCAACATCGTGCGATGCTGCGATGTTTGAAAAGCATCGCATCGCGCTGCGAAGTGGAGTCAGGATCGGGCTTTAGGCTTGTGATAAAATGTGTAAGAAAAGACTTCTAGATCTAAACACCTGGTATATAAAGCTCAACTTGAAATGATTTTGTCCTAAAGCTTGTTGCACCAATATCATCTGTGTTTTGTGTTGCTGAAATGTGTGCTTCCTTTTGTGTGTGCCAACTCTTTAGTATCTGAAAGATGTGCAACAACTCTCAGACTCGAAACTTCATTGTGCTTCCTCCATATCTGTTATGTATTTCTCGATACATAATTATTTGTGATTGTGGATGTAAAACATTATGCATGATTATGAAATTATGGATATGACAAACTGACATAAGTTCAGAATATGTGTGAAATTTTCCAGGTAACAAGGTTATCTTATATAGGTCACAGGGATTCATCTGTGACGACCATAACCAACCATGCTTATAAATCAGCTCTGCTTGTGGAACAAAATTCAACTCTGTATGCATAAGTGCTCATAAACTAATTAATCATTCGTTAGGACAGATATTTCCTTACAGAATGATGATACTTATGGTTGGATTAGTGCTTGCTTATCTGCAATATGGAAATTGGAATATGTGTTTAATAAGTAAGATTCGATTCTTATTAGACTGAGTTTCTATAATAGACATTAAGGTGATACTGAAATGCTTATTTGTTCAACACCAAAATCACGGGCCAAAATGGGTACAAATACTTAAATTGCTTTTGAAAATACTCATGCAAGTTGGGGGGGGCTCTGAAAGCCCTACCATATTTAAGGAGTTTTTTGATAAAATTTTTTCTCAAATTAGGACCCATGTTTAGGGATTTTTTTTCAACTCAGGACCTATATTTTGGGATTTCTTGCAAAAAAGTGGCCCATTAATTTAGAGCAGCACATCCCACATACCTTATATACATGCATGTGTACAACCCCCCTGGCATGCAAGTTTATAGCAGTCCAGTTAGCACACATGGTAAGGTGCAAGACTCTGATGTGAGTGCTTGGTGGGACAAGTTTGATCCCCTACAGTGTAATTTCTATTCTTGTGGATAATTGAGGTAGCTGGAAATTCCCCCAGTCAAGGAACTAATTATCCCAATTAATCTACCTGTACTCAATGAACCTGATCCCGGTTGTGATGGGTATATGTAGGCTAATTAGGATTCTGTTCTTGAATAAATGGCTTATAAGGTGTGTGTTGAACCACAGTCACCGGCGTGTCCAGGATCTGTTCCTGCGGGGGGCTTTTAAGCGATTAAAATCGCTAAAATAGCCAAAAATTGGCTGATTTTACATGATTTTTAACAAAGTGCGGGTCAGCCCCAAAACACCTTCTGGACACGCCACTGGTCAACAAATCCTTGTAAAGTGTGCTAAGGCTTGTGGGTTATATCACGTAATAGCTAGGCAGATATCAACCAAAATATCAAAGAATTGTGGGTTTTTACTGTATAAATCACTGTGCTTTTTTTCTCCGTAATGTTTTTGGATAAAAAAAAAATCAAAATAAACTGGCACTGAACTTACCCTGTGGATGCAACCAAGTATCCTTTAGGTCCTTTAGGTCGCATGTGAGTGTATACACACAGGAGAGGAAGATGGCAGACAGGGAACTGGCAAATTTCTAACTCAAAGCATTGACTTGACTAATTTCCTGTATCACTGGCTGAAACATTTTCAGACAAATTCTGTATAAAGTATCTAGGTTGTTGCTTATCAGTGGCCTATATAAAATAGGATTTTCCTGAATGGTTGACTATAAGGTCAAAAAGGGACAAGGAATATGATTATTCTTATTGTTTCCTCGCAATTTAGTATAGCATCTTTAGTATTGACATTTGAAGGGAAAGAGGGATAGTGAAGATATCCAGTGCTTTTACATTCAAGAACTAAGTTTTATAAACCCTAACTCTGCTGGGATGGTTTGGGTACAGGTTACCCGCAAGTTACCCACTGTACCCTTACCTTAGATACACCCAGGTTGTGCAGTTTGTGGGTAATTTTGTAGTTACGGTAAGATGTAAATGGTGTGTCAGAGAGGGCCATGCTCACAGACCATCTCTTTTTGTTGTGTTTGGACCAGACACTAGATTGAGTGTCTGGTCCAAACACGACAAAAATGCACCACTCCTCCCGCGCAAGTCAGTTTTACCCTCCCAGCAAATGCAATTACCCATATATACATGGGTGGAGAGAGGCAGTAAAATTAAAGAGCCTTACCAAAGTGCACAACACATTGGCTCTGGGATTTGAACCGGCAACTTTGTGATCATGAGTTGGCGCTTGTACCGTCTTCCACTTTTTTGAAAGAGAGTCCCTGCACACAGTTCATCAGGTGTTGTGATTCTTGGATAACCAGAAAAGTAATAAGACAACAAAATGTAGGTACACTTTTGACCTTCTTGAATGATATTTTGTGGGAAGGAAAGTGTAAATATGAGAATGAACAGGAATAGAGTAAATGACATGGAGGCATTCTCCTGTCACATACTGCAATCTAGTGGAAGTGAAAGATGGTTCCGATTTCTGGCATTGTCTCCCATCTGGGCGAGTAAAAAAAGGAAGACAACATTTAGGGGCACCGCTAGGGGTGATTTATAATGATTAGTCATGTTTTTATTGAGGGTAAATTTTGTGGAACTTAGGTGTGTGCAATTCTTACACAGAATAGGACAAGAATTTTTGAAGTTTCACTTAATCAGAGCAAAACAAGAACTGGCTTTTAAAAGGTCAAGCTTGATTTTGGTTATATTGCCCATTTGTGACTTACCACCCAAAAATATGAAAATCTATAGAGTCACATTTTTTTCTCATATGAATTTTCATATTTTGAGTATAAAATTTGCAAAATGTTTTTCCTGTTTGTAATTCATACTGCACATGTTTGATATATTGTGAAAATGAGCCTCACAAACTGAATAAACCATTGTTTACCATCATATTTTCGGGAAATTTTGGTTTGTGAGTACAAAGTTACATTTTTAATATTTGTGGCAAAATATAAAAAAATTAACAAAAAAAAAACCCCATCTGACTCTGATTTTGTAGCTTTAAGTGGAGTATCCCATCTTTTTGCCATATGTAGTATGTAGCAACCTGAATGTGTGTGAGAGAACTACTTCTTGTAGACTAAACAAATATTAATTGATGGCTAAGGCATAAATGAATATTTATGTAACAAATGTGACAGGCTAGCTTCCATTCTAATTCAATGGGGTGAATTCATTTGACTGCAATAGTTACTTAGTCAAGGTATTAATAATAGGTGTAGATCCCGGGTGGATGTGGGGGAGGGGGATATATCCCACCAATATTCTGCGAAGTGGATGGTCCATTCAATCACTCCCCCTCCCTTTAATCAAGTGCAATGTGTTTTTGACCAAGTTAACCCAGTTTAAACCACCGTTTATCAGTGGGAGCTGGTAGCCTAATGGATAGAGCGTCCGTCTAGAGATCGGAAGGTTGTGGATTCGAATACCATGCTGGCACATTCCCTTACTTTTTTTAAGTTGGAGGTGTACCGGTCAGGATTTGTGTTTATTTGTTGTCTTGTTTAATTGTAACACTTTGGGTTGGTAAACTGTTCTTTCTTTCTTAATTATATTCAGTTTCCTCTTGTAGCAAGCAATCATTCCCCATTGTGTTTATTTGTTCTTGTGCAGGATGCGTAGCCCCATTACCTACTTTATACAAGTTAACCTCACTGTAGCTTACAAATTCTGAATTTTTATTGGCTTTGCACACATTTGTTCCAATCTAAAGGCAAATTTGCCCATTTCAACTTTGAAATGGCCAAATTTTGAGCACATTTATCCACTAATTAATCAGAAGTTAATGATAAATTTGTATAGTCAATATCATTACATGCAAATATTTATTATTTAATCACAATTAACAATCGTCAATTAATTGATTTCATAAATAATTAAGGATTGACCAAGCATCGATATCAAAAGATAACTACAGTTTCTGGCAGTGAAGAACAACACTTGTTTACATTTTGAGAGCGGAAGTGGGTTCTGATTGGCTGATTCAATCGTCTAACAATCATAACAACAAATCGATAATCTAATTGGCCGATAATGCGCCAAAACATTGGTCAGTGCATTGCAGCGCTCTTGAAGAGAACACAAAGCTCACATATGTCGCTCATTAGCAGGGCGTTCGCGTTAATCAGAGCAAAAGACTGCCATACTTCTCTTGAAGCTATAGACTACCCGTAGTCCACTTGCCCATTGTGCATACTCTGGATATTGTATTTAAGCTTAAAACTCTGATTTAATTAATGTGTGCACAATTGATAGATTTTCACATCTGTTCTTTTCAGTCACCCTACTCCCTCTGTTTGTTAGCTTCCCAAGTGGACTACTGACTTTGGATTGCGGTCAGAGATGCTTAACACGGCTCTCTATGAGCTTCTATGGATGAGATTGTCGGAAATCTGGCCTACTAAAATTGGCCATGATGTAATGCATCTTTAAATGGATCTGGCTTGTGATTGGTCGCTTCGGTCACGTTATGGTTTAAATCCTCCGGGTACCTGTCATTACCATTAATAACTACATGGTACACAAGTATGTGGCCTACCCCGCCCCCGGGGGGACCACTGTAATGGTGAAGGGGGGTATCAGGCGCGTCCGTAAATTCACGTAAAAAGGGTATTTTTTCAGACTAGGGTATGTTACGTGCGTAACGTGAATAGGGTATCAAATTCATGTAAAATTGGTGTAAAAGGGTATGTTTTTGGAGCTCTTACGTACTTAGGGTAGTTTCACCAAGTTTGGGGTTTTGTGCTTTCTCCTTCATTCATGAAAAATGAAAGGAAAGTGTCGTTCTTCCTACACCCCAAAAGCAGTTAAAAGCCATCTTTTAGCTGTCAGAGATGACAGATCCCTATACTAGATTTTGGTTGGGTTTACCACTAAATCCAGTATGATAATTAATGCTCTAGGATGTTTTAAATCGAGACGAAATTAGGAAATAAACCAAGCTAAACTGGCCGTGTTTGCCATTTTCTTCCAACTTCAATGTGTGGTTTGCAATCGCCATGGTCGTAATTTGCGTTGGACTTGCATTCAAAATTCTCTTGGATATGTGGAGAAATGGGTACATCCCAATCACAAAGAATAAATTCTACAATATTTCAATAAAAAGGGTTGGACATGTGATCCAAAAAGGGGAAATTATTGGCCCAAAAATCTTGAAAATATTGGACATACATTGTACTGCATGAACTTTGAGGTAAGCTTTAGCACCACGTAAACTTGTATGGCTCAAAATTCTGACGGCTCGCCACAAATTGCTAGCCCTATCATGCCACTCGCCGCCTGGGTTCTGTGTGTTTACTTGTTTAGGGGTAATAATTGCATCAATTACTTGTTTAGGGTTGGGGAAAAGACAACTACTTGTTTAGGGTAGCAAATCGTGCAATTTATACTTGTTTAGGGGGGAAAATTTCAGTCTCGGAAATACTTGTTTAGGGTGCTTTTTGAGAGTCCTCGGACGCGCCTGATACCCCCTCTTGACACTATAGTGGCCCCCCCGGGACCCCGCCTTTGTGTTGTGTAATTGCATGAACGCGTCAGTAAGTGCATGAACACGTATTGTATTTGCTAGCTGTTAAATTTGATTGATAAACAAGTATGATTGACAGTGTGAGTGCTAGGGACTTTGCCCGTTCAAAATCCCGTTTAAAATTGAAAGTCCATAGTCTATTTTAACCCGAATTTCGCGATTAATAAACTGGCAGATTCTAAAATCAGAATTGTTCAGTATTGAAGTGCCAATACAATTATGACATTATGATATGTTGCATTCAATAATATATTCAATTATATAATTATATAAACTTTTTCATAACAATTTTATACTAGTATTTTGATGTAATTAATATCAGTATAATTTCGAGTTCAACTGAATGCTTTCATCATGATTAACATCAAAAATAGACTATGGCATAGTCTATTGAAGCTAGTGTAATTTGGTTCTAAATGCAACTGAAGCAATCTGAACTGGGTCAGGGTTCGGAAGTGAAAGCAATCTGAAAGTGAATCTGGCATATCTGTATACCTGCTTGTGCTATATAGTGATATCATTACACTGAATCAGAAAGTATGAGGTGAATAAATACTGTAGCAAAGATGTGTAAAGATAAATGGCTGATTACAGCTTAACTGGGAAGGAAACAAATTATGCTTGTATTGGGCAGTCGATAAATATCAGTCAGGATTGAAACTTGCTGTACTTCATGGTAGCAGTGGCGGTGCCAGGCATTTTTTTTTTTTTTTTTCATTGTAGGAAAGTGAATTTCATTTGGGGGGGCATGAACATAGGAATAGCCTAGTCATGAAAAACTTTGTAACCTCTTCAGTACTTTTGAAATCTCAAACAATATTTTCCCCTCAAAAAACCCAGAAAAGTAACATTTGATAACCAAACTCAAACTGAGCTGATAGACTTGATAGAAAGCACCATCATGGAAACCTGTCTGACTCTTATCGGATTATCAGAGAAACATCAAACTATGCAGTGGATATTATGCCTTTAATAAATATACACTTGTGATGTTGCTTCCTCCTGAAATGAGTCCAAAGTGTCTATTGACTTTACACTATGCATACTGACACAACTTAACCTTATCAAAAGTCACTCAAGTTGCCCAACTGAAAAATTATCCATGAATTCCAGGGATGTACTACAATGCTAGATAGGTTTAGTCCTCTGTAGAACCTACATATCATTGTGATTTTAGTGAGAATATAATAATATTGAAATTCAACCAATTCAAGTTATAGTTTGAATATTTAAAGATATTGAATTGTGCCGAGTATCCGCATGGAATAGGGCACAAATTGGGTAAACTTGCAGCGCTTGAAGCAAGCGTGATCAAATACGGACTAGTGGGCTAGGAATGACGATGTGTTTTGAAAATGAAATAAATAGAAATTATTTAAAAGCACTGAGCTGTGAATTGATGAATTATTCTATTTGATTGTCAATAGCAGTTATTTGTCAATATTAAGACATGGAAATAATTCCATTGATTCAGAGATGTTTTATTTATTATTAAATCATACGTGGGATCATGTAGGAGGTATATGACTTTCATGCAAATTAATTAGATTCAAGATAAATGACTAACTGCTCCTATTGTTTCTAAGTAGGAGTATGTATTTATGGATTTGTAGTGAAACAAAGTGTAAGCAGTATACATTGTAGAGGCGAGATATCTATTTATAATGACTCTTTGTAAAACAAATACAGGTTAAAACATTTCAATTGCAGGGCAAAAGATGATAAAACATTGACTCTGGGATTGTCCACACTTTCGCAGACAGCACGTTTAATATTGATACCTTTACATACAAACATTTTTCTGGATTTTTTTCCACAAATTTTTTTAGAACATTTTGAAAAAGCATCCCTGCTTTAAACCAGTTAACTGAAATTTTCTCTATCTAAACCTAAGAGCCCGAAAATGCTGCCTGAATTTACTGGCCAACTCCAGACTGACCCATATCTCCACTAAGAACTCACCCTCCCAGGTTCACTACCCAGAGATTCCTAGGACATAGTGATCCATTTATAGGGCCATTCAATATTTACACCAGGGAGGAGTGGGAATTGTGACCAAACAATTGACAACAAATATTGTGTTCCCCCCTCGTATACACTCAAAATTTTGGATTCCCCGCTTGTTTCCCCCTTTTTTTCTCCATTTAAAACTTAACATTCCCCCTCCTCATGGTTAAAATAAAAAATCAGATTCTTCCATCAAGACTCTCAAAAAAACAAAATTGCATAATTCCCCTTTAAACTCTCCCCCTGGTGAATATTGAATGGTTCCTTATACCTAAAGCACATAATGTCCTAATAAAAATTCCATCCCAAGTTAATTTGAACACTTTGATTATTATTTCTAGAAACACCTCCACTAAACCTCTCCAATACAGATCCAGTTTGAAAACAAATAGTTGTAGAGGTTAAGTTATTCTGATTTAACCGAGAGGCCTGTCCTCTGTTTGTTGTCTTGTGTCTGATGTTCAACAAGGTTCTCCTTTGGTAGCATAATATTTACAGAATGAAGCTTGTGATCTGTGTCCGAGTATCTCATGTCTTCAGTGTATGCTCACAGCCATTTACCAGCATCTCACACACTCTCATCTATCATGGCACAGTTATCTAATCGCAGTTAATACTTGTACTAGTCATTAATAACTGGGGAGTGTGATGGGTACAAAAACTCATACTCCAAAACATGAGGTCAGATTTGAACAATAATAGATAAAAATTCCCTTTAAAAGGGAAAGCCAGCCTCAATGTAGAAGAGGTCTTGAAATTAGTTTTGGTCAATGTGAAAGGCATTTTTAGGATCACGCTTACATCTACATGACAGTCCACCAAACCATCAACGATGAGAACATGCACACTGAAACAGCAGAAAACATTAATTCCTAATCTCATGTCAACTCTTTTAATTCATTACATGTACTCCAAATTGTTCTGGTCTGTTTGTTTTGTTGTTGTTGTTGTTGTCGTTGGGTTTTTTGTCTTTTCAGCTTTTTACCCACGATATCTCAATTTCCAATTTTGTAATACCAGAACTTACGAACTCAATATCTTCGCTTAGGAATGTCCGATTTCACTGCTTTCGATATATACACTGCCGGTTTGAGTTAACTTACATGTACATTTTATTTTAAAATAACTTAATTAATTCGCAATGTATAGTTTCAGCCTACTATATTATAATAGATAGTGGACAGCACATTTATAAAGGACTGGTTACTCACTACAATCTTCACTCTTAAACTGTGTTTTTCTGAATGTGCTGATCATGTTGATTGCTAGTCGGAAACTCCTGCGAAGCTATGGACATGGCATCTTACATACTCCATTCTATAACAGTCTGCCTAGTGCCTTGTGTGTTTTCTCTTCAATCATTTTGTTGAATGTACGATAAAAGGGGGTTATTGAACTTAACCAGTGGGAATGAGTTCATGGTTCATAGTGATTGCCAATGTGTATGGTAATTTGTACAGCAAAACTGATCAAATACTTGAAGGTAGTGGCTTAGCTAGTAATGAGGATGTGTTTTTAAAATGAAATAAATCTATACAAATACTGCAAATTGATAAATTATTTTTGTATAATTGTTAATATCAGTTTGGTATCAAAAATGAACATGATTGCATTGATCAGATATCCAATCAAATATTGGAGGATATAATTAAATTAATTTGTAACAAAATTTGAATCTTCCTTAAAAGCAGTTCATGAATAAGCTAAAGAATTTTGTTCTTAGTATAAGAATATATGGCACATGATGTAATTTTATATGAAAATATAAATAAATCATGAAACTGCTGTTGATTTCTAGTAAAAAGAAACAGTGATTAAGGGGAAGCAATATTTAGACTCATACTAAAATGAGGATACTTCCAAGCAATATTAAAGAGGACAGTATTTGGGATTCAGGAAAAAAAATTCTCTTTAAAAGACAAGAAGTGAAGGTAAATTATTTCCTAATTTGTGAAGCAATTTTACAGACTAAAATAAATATTGAGCGGAGAGATGAAGATATTGCGGAATTTGACCTGCAAAAATCCTTGGACCCTGCTCACCGCTAACGCTAACCAAGCGCAATCTCGCAAGTATTTAGCAGGTCATCAAGCAACTGAGCAAGCAAACGTCCAGTCATGTTTGTTTAAGCTCTGCCAATAAATACTTGTAAAATCTACAATTTATGTAGTCATGAAACAATCAAGTTATCTTTCAGTCTTGATAGGTGTTATATTATAAGTCTAAAGAACACCATTAGGATATTGACAGTGTGATCTATTAAGCTTACAAATGGATAGTATGCTGAGATGCCAGATAGAACATGTAGAATGATTTAAATGATGGGTTTCTTTCAGGGAATTTGTTTGGTAAGTGATGTATTAGGTTACATATCTGCTCAAATATCGGTAGCTATCAGCCCCATAGCCAGGATTTATGTGATTTATTTGATTTTATTTGTTAGCAGGGTGAGATTTCCAAAATTATGGGCCAATGGGGAAAAGTAGTGTGCAAAAACTGGAATTATTTAACTTCCAAAAGTGGAATCCTTTTACAAAAGTTTCCAAACCAATTTGTCTAAACTACTTGGATTTGAACCTGACACCACAAAGTGTATTTGTCCAATTTAGTACAAACAGAGTTGTAGAGTTTTTTTTGGGGAGAGTAAAGGACATCAATCTGCAGATAGTTATAATATTAACGTAACGTTTGATGAATGCGAGACATGTCTGCATAGATTTTAACAAGGACAACAAGATGATTCAGTTGGCATTCTTTTCTAAAAAGTACCTGTTGCACAAAGGTAATAGAAAGCCATCCTAAATTAAATGCCAATGGATGGTTTTTAATTGATATTTAATGTAAGAGACTATGATGAGTTGGTTTACTTATGTATGTATTTCCAGTCAACATTTATCCATAGTCACCTGACCAAAGTGTAATAAACGCCAGATTGTGTGTAAAAACTAACACTTCAACTTGCGACATTAGCCAGCCCATTTGGCCTAAGGTGCACTAATTCCAACCCTGTCTTATTGTTTTTCCGCAGCAACTATCACATCCCAACACATTCCAGACAGCAGCCAGGGAACTTCTGGAGTGGTGCGCAGACCCGAGGGCGTTTCAACGACCTTTTGAACAAGGCCTCATTGCTTGTCTCACGGTAAGTGTGCTGCCTGGTCAGCAGCGGTGTGCTCTCGCACCGAGCCTTAGGACATGTTTAACGATAGCTTGGCTAGGCTGACTGGACACTAAGAGGAAAATAAAGAAAATTAGCCAGCATGTAAATGATTAGGTTTCGACTTGACAAGTAAGGGTTTTACAGGTTAGCGGAGTGTTTACAAACTATGGCAGTGTTACACTCACAGGTTCCTAAGGTTACGTGAGTAGCCAAGGAGATCAATGAGGCCCAAATGTGAAGAGCAAACGTTTACTAAATGGGAAACATTTTTGATTTGAATAGAAACTTGCCTGTTGATTGTGTGTGTACATTTTGTTTATAGCAGTATTTTATTGAGGGTTCATTTTGATAGCTGATATACATTTTTTTTTCCGCATTGTAAACTCATCTTGTGAGCCTGTAGATGGTCAACCCTTGTGAGTGTGAGGGGAGGACACATCCCCAATAATACTTACATCAAAACTTGTTCTCAATTCCGGACTGTAAGGCTAGTTTACTCGTGTGGCCAGCAAAAGGCGTACTAAGTTTACCAGATGGCCCTGAGATCCAAAAAGGTGGGCCACCTCAAGAGAAGATATCTTGCACTTCCCAGAATCCTTTGCAACATGATACATAACCTTATTTCATCAAATGACACTCCAAGTTAAGAATAGGCCGGCTTGGGAGAGGGAGCTATCATCATCAGGTGCAGTGGTTGTTCCCTAGGCTTGCACTACACACTTCCCGGGTACAAGCCCCAGCTGTGCCCAAGGACTGTATGTGCACTTGGTTTATCCCGATACATGCTGGCTCTTGCAGGTTTTCTCCAGGATCTCAGGTACTAGGTGTCCTCCAGCTTTCAAAATTGGTAAAAAAAAACTTCCTTCACCCAATGGAATTTGGGGAGCTGCACAGATAATTGGTGGATTTTACAATCTAAGTGCTGCAATCGGCCTAGTTAATGCAATCTGATTGTGATGATTGCAGCAAAATTACAGCGCTTTGAATCCTATGGGAAAATGCGCTATATAAATTCAAAATGTATTTATTTATTTGTAAATGTGGGTCGATAGTCATGAAATTAACATAATTTGCAAGATCTGGATGTGCTTTGTTCATTGAGGGACCATTTTTCACGATTGACCCATGTGGAACTAGATTGCAAATCAGTACAGATAATTGAAATGGGTGAAATGCATTGTGGGAAGTTTACATCTTCTCTGGACCACCACTGTACACAATTTTACACTAAAGGTACATATAATTTCTGAGGTAATGTGTTGGATCCTTAGATGACATTTTAAAATGAAAATGCTTTTGAGGTATACATGTAGTAAAACCAATGTAAATGTGTGTTTGTGTGCACACACCCCAACACTAACCTACACAATCAAATTTAAAATAAATCAGTTGATCATGACATATGGCCAAATTTGTATTTTATCATTTTTAGCAAAATTACCTGACTACTTGTACCCCCGACTGTACCACTTATCAGGAAATCCAAATTCATGGCTTTCAGTATACCATGTTAAAGGTGGGTGACCTGATTGACAGCCTCATCCCCAACTTTACCCTATCAAAATGCAGATTTTGGTATCAGGTGAAAGCTCATATTTTTCTCATTAACATATTGAAATTAGGCGTTCCAAATCGGTATATTAACGAAGAAATCGTCAAAAAACTGCCGAATTAGTCTCAATTGTGGTATACCACATTTTTGACTAATTCAGCAGTTTTTTGATGATATCTTCGGAAATATACAGATTTGGAACTCCTAATATCAGTATGTTAATGAGAAAAATAAGATCTTTCATTTGATATCAATTTATTACATGATCATGATGATTATCATTAATAAAAACACTGTTTTACGCTGTATTAAATGTCAGTAATTTGATGAAGAATTAGTCGCATTTACAATGAACATTTACATGATCTTTTTGCATGAATGCTTGAAAGGAACAACAGTTTATGTTATACATAAGTTTGAAAGAATTTGATTTTCCAAATATATCAGGTCACCTTCCTTTAAATGGACATTAATATTAAATGTGGAATAATAATTTTGTTTGACAAAAGTATCATCTCACCTTTGCATATAACATAATGCAATGGAAAATCTGTCTTGAAAAATCCTTGTTATTCCTATTTCTTTAGCAATATTTTGCAATATTTCCCCCGTATATTGTTAATACTACAGTGAATCCTACTCCCTCCACCCACCCGTTATTTGTATAAATGTATTAAATTTCAGCGCTTGGCGTTCATATTCTGCTATTGAGCTTACCCATGCTATACATACAATATTTGTTAACATCCTTTGCTAATATGTGTCTTGGTTACTTTGATTTCATGTGTCTTTTATATAACATGAGTGGAGACCTGTGACACAGTTTTATTTGAAAGTGTGAAATATTTGTTGCTGGTTAAGGGTTTTTTTCCTGTAACATTTTATAATAAATCTAAATGGAAGTATGCATACTAATAGTATTTTGCTGAATAACACCTGTTTGCTGATGCTGGATAAGAATTGACAAATTGATTAATGTACTGATTGATTGGTTGGTTGATCAATTGATTGATTGGTGGGTCAATTGATTAGTTGATGTGTCATGTCAGTCGATCGATCAATTATTTGACGATTGATTGAATAATATTAATGGTCTAAAACAAGTAAAGCCAAATTCTACCTTTCATATTTACATGGTTGATCAAATGATAAATTAATTGATTGACTGATTAATTGATTGGTTGATTGATTGATTAATTTATAAATTGATTTTATTTTCTAGATCGTTAGCCAAGTAGCAGCGGAAGCTGGATTTGATTTGGACCTAGGATACCGTTTGCTGGCTGTATGTGCTGCACACAGGGACAAGTTTACACCCAAATCAGCAGGTAAGTCAGCCTCAGTCCCAATGGCATAATCCACTTATTCAGATATACTTATACTTAAGAAAATACAAATTTGCTGTTTTTGGGTATGATGATGATGCCTTTATCGCACAGGGACAACCAGTGAAATCAGGTAAGTCAACCTCAATCCCAATGGCATAATCCACTTATACAGATTCATCTACACCTGGGAACATACCAATTCGCTGTTTTTGGGTGTGATGATGCCCAATGGCTCTATGTGCTGCTCACAGCTAAGTTTTCACCCAAATCAGCTGGTAAATCAACCTCAATCCCAATGGCATAATCCACTTATTCAGATACATCTACACTTGGGAGCACACCAATTTGCTAGATTTGGGTATGATGATGCCTTTATCTGCAGGTAAAGTCAACCTCAATCCCAGTGGCATAATCCACTTATTCAGATGTACATCTTCACCTGGGAACATAGCAAGTATGAGTATGATTAAGATGCTCTTGCATTCCCCAATGGCATTGACAGAGTGCAGTGATACCTAAATGTTACAAATCAAATCAAGTTTGGTGCAATGTGTGATGCAATGAAGCTACACAGGTTGTTTTACCATGTCATTTCAATTTTCAATGGTAGTACGCTTCTTAATGTAATGTGTTACAATATGCTGATAAGTTCATAACATCATCAAAATTGGACTAACGGCTCCTTAGATATGAATATTTGCCATGTTGCAGACGACAGTGATAGAGAAAATAGGTTCAACATTTCTTTTGGCCATTTTAATCTCAAAATTGAGTTTTGGCAAGAAACAACTCCTCAAAAGGTTGAAGAAGACCCTGTTCACAGTTGGGAAATTGCTTCATTTAATGAAGAATCAACAAACGGCATGTTTTTACTGAGCAAACGGTTGCCATTGAATTAAAAGTGAATTCAGGGTGATACAGAATATGCAGTAATAGCTCCATTAGATGCGAGTTGCTGCAAGTGAACCTCACAGGTCAAACGGTACCATTCTCAGTAGAAACAGTTTGGGTGAAGATTTGGTGGGTGATGCAGGAATCTACTACAATACAGTGCAAATATTCAAAATCTGACCTTGAAGGTCATGAAAAATATTTTCTGGACTTCTGCCTTCCCTAACACATTAGTAGTGAATCATTACCCTGCATGTACAGCGCAGTAGAAACAACCTGTTGAATGGTGAGAGGATTCAAATGCGGGTGAAGGTAACAGCGCGGTAATGCGATGTGCTCAGTATAAACACGCTCAAAGATTTTAGGTACATTTTCCTAATGTGAACACTGTTCTCTTAGTTCGACAGAGATTTTATGATTGCGTCAACAGACGATGCAAGTTTATAATGTGAACGCATACTTGATGAAGCGAAATGCTGTGTGTTTGCAGTTGAAGTACTTGATTGCACATACGCTTGTTTTGATCTTAGTTAACGAGATTGTATCTTCATTTAATCGGAGTAAAGAATATGAATACTCATAAGCTTAATTAATTAAGACTAACTATATTCGCCGGCAGAGTTAAACTCAGAATGTTGCCTCTGACATCATCCTTGGGGGGCATATAGCAAGTTTCTGCACTCAGCACTCAATGGACATATTGGGTAAATCGACAAGACAGGTAAGTCAGGTGACATCAGATGCAACATTCCAAGTTTATCTCTGCCAGCGACTCGAATCTTTGTCGAACATAAGTATTTTCTAATGTGCACACGGTCAGAGTGACATTCAGCGAGTTTCTTAACTAAGCAGCTTGAAGTTCACAAAAAGTTTTTTCTGCACTTCCGCTCTCACCACTAAATATGTGGGAAGTGAGTCCGCATTTGCAGGACAGTAGAAATCACCCAGATGTCTGTGAAACGATTAAAAATGTAGGGGAATATGAAACGAGGGGTTCAGTACATGTTGAATGTCATATGATCAAGCAAAATCAGTCGCTGAAATTTTGGCAACCACAAGTGTAGTATGGACAGTTATCGTAAACCTTTAAAAATTGACAATATTTCTAAACAGGCAATGTGTAATAAGGCCCTTCACAATTGATTTTGAGTTAACTGTTTCCTTCCCGCATCCAGAATTGCAATATATTTAATTATTTGATTTTTATTTGTGCTTTTTCGGTTACCTGTCATTTTAATTACATTAATATGCTACTTTCTTACTTTGATCACCTTAACTATAATGCTGAACAAACAAAGAACACCCTGCATTATTATCAATGTATAAAATCAACCATAATTGCAATATAATTAAATCCGCAGTGCCAGAATGTACTGTTGATATTGGACTGTGACCACTCATTTCAAAATAAAGAAAATAATTAAGTTACCTTGTCATTTTTTTACAGTCTCCAACAGTAAACACAGAATCAATTGTGAAGGGCCTAATGGATATGGGATGCAAATGCTGCCTATAATAAGCTATATTGCATCCTTGCATTGGAGAGGCAAACATGATGCCAAGGATTGTTGTTGACAAAGATCTGCTGTTCATGAATAATTGAATTGTATCTACTTGTTCTCTATCTTCCTACAATCTTGCATGAATAATGCTTATTTACTTGCTTCTTGTAGGGTGTTGCAGCATTTTTCTTCACAATGGCTCTTGATTTGAGCTCGCTATATCAACCATTTGTACATTGGATTAGGACTACTGTAGATTCCTGTTGCATGTGTGTGGGGGTTGTGTGTGTGCATTTGTAAAGACCAGCAAACAAGACCCCTCAACCCCTAAAATAATCTGAAAAACAAGAATACCTCACAACCATGGATGTCCACGGTTACCGCTACCTGTCAAGCATTTTTCTGCTGCAAAAAAAATGTACTGATAGACAAAATGTTGAGATATATGACTCCATTGATCTTTTGGAGTCCTAACTGAAGATGCAACCTTAAAATCTCTTACTCAAGATCACCATTTCATATACATTGAAATATAATCTGATTTATCTATCTAGCTGATTGATATTTTTCATGATATACACCTCGTCAACCTAACCAAATATGAAACTATTAAAGATTTTTTTTACAAAACCAATAGAATAGTTCTGAAATTATTGAAAAACTCACCAACTGATGTTGCATCCATCTAGACCAGTCCGATTTCTTCAGAGCTCTGCTACAGTGAGAACTATGGCCGGTATTCACAAAAGAAGACTAACTTTAGTCCTGGATTATCGCTAGTCCGGGACTAGTTAGTCCTGGTCTAAGGATGATCCACGGACCAGGGCTAATTGGTATTCACAAAAGCTGGACTAACAAGTCCAGGCCTAACTTCGCGATCTGAAAGTTAATCCGCGGACTAACTTTTCAGATTGCGCGTTAAACCTGGACTAACGCGAGATCTAAAGGTCAATCCACGGACTAATTGAACTGCACATGCGCAACAGCGTCGTCAGAGGCCGCACATCATCGATCGCGGTTTTTTTTTATCGTAGCTCGATAAGGATGTAACAAGAAATCAATCTTGAAACACCCTGTTTACTGTTATACATTAATACATATTTATTTATGTGTTTATATTTATTTATGTGTTTTCTTTCTTTATATGCTATTTTCTTTTTAATTTAAAGTAGGCCAACGGGATTTTGAAAGAACGGCTGGCAAAACAAATAGTTACATTAAACAAGTAAAGGTAGGCCCCTGCGTTTATACCGTGAGGCCTAGTGCCTATTTAGTAGCATGGATAGTAATAGTAGGCTTTATATAGCGTATATAAAAGTGAAGGGCGGAGGGGCAGTAACAGGGGAGTTATTGCCAGAAAGAGCGGATCCAGGTTTGACAAATTTTACCTCATCCCAATTTTCACGGCAAATTCGACTATATTGGCAATTCTGAGATGAGCTCGAGGGATATGATCGATCGGAGTTGTACAATTTTGCAACAGTTTTATCAAAATCGCCTGGTCAAAGTGAAAACATTCACCTTTTTTTTTATTTTGTGAACATTTCAGAGCAAAACACCTTTTTAAATCGATTTCGCGAAACCCTCGCATGCTTTTTTGGACTGGAACACGTAGGGCCTACAACTTGTCCCGAAACCGAGTTAAAATAAGCATTTCGAGCAATATTGCGTGCATGATAAATAATTGGATACATTATGCACATTTATTTTACTTGATTTAGACGAAGAACACCTTTTTGCACCATTCTGCGAATTTGTTTTGAAACATGAAACTTTTTTGTGCGTCCCAGAAATCATCCCATATTTTACCAAATTTCCGACGAGCATTAATAACGGCAGATAATCATACACGGGAGTACAGGGACCGTGGGAACTGGCGTGGATTCGCTCCTGGTTATTGCCCGTAATATAATACCATTGCATATATACATGATAAACAACGGCTTAGAACCATAACTGCGTATGTCCAAAATAAATGTTTTGTTTTGCAATGATGAGTTCAAAAACTTTCTGATAAATAGAATTTCAGCAAAAAAAAGTTGTTTTGAAATATAGGGACAGAACACTTCTGTCAATTTTGTCATACATCAAATAACGACTTCTGGTTAGTACCCTCGGTAATATTCATAAACGTGAAATATATTAAATTAATATTATGTTACCCAACTTACCAAAAGTCACATGACCATAAACACACACCCACACATAAGTTATTATGGTTTTCATTTTTTCTCTTAATTTTTTTATTATTATTTTTCTCTCTGTTTTTAACATGTTTACCAGGAACATCAATATCTTACATTTTACAGGAATGTCTCTAAGTATCGATTTTGCTGATGATAATAAGGGAACAACCCAAAAGTTCGATGAAGCCCTATAAACGAAAGTCCTTTCGTTAGGGAGGGAGGGGGTCAAAAAGTCAGATTACGTTTGTAAAAAAGTAGTTAAAAACATCGGTCAAAGTTGATCTTTTTTTAAGCATTTAAAATATAATTTTAAAATTTTAGTATTTTTGAATACGATATTGACATTTTACAGTGGTTGCTTCAAAATAATTTCAAATCGATATAGAGTGCAGTACTTGCAACCTGCAATTTGTAAGTTCATTTTTTTTATTTGAAAATCCAGCAAGTCATACTTTTTTTTTTTTTGACCAAAAAGGTATGAAGAAAAATATTTTAAAATAAAATAGAATATTGGTTTTTTCCATATACGTGATCAATATCATTGCACTGTCGCACTCCTCCACATCCCCATCCACCATAGCGACGGCCCTGTATCCTATGAATCCGGGTTGGAATCCGGGGTTGGAATTTTCGATATTTGAAAACTTACGTTAGAGGGGAGGGGGAGGGGGTTAGCCTTCTAACGAAAGGACTTTCGTTTATAGGGCTTCATCGAACTTTTGGGTTGTTCCCTAATGTATCAATATAAGGTCACTGTGGGGCCAAAACTTAAAAAATAGCCCCATCATGTTGTTATGTATCTCAAATTGTTCCACTCATCACAGGGTATAAAAAAGTCAATGGTCATATTCTTCTTAGTTCAGGAGTTATAAGGTCAGATAGGACAAATTACTCCCTTAGGGACCGTTCACAAACACTTGTAAGGGGGGGGGGGGGCTGATGCAAAAAGGGGGGCCCTGAAATTTTTTGACCCTCCTAAGGGGGGGCCCTGAAAAAAATGACCACAAATTTTCCTGGAAAAATTGAGTTATATGCTTTTCTATGGGATTGACCCATAATTTT
Organism: Amphiura filiformis; assembly: GCF_039555335.1. Classification (NCBI taxonomy): domain Eukaryota; kingdom Metazoa; phylum Echinodermata; class Ophiuroidea; order Amphilepidida; family Amphiuridae; genus Amphiura; species Amphiura filiformis. The sequence continues at coordinate 6,155,083 of NC_092642.1, read as the reverse complement.
CATGTCAAAAAAGGGGGGCCCTGAAATTTTCGAGGTCTGTAAAGGGGAGACCCGAAAAATTTTAGCGATAATTTTTTTTTGCATCAGGCCCCCCCTTACAAGTGTTTGTGAACGGACCCTTATTATAGGAAATCTCAAACATTAATTCACAATTTTTGTACAAATTTTCATAGTCATGTCCCCGTTCAGAGTTTATGCAGTTATACATTTCTCAAACGAATTGTTTTCCTATACTATTTTGTTTGCCAGAGGAGTATTTTGAGACAAGTTGTGATTAAATCGGTGCACTTTGAAAATTTGGCGACTGTGCATGTGATATTTGACCTTTGACCTATTTTACTCTATAACTCCTGAACTAACCATTAGTTCAGAATGACAGTTGACTTTTTTTTATTCCAAGCAATGAGAGGAACAAACAATTTGAGGGATGGATTGCAACATGATATAACAAATTTGAAATTTTGGCCCCATGACCCTTCGACCCCTCATGGGAAGCACAGGGGCATAAAAAATGGAGAACCAATTCTAGTCTTATCAGTTGAGGCATAAGGATGCAAAAAACATTGGTTCCACTAATCATAATGTAGCAAAACTAGATCCCAAATATTACCCAATAGCGCCCTGTACTACCATGGCGAAAACAGACAAAATGTTCACTGAGTAACTACACTGCATTTTGGGCAGCTAAAGAATAATAAACAAATGTCAACAAGAAAAGAGGTTACGGTTATCTGCTTTGGCTTAATAAATAACAAGATCAATAATAACAACTTCAAACTTTAATCTGCCACCATAGAAAGTTGCATTAAAATATAAAAATTCAAATTGTATTAATAATTAAATAACAAACATTTTCACGCACTTGAAATGAAGAGGCATGATTATGCTGATTTACTGGCATGGTCCAGAAAACTGTTCACTGCAACTTTGCAATCTATATCAAATCTAGTGGTTCTTTAACATTTTATGTATCATTTGTACATTGATTTCCTTTAAAACATTCACAGAAGAGATCTTGCACAAACATCTTTAGTCATCCAATTGGTGGTGTCAAATGTTACTACTCATCATGCTTGAAGATACCTGTAACAGGAAAGAAAGAAATAGAGTAGTTAAAAACTCATAATATTGGGGCTCTTTCTTTTTCTCCTGTGGGTGGTCAGATTTTTTTGGTTTTCATTTCGTACCAAAATAATCTGATTACCATGTTTTATATTTATTATACTCAGTGACGGCGCCAGGAATTTTTTTAGGGGGGTGGGGGCAAAGTGAATTTCAGGGGGAGCAAAATCAACAAATTTGCACAAAATTACCGCAAAAAGTGGAATTTTTTTTTTTTTTTTTGGGGGGGGCAAGAGTTCTGACTGAGATGGCAATTCCCACCATGCCCCTGTGGGCGCCGTCACTGATTATACTAGTGGTTTTGATATAAACAGCTGTTTCACAATGGTGAAAATAATGTTAACAGTGCAGGATGGTTAACCATGGGGATGAGGCTATTACTATTTTGTTCAAACATCTAAACAGGACAAATTTCAGGCCCAAAATTTCACTGACATTATGATAAATATATGAGTTTTCTTCTGGTACCAAATCTCTATTTTGATAGGATTAAGTGGGAGAGGAAATGAGGCTGTCAATCTGGCTATGTACACCCCTTTAAATAAAGTGAGTCATCACTTGGGATTTTGAGAATAAACCTGAAGTTGGAGTCATTTGGGATTTAAAACTTGAGTAAGTGACAAATCCCAAAATGATGAGTCGAGTCCGAGTTGAGTCGTTACAAGTCTTGGGGAATTACAATATGTTACAATGTGATTGTAGGTTTCAATTCATGTAAAATTCCAGTTTTCTCAAAACTTACTATGAAATTGAAAGAATTTACATCTCATTAAAATATCAAAATTTTATGGATTTTATGGTTCTTACAAGTAACATTGATATTAAACATGTTAAAAGAAACTCACCATTTATAGATTTAGGCTAAGGCTGTCATTTCTTGCTTTCTGTTCAACCAATGTCTCACGGCACATCTGAAACAACTGAAAACAAAATAGCAACATTTTAGAAATAGATATCATCTAACATTTTGAACACAAAATTAACATTTTTCCTGTGATGTAAACCAAGTTTCAAACAGTTTGTCATGAAATTTAACTTGGAATTCAGACGTATGTTATTATAAATGTTAACCAAATAACCAGTATATCATCATGGTATTACCAAGCCCAATTTTAAATATTGGGCTAAGCCATTAGGCAAAGTCCACACACCACCTGTTGAAGATTTAGAAATATCTTCCACAGGGGGAGTATGAATTTCAAATGGAATTAGCACATTAACCAACACTATTTGACACTCACTCTCCTATTGTGTGTTCATTCCATTTGAAAATTTGTAACATCTTCCACAGGGGCAATGTGGATTTTAAATGGAATAGCCCAATATTACTGTGGGTGGGGTGTGTATGTGTGCATGCTCACAGGTGATGTTGAAAAGGTGGCTATGCTGGTACCCGGGGGGGGGGGGACTCAATACAAATGACCATACGGGGGCGTGCATAAACATGGGTAGCATTTTCGGCCTTCTGGTATATCAATGACCCCTTTTTCAAAGCCTATTTTGGTGTATGAATGGGTCCTTTTTTCAAAATTTTCTCAATTTTTTCTGAAAACAGCCCAATTTTTCCATAATCTAGCTAAGATTTTCCCAAAATTTTGGGAAAATTTTAAAAACTAAGACAATTTTGGTTAAATTTGGCGAAAATTTTGACTTTTGGTATATCAATGGGTCCAAATTTCTTGAAAAATTGGTATATTTATGGGTCCACTTCCAAAATCTCATGCACATCCCTACCAAAACCAAACTTGAGTACCCCCGGTGCTGGTATGGGGTGGGCATTTGGAGTGGGGTGTGTCTTAGTGTGACAGCAGTGGACTGTGCATGAGTCTATGTTGGTTTCAAATCATGCAAATTTCCAGATTTCTCACAATTTAAAGAATTGGATCCTTTTATCATGTTTCCATTGTTCTTACATTGTATTAAACATTTAAAAAAAACTCACCATTTGTAGATTTAGGTTAAGGCTCAGGCCGTAATTTCCAGTTTTCAGTGCAACCAAACCAATGTAGCTTTCAGTACAACCAATGTCTCACACCTCTGAAACAACAGAAAACAAAATGGCAACATTTCAGAAATAGATACCATCTTCAAATATTTGAACATTTGTCCTATCATGAAAACCTACTTAGTAGCACTAGCAAGTTTTATACTGTTTTTTCATGAAATTGAACTTGTAATTGAGACATTTTGTTATTGTAAAAGTTGAAATAAACCAAATTATTAGTAATTGGGCTAAGCCATTTAAAGTCCACACTCCCCCTGTAAAAAAGATTTTGAAAGATTGAAACTCACACTCCCTCAGATGCTGAATCTTTATCAGATGGTGTATGGAATTCAATGAAGCTGCCTAATGCGTTCATTCTATTTAAAATTCATACTCTCCTTGTCAGTGGCGGCGCTACAGGAGGGAGGTGGCAAGGGGAATTCCCCCAATATTTTTCTTGCCCCCCACTTTTGAGGCAAAACCACCAAAATCACGTAAATTCCCACTTTTTTGCGGCAATTTTGCGCAAAATTGGCCAATTTTGCCCCCCTGAAATTCACTTTGCCCCCCAATGCTCCCCTGAAAAAAAAATTCCTGGCGCCGCCACTGCTCCTTGTGGAAAATATTTGTAACATCCACAGGGGTCATGTGGATCTTAAATGAAAACACATTAAATTCACGAATTTTTAACCATGTCCCTGCTAAATGTATTTAGTACACCCACTTATATATACACCCCATCCCCTGCATACCAATGCCATGGGCATTATGTTACAAGTCCCCTGCATGAGGTATGCCCCCGGCCCAGCATGCCAGCCACTAGGTTACATATCATTCTTGTTGTGCTATCCCGGGTGAAAGTGTTTGTGAACTCACATGTGTGTGCAAGTTATTTTGGGGGTACCACCAGTATGCATTTCTTGTGGGTATGCACTCGAAGTTATTGTGGGCATACACTTGCGTGCGCAAAGTTATGGTGGGTACGCACTCGTGTGCGCACGCCGGGGTGCGAGTATGTACAAGCGTGTGTGAGCGTAATTACACACGAACCTCATATTTGGCCATTTTAACCCTCAAAAGTGCAAATTTGTGCGCGCTTCGTGCTAATTTATTCCACCAAATATGCTAGATTCACTATACTTAAAGAAATTTGAATATGCCACTCACGAAATCCAGCGGAATCTTCAGTGGATAATGCTTTAAAGCCTGTGTGATCACTACTGTACCAGCACTGCTTTAATGGCTTTATACCAGTTAAGCCCGTCCTGACTCCACATCGCATGGCGCGATGCGATGCTCGCGATGCTATAAAAACTGTAATCTGAGTCAGGTGTTTACGAGCTCAGCGGTGAAAATTCTTATCGCTGTGGAAATTTTGGTCCGCTGATGGAGTTGAATAATGTTCAACTTTTTGCATCGCGCTGCGATATCGCAGGTCAAAATCAAGGTCGGTAGAATGACCTTAAAAGAAGATGCAGATCCCACATGCTTTTAAAACATCGCAACATCGCGCAATGAAAATAAAATGTACATTTTAATTTCATCGGGCGATGCTGCGATGTTTGAAAAGCATCGCATCGCGCGCGAAGTGGAGTCAGGATCGGGCTTTAAGCATTGGATCGCGGCGATCAGAAGGACATCCCTAAAGTCCGATTCAGACTCCACCACACATTGCAGCATGATGCTATGAATGCTTTTAAAACATTGCGGCATCACACGATGAGATAAAATGTCAACCTAACCATGATGTCCTTCTGATCGCCGTGATCCAGTGTTTACCTTTACACCATGACTTGTTTATACATGTATTATGTATGCTAGCATTTCATGATGTATGGCAAATACATCAGGACATACAGTGACATAGGCATACGTACATGTATGCGTAAGCTTACGTGGCATGAAAATTTAAGGTTGAAAATAGCTCTGGTTACGGCATACCTGGCTACTAATTCACGTCTATGCTTCATTACTTTGCAGACCACAGTCTCCGTTACATCTTACTAACGAAAATATACAAAATGCATTTTAGATGGAAAAATTGGGCATTTTACCCGAGTAATGTGGCGGTAGGTATGGCTACATGTCAAAATTCCAATTAATTACGGGCATTAATAAAGCACTTCCGGGAACTGTTGATGGGTAGGCGTTACTAATTTACATGTTAATGATGTTTCGTCACAGATGATGTCCTTTAATGTTTTAATTCGTTTTTAAATAAAAATGAACAAATAATCACAATACTCACCGGAAATTTCAGCCTTACTTGTAGTGTCGCGGCCCGATTCCCGGTTTGGTGAACGAAACTCGGCCTATAAACTTATTTACGTAGGTTCCAAGGTGACCTTTCATAACATTTACAAAGCCGCAGTAAGTTTGAAAGTTCTGATCACTTTGTTTGCCCCTGACAGTATTTTTATTCAACAAAATGCTTAAAAAAGTGCCCAAAACTGCTATTTCACAGCCACCGGTCACCGCTTAGTCCACAAGTTAAACCTGCCCTCTCAGTGGACTAAATTTGGTGCCGTTTTGCATCATTTTAGTCCAGGACTAAGCCTAGTCCACTTTTGTGAATACCAAATAACTTTAGTCCTGGACTAAACCTCTGATTTAGTCCAGGACTAAAGTTAGTCTCCTTTTGTGAATACCGGCCTATGAAATCAGACTGGTCTGGATGGATGAAACGTCAGCTGGTGAGATTACCATCATTTTACCACTTCTATTGGTTTCATAAAAATGATCTTAGTGTAATAGTTGAACAGTAACAAACCTGATGAATCTCTACATAATACATATTTATTATTTATTTAAGATGCAGATAAATGAAGCACATGTCCCTGACATTTGTAACCATAGCAGTATTTATCTTGAATTGCATGAAAATAACATGTTTTTAACCTTTTTCATAACACAAACAAACAAGTGAACAATCTCTGTGTATGATGACAAACATAGGTATGTTAAGTCTAGATAGAATTGCATATATTGCCATTATACTTCTATATGATCTATCCCTAATTGACCATCTGGTTTATACATTGACACAAAGTCCATTTAATTGAATAAAGACAAAGGGGGTGTAATTTCAGATGTATATCCATGCCAGATTATTGCTAATCAACTCTATCTAGAGATATGCGACTTATATAGAATTGAGTACAACAATTAGCCTGATCTCATCCTGGGGTGGGGGGGTGGGTATTACAGATGACCATACAGGACGTACCACAAACATAGGTAGCATTTTCAGCCTTCTGGTATATCAATGACCCTCTGTGTCCCTCTCTTCTAGGCCAATTTTGGTACATGGATGGGTCCGTTTTTCATAGCCCAATTTTGCCTCACTGTAAAATTTGGGTAATTTCTGTAAAATTTGGGAGAAAAGTTTTAAAAACTTAGATAACTTGTGTTAAAATTTATGACATGATTGTGATAAATTTGGCTGAAATTGTTGACTTTTGGTATATATCCTACACTGCAAAAACAAGTGTTTTTATTTAAACACCATATTGTGTTTATTAGAGCAACACTTAATAAACACATAATTCATGTTAATGGTCTAACACTAATGTTAATGGTTCTAACACTAATGTTCATAAATTAACACTTGGTGTTATATTACGAACACTAATGTTTGTAATATAACACCAAGTGTTAATTTATGAACATTAGTGTTAGACCATTAACATGAATTATGTGTTTATTAAGTGTTGCTCTAATAAACACAATATGGTGTTTAAATAAAAACACTTGTTTTTGCAGTGTAATTTCTTGAAATATTGAGGGGTCCGCTGTTCAAATTCACCCTGCCCAAAGTTACCCCCTCCAGGAACTCACAAGGCTGAGTTACATTGATATTTTCTAATAGTTATGGAAAAAGTGTGTTATCTGTTACTTTGATTACAATTGTTTCATTGAAATCTCCTGTAATTTAATAGAATCTTGCATTATATAGGCAGAGTGTAAAGAACTAAACGACAAAAGTTAAGTAAATCAATGCGACAGATGATCATCAGCCAGTAATCTTGTTTATAAAGGAAAGTCTTGATATATAATCATGTGTTTGAGGAGTCTTAAAACATGTACTGTCTTGTTTTATCTTGTTTCATGGTCAAGTGTGTAATCATGAGTACATGAAGATGTTGAAGAATGTCCGCATAAAATCGTCATTGTCCGCTTAGTATCTGTGAATTAAAGCATTTGTATTTTTAAGAACATTTCAATCGAGTTTTAGCTCAAGTAGCCTTAACGCATCCTCAAGCTGAACATATTTTAAATGACTCAGTTTAATTAAAAATATGTTCTAAAATCAGCCATAATGATGTCCTTATGATGTTGAATATTAATTTTGTACCCTACAGTTTCAAATGTCACCCTATTAGTGTACAAACACATGAGTATTAAAGTAACCTTGTCCTGATAGATGAGGATGTTTGCCATCCCAGTGTGTTCTCTAAATTTGCTCACAAATTGACCACCTTCTGAACTTTCACTAAGGCAACAGAAATTCAAATCCTGTTCTGACTGGAAGTAGGATTGGACTGTAAAGCATTTTTTTATTTGTTTTTTTTAAATGTCTCAAGTAAGCTAAAAACAAATCGCCAAAAATGTGCCTATATTTTTCACCAACTTAACTCATGCATTTTAATCAAAATTAGTCCACTTTTTGCCAAGAAAAACAGCTGATTTCACATGCATCCTGAAAAGTCGGTCAGGCCCATAGAACCCAGAATATATCAGTGGTGAACATAGGTTTTTTTGTGTCTCCTAAAGGCTAACTGATAGAAGCAATTCAGTTCTGATACTCAAAGGTTTTGAGAGTGATTTTCAGGATAAGGCTGTAAATTGACCCAATTTAAGTGCAGCAAATTGTGTGATTTCACAGAGAACCTCTGTATTCTGTTTTTGCAAGATGTCAAGGGAAACCAAGAGTCTCCTTAATTTCTTGTAGTGTAATTCACAGTGAAAACTGCACTTTTGTTGAGCTTCTAGTGGGAAAATTTTAATATGTTGAATGGGTTCTTTTTAAGCTGGTGTTCTTTGGTTTCAAAAGTAAGGATACTGGCTGTTGTAGTTTTATTTAAGCTGCAATTGTATATTATAGTTGCTTAAAACCCAATATAGTTCGAGTTATCGGAAGACTTTGATGTATAAGATTCAAACCCTTGTGCAAAAGCTACTTGTACGAAAGTCTTGCTGGATGGAGCTTTGAAAGCACTCCTAAAACACTCCAGCGCAAGGTTTAACAAGTGCCAGGTAATAACTAATGTGGTAAGATTTGTTTAGGTGGCTAATTTAGGGTTAGGATTTATTTAAAATTTTGCTGATGAATTTTATATTAAGTACAACTCGATAAATTGCACTCATCCAGATGGTATTTAAGATGAGCAATTTGGATTTATCCAGATTATCTTTACTAAAAAGATGATTCCGGAAAAACTTGATACACTATAAATATTATTTCCATAACAGAGAGTCTGGATCATTTCCATACATACCGCCTATTAGCCTTGCCTATTCAATTCAGTGTAAATTATTCAGACTATTAAGCTGCCACTATGGCCTCCCGATAGCTTGCTAATTTACTGCTACATCACTAGTTACACAGCTTGATGTATTAAACATGCAGCAGAGGTGACTGCGATTTCATCACAACAAAAGTCACACAATTTATCTCGGAATCATTCTCAACTTCCATCATTGTGTTCGTTTCTTGCATAAAATGCAGTTTGTCATATGTATTTACATTGAAATGTATTCAGAGATTTAAAATTTACCAATAAATTGTTAAAATTGGTCTACGCTTTCAAGCATGCATGTTAAAGAGTTAATTTAAATACACCACCAGGCAGCCAAAGTAACATGCGTAACTATATACATTCCCGGGTACACATTAATCTTTTGCTAGCCACTAAAAGGTCCACATAGAGTTCATGTTTGCTGCCCTCTATAAACTCAATCTATCCATGCAATATTGGTTACAGACAGTGCAGCAACAAGGTAAAGAGGAAAGAGAGAGAAGCCAGTGTTGCCAAATGCATGATTTGATAGCCCAATTGGGTGACTTTTGACAATGTTACCCGCAACTTTCGACCATTTCCTGTCCTATAGAAACCAATGGTTACAAAATAAATTGGGTGACCTTTTGGTATTCATTAAGCTCCATGATTGTTCAGTAGTTTTCTGTTCCATAGAAACTACTGGTTAAGAGAAAAATTATATATTCGTTGATACAACGGAAGATTTTGGGCTGTAAATGTTTGGCAAGAGAGAGAGAAGCTGGCCTATGATTAATGGCTGATGGAATCTAATTGCTCCTCAGCTCTCTCATGCGCGCTCATGATGCCAACCGGATTGCTCTTGTGCTCGCTGGCTAGGAACCATGCATGTTAATATTATAAGTCCTGTAAATTTTTCTGATTGACTGGATGGTAATTAGAACTAACTTGGGTGCATGGGTTCAGAGCCCGAGTCATTCATTTGTAAAAGGAAGCTTGAGGTTGTGTGTGGTAATGTAATACCAAGTGTAATTAGAGGCAAAAAATTCAATTGAGCAACTCTATATTATTTTATGATTTGTTTTGTCAGTTGTAAATGGTTATGCGATACTTTTTATATTTTATCAGTACACTTATGTCATCGGAATATATTTTAAAATATTCCTGAAGCATACTTAATACCATTTGACTAGAAATCTTATATATTAAAATATTTGGAATTCATTCAATATTCACATCCTGGATTCACATACCAGTCAACCAAATTACCTCTCAGATGTACTCCAGGAACAATTTGATTTAACGTATCATTATCATCACAAACCGGTATTATATAGTATCATCATTATCAAAGCACATTAATTACTGACATGATCAGTCAATAACTAAAGAGCATTAATTATCAAGTTTTATAGTCTATATTGGTGTGTTCTTGTCATTGGTGACATGATTTAATTAGGCCTTTACTAAACGGTGGCTTTTTCATTCCCTGTGGTTGACCTGACACAAGTCCCTGGGCATACTTATTGCTTAGACAAAGATGTGAGAACACTACACTAGATTTGATACAAGTCTTTTGTGTCGCCAAATACCGTAAATATTCCACATCTCGCCACATGCTCACAGAGCAGTGATATTGTGTAGGATTGCTATTATTTTGTTCACACAATCTTTGAAGCAATCCATCAGTTGATTGAGAAATGGATGAAATTTTAATGCACAAGTGTAAATATTGAATTGATCTGTCCGGTACTTTGGTTGGACATACAGCAACGAGTAAGACTGGAATCGAGTCTACGGTGGCATGTGTGCTAAGCTCAGTGGAGTGTTGAGTGTACATATGTCATACCCTAGCTCCCTCGCCGCCATACCGCGGCGAATCTGCTACTTTAGTAATCGTACAACTCATTAATTTCACAATTGCTTCATTCAAAGCAGAATTTGTACACCATAGATAATTGATTATTTAGCAGAATAAAAATGCAAGTCACTAATTTAAGTACATTTATGAACATGTTGATGAATCGGGATTCTTGGGTGCTATTATATCAGCAAAAATAAATGATACACAAATGATTTGGTGTATTGGGAACAAGGAATCCACATGGCGTATACATTGTAGTGTCAATAGATCCAAACATTTGTCACACACTCAAAACAAAGATTTGTTTATCATAAGAGAAAGCTACTTGGCAATTATATTACCCTGATTAATATGACCTTGCCCTTGTGGGGAAAATCAGGGGGAGGTAGTTATCAAAGTAAACCAACCAACCTGGCCTGATGAATGTATTTTGTTTGTACTTTGGGTGTTGTTATTTTGTTGCGGTTGTTGTTTTCCATGTTTGTAATTATTAATAGTATTTTAGGGAATTCAAATATGCCTACTGCCCTTACACTGGGTAGGTCATGTGGTTCTTGGAGTTTTGTTTATTTTTTGTTTCCAAATTTACCTTATGAACCATAACATTAAGACTTTTAAGTTATAGTTTTCATATATCCTCACACTTAAATTCAAGAGTTTCAATGCAAAATGCAATGTACATTATTGAAAAAACATTTTGCATTAAGGCCACCAACATCTGGCCTATAATGCTAGCTTTAAATTGACACCCTACTTTTTAGAAATCCAAATATGTGTATTAAACTTTCAAATCAAATCAAATCAAGTGATCAAAAACGGCACATGATTTTTTATTTGGTTCTCATATTTGACAAGCATTTTGCATGTAGGGCCTATCTCAAATCGAGAAAAATAGATATCTCTTTTTGCATCTGAACTCTGCACTATTTTTGGAATAATTTTGAACTAAACACCGTATAATTCATAAAATAATAGCTGTAATTTAGTGAAAGAAATTCCAGGAACTTTTCGCTAGTTTTTAAAAATAATTTTGAACTAAACACCTTATTTCATAAAATTATAGCTGTACTTTAGTACATACAAATATTTATGATTTTGTCTAAAGAAACTATAATTCCAGGAACTATTTCCAGTTTATTAGTACATCCAAAATACCCAAATGATACAAATTGATGTCACTCATCTAACCCAAGTAGAAAGGCTGGAAGGCACAACACAATACATAAAGAAAACAGTCATTTAGACAAATGTAACTTATCACGGGCTCAATTCACCAATGGATTTATTGGACATTCAAGCCAGCATCCTATATTTCTTGCCCTTTTGAAGAATCATCACCGGAGTAGATCGAGATAAACACTATTTTTCTTCCGAGAAAGGAGCTATGAAGATTGCGTTAATGGATAAGTGGACGGTTCACTGTTAGGGCATCCCGTTAGGACGTTATGATGCGATTTTTAACGGTACTCTAGCTGGTCGGCTGAAACGAGCTTTGGGGCTCAATCCATTTTGTAACCTAGATGCATTTTTGGAACATATTGACTTCTATCCGCAATGATTAGATAACTGGGTTTAAATAGTGATAGGCTTTGAATATAACACAAGAAATAAATGACTGTACTTGTAAGCATAATCTTAACCAACGGTATTTAAAAAAAAGGCAATCGTTGAACGGTAATTCTGACCAGAGATGACGTAAAAATCTAACGTACAAATGTCAGTATAGGAATAATGTCTGGCTCTTATTGTGTAAGATAGTGGAGATAATTGCTGGTGGCATATTGAAGCGATGCAGTAATATCAATTAAACATTGTTGAGTTCTCGTCGAGCGATTTATCGAAGCACGACAAGCGCGTGTCTCACTCAAGACTAGGAAATCAATGCAGCTTTGAGACGAGGAATAATAACAAAATATTGGCAATTTTTATGATCAACTTGAAAATGATTTCCCATTATGTCTGATGAGCAGACATTAAAGGTATGCCGACAAAAATGCAGCACTTTTTTTTGAAGTGTTTGTTTGTATTCAGAAAACATAATTTTATATGTGCTGTGAAATGATATTATTGATAAGGGAAAAGAAAAGAAAAAGATGAGTTGGTTAGGCCAAAAAAAAAAGGTTAAGTCTCAAAGCTTGCTGCAGCTTGTAAAATCCACGATTTGACAAAAACAAATGCGGAAATATTTTTATTTAAAAAAAAAAAAAAAATTTTAAGTTTTTCCAGAAAAAATCGGCGAAAATCAGACTTTTTTCTCAAAATACCATGAAAAAAGTCTGGAATAAAAAATACAAAATCGCATTTCGCATTTGTTTTTAAATTTCTCGTGAGCTTTGAGACAAACTTTTTTTTTTTTTTTGGCCTTATGACATTTTTTTCAAAGATTTAGAATAAATTATTTTGGTTGAGATTTTAGTCTCTGTATACATATACACACCCGACACATACCCCAGCGTGCATACACCTGTACCAACATACACCAAAATAAAAACACATGATTAACACAAATGAAAGACAAAGGGTTTTCTCATCATAAACTGTTGGATTCGACTGTAGGAATTATTTATGCGGAAAGACTATTAGAAGCTTCAATTAAAGGTCGTATGATGAATAATTTATGGCGGAGTTGATTCGCTTGCATTCCTTACGTGAGAGTCTGCGAGACGGGATTATCACAACACCACTGTTGTACCAAAATGACTGCAGTTGATCGCAAGGGGATTAATTACCAGCGTTTTAACTTCTCCGATTCTCTTTGCGTTTGATTGAATTCAATGAAATTACAGAAAAAAGAAATTAATTGATCTGATTGAATTAATGTTATGAGTGGAAGATATTGTACCGAGTTTTAAATAAGCAATAAAATGATTATGTGCAATGGTCATAAACCTGATTCAATGTAACAATAAATATTATATTGGATATAATTATATTACATTGTTATATGTTGCAATATGGAATTAAAAAGATAATGGTATTAAACAGGTTATGTAAAGTTGAAATGTTGAGATACCAATAGTGGATACATTTAGAATTTATTGCTTAGGCCCTTCACAATTGATTCGTAGTTTCCTGTTTCATGGTTGAAAACAAGGGATGAGGCGACTTTTAATTATTAATTATCTATTATTTTCTTTATTTTAAAACAAGTGGTCGCAACCTACATCAACCCGTTTTGACAAGGAACAAGCATTTAATTATTTTACAACTATGTTTGATTTTATACATAAGTAATGGTACAGTTATGTTCTTTGTTTATTCATCATTATAGTTGATATGATCAAAGTCAGAAAGTAGCAAATGGGAGTCATTAAAAGTTATTTTAAAAGAGAAAATCCAAAATATAAATAAAATAATTAAATATTTTGCAATCTCTCTTCTTTGGACGCCTTAATATGTAAAGTAAAATAATCTTAGAGATATTGTAAAAGTAGTTGCATGCCTGATACTAATTCTGCATGCGCTTAAAATGTTCATTTTATTAGTTGGGGTGCGTAGGTGTTTGCCAGTAAACAAGGACACATGTTTTTCACATTCAAACCGTGGACCTTTGTGCAATGGGGGACCATCCTCGGTACAAGGAGGTCTGCATACGACTGCAGTAGTGTATTTGCGAAATATGTCCTCTATCATAATTATGTGAGATATATCGTCCACAGTTGCTAGGTAAAATTCCAATACACACAAAAATACACAAAAAAATTGGCGGAAAACGTCCTCGGTATGTCAATTGAGTACGGATTCAGATGACCACGTTTGCATATTCCTAAACGGTGTCTAAGTTTGGAGTAGATTTCACGCATTGGGGTGTGTAGGGGTGTGTATGTGTGGTGCCTTTGCAATATAATGATAGTACAGGAGGTGTCTCCTCTCACAAGGGCAGTTATTCTTCAGATGTTCTGCTAGACATACCATTTTACCTCCATTGAAACTCACAAAATCTACAACTGTGGACCTTTATTTTATACCAGAAAATAGGGAAAATACCCAACCTACCGTGGACTCCCATAGACCGAAATTAACCGCTCAACCGAGGATACCCACCGCCAGACACACCAGACTTTTTAAAGTAGACCCTCTACCTGAATGAACAGGGACATTGATTTAAACAGTAAATTACACACTCTTTTGTATTTTATCTGATTCCGGCAACCGAGGACATCCTCAGTTGTAGGTGTGTCCCCATTTAGGTAGTAAAAAGTCAGATCAAGATCCATGGTTGCAGGTTTTTACAAACACACCCCCACACTAAGAACCCCCACCCCAACACATAACACATTCAGTGGCATTAACCCACCTGTGGTTTGTGTAGGAAAATGGTGAATGGTTTTCAGGAGTAGCCAGGTATACATAGGTTGGATTTCAGACTTCCCTGGATGCCAATTGCACTCACTTAGCAACAAATCATGACAAGAAATGTAACCAAAAATAAATGTACTGTTCTTACTAATTTCCCCCATTTTGTTATGGTTCAGTGCAATTTTAGCATCATTAGGTCTTGATAAAACTCTCATATGCACACATCATACATATTTCATTGTAATGTGCCATTAGTAGCTTGGCATCAAATATGCTGTACTGTGTATCAATGGGCTGATCATGAGCAGCACCATCAACATCAACCATCAAGCAGACTATAAAATATTGTTGTTGCTTTTTGTGAAGGGATGGGAATAACAATTGTCATATAGAAACAAATACAGTTGTCAACATTTAGGGAAGAGTAGACATTCCAGATCCACACTCCTGTTCTACATCCTTTGATTTTCTTTTGGTTCCTGTGATGTTATTTGCATGTTTACCCATTATTTGTCAAACTTTTTGTATTCATGCAAGACTAAAACAAAGACAAAGGTGCTAGAAGAATGGTTCTGTACTTTCTCAATATTAATGTGGACACAGAACCAAGCTAAGCACCTGTTGTTGTACAGCATAGAATCAAGAAAGCCCTTTCTGATCTTGCAAGAACAGTAAAGTAACAGTTCATTGGAGAACTAACCAGAAAAGATGAAAATTCTCATCTTCTCTGAACTAACATATAAAACAAGCCAAGAATTCTTTTGGAATCTGAATTTTTATGAAGCATACTGGCAAAACTGCCACACACCCCAACAAAAGTTATGTCCCAAGGAAGGACCTTATTCCAGTATAACTTCATCTCCCAGTATACAGTGTTGGAGGACTCGGGACTCGGACTCGGACTCGAGTCCGGACTCGAGTCCTTTTTTCAAGGACTCGGACTCGGACTTGGACTCGGGAGCTAAGGACTCGGACTCGGACTTGGACTCGGACCCCAAGGACTCGGGACTCGGCCCGAGTCCTCCTCGAAGTCCGCAAAATAGGGTCTTTTAGGTCTTTTATTTTCGTTCATTGAAAACTTCCTCTTATGCTTGATGATCAATGATCACAACACATGATTTGCATGCAAATAAATTTAGTTTGTAAATAAAAGTACAACCAAAAAGCAAGATTGCTTTCAGTACATCTCTAATTGGTTAAATGGATTTTAATCATCATCGTTTGTTTTGACATGACTGATTTGTTAGACACAAGTCTAGAATGTATACGAATAATAATACTCTGGGGCATTAAAGTTAAATTTTGGTAGGGGTGTGCGGTGCCGAACTTTGGGAACTAAGAACTGATTTGGGAGCAAAATAGGGGCTTAATGAACTGAAATTTCAACATTTTTGTGGAGGTCTGTGAACTAAAAATTGGGCGAATTATAGGCTTTGGAGCTAACAAATTTAAAATGTTTCCAAATTTGAGCTAAAGAGCTACAATTTTCAGAGGGTTCAGCTTAATGAACTGGAGCATGATGCAAATGTGGGTCTTAAGGAACAGTCGGAGAGCCTGAAAAAGGGACCCTTGACCGCCGCACATACCCATTACCACCTTTACATGTGAGTGACCCTCCCCACCCCGGAATAATACTGCATAGGCCTACAGATCCAACACCCCTTCGTTTGGCACCTGCAGTTTGGTGAGTGACGTCATATTTTGATTGTCATATATGCATCTTTTGCCTCTTTAAAACATAAGCCTAAGTTACTGTGAGTCTGTGATTATACTCTGTTTCAAGGCCCGGGGGGAGGAGCACTCCCATATATTGACAAACGTCATGTGCCCATGAAATGACCCCATTATTTTTGGCAAACCCTACACCCAATGACACCGTTTTTTTCAGTAGCCTACACTGAATGACCCCTTTTTTGAACAATTAGTCCTCAAAATTGAAATCCCCCCCCCGGTTTCAAGGTATGCTACCTAAGGGCGTTAGAAGCAAGAATTATGAGCATTGGGGTGGGGAAGGAATTTTTGGCCGATCGAAGGGAGGGTGGAAGCAATTTTGGCAAACCGAGAGGGGGAACAAACAATTTTTGGCACATATGGAGCACCTTTCAAATAAAATGCTCTAAAAGGCTTATAGAAAACAGTACGGAAACGCTTACATATGCAAATTACCCTGCTCGCTGCGCTTGTATTTAAATTGGGATCCCAAAAATGGCATGTGCAGAGGGGGTGCAAAGATTTTGGCAGGCCGGGAGGGGGGGGGCGATTTTGGCAGGCCGAGAGGGGATAAGCATTTTTTGCAATTTGACCCCTCCCCGGGCTCCGCATAATTATTGCACAGTCCCAAAACAATACTAGGCATGCTAGGGGGGACTAGCAAATTATGTATTTACAAGAAAAAATTATAGAACTAAAATTCTGGTTAAGTATAGGCCACGTTGATAAAGTATTGGTGAAAACCCGGGCTTGAATTTGATACATAAGGACTCGGACTCGGACTCGGACTCGAACATTGAGGACTCGGACTCGGACTCGGACTCGGACATCAGAAATTGGCAGGGACTCGGACTCGGACTTGGACTCGGACACCAAGGACTCGGACTCGGACTCGGACTCGGATGACGAGGACTCGACTACAACACTGCCAGTATAGCTTCATCTAGCTGCAAAGATATCACCACACTGAAGACACAAATCGGTGTCAGGCATGTAGGCAAATCAGTCAATGACCCTATTGAGCATAATGATCATCTGGAAGGCATGGTCAACCAAGCAAAAGTCTAGAGAATAAAATTTGAGATCCACATGAGTACCACAATGCAAAACAGAGCAGATACCTGTCTGTGTGCATATGTCATTTGGCATGTTTTCAATGTAAGCATAATGACCATCTGGTAGGCATGGTCAGCCAAGCCGAAGTCCAGGCTTACTAGATTTGAGATCCACCTGAGTAGGGAACACAATGACAGATCCAATACCTATTGTATCTGCTCCATTGCTCTTGATCTCTATGGTGATATGTCATTGTTGTATAACTTATGGTTTTATGTTCTCTATAGACTATAAAAGATATTTTTGACAGGTAGAGTGATTCTTTACAACTTTTGATTTGGTGTTCTCAAGAAAAGAAGATTTTCTTTGCTACATTAAGTTGTCAACAAACTGTTGGCAGCATAACATACTGTACACTGACCTGATCTGTAGTATAATATTAACATCTGAGACAAAATATAAAGTGATTAAATATCATCTTGTGAGGGCAGGAAAGTTGTCGTATGTGCACTGAATAGTTGCCTTCTGTAGTTTAAAATATGCCGCATTATGGTGCTAAGGTTTAGAGTAATGGGACTTGAGGTAAGACCAACTTCATAGTCACCTGATGAACAATGATATAACCCAATACCTCATGAGGTAAACATTCAAGTTTTTGGATTCCTCTGCAAAATGCAATTTCAATATCTTACATGAGGCAGGCAGTCACATATGCCTTTTTTGCACTCACACAACGATATGATCTTACCAGCCGATGATAACTTCCGACTGTTCACAAATACTTGTTACTCGGACTTAAAATTATTTTCAAGCCCCCCTCCCTTTGGCCATGAAAAATGTACATCAACCCCATAGAAAATAGTGTAAACTCATGTTCTACGCAAAAAATCAGGCCCCCCCCCCCATTGCAAGTGTTTGTGAATGGTGAATTAGACCAAGGGGAAAAAGGGTTCAATGTCTAGTGAACATAGTGTTTGAAGTAGCCTTTTAATGTTTTATTTAATGCCTAATTTTGACCTCTTGTGTGATTTAACAAATATATTAAAAAATATATAATTGCCAGGAAAAAAGGCATGGAAATTTTGTTGTTTTAAAAACAACAGTGGGTCAAAATTGCTATATAAATAAATCCTATGTAGCACACAGCCTTTTTCAATAAACAGAAACACCAAAATAGCACTTATGGTTTCAGGGAAAGTAGCTGAGGTAAACAAAAATATAAAATTCATCTTGAAAATGAAGGGTTTCAATAGATTAAAAATTGAAGATTCTCACATTGTTCAGCACTGTCTTCATCTTCAAATCAGAATGATGTTAAAGATAAAAATTAGGCTTTAAATTATGCTCAAAAACATGATTTTCAAGTCAAGATGTTTCAGGAATATCTTCATAGGTCTTTGAATCTGAAAGAACTTTAAAATATGATGAAAAAGGGAACATATTTGCTTCAAATTAGGATTGACACTTGGTCTAAAAACACTATTTTCAAGTGACGATGTTTTAGGAATATCTTCATAGATCTTTGAATGTGAAATATCTTTGAAATATGATGAAAAAGTGAAAATAATTGCTTCAAATTAGGATTGATGCTTGCTCTAAAACACTATTTTCAAGTCATGATGTTTTAGGAACATCTTTGAATCTGAAAGATCGTTGAAATACAGTGAAAAAGTGAAAATATTTGCTTCAAATTAGGATTAACGCTTGCTCTAAAACACTATTTTCAAGTCATGATGTTTTAGGAACATCTTTGAATCTGAAAGATCGTTGAAATACAGTGAAAAAGTGAAAATATTTGCTTCAAATTAGGATTAACGCTTGCTCTAAAACACTATTTTCAAGTCACAATGTTTTAGGAACATCTTTGAATCTGAAAGATCGTTGAAATATGATGAAAAAGTGAAAATATTTGCTTCAAAATTTGCTCTAAAATAGTATTTTCAAGGAATTTGATACTTCGGTATTTATTGAGGTAATGACTGTCAGCTGTATAACCAAATTATTTAAGAAAACATTTGCACTGAACTGAATTTCACACTCAAAAAAATTCAGAATCTTAGAAAACTTTTGATGCAAACTAACCGCACAGATTGATTAGACGATGAAAATTTGATCTAGCGCCAATTTGTGTTATACTGTGCAATTTTATCTGCAATAATGTCAGCAGTTGAATTTGAATTCCCTTAGTGTAAACAAAGCAAGAAATCCATCCTCCTGCCCGTAGTCTCTGGCTGTCCAATCCCATGAGGGACACTTAACTATATACCGTTTGAAATAAATATTACGAGAACAACTCGGCCGACTGACCGCCTGATTTTGTTATGATATAGATTAGAGGACTATACGGATAGTGACCATTTTTAAATGGAAGTTGTATTAGCATGTTTTGGTGTGTTTTTTTAGTTATTGACAAACAAATGATCTCAGGATGCAAATGATTAACATAAAGCAGCCAAATGGCTATAAAAGTTTGATGTTTTGATAAAACATGAAATGACAGAATTCATGTTCAAACGAAGAATGCCTAGATTCTAAACAAATTCATGAATATTCATATGTTCATAATGGATACTAGGCATATAAGTACCTTTTTGAATCCACCTAACCCGTATAGCAGCCATCATCATATATCATGTCCTTTTATGCAACTTATCCGCATACCATTCCACCACCTCAACAAATTCATGAATATTTATGACCTTTATTCATGACCCTTTATAATACTAGGCATATTAGTACCATTTGTAATTCACATGACTCATAGCAGCCATCATATATCTTGTCCTAATATTCAACTACTTGTCCTTATGGATTCTTACCATGCCACCCACCCCAACAAATTCATAAATATTCATGAAACCATCATGCATTTTCCCAGGCCCTGATTGTTGTTGAGCTAGATAGCAAGCAGAAGAAAGAGAAAGAAAGAAAGAGAGAGCAATGAACGCTGGCTCTCTCTCTCGCTAGTGCTTGGTAGCCCGATTATTCTCTCGGCTCTTTTTCTCACCACTTGCTACTCTCTTCTTCATCATCTCATCGTTGCTATGGCTTGCTGCTCGTTGCCATGTTGACTGAATCAAGGAAAGAAAAGGAAAGTTAATGAATTTGTCAAATATACACATCATATTGAGCCAGATCGCGGTTAGAAATCAGAGGCATTTATTAAGTAACGGGATTTGAATTTGTGAATATAAAATGCTTTTAAAGTGGCATGAAATTTATCTGCTACCGATTTGAAGCATTTAGCTTGCGACTTTCAGTGTATGTGTATGCAGTGTGAAGTCAATTAGTTTATAGTCAATTAGTGGTAGTGTTTCTAGCTAATTATGTCATAAAGATCAATATAGTCTTCAGTAATCATGTAATCTTTTCTCTGTGCAAGCATTCGTGTGTGCAACGTTTATGCCTCAAATATCTACCCATCTTATTTAAATATAAATGAGATGATATTTTAAATGCTTGCGTTTGAAAGAATAATTATCGTCTATCAATTAATTGTGTTACCCGAGTGTTTAGCAGCAAACTGGCAACCTTTTTGTCGCAAATTTAATAAACGACAATCTGTTCTGCAAGATAGGAGATGAGCTGGTGACCAGCCATAGGCCCCATCTCTTACACAGACTGATAATAACACTCCATATATGCATATGTAATGCAAGCAAATTCCCTACAGCATGGTAGAGATCATGTAGTCCAGTGCAGTGGCCTTTTTAACCAACCAAAGCTGTTGTAAAACAACATCATTTCAGCAGTGCCCATCGTGGCAGTTTTTTTTTCTTTGGTGAGAGCTTGAAGGCATTTTAGAAAACACATAATCTGGTGTGAATAGATTCCTGACTTTATAATGTCTCCTCCTCGCTTCTATCAGCTTATTACGCCTTACATTCGGGTTATAACTGTTTCAAAATTCACTAAATCTTATGTTTCATCATCAACTTTGGATACCTATCACAAGAATTACTTAACAAAGACAAGGCATGTTTGTACTCATTTAGATGTACGTTTGATGGCGATTTTAAATATAGTTGTGAAAATGTAAAGCGGTGAAATTTTTGACATTTTTTGGGAAATATTTTGTATTGTCTGCAGGGTTTGGAATGGAAGTTGACAGAGGGTTAGGTATGGGTAAATTGCATTGCCTGGGAAATAAAATGAAGCCAACACAAAGAAGCAATTGATTGGGAGCAGAATGACAGTATTGAAACAGTTCATGAACTGTTATACAGGAGATTTGAGAGGCAATGAGCTAGCTGGCAGTTTCATAATGTTTCTTTTGTGAAGTTCAAGTTATTGCATATAAATTAAAGAGATTAGTTGAAAGGAAGGGAGTTTGGTGTGGATATGAAATTGGGCTCTTTATCTTCTTTATGAAATTATTAGCGTGTTCGTGTTAGATTATTAGTGTGTTCGTGTTAGAAATTTGTATAAATATCAAAATTGAATGTTTTATTAATGATAAAATGAATTAGATTCAATCATATTTCATCGTTGTTCATCACCGTTTAACAACGATGTGAGCGTCGTCTGCGTGGTTTTCGCGAGGGCAGCTTTAGCTGCCCGAGTTAAGTAAACCACGCAGACGCTACCGGACGCGAAGTTGTTAAACGGTGATGAACAACGGTGAAATATGATTGAATCCCTTTCAACAACGAAAAGAAGCTAAAGATCGTATAATTCACGGATTATTTCACGAGGAATGTCAATTAATCATTGCCACTCAGCCTTACAAAAACGTCGACGATTGCTCTGTTAAAATTAGCAACAAAACTGGGATAAAACTACAGAATAAAACTACAATGTTTAGCCGCTACCTGACAAATACTGAATTCAACTTGTAAGCTTGCATACGCACAGAGGTTCCAGACATGACGAATTTACGCGCTCTCGCAGAACGCGTATTCTCGCTCGCGTTCGCAGATACGCTATAATAAAAGTGTGGGTTCATCACGGATTAACAACGGTTGGCTCCTGTATAAAGGTATAGGAAGAGTTGTTGAATGTGAGATGAAATGAAATTTATTTGGGTGCACATATTCTGCAGAGACATTTTCTTTGTATCATAAGTTACTACAAATGGTACCGTAAAATGGGGTAACTTTGGGCACTTTTCAGAGTTTTTAAACCACTGCTTCCAAACAAAACCAATTATATTTCTAATTAAATCGTTTTTATGACATTAGGGTTCCTTTCTACACCTTGAAGTTGAGAAAGATTTTTTAATAATTTTGTAAGGGTGCCCTAGGGGTTAAAAATAGCCTGACCAAAGTTACCTCGTATTTGGGGCAACTTTGGTCATGAGTATTACATTCCATGAAGGGAAAAAAAAATCAAAAAATTGATCTTCGCTGTATGGGCAAGTCGTTGTTTTTTGTGACATTTGACCCCTTGCAAAATTAATCAAGCACACATCCTTGCTCACAAATATCGATTTTTATGTTTTCTGAAAAAAATGTAAAAAAATGCTAATTTTTGGTCAAAATTCCAGATTTTTTCGTAAATTTCAAGGAAATTGGACATGAGCAACTATTATTTCTTCCAAACACATTTCTTAACAAATTAACACCAAATATGACTTACTTAAAATATGACCATTTCAAAAATATATTTGACTACCAAAGTTACCCGCTGACCGAAGTTACTCCATTTTACAGTAACTTGGTTGTCAGCCCTCAATTAACCCACGGCACCCATGGCATTTTGCCGTGGGTGCCCATCCCCATTGCCGTAATGCCCTCAAAATATGTCCTTTACCCAAGGCAGTCACTGCCGTGCCCTCTAATGAAGTTGCCGTTGGTGCCCCAGCCCTGCCCTTCCATTATAAAATCATCTATCTATGTTTGTGTGTATTTTCTTCACTTTTAAGAAATTGCCTTGGTGCCCTTCTCAAATTTTCAACAGTTGCCATGATGCCCTCTTGAAATATTACAAACTGCTGTGCTGCCTTGCCTTTTCAGTGAAAATCCAAGGCAATTATCAACTTGCCCTAAAATAGTTGCCGTGCCCCATCAGATCCTTAATTTGAGGGCTGTTGGTTGTATTAATATGAACTGATTAAGGGAACTGGAATGAGCGTTTATGGCGCCGACAGCATTTTTGTGGGACATGAGAGCACATCAGACCTATCGAATTGCATTCTGAATACGAAGAATGTCTTTCTGATATCAAATAATTTTCATTTTATGAAATTCACGATATAATACAAATTTTATGACAAATTATTAAAATTTGATATTTTTCACATTTTGGAGATATAACAGTCCTCGAAGTAAATTTTATAAATTTAATGATATAGTCTTAAAGTGTATGTAGCTGGGAGGAAAAGCCGACGATCAATTGAAAATTTTGACCTTTCATATTGAAGATATGGATTTTTTCCCAAAAAGACCTATTTTTTGGGTGTTTTGGGGAAAAAAATCCATATCTTCAATACGAAAGGTCAAAATTTTCAATTGATCGTCGGCTTTTCATCCCACCTAAATATACTTCAGGTAGAAATCATCAGATTTATAAAGTTTACTTCGAGTACTGTTAAATATCAAAATATCAATTTTTAATGATTTGCCATAAAATGTGTATTTCAAATTGCGAATTTCAAAAATTCAAAATTATCTGATATCAGAAGGACATTCTCTGTATTCAGAATGCAATTTGATATGTCTGCTGTGCTCTAATGTCCCACAACAATAAATACTGTCCAAACGCTCATACCCCTTCCCTTAAGGCCAAGTAAAAAACCAAAAACATATTTAGCGTTACATCCCGCTTTCTTTTTTTTGAAGATTCTAAATTTTCTTTTTATTATCTAAACTTTCAGTTATAACTTTTTATTGAAGATGTTTGAGAAGTTTTACAGCCTTCTATAGCCTTATAAATGTATAAGAAGCACTTCAGGAAAGTTTTGTGATCATAGAGGGGCCTAACCTACCAGAAAAACAAAATGATTTTTTTCCAATAAAAAAAGCCCTCCTCCTTCCTTATTTTTCAAAAACCTGGATGCTTTTTTTATTTAGCCAAATAGACATTTTACCTGTTAGGTTTAGTTATGAGTAAATCAGAGAATACTATGTTAATATCACCAAATTAGTGACTGATAAGAGTTGATTTGATTTAATTCACAACCAACAACAAGACTTTTGATTTTAGAGGATAAGGCAAAAAATACCGTTCTACTGAGCAGACTGACCCAGATTTTGCATTTTGGGGATTTTTTTTTGTATAGCTGTATGCAAATAAAAACAGCTATTTTTTGGCCCAAGTAGATGATTTTGAATATTCAAAACATATATTCAAAATATGTTTGCAAAACTTGTTCAGGTTTTTTTCTTATGATTTTTTAAGGTTTTTTAGGGTTATTTAGTGTGACCGGCCCTACATTGAAAGTATGTCCGCCTGTAGAATGGGGGGGGGGGGATATAAATATTATAGATGTATTGTGTGTAGCACAAAAGTTCAGCACATGATCTGTTAATTCTGTTTCCAGTATTTTAAAATTTTTCATAGCCAATAGCTTTCAATTGCTCAGATTCTTATCTTCATGTCCTAATTAAGGCACTAATTTAACTTAAAAAAAAAAATTTTTGTGGCTATATCAAAGATAAGATGAACATTAAAACCGCATTGCTCGCTCCACTGCGGCGATATTCATTGCAGTGTTATCTATTGTATTCAAGTTAATGTACTAGAAATATGTTGCCATGACAACCAAGAATGACATTATCACGTTATATATGAGAGAGCAAAAATTGCAATAAGAGCAGTCTTGATTCAAAAGCTATAATGTGGAGCCAAGTGGAACTGATTTGTAATTTAAGCTGTGTTCTCACGAGCATCACATCTCAAGATTAAACTAACTCAGTGTTATATGGTAATAATCCCATCAAACACCAAGGAGAGCTAGTCCGGCATGAAAGATTACACCAAGTTTACACCAACTGAATGTACTCAGTGCCAGTTTATAGAAATTGATAGCGACTCTTAGTTATTGACATCACCATGATTACACTAGGTGAATCTTCACATTTGAAACTCTTGAGGTAAACTTGATGGGTAAATCCAAATCTCAATTTATTAATGACGAGTTTAGGCACAAAACATGATATGCGTCATAGCTCCCTTGGGTGTTTTGTTTTTAATATAATATGTTGTTGGTCGCAACATATAGTGGCATAGAGTGATTTTTCCAAATTTTCCATTTCACCTAGGCCTAGTGGCATAAAGGATTAGAGCTAGCTGTATGCTATGATAGTTGTTCCTTTTAACTTCTAAAGATGCAGTTTAATAGTTTAAACCTTAAACTTCAATTTCAAATGGAATCGGGCCACTGAGAGATAACAGTGGAGGAGTATTGACTACGTTATGAGTAAACATGCTTTTCTCGGAAGCATATTTTGTCCTTCACATACGCCACTATATGTTGTGACCGTCGATATTATTACGATACTTATTTTGGTTTACATGATATTTCTCTTTTGAGAGGACATAAATTTTTTAAGTGGTAATCATCGTAATTAGTGGCCTTCCCTAATCAGTGATTGCAAGAATGTTTCTCATTTTATAAAATAACAATATCATTAACATTTACATATGGCAGCCTTTGGTGATATTGCATTTTGCATCTAACTCTCAACATTTTGTATGTATACAAGTGTGAGTGTTCCAAACATAGCCTTGAATGACTGCAATTAAACATAAATCTTACTATGAGCTAGAATGACCTCAACCCCAATGGCATAGTACATGACCCTCATTAAACAAGCAAAGCTTATATTCTGACCTCAAGTTGTGGAGTATGATTTTTTGTACCCAATACATCCAAAAATGTCATTCTTTGAGTGTATAACATATTGGAGTCAAGGAACTGTGTCTGAGAGATTGTTATCTTAGTGTGTCTGCTATCTTCAGTAGATAGCAGATATTGACATCTCTTTGCCATGCTTCAGTTCAATATGGGAAGACTATGCAAGCATGAAATGCCTTCATGTAGTGATATTTTACTCTTTTTTTTTTATATCAGAATAGTCTAGACGGCATTTGGCAGTGATACAAAATATAAGATAAATGTTATTTGTGTGTATAAACTGTTAATTCATAAGATTATAAGTGAAACTAATTAAAATTTCATTTTGAGAAGTTTGAGAGGCTGTCAAGTAGAATTATTCCAAAATAATTTGTTTAGCATTTTATTTAAATTTTTCATTTGGTGTAGTTTTAAGAGCTTTGAATTTATTTCATGTAAATTTACATCTAACACTGTCCTATAAACCAAAACAAATTTGATTATTTTGGAACTCTTAAGCTATTTGGTCACCATGGAAATATGAATTTTGACATAATGAGCATTGTTTTGTGTTACTTGCTATGCTAACAACAAGATTGATATAAAATGAACCAATGATTACACGCATCTGAATATCATCTATAAAAGGCTTTGTTGTCTCTGCCTTCAGCTAAATTTTCAACATGTAATTGACTGCCTTTTAAACCAGAGACTAATGATTTTACAATATAATATTGGTAAGGTGGTTCGACCTTTCATCGCATATATATATGGTTCAATTTGACCAAACATGTTTTTATAAATGCTTCTATTTGCCATGGTAATATGCATTATAATCCAACCTGCCTGATGATTGATGGGAATTACATTGATACCTTCTTCATGACCTAGTTTATGCTGCAATTGCCATGTTAAGTGATATGAAGATTTTTTTCTAATCGAAAAAAAAAAATACTTAGAGGAGATTTTGTAATAAACATTTTTGTCAGAATGATTTCAAAAAGATCCTGTAAAGTGTGTGTCCAAATCAGAGAAGATAGCTTACACTTCCCACAATGCATTTCTTCCATTTCAATTTTCTGTACTGATTTGCTATGGTCGGTAGTGACAAAAAGTACCTCAGTGAACAGAGCACATCCAGATCTTGCAAAATATGTTTATTTCTTGACTATTGACCCATGTTTAGCCAGTCTATTCTCAAGATGAAAACAAAGTAAACCTGTACTATAATGAGGTACGGCAGAATGTTGCAAAGGATTCTGGGAAGGGTAAGATGTCTTTTCTGTGTCCAGATATTTGTTGTTCTTTGAAATATCTGCAATAGGGCCATTATTTAAATTGAATTTGAATGTGATTGCTCTGCTATAGGATGTGTTGCCGTTTGCAGACCCTGGCCCTTAGCGCTAGCCTGCAAGTCCCAATGCCACATGTTACGCAGTATTCAAAATTTCACATTTGTGAAAGGTATTCTTTAGAGCCATACATGCTACTTGGGTTCGAACCCACAACTTCACAATATTGAGTCAAAGCCCATAGTGCTTATCTACCAAAGTTCCATATTGAAAATACTAGGAAATAAAAGTGTGGAGATAGAAGATGAAAAGTATAAACATGTTTCAAGATCAATTCCTTTAACTATTTTCCACTTGTTGAAATCGCTTCACCACAGCCTCATAATTCCGCACAGCAAATAACTTAGACTCAACAAAGTTCTCAGATGGATTAGTATACTAGTATACTCCTCATAATAGACTCCCGCATATAGACTTGACCAAACAGGAAATTCATTTTTCATATTCTTGCAGTGTTTGTTAATAATTAATGTTGTATCCCGGTATTAATCATGTTCAGCATTAGTCTTATCCACACAAGCACTTACCCTCTAAAGATTTCACTGACTTTGAGAAATGATTTTAATCCATTAAAACACCAAGTTTTGTTCTGACTACTCACAAAGATTACATCCAAGCTTCAGCTAACATCATCAAACTGTGACCCGTTACATTGAAACATATTGTTGCCAGTTGTGGAACACATAGTAATATGTGACCCGGCAGCACAAATGAGCCGTAAATTCCCTAAATTGTATTCTGAGTTATGGTGTAAAATGTGTACGAAGGTCATATTCATCGGTAACTTAAGCTGGCCCGACATCCGTCTTATTTTGATAGTCAAAAACTAATCAATAATCCTATTGTTGAAGTGGATAATAAGCTTCTACCTTAGATGGCTATAGAACTTTTAATAGCTCTGGTCTTTGTTTGCTTTTGCTAAATCCTGTTCAAGTGGTGGGTTACCAGGCATTGTATTTTGTACAGGTATGCATAACCAACAATTAACAATGAGAGAACTTTCTTAAACCTCGTTGACTTGGGGATGATTTGAAATGATCGCCAATTATGACTGTTTGATATTTATTGCCAGCAATGTGGAAAAAGAGACACATGTAAAAACGTTAAAAGCTATAATTTTGTTGAAGGAGCAAAGTTTATCAAACCATAACCCCGCTTCTGAATATCGTTTGAAGTCAAATGATATACCATTTTTAAGTTTATGATGTTTATTTTTAAACACGAAATAAAACAAAATTGACCGGGGAGGAATTTACGGCTCATTCGCCGTGGGACGGTCACATATATTAAAGAAATGTGTATGAGAAATAAAGAATTTAATAAGTATTTTGTTGTATATTTGTCAATTGTGACTTGAAGCAATCTTCTATATTTGACATCAATGTGTGAGATGTTATTTTTTAAGAAGCAAAAAACTTTAACTTGGTTAACCCTAACAGCCTTTTTTTTGGGATGCATGCACGAACAGCGCATATATCAAGTAGTATTTTGTAGTACCGTCCTGTTAGGGTTAAGGAAGCCTATATTGAGTTTCGATAGTGGTAACCTAACCCTAACCGCCTAAGGGCTTTTTGGCGACGGGAAGGGAAAGAAGGAAGGAATAAAGAGAGAAAAGAAGGAAAGAAGTTGTTTGCTCTGGGTGGGATTCGAACCCGAGACCCCTGGCCCTCGCATGCCAGGCACTGGGTCGGCGACACTTTGCCACGGGTCTTGGGCTTCGCTGGCCAGCGAAACCGTGCCTATATGTCACTAAGGGTGATTGCATCATCACACCACGTGGGATGCATGCACGAACAGCGCATATATCAAGTAGTATTTTGTAGTATACCGTCCTGTTAGGGTTAAGATATCTAAATCTTTGTTTTTCTGGATTTTATGGGATGCAAAGATTTTGAGAAATGAACTGTTATTGAAAATATATCACTGTCTCCATTCAGTCACCATTATTATTATCCCTCTTTTGTATGTTTGATTGTTTAAGATGTGGGACTTAAGGTGAAACAAAGTAACTTGTAGTGTGTTCACCATCTAAATTATATCTTGAGATGCCCAAGATTTCAAGCTATTGATAAAGCGTATGAACTTGCTATCTGTCTGGTTGTGTGAACCTGATGCTATTAATGCTATTAAAATTGGATACCTGATTTGTCTGCCAGTCTGTAAATGCCAGCCTGTGAGCCAGCCAGAGTCTTATGATGGAAGCAAGGCATTTCTTGTGTGCCTGTTTGTGGATGTAATGGTGGAACAACTACCAGGTCCCATCACTCTGCAAACTATTGCATACGTTTGCTTTTGCAAAGTAATTAAAAACACCCCATATCGCATTTTGTGTGTGTAAAAGTCACCCGTTTTTATCACGTAATCACACATTTTGGGGACCTAAATTTATCCCCCTTTCACTTTTATTTCTGATGTACCCCATTTTAAACAAAACATACAATAAATTCACTCTGTATTTTAAAGGAAATACAAGGTGGAAAATGATATACCATCCTTACTCCAAACAAAGATGGTTTAATTATGATGCTTTCTGATGAATAGACCAGGACAAAAATATTCCTTTTCAGGATTTCAAGAATTTTTCAATCGAAAAAAATACCCCTTTTCTTGATATTTGATGAAAAAGATAATTGATAATATCTATGATTTTAATCACCTTTTTGTGCTGTTTGAGCATGTTTATGTTTATCCAATAGTTTGGAAATTGACAGGACCTAGCAACTAAGGGACCTGTATCAAACAGCACAAACAGCATCTAAAATGAAAACTGGAAGTAGAAAAGGGGAAAGAAGAGGGGAGAAGAAGAGGGGAGAAGAAGTGGGGAAATGAGAAAGAAGTCATTTTGTTTGTTTGTTTGTTTGTTTGCTTATTTGTTATTTGCTTGTTTGTTTGTGCGTTTGTTGTCTTTAACTTTGTGAACAATCCTGAAATGACTGAAAAAAGAACCGGTAAGGTAATTAAGGGCTGGGGCATTAGGAGGAGATATTTCATTTTAAATCAAATGAAATGTTGCCAACTATGACTAGGACAACATCGCCAAGTGTATCAGCAGCCTTTAAAAAAATGGGTGAGTTTGTGGACCTGATGCACTTTGGTAAAGCTTCTTTTCTGCACAGCATTTTAACTGTGTAGGATCAATACTTACCAGCAACCTATAGGCCCATGTACTTTCACACCCACCCATTTTTTCCAAACCACACCTTTAATTTTTTTAAATAAAATTCATTGTGATTCACAAACATACAAGAGTTTATCATATATCAACCAACCCATCAATATTATATGATATTTATGACACCCACCACTTTGACAAAATATATCAACATCACTGAACCATGTCAAATTATACATCCCATATTGCACTATCACAGAAATTTATGAATAATCAAGGTTGCCAAACCCCCAATTTGGCAGCCCAATTGGGTGACTTTCGAAGAAGGCAAATAATTATTAATTACTTATTATTTTATTTATTTTCAAACGAGTGGTCACAGCCTAATATCAACAGTACATTTTGGCCCAGCAGATTATGGTTGATTTTATACATTGATACTAATGCAGAGTTGTTATTTGTTTGTTCAACATGATAGGTAAGATGATCAACGTAAGAAAGTAGCAAATTAATGTAATTAAAATGTCATTTAAAAATGTCAAATAAAAATCATTATTAAATATTTTGCAATTTTCAATTTTGGACGTGGGAGGGGAACTAAACATCAATTATGAAGGGCCTTATGATAATTTTCTGTCCTATAGAAATCAATGGTTAAGAAAAAAATTGGGTGACTTTTAACATTGGTGCCCACAACTTCCGGGGGTTTCTTGTCGCATAGAAACTAAGGGTTATGAGAAACATTGGGAGACTTTTTCGATGATTTGACCCGCAATTCATGCCAAAAATTCTTGGCAACCTTGTGAATAATATTCAACAACAACTGACAACAGGGTAACATCAAGCAGTTTTGTATATATCAAACTCTTTAGAATTAGAAATTGAGATTTGTTATTTTTTTATGCACAAATTTTATGTTTTTTCTCCCTTGTAATCTAATCCAATATTTGGTATTTGTGAAACATATTTTGATAGTATTCATGGTATTGAGGTTTGTAAAGATATTATAATCATTAAAATACAGAGGAAAATATTTGAAATTGTCGCATCATGAAAAATTGATTGTGTGAAAATAACAACTTATCCGGAAACTGTCGGATTTGATTCTACACAATGTGCTATTGCAGTTGAAATCCATACACCCCTATGGAAGACTTGACTTTAATCTTCCACACAGGGAGTGGGAATTTTAAATGGAGTTACCTAAATGGAGTGATTCCATTTGAAATCTACACCCCCTGTGTGGGAGATTAAGGTCATGTCTTCCATGGGGTGTATGGATTTGAACTGGAACAGCTCAATAAATTTTTAGTACAGTTGGCATTCATTTTATCACTGCCGCATGGTTAAAAAACATTGCAAATTAGCGAATTTGTGAGCGGTATAAATGAGCTGGTTTGAAATTGTTTTAAGTGTTGAGTGTCAGGCTAATGGTAGGTGTCTCCAATTTCTTGGGGGCTTTTTACCACCATTTAAAGCAATTGAATTGATAGTGTTTAATTCTCTTACTTCCAATTAATTTCATTGCGGCAAGTAATTGAGAAGGCTTTAAACTGTGCCGCAACTGGTAAATGCTTATGATGTACTATTTAATGTAGGTCATCAAAGTGTGTCGTCATTGCTGACTACCATGGGTGCTATCTAGCACTATGAGATGCAAAATAACACCCCTTTTCAGGACACAGTTTAAGAATCTCCATTCAATAGTGGCAACCCAGAAATGGACTTCACATTCTGTTGGATGAGATTTTGTACGGACTACATGTATACTTTCTGTTTATTTCAGCCGGTTTTCCCCTTTTTTATACCAATTTTCACACATGTTTCATCATGTTTTTGGATGGTTTTTTTCACGATGGTTCATTCTCATAATTCTGTTTCATTAATATTCAAAATCTGGGTGAAAAAAGTGTTTATGTTATGTTTTCATTTGCAACTTTGAGATCCCGGGATTGAGATATCTGTAGGGCCTGAGTGGGTGTATTGTATAATTGCCCCATTGTGAACTGTGAAAGATGAGACTTAAACTGAAACGGAAATAGAATTTGACCGAATGAAATGGAACACTTTGCGTGCAATAATGTTCCTGAACTAAGTTGGTGATATTAATTTTGGTTACAGAGAAAAATGTAGGTCGTAAAATATTGTAGTGAAAAGCTATTTTAAACTGTTGCGATTTGGTAGTTCACAGCATCCTGCGAATGGCAGTGAGATTTGGCAAAAACTGCATTGCTCAATTCATAGCGAGCGTGTAGAAGAATTAAAATATCACAGATATACTTTTGTAGATCCTGTGGTTCTTGAGTTATGTTGTAAAGAGGGCTGAAACAACAACACTTTTGTAAAACATACATACGGTAACTCATCCACAATGATAAATCAAGCCTGTTTATATATGATTTGTAGAATGAACTTTTGCAAAACATCAAAGTGATATTTTTCAATAACATATTGATTTAGATAATGAAAAATAGATTTTTAGTCTGCTTCGACCAACAATAGATCGCGTAGCCTTAAAGTGATAAAAGATGCAACTTACACAAATAGATCGTGTAGCCTTAAAGTGATAAAAGATGCAACTTACACAAAATCACCAAGAGCATTCAACATGCCTGGTTGGTGCTGTGTCATGGTTACGTAAAGTAAGCCGAATTAAAGTTGTGTAGCCATTGATTAATTAGCACTCAAGTGGGATTAATTGTAAAGACACTTGACTCTAGTACTTACCTATGTAATGATGCATGTTCAAAGGCCCTCCTGGCATACGTTACAACGCTCTCATGAAATGTATTGAGCCAACGCGAGTTCTGATGTAGAATATACTGTTACTTGTTTTGGTTTACCTGTACAGATCTGAACTTGGGAAATCATCCTGGCTGTGAAGGTTATTGTTGATGTAGGCAAGTTAGGGTACAGAGCACATACTACAGAGTACAGACGATGAGCCCCTGAATGCAGGGACTGCCTTTTGAGGAGTGCGAGAGCAATTGTTCTCTACTGCTCTCCTTAAATCTAATATAAGAAGAGTGATTTTAGCTCTCCTTAGTTGACCATCCTCTCCTTACATTATATGGTAAATGCTCTAAACAGCTCTCATAGAAGGCTCCACGGAAGAGCTATGTAATGCTCTCCTGAAAATTCCAATATGTCTTAGGCCACTGTGAGAGTTTATTAATTATAATCATTTAAAGAATGACATCTTATATTGGATGATTGTGATTTGTACATTTGAAAACAATTTTGTTACTTTAAAATATTTTCAGCCCACCATGTTATATGTCATGATCCATTAATTTTATTATCTTTTCAATTTTATTTCATTTTATTTTATTTGTTAAAATATCCACTATTCACCAGGTGGGATGTGAAGTCATTAAACTGATGAGAGCAAGATTTATGTACAAAAAATACATATTATTGGCAAAGCTAAAAGCAACTCAATACTAGTATGCTGTAATAGACAGCATTTTGTAATTATTAAACAGCTGAATTTTTAAAATATTGTGAAATTTACAAAGTTTGTACAAATTCTTTAAGTGAATTCTAATTGCCAAATATTTACTATGCATGTTGTTTTAAGCGCTTTTGCACAGTATTTTAGTGGGACATGAGACCACATCGGATACACTAAATTGCATTGAATATGAGGATGTCCTTCTGATATCAAATAATTAAGATTTTTTGAAATTTGCGATATAATCCAAATTTTATTGCAAATTATTAAAAATGGACATTAGCCAGGATGAAAAGCCGAACATATGAAAAATTCTTTTAGGTAGGGGTGTGCCACAGAGAACTTGAAAGTGGACCCATCAATATACCGAAAAGTCCAACATTTTCAGCCAAATAGAACAACTTTTCCAAAATTTTCGGACATTTTCCGAAAATTTTGGCTATAGTAAGCCAAAATTTGGTTATTTTTGAAAAATTGAGAAATAAAAGTTTTGAAAAAATTACCCATCCATGTACCAAAATTGGCCAAGAATTAAGGGGTCATTGATATACCAAAAGGCAGTAAATATGACCCAAGGTTGCCATGCATCCTCATATGGTCATTAGTATTGAGTACCCCCAGGCTTAATCCGAAACAATAGCTCTATATAATTTGTTCAATGTTAGTCAACATTTCTACTTGGTAAGCTTTGAAGCCTTGCTTCGCTGCTCGCTGTCGCGGCGAGCCGCTCGCCCCCCCTAGGATCGCGAGGTCTTTGACAAAGACTAAGCCAGGGGCGTATTTAAGGGGGGGGGGTCCCCCGGCGCGTGCCCCCCCCCTATTTTTTGCAAAGCGGCGCCTGACTTTGTGTGGGCGCCGAGCTTACAGCCCCCTATTGAAAATTCCTGGATCCGACCCTGGGAGCCCCGAGCTTTTGTAAATTTTGCTCCTGATTTGAAATGTCATGTTTCAAATAACCACTAAATAAGGCTTGGATAATGATGCATATCTCTGGCTAGCAATTGGGTTTACAAGGTTGACAACACTTTTAGCCCAAATAGAAGGTAAAATCCAATTTTTCTCTTATTTAGGCCAAGGAAAGTCGATTTTGAGTTTCCCGTCACCCGCCCTCACTTCATTTTCTGACCCTCACTTGAATTCATTATTGTGATTTTCCAAAAAAATTCTGACAAAAACTGGTTACCGTATATTTGCAAAAGAAAATCTGAATATCCCTTTTTATTTTTGTGGAAAAATCAAAATCAAAACATGCATTTTGCTGTCAACCTTGCAGACTCTTTTTAATATACTTTTGAATCTCATTTGGGCTAAACATCCATCTTCAAGTGAGTGAGCGGCAAATAACAACACATTTTACATGCGTGTTGGTCATATAATGAAAGGCAGAAAAATAATGAATAATGAAAAAGTTACCTCACTTGTTTTCAGAAATTATGTGATGGGAAACTCAAAATTGACTGTTAGGGGCCTAACCATTGGTTTCTATGGGACAGAAAACTACTGAAAATCACAGGAATCAATGTTGAAAACTCACTAATTTCTCTCTGAACCATTGGTTTCTATGGGATAGCATACTTTCCAAAAATTGTGGTGGTATTGTCGAAAAATGTGAAAAGTCGCCTAATTTTACTTGTAATGTTACTATGAGAATGAAACGATGGAAAGTCGCAGAGAAAATTTGTTAAAGTTATCCAATTGGGCTACCAAGTCGTGAGTTTGGTAACAGTACTTGGTTAGCACGTAGTTCTAGTATGCCATAAATAGTGAAGTGCCTGAATAACTAGGTTGTGTGTGAATAGCTGCCTTGTGCTGAATTGTGATATTATTGTACAATGTATTTATGACATAGAATTCAAAAATGGTAGATGGGGGTACCATGCACAGATCCAGGGGGTGCATTGGTGGCTGCAGCACCCTGGGGTAAAAAGGAGAGAAAAGAAAGAAAGAAAGAAAAAGTATGCACCAAATTGAGTTTAGAATTGCAAAATTCCCCTAAGCCAGCACTGCCCCCTGGACACACAAGGGGCCAGCCCCCTGGACACCCACTTTAGGTCACTATCTTTACAGCACCGGGGGGGGGGGGGCAGTCCTTGATCCACTGGTGGGGGTACTGTTACTCAAGTAACATTATGTGACCAAATATTTTCAAAACACCCCTTTAAAATTATCCCTTAACAAAATTAATATTGTAAAAAAAGCAAAATATGCACACTTTTTGGCCAATAATCGGTTATCGTGTCGGTACTGATATGTGTGTAATCAGTAAATAATCGGACAGGATTGGTAGAAATGTTATTTTGAAAGTAATTTTTTCCAAAACTGGATCAAGGTGTACATTTAAATTGATGTTGCTTCTATTCACCAGCTGGGAACACATTGAATTAGTCGGGGAATTAGTATGCATTGCTAGCTGTTCAATAGAAGCAAAAGTAATTAATAATAATATGTACAACTTTACCCTCCTATTAACCCAGAGAACTAAGTATAATAATTTTCAACTTTACCCTGCTTTGACATTAATACTCTCAAAATAACATTTTTTGGTAGTAGCAGTATTTCTCCACTTTCCAACTTTGAATAAAAGTAGTTTTGGTCCTATAACGTTTTTTTATCAGATCGGATATTGGCCAATCATTTAGGAACGTCCATATCGGATATCGGATCTTTAGACAAACGTCGGGTCATTTTGGTTCAGCTCTAATTATGAAGACAAAATAATGAACAATTAACAAGTTTGACTTAATAAGGAATTTAAGAAAAAACAATAAGTGATCATTTTTCAACTCAATATCTGGTGTGTTATTTGCCTGGCAGTCTCTTTATTTGAATTGTTTTCTAATCTCATATGTTTATATGCTACATATTTCTAAGTGTCCTGATGGGTCAGTGGCTCTTAAGATAATTTGTAAGGTACTTTAGTTGCACCAAGAAGTATCTTCAGAACCACTACCCCGGATTTAAAATTAATATAATAAGACTAAACAAACGGCAGCTATGGATACATGCCATCCTTGCACTAATATGGTGAAATATTACCATTTAACCAAGACGATGGATGGATGGATGGTGCAATAGATAGATGCATATTGAGAAAATAAAGTAAGACGTGTGCGCCGTTGAATGTCAAATGTCGTCGCTGCTGCCGTACAATGTCATTTGTTGCCGACCCTGCTTGATAAACTGTCATATATGGAAGATTTATTAGAAAGTGGGACAATTTGTATTGACTCTTTGCTTGGTTGACTCTATTCCAAGCAATTGAAATTATAGTGTGCTATTTGTAGCATATTAACTTCTTTTCCTAAAATAATTTGCAATGTTTCAGGGTTTTACCCAGGATTGTAATTTAAAAGAATGTAGTTTTAGACAGTTGGCTCAATCAGGAAATAATACATAATTGAAAACAAATATTAATTATGAAAAGGAAAAAATAGGTTTAAAGGAAATGACTAATTCCACATTACATGAGCTATAAAAATGAAACTAATTTGTATTTGACTATAAGAGGGAAAGGATGTGGGCTGCCTTTCAATGAAAATATCAATTAATTGTGAGAGTTAGTTAATATGCTGCTCCCACATATTTATTTTATTTCAGGCATTTATGCCAAGGCCTATGGTTCAGGTAACAAATTACAATTTTTTATATTTTCTCCCTACAAAATATTCTCTATCCTCATATGAAATAAACAAATAATAAATTAATGAATAACAACACAAAGGATGTGTATATTTCCTGAATGTTGGAATAACACAGACGGCAGAGGTGTGATCAAATATCACAATGATATGATATGACAGTTTGGTGGGATGTAGCCCTGGGGATGAGGCTGGTATGATTGATGGTTGGAGATCGCTGTTATAGCACTGATGATCAACAATATTATGTTTGGCGAACCAAATGTATATAGTAATCTTCATGCACATGAAACTTTGTTCAGTTGGAAGAAAGATACATGTTCAAGTTATTATTTAGGGAATGTTGTCTATTTTATTGAATATGAAAAATTCTATAATGCAGGTCCAGAACATTTATCATTATTGTGATTCTTCGATATGGTTTAATATCAAAACGGTGTCAAACACATCTTTTAGTGTAAGGGCATTTTGGAATTGGTATTTAAGGCCTTTGAGATGTCCAGATGGTGCAATAATTTCTTCTTATATAAATGTATATGTGAATTAGGTGTCCCTAATGCCCCAGGCCTATTTTGGCGAGGGGGAAGGAAAGAAGAGAAAACTTTTCACATGATGATGCAATCGCATCATATGTGACACCAACGCTTGCAGATACTTTGTGAATAGGTTTTTTGATGTTTGGTACGATTAGATTTCACTTATTTTCCTCTAATTAATATAATCCCACTCCCCTTTGAGGAAATAAGTCTGTGCAATGTTGTTGTTAATAAAAGTGGGATATCAGAAACTAATCCTGGTCAGGGCAAATAAAAAAAGATTAATATTAAAATATTAACTGAAACTTTAACTAAAATCAAATAAAACACTGAGTATGATGTTTTACAACATTCAGTTTAGTTCAGTTTTAGTTCGTTTTTCTGTAAGGCAATAATATAGGTACTTCACATTTTCAAAAAAATACATAAATCATTAACTACTTGATATTTTGTTATCAATAATTTGTGCATTATTCCAAATGACTATAATGCTGCTCATCTTACAAGAGGCCTGTAAAAGCACACAGACAGACAGACCGGTCATATTATTATGAAATCAATTGGTCAATGTCTAGCCTGGAGGTGGGTTGGATGGACAGAAGAATGAGTGGAAACATACAGAGATTGCTGGCTGGATGACCGGCTGACTGACCGGTAGCATAGATGGATGACCCGGTTGATAAGCTTTGATAGAGAGAGATGATATAGCTGGGCTCCACACAAGTGCATGTTTTTGTCCAGCTGGGAATAAGGTTCAATAACATTACTGGGAATGTTTTGTTTTTGACTAGGTATAATAGCATGGGTATGGGAGTGAATAATAGAGGACTAGAGGTTGATACAAAAATGGGGTTACTTCCATTCTTCCTCTGGAGAGAGAGGAGGTGATGATATAAGCCAATCTGTGTTCCTCACAAGTGAATGTTTTTGTCCAGCTGGGAGTATGGTTCAATAACATAACTGGGAATGTTTTGTTTTTGACTAGGTATAATAGCATGGGTATGGGATGGAGTGGTTGTAAAGGTTGATACAAAACGGTTACTTCCATGCTTACATATAGGTTGTATGGGCTTATTTTGGAAAGATTGTATATAACAAAGCCCACTAATTAGAGGTTGCAATTTTTTACCTCAAGACTAAAATCTATATGAATACACCAGTTTAAATGATTAAAATCAGGCACAGTGAGATATTTTGACATATACCACGCAGCATTAGCTAGTAAGGGATGCACCATTAGATTTCTAGGGGGCTCACTGGAAGTTTGGGTTTGGCGGATTGTTTTTTATTTCCATTTCTTTCCATCCCACTTATGGACTAAGTTTACATGCCCCAGTTGGAAATCATATGGCGTGCCCCCTTACAGGAAGCGTAAGAAATCACAATTGTTCAATTAAATAATCGTGAAGGGTGTTACTTCAGCTAGAGAGTGGGTCT
This sequence comes from Amphiura filiformis, assembly GCF_039555335.1. Classification (NCBI taxonomy): domain Eukaryota; kingdom Metazoa; phylum Echinodermata; class Ophiuroidea; order Amphilepidida; family Amphiuridae; genus Amphiura; species Amphiura filiformis. The sequence goes on along the minus strand of NC_092642.1, from coordinate 6,115,245 downwards.
TGTTCTCCCACATAGGTGGCTGGGTCATCATTTGTTGGGCGGGGAAGGAATGTTGCTAGTTAAGATGTTTTCTCCTGTGTTTTTGAAATGTGAAGTGGTGTTGACAGGAATGTTTATGCTTTGAATAATGATTTGAGAAGCGATAAACCTTTGAACAATGAGGATACACAGCATTATGAACAATAAGTTGAGAACTGTGTGAGTAAATGATAATGTGCTATCTACAGTAGATAGCATAGCTCCACATAATAGTTATATTTGGGTGTGGTGTGTGGCTATAGGTGGCTATGGATGAGTTGATATTGCATGAATGTTAATATTTAGTATTAGGCAATATAGGCAGTAGTGTAGCCAAAGGGGGTAGAGTGCCCTCTGACAAAAATGAAAGAAAAAAGTGCCCTTCTGACAATAAATGAAAGAGAAAATATGGATGGCAAAGGAAAAGAAAAGGGCAAGGAGCCCTATTCCACCAAAATTTACCCGATCATGGGCTAAAATGGTGTTTAAAATACAAAAAAATTTGCGCTCTACGTGCACATTGTCACAATAATACCATTTTCATCCCAATCATGGGCAAAAATAGTGTCAAATATGTAGCGTGCACATCCTCCCAACAAAGCCATTTTGGGGAACCTCAAAGACACATACAGTCTCTTTAAAAACCACACCAATATGATGCAACTGTAATTTTTTTTGTCTGTGCCCCTGAAATTTTGATTTTGTCCCCCCTACCAAGAAAGCTTGCTACACCCCTCAACATCTATCTGTTTGTGCTGAAAAAGTTTGAACTATTGAAAAGTTTACATTTAATGTGTTTTCACCGGCGTGTCCAGGATCTTTTCCTGCGGGGGGCTCAGCCCCTCTTTCAGATTTATGTGGGGGGCTTGATGGCTAAAATCGCCAAAAAACGGCTGATTTTACATGATTTTTAACAAAGTGCGGGGGGCTTCAGCACCCAAAGCTCCCCCCCTGGACACGCCACTGGTTTTGGATTCAAAACAGGAAATAAGAAGGACTTCAAACTGATAGTCTATAGCAGTAATGCATATGATCAAAATCCAACAAACAGAAAAAATTGAAAAACAAGAATGGTAAAAATGACAGATAAAAGAAAACTAAAACTGAGACACTAAAAGCATTTCACATAAAAGTCATATGCTCCGGTGTGGCTATATATAACATATGGTAGCAACACTGACGGTCCTTGTTAACTATAGTCTAGATCAGGGAGTGGGTTGGTTCACACAGGGGAATTGTACTAACTGAAAGATAGATGGGATACGGATAGCAGCAACATCATCGTCATCATTATGACTTGATTCAGCTCACATTCTCCTATGTTGTACCACACTAAAATGTCACGTCGATAACATTTCTTCTTCCTGAGTTGGTAACATTTATTGTGTGTATATAAGCTTGGCTTAAGTGTTAAAAACATATTTAGGAAAGTGCTTGCGTGGGCTGGATACATGCAAGACCATCCAACTAATGAAGATGATTAACAAAGGCCTCAGTGCTGGTTCATGTTGCATTATGTATTTCACCTTTCTCTTGTCTCAAAAGGATGATAGTTACTTGTTCACTTGAATCATTGAGAGAGAGCAGCAATTTTAGCATCTTTTCTTTGGCTCTTTGTATCTATATGTTCTGTGTCATCGTTCTTTCATTTGCTTGTGCCAATGTACAGTGTCCTACCAAGACCAATGTGTGTTTCCACACAGAAAAAACTGGTTAAGTAAAAAAAAAAAAAGGCTTTACCTTTAACAGCAAAATTACAAAATTAGTGTCATTAGATTTACAAAAATCTGAAGATCAGTCTTAATGTTGCTTTACTCAGAAACCTCTGGATAATTGTATAGGCCTATTTCGGACTCGCTTCAATGCATTGACACATCTACCTCAAGAACCACTGAACCAACACTACACTAACAGTGCATGTTTAGAAATTGGGGACAGACTGGTGTTTAGAAAATTAAATGTTGTTCAAGAACCACTGAACCACTATGTATATTTGTACACATTTGAATGCATTGACACTAACCTATCTCAAGAACCACTAGCCTGTTTGCTTTGTACTCATATTACATTGACTATATCCCAAAGACTATTTAACCAATACTATATTTTGCACTCATTTCAATACATCAGCACGTTCTTATACTAGGCATTTGTACTTGACTGCACTAACGCATGCCTAGTTCAAGAACCACTGAACCAATACTAGGCACATTTGTACTCATTCAGATAAATTTTCAATATAGTCGTACACAAAGGATTTTAATATTTCATATCATGGCCAATGTTATAATCTGGAAATACTAGGCATGTTTGCACTTGGTTCAAGCCTTTTCCATACATTGACATGTTCTAAAATTGAAAAAGTATTGTTAAATTAATAATCTCTTGACTGCACTTGAGATCAGCTGATAGAGGGTTAAACGTACCAAATTACTTTGCACATAATGATTTTAGTTTGTAGTTAAGGAAAAGTTACTCTCATACTGCAACATATTCCTCCTATTGTATTTCCAGACTTCCTATTGTCTTTGAATGTTTTCAAAATTAACTACATATTGTTGTAGCTTAATTATGTATCCCAATATGTAACATTTGCACTGATAGTGAGGCATAAGGATTAAACCATGTCTGTCTGTGTATGCACGCGTATAGGGATGTAGATAGATAAGTATGTACGTGTGAGTTGTGAGCTAGCTCTCCATTATTCATTATTCAATTTGCCTAGCAGCTTTGTGCTTTCCTAGCGTAATAAAATGTTCAGTCAACCTTCCTTCTGCCTGCAAACACACCGATCACATTTCTTACTTTGATCTGAGAAATCTTCCTCTCAAGCCTTTTCTGTCTTTCTACCTGTCTCTCTCTTTTCCTTCATTTTTTCTCTATTGCTGTAATCAAAACCACGCTACCTCGACGTAACATTCTCACGCTTGTATAGTTTTTTTTTTTTTAACCAGTAATACCTTCATCGGAAGGCAATGTTTCTGTTGCATCAAGTGGCACTAATAACCTGTTTGAAGCCCCCTACTTAAAGAGGACCTCGGATATGGCAACCCATGCCAAGATGTTTGCTTGAGTAAGATGAGCTATGTTGTGTGTGAGTCACGCATGCTCCTTGTTGCCACCAAATCTTGATTTTACATAGGATGTACAATATTCTCTCTCTTTTCCCTCTCTCTCTCTGTGCCATCTCTCCTTGCCTCACCCAGGGCATCCAGCAGCACCACTCCAAACTGTCATGCCTCATGTCTTTACTGGCTCTTTCATGAAACTTGATCGCCACAAAATGCGCTTTAGCTTGAAACCAGCGTGCAACGCTGCCGTAATCTGTTGACGACGGAACTCAAAAGTATCCAACTACTTGTTAACTGTTGATGCAATCATGAAATATTGTCCCGCCTGCTTGAAAGGCATTAACCGTGGTTAAATGGTATTAACCATGGTTAAATGCTGTTACAGCCAATATTGTCCCGCCTGCTTGAAAAGCATTAACCATGTTTTAATGGTGTTAACTGTGGTTAAATGCTGTTACAACCATGGTTAAATGATGTTAACAATGGTTGAAAAGTATTTATGGTAGTTATGTATTAAATGGTTATGATCCTGAAAGGTAGTTACTATAGGTGCGCTGACAACCTGTGCAAGTGTAAAAGACTGACTCAACCTGGTATGGATGAAAAACAACATTTTAAAATTGAAGGATTAGTCTGTAGAATTGTGAGGTAGTTTTGTCTTCAGAAATTTTGATAACACACTATCAGGGATGTCAATGAGGATTTCAAAAATTCCTGAAAACATGGAAAAATCTTGAGTGCAGGGAGAGACATAACTGGAGTGTCGGAACTCACGGTGGGGGCAGGGTGAGGGTTTTAGCACCAAATTGCCCATTAAATGTTTTTAAAGCAACTTCTTTTTTTTTTTTAGCATTAAAACATTGGGGGGGGGCAGGGATTTTAAAAATTGGGAAAAATTACATCCCTGCACAAAAAGGTGACATTTTAAAAGTATAAAAAGTGCTTTTCATTTTGTCAATTACACTATGTTGAATAATTGATGCTAGTAATATACACTACAGAATGATATTATAGTGCTTGTGGAGAAAAAACCAAGAGCATCATAATATATCTGCTGGTCAATTACAAGTGAATCGGTGTGGAACAAATAAACACACAGCTGCCTGCCATAGTCTGAATGCTTGAGTGCGCCGGATGAGTATGATGGATTGGGTTATCTTCCTCGTGGTCTGGACTCCGATCCATCATATTCACATTTTGAGTTACACCCTGCGTAAAATTAGGCTAAAAGCGATAAAAATGCCACAAATATTTTCCCTACCCCAACCATGTGTCCACACTTAGCCCAAGCACTACGCTGATCAGTTCCACCAAACATTTACTTCTGGTCGGCGTAAACATTGGCTACCATTTCCAGGGTCGCTGTGAGCTTTTTCAACCACACGAAATGTAATTTTGTAGCTTCCGACCAAAAATTACACCTAGCTTGCTACTCTAACTTTTGTCAGGAGTAAATCATTGCATTTATCCCCTGGCAGAACTTAAACTGACCATCATTCACATTTCATACTGCTACTACTCCTGGCTGCGCGCACCTGAGCTTACCACTACTCCTAGCAACTTGCGGCAACCAAGTTTCACCGGGCGTACGTTAGACAATGTGAACGCTACTAGTGTCTACCCAGTTCAAAAATGCAGATTGTAATTTCAGGAGAACAAGTAAGCTAATATTCACACCCAATCTGGCAGCCCATTTTGATTTTTTGTTGACATGGTTTCAAAAAGTTGAACAAAATGAATGTATATTCAAATATAGTAATAGATCTGGTGATTTATTAAACATGCATAACATGTGACCATATGGCTAAAAAATGCATCAATTAAACAACACTGCAGAAATGAACTCGGTTATAATGCAGTTCTGAAATGCAGACTTTCGGATGCTGACTTTCTCTATGCCTACTTTCTGGCACTGTTTTTGCAACCCATCAAGTATACCAAATATTTCATGAAAAGCACCCACATTTGCCCAAATTGTGTGCTTCTAAGGGCAATTTTGCCCAAATGTGAATTGGTCTAAGGTATAAGGCGTGGCTAGAATACTTTCAAAGCCATTGCCAGTGGGTGCTGGGGAGTCAATCTGAATAAAAAGGCCCACTTTTTTCTTTAAAAAGGATGAAAATCTGCCCTTTTTGTTGAAGGAAAAAACTCACAATTTTCGGTTCAAACTTTCAACCTTTCAATCGTTTTTTTGAATGAAAGTTTCAGGCCACCCACTTCAACTTGGAGATTAACAACTTCTGAATTTTCTCAAAAATAGGATATGAATAATAGTTTTAATTTCCAACCAATATGTGTGAATGTATTTTATGTTGAACAAAACAATTGTGTTTACAAATTCAATTGTTGTGTTCAATGATAGACTTGTCTGTGGTTCAATATAGGCTGTACTTCATTTATGTATCATATCACTTAATTATCGTAACTGTTTCATACATTCATTCATTTATTCATAAGCCTATCAACAATTTACACCCATTCAGGGAAACAATATGGCCACACTTGGGAACAAATTAAAGTCAATTGTTCTGTTAGTTTATCTCAATGTACATTTCATTGACACCAATCTCATCAGTAAAGAAAATCTCTATTAGCTTCTGTTGCCATACAACAAGACTTGCACACTGACCTAGCTTATTGTATGTGGGATGACAACAAGGATCTTCCCTTTTGTTATGGTAGCTTCCTATGAAGGGCATATACCATGATGTGATTGCAAGACTGGTAATCTTTGAAAGCTGCCTTATAATATTCTGTCAGATTATAAAAAGCACTTTTGTAAAAAAAATAAAAATATTTTTATATTTGACTAATGATGAGATTTATACCGGGACCTTAAAAGCAACTTGCAAAGTTGTCCTGCTACCAGAATGATCTGATGAATGAACATTATTTTAATGCTACATTTATGTAATGGTTGCGGGGGTGTGCCCCCAAATTTACAAAAATATACAAAAAGTCCCAAAATACCACAATTTGCGAGTGTAGCGATAAAAAAAAAATCAGGATTTTGGGGGAAGAAAGTTCACTCTTCACAAAATTGCCCCCCCCTGCAAAAAGGTCCACTTTTTCAAAATCAGCACCCCCAAATCCTGCGTACGGGCCTGCCGAAAGTTAAGCATTAGTGACATGCTGCAAATAGAAAGGTATACGGTCTGTTCATGACCACTGGGCGCAATTCAAAACAAACCAACATACCATTTAGAAACATGTCATATTAAGCGAAATTTGGTGAAATAATTCAAAAAGTTTGATTTCTTATCAGGGGAATAAACTCAGAATAATTACAAAAGGAAAAGCAAATGAGTGTTTTCTATGCTGAGAAAATTTACTGGAACAGAAAGGCCCTGTACAAACCAATACGGATTTTGTGAGGTTGCCCTCTTTGACAGACGTGAGAAATGTGTATTCTGCAATGGATGGAACAACCGGACCGACCGAGAGAATACTAAAACACACTTTATGACGGCAAATATAGGCATTTATAGATAACAATTCTCGCATCCAGCAGCTATGAGTGAAGGGTCCTTCTCCTATTCGCTAGACTGTAACATGTCCTTGCCAGAGAACCTTGGGTTGAGATTTAGCTTGGTATAGAATTGATTTGTAATATTGATAATATGGCATTATCCAAAAGTCACTGTATTTCAATAGAGAACAAGGCAGTTGTTAGTACTCCTTGCTAAATCTAATGACACTACTTCATGTATAAATTTCAATAAATGAAATGCAATCACTGTCAACATGGTCAATACACTCTGTAAGGAATTTAGTTATTATCAACTTTTATTTATAAAAGCGTTCTTTTAAATACAGTTTTTGCCCAAAATGAGAAACTTTGATGTAATTGGCCGAGTGGGCATGTCCCTCTTTTGTCAAATTGTTTGATTTATTGTTTTGTTTAATCTATAATTTATTATTTTCATCCTTCCTTCATTCATTCAACCATTTATTCATTAATTTATTTAGGTATTTATTTATTTATTAGTTTGTTTGTTTGTTTACGTATCTATTTATTCAACTTAATCACTATTTAGTATTGGTAAATTTGACTCTAAATATCCCTTACTTTAATCCCTGTTTGCTTTGCCAATTTTAAAGTGGTCAATCATGTCATTTTGAATCTTTAGTTTATCGGTTATTATGGTTACAATAATGAGGGCATTTCCCTGGTGTAAACTCTTTAATTTCTCACTCTGTTCCTCTACTTAATCTATCCATAATATCCGTCCGATTTTCACCCGCAAATTTGACAATCAGTTGGGTCACTTTAACATGGTCATTGTTTTGTCATGCAAATGATGGATCAGCCTCCAGACACGTCTGAGCTGTGTTACTGACTTTGCAGTGGTAGAAAACTACTCTTGGTTTCTCTCTTTGGAAAAATCTGAAATAATTTGTTGATGATGAAGCATTTTGTTTGATAACTTATCAATTTAAAATTTATGAAAGTTTTGTACTCTGTGAAGGCTTCCTCTCTCGTCAAGCAAGAAATAAGAATCATAAAACACAAAATGTGCAATAATTCAGTGTCTATTTGTTTTTGTTGTTGTTGCTTGTTTATTTTAATTACTTTTCTTTCATATTTAACTACAACTCAAATTCCTTATAATTATTAATATCATATGATTTTATTTCTTTGGAAAATATTTTTTTATGTTGTTGTCATCAAACATAGCCAGCCAGACAGGTTTGATTTTAGCGTAAAAATATCAGTGTTGTTTTGATTTCTGCTATTAGCAACAAGCAAGATGTGCGGCATACTCTGTGATTCTGTTTTGTACTTTTAAGTATTTTACGCAATTATTCTTACTCTAAATTGGACTTGATTTCTGTGAACAGCCAATGAGAAGTGTAAAGTGTGCTGAGGCTTGTGGAAGAACGTCTAGGCGTTGTGCCTGTGCATAGTGCCCTATAATCACTGTGCTTTTTTTCTTCTTTTTTTAGAAGTAGGACAGCCATATCACAACTTACGTTGAATGAACACTATAATCGCAACCATGATGATGTAATCAACTTGACAATTAAAAGCTCTTTCAACACACAATTGTTCAGTATAATACATGCAACAAAGCATGATTTGTTTATGGCCACGTACTGCTTAGCTAAGTTGACTACTTTTCGCTGGCTGAACTGAGCCAGAAGGGGTCGCATGTCTATCCATCTGTCCATGGTTGTGAGACTTCTGCTCCATGGGAAAAATCATATCTACTATAAGCTTTTGTGTACTGCCAAAAGTCGTCTATTTTCATGGTACATAAATGTTCACGATTTTGCACACTTTTATAGTTTCATTCGAGTGTAAAAATGAACAAGCACAATATTTTATTTTTGTGTGTATTAAAATGTGTGAAGGACATTTGTAATAATTGTACAATTAAAAATTAATACAGTTGAAATTTATTATTTATTTGTAAAAATTTATCATGTGAAAATTGCTTGCTCTTTATAACGTACTCCAACCCAGAACAAAACAATTGCTAGGAGTGAATTGTCATTTGTTAGATTGCTTGTATATCGTCATCACAATGATAATAATGAAAATGTTGGTGCCAATAATATTGCTTTTTCATTGTTTGTCAATGTTGCAGCGTGTTCTTCAATTATTATGATAATTATGTATCAAGTTTTTGTTGTTGGTAGAATTGGAATGTAAAAGACACTTGTGTGTTGCATGAATGACTGACCCATATTTTGTGATCTGGGAGGGAGGAAGATGGTATGAATTATGGTGGCATATCTACCAGTGGCAATTATTAAAGCTGTGGTCTCAACTTTTTACCATTACTGGGTGGTGATAGTCAACTGTATCTAAAGGTCCTATGTCCTCAAGAAAGCATAAGGGGAATGTTTACTAGGGGTCTTTCGGTGAGAGCCTAGACACCAAAAAGGGGGGTCTTTCAGTGAGAAGGCCAAAAAAAGGGGTCTTTCTGTGAGACTGGGGAAAATCTTACCATAAAAAGGGGGTCATTCAGTGAGATTGGGAAATATTTTGGGTCAAAATATAAAAGTTGATAAAAAATTGTTAACAATTTTGAAAATTTTTGAAAAATTTCAAGAAAAATAATGAAAAAACAGGGTCATTCAGTGAGAGATTATCAAAAATTTCCCAAAATTTTTGAAAAAAGTGAGTCTTTTGGTGACAGGAAAACAAAAAAGGGGGTCATTAGATGAGAAGGAGTTCAGTAAAACAAAAAAGGGGTCATTGGGTGAGAGGGAGTTGAAAATGGGGGTCAATGTGGCGCACATCCCTGTCACCCATTTTAGTGCATTTTTTGTTTATTTGTGCATTTTTGGGCACTAAGATACCTTCAAATAGTAGTCAACATAGTCGTGACTATTTGGTGTTGATTCATTTGTCCAAAAGGGGGAGTCGAGTAAAGTTAGAGTTCAGGGCATTTTAGATTAGGTTAGTATTAGTAAATTAGTGTTAGAGGTAGGGTCCAAGTTAATTTTAGAGACAGCGTTATGTGTAGGGTTAGGATTAGGGCTTAGGTTATTGGTTAGGCAAAAAAAAAATAATGGTTTGTCTCAAAGCTCACGAGTGATTTGAAAACAAATGCGAAATGCGATTTTTTTTTTTTTTTATTCCTGACTTTTTCATGGTATTTGGAGAAAAAATCTGATTTTCGCGAATTTTTTTTTTAAATAAAAAAAATTTCTGCATTTGTTTTATCCAAATCTCACGATTTTACAAATTCGCACGTGAGCTTTGAGACAAACCTTTTTTTTTTTGCCTTATGTTTATTTAAGTTTAAGGTTATAATTAAGTTTTCGGACTAATAATTCTTCGGACTATTGACCTGTAACCAATACTTTGTTGGGTGTAAGCTATGATTTTTGAGTGGAGGTTATAACACTTATGACATTGGAAATGAGACCAGTGCCATAATGATATTTTATTTATTTATTTATTTATTATATTCATACGTAACAGTAAATGTAAATAGAAAGCCAAATTAGACTTTCTACGCTACTCAAATTTGGCACACTTAATACAGGAGCGCTTTCACAGGCTCAATCGACTATTCACTGGATGTTATTGCTCTGAAGATTTGTTGTTGAGACCTCTGATGAATGAATGAATGAATTTATTTATTTATTTATTTATTTATTTATTTATTTGTTTATTTATTTATTTATTTATTTATTTATTTATTTATTTATTATTGTTTGTTTGTTTGTTTTTGATTTTTTTAAATTATTTATTTCAATTTCACTTACTAACTTTCCCCTTTTTGTAGTTTATTTCATTGAAGTGAATTAAACAAAATACAAACAAAAACTAATAGTAAAAACAATTGCCTTTTGTTGCAAATCCACTTAAGATTCTAAAATATTCCATTTATTTTAAGAATTTAAACAATTTTTCTAAATATAATATGTCTCAGAAATGTCTCATAAATCCATCAATTAAACAATTGTTTCTTGATACAATTTGTGAAGTAAACTCCTGTAACCAAAAATTAAGGAAACATTCAATCAAAAAGTTACATAAAATACTTGCTTGTAAATTTACTAGTAATAGCCTGGTGAATAAACTTGTTGAATAATTCAGTACAAATACCTCCTATAAAGTATTCAATCACTGCTACAACCCTGACCCATGAAACACTAGAAGGGCATTATAGCTCAGGGTACTTGCATTGCAATACAACCTTCTCCATTGTTGACCTAAACTTCTTTAGTTTTGTCATAATTGAGAAGGATTGTAAAGGAGAATTGTGTAGGTTAGACTATTGAATAAAAAAATGTTTAAACCGAAGAATAAAATAAACGAGAGCCGGTATCACATCACACGATGAGTGTAGTGAACCATGATTGAATAATATGTACAATACAACAATAAATACTTGCCTAGGAAAATGAAAATCAAATGCGTCACTAAATCTTTACTGATGTGCGTGGTTTACAGATCCGATTTTATTTTCCAGGTCAGATCGGAATCACCTTATTTACTTTGCTCACTGTTTTAGTGCAGGTTGGAACAAATATTTGCATAATTTTTACCAACAATTTAATTTCACAAGAAAGGAAGTGTGCTTCAGTGTACTTTGATGTAAAAGTATTTTATTTTTTATTTTTTTATAACATAATTGTCTTGGAATGTGCATAAAATTGACATCAATAAAATATGTGTCTCCTTGTAAGTTGATTTGACAAAACTTGTGCAATTTTTTTTTGGATTTAAAAATTAGAAGTGACCAGAAATTACCATGGTAACTGAAATAAGTATCGTACTTGTAGTATATTAATTTTCAATCGCTAATAATATATTATTTTGATATTACTCCACCAGCATAGTACCATGATCAAATTTAATGAAATAATAAATCAATAAATTACCTGATATTCTACCGTTTTATATAGTGACACATACTACAACTAGTAAGTAGCTCAGAGCAGATTTTGTTGGGAGAAAAAATATGGAAATCGGAATCAGATGATTAATCTGGAATCTAATTACGAAACGGAATTGATGTTGATATATTCACACCATCACCTCCTAGCCGTAATTATTGTTAGTAAATACCAAGCTAGGTGAGAGTTGGTGTTCAAGAATGCGGCCGGCTCAGCTGACTGACCCTTTGACAATTGCACGCCATAAGCCTGGATGGGCATAAGAGTCATAGCTTGTCCGTGCGATACTTTAACATTGTCACAACAGTGGGGAGTTAAATCGGTGTGATTCCCTTGACTTCCCAGTTCATGCCTTTAAAAAAAAGATCCCATTCATTGATCGTGAACGAGATCGTACACCAACAAGCTTGGCTAGTCAGGTTTGCTGGAAAGCTACAACAAGTACGCTCATTATATTAATATTCATGAGTGTCTTTGTTCACACTGTGCTAGCTGGGGTAATTCAATCTTCAGCTTGGCCTGTGTGAGGTCAAAGGCATGCACTATAGCTTACAGTTGATACCAAAATATTTACCACTGTCTTCATTTTATATCAGCACTACAAAAATACAAATGTAATATTTTATTGTTTATACTTTTAAGGAAATCCCACTAATGAAATAATTTGCAGGATAGCACATTTTGTGAGCCATGAATGGTGTGGATAGCAGTACACATACTCCTGTGCAAGCAATTATTATGATACTAATTTTAGCCCATCATGCACGTGCCATAGAAGCATCAACAATGCACACCCCCATTTGTGATAATGGTGTATTCCCTCAGTAACAAAGTGTCATACTGCCAGGCTATGATTTGTAAGAGTTGATTATTCAGGTCTGAATTGAGCCTATCTCTATTGAGCTTATATACACATACACATTGACACATTCACAAGTCACACAGCGTGCTACTACTACAACCATGGATCCATCGTCATTATCAATCTTCTTGAATTGATTGATGATAATAAATTCCTCTGACATATCACATGCATACTGATATACACAGTGTTAGTGAATAAGTGTTCTTTTTTCGATTACCATAGCGGCTAGTGACCTAAATAATTTTTTTTCACCGTTGAATCTGCTGTAGTGAATCTGGCAGCTCATGATGTCCAGAGTAGTGAGTGAACGTCGCTAAACACGGTAAGTACATGGATACTTTGATAGCCTGCCTGCCGGGACATCACATTGCATAGTGTGATAGGCAGTAATGTGAAAACACTAAGGAATACTAGTATGATGTCTGGTACAGTTCAGGTAGTCACTCGGTGGCCTATGTTGTAATATTATGCTATAGGATTTATGATTGTCTGTTGGTAGTATGTATTATACATAGGCCTCTTTATAATACAGTGAATACATGTGTAGCTCATGAGCAGTCAACACACTCACTGTGGGTACACAAGTGATATATTGTACATTACAATAGATAAGCTTCTCCTATAGAGCTGAGTATACTATAGCATGTATCAATGTACTTGTCAATATTATGAATTAAGTACTGGTAATCATGCACCAGATCATCAAATAATTGATCAATAATATATTGATACATACTGGTATTATAATTTATATCTTCTGGATTGAGTATGTCATCTTCCAATAAGGCAAAAACATACATGCACCCACTGCTATTTGGTGATGTATGGCTGTGATAATTATGTTGTCAAATATTCAATAATTTTTGGTGTAAATATTTGACAATATAATTATCACAGTATGAGTATAGCTACACTCGCTGCTCGCTTTGCTCGCTATTCGGGGGATGTCGCGGTTGCTAACTCACCGCGTCCCCCCTCAATCGTGAGTAGTCTTTGTCAAAGACTAGTGGAAGCTGTGCGAAGTCAGAAAGAGGGAATTGTCGCAGTTGCTGAATTTTGACATTCAGGACTATTTCTTCCATTGACTGGCAAACGTGGATTCATATGCTTAAATATTATTTGTGATATGCGCATGTCTGAAGCAAAGGGGGTGTAGTGGAGGTGATGCACCACATAAATCTCCAAACTCTCTACTTTGTCTGTCAAATATAGCAACATTTAGGGCCAAAAATGTCAAAAGTTTTGATAAACATATTCCAAATCATGAACTTTCTGTGAAATTTGTTTAAAAAAAATAAAAAAATAGGATCCAAAAATCAATTGCAGAGGGGTATACATGTAGGTCTACTTTGGCAAGAATGAAGATTTCTCCAGAAGGTCTGCAATTGGCAGGGCAATCTGCACCCATTCAGTCTAAGTTACCATTCAGCACCAGACAACCCTCCTAAAGATCATAAGGTACTTGCTGATATGTAGAGGTAATATGTACAATCAGTCCAGGTATGAATGCAATGATCATTGTTACATTCCTTGCTGCAATTTTAAGACTTAAAGTGTGTCAAGGTTACTTCAGGTATTTGTACATCGGTATAAAATGGGTAGGCTATCCCAACACCCAGGCTGGTAACTCTAGTGGTTACCTACCTAACTGGCTAGTCCCAACACCCAGGCTGGTAACTCTAATGGTTACCTACCTAACTAGCTGGTGCCAACACCCAGGCTGGTAACTACCTAACTGGCTGGTGGTGCCAACACCCAGGCTGGTAACTCTAATGGTTACCTACCTAACTGGCTAGTCCCAACACCCAGGCTGGTAACTCTAATGGTTACCTACATAACTAGCTGGTGTCAACACCCAGGCTGGTAACTACCTAACAGGCTGGTGCCAACACCCAGGCTGGTAACTCTAATGGTTATACCTACCTAACTGGCTGGTGCCAACACCCAGGCTGGTAACTCTAATGGTTACCTACATAACTAGCTGGTGCCAACATCCAGGCTGGTAACTCTAATGGTTACCTACCTAACTGGCTGGTGCCAAACACCCAGGCTGGTAACTCTAATGGTTACCTACCTAACTGGCTGGTGCCAACACCCAGGCTGGTAACTCTAATGGTTACCTACATAATTAGCTGGTGCCAACATCCAGGCTGGTAACTCTAATGGTTACCTACCTAACTGGCTGGTGCCAACATCCAGGCTGGTAACTCTAATGGTTACCTACCTAACTGGCTGGTGCCAACACCCAGGCTGGTAACTCTAATGGTTACCTACATAACTAGCTGGTGCCAACATCCAGGCTGGTAACTCTAATGGTTACCTACCTAACTGGCTGGTGCCAACATCCAGGCTGGTAACTCTAATGGTTACCTACCTAACTGGCTGGTGCCAACATCCAGGCTGGTAACTCTTATTGGTTACCTACCTAACTTACTGGTGCCAACATCCAGGCTGGTAACTCTAATGGTTACCTACCTAACTGGCTGGTGCCAAACACCCAGGCTGGTAACTCTAATGGTTACCTACATAACTAGCTGGTGTCAAACACCCAGGCTGGTAACTCTAATGGTTACCTACCTAACAGGCTGGTGCCAACACCCAGGCTGGTAACTCTAGTGGTTACCTACCTAACTAGCTGGTGCCAACACCCAGGCTGGTAACTACCTAACAGGCTGGTGCCAACACCCAGGCTGGTAACTCTAATGGTTATACCTACCTAACTGGCTGGTGCCAACACCTCCAGTAACTCTAATGGTTACCTACCTAACTGGCTGGTGGTGCCAACACCCAGGCTGGTAACTCTAATGGTTACCTTCATATAAACTGGCTAGTGCCAACACCCAGGCTGGTAACTACCTAACAGGCTGGTGCCAACACCCAGGCTGGTAACTCTAATGGTTGTACCTACCTAACTGGCTGGTGCCAACACCTCCAGTAACTCTAATGGTTACCTACCTAACTGGCTGGTGGTGCCAACACCCAGGCTGGTAACTCTAATGGTTACCTTCATATAAACTGGCTAGTGCCAACACCCAGGTTGGTAACTACCTAACAGGCTGGTGCCAACACCCAGGCTGGTAACTCTATTTTGTAAACTGACACAAAATATATAATTGAAGTGTTCAGATGCAAAAGCCCATTAACACCCATTTGCTAACATTTTGTGTTAAGGCCAGCAGTATCTGCACAAGCTCTAAGCTTTAAATTGACACCCTACTTTAAGGGCTGGGGTATGAACGTTCGGACAGTATTTATTTTGGGACATTAGAGCACATCAGACATATCGAATTGCATTCTGAATCGAAGAATGTCATTCTGATATCAAATAATTTTGATTTTTGAAATTAGCAATTTAATACACATTTTATGGCAAATCATTAAAATTGATATTTTTGATATTTAACAGTACTTGAAGTAAACTTTATAAATCTGATGATTTATACTTAAAGTGTATGTAGGTGGGATGAAAAGCCGACGATCAATTGAAAATTTTGACCTTTCGTATTGAAGATATGGATTTTTTCCCAAAACACCAAAAAAATTAGGTCTTTTGGGAAAAAAATCCATATCTTCAATATGAAAGGTCAAAATTTTCAATTGACCGTCGACTTTTCTCTCTCTCTACATATGCTTTAAGAATATATCATTAGATTTATATAATTTACTTGGAGGACTGTTATATATCAAAAATTTGAAAAATATCAAATTTTTATAATTTGTCATAAAATTTGTATTATATTGTGATTTTCAAAAAATGTAAATTATTTGATATCAGAAAGACATGCTTCAGATTCAGAATGCAATTCGATAGGTCTGAGGTGCTCTCATGTCCCACAAAAAATACTGTCAAAACGCATAATAAACGCTCATTTTAGATCCCTTAAAACTACCAGAGTAAATTCTCAAGTTGAAACTATGATCGAAAGTGGCACACATTTTGTTATTATTTTCTTTATCTCAAATTGAACAAAATGCATCTGAGCTCTTTATATCATCATTCAAAGAGCACCCAAGAATCCCGGGCCAAGAATTCAAACTTTATAGGCCTAAAATGTTGGCCTAGGATACACACAATCAAGGTTAGTGACAGCGCGGAGCGCAGTTCTACGCATGGAGACCATTAACACACCAAAGGGGATTGGTCGGAGGTGCCCTATGTGTTGGCCGCCCCCACCCATTCGCTGAAGCAGTAAGCATCCAGCTTGTAGTATTTTGTAGCATTTAGATTTGTGGGTTAAACAACTATGACAACACCACAGCTAGGAGCAGTCCCTGTTTATGCTTTGAGTAGCAGGAATAAGTTGTCAGTCATTGGGTATGTCTTTGATACAATCAGACAGGCAAGCAATGTAGTAAGTCAGCCTTTTACATGTCATTAAAAAGTAATAGGCCTACTGAATACCCTACTTGATACAATCCAAGTGATACATCGGACATGACACTACCATATCAACAACAACACTAGTAGTGATCCCTCTATAGATGTACTCAGTGAAGGCTTCACTAGCTAGTGTATGCCCTTTATGTCATTTAGGAAGGCCTTAACTTGACCCTGCTTGTCTCAATGATGGCTGACTACGGTGTAGAGTAACAAAGCCGTACTCCACCCCTCAGTGGATTTGCTTAGCGAGCATCAAACTTCACAATAGTTTTCCCAGCCATGCTGTGTCGTGAGCTCATATTTACTATACCGGTCCGGTCAGTACTGCGTTGATCTGCTATGCTACATTCATTATTAAAAATATACCATTCTTAAATAGTTTACAGGAAATTATTTGAATAGTTTGCGTAGGTGCATTTTCGTTCACCCCTTGATGATGACTGGGTTGTTGTAAAATGAAAACAAATAGTTGTGGTACCCACGCTTTATGTAAAACCAATCATTTTGCTCTCAAAACACTAACAACATTGTGGGTTGTATGTCATAATTAAAGTAAGAAAATACATGTAACATGGGCCTAGTTTTAGTTTCCTGAGTTTGAAGCCCCCCCACCCAAATGAGTTAGTACAGAAAGATACCACAAGTTGAGGTTCTATGATTCATGTGAAATGTTTCAATGTTGAAAACAAGCACTGGGTGATCTATATGTTTTACATGTAGATACCTGCTTTTGGTAAATAAGTACTTAGCACTACTTTTATGCTTTTTAATGGATTTGTTAGAATTAATTGCTATATTTTTCAACTCCTATTCATTTGGTGGTGTGGTAAAGGAATTTCAAATTTCAATAAATACTTTCGTTTTATGTATCAGTCTCTGTTTATCCAGGAAGTGCAACCACACTTCCCCGATTCCACAGATAATAGTGGGTCAAAATGGTGCAACCAGAAATTTTGTTCGTCTTTGCCCCCAAAATTTTAATTTTGCCCCACCTGACCAAGAAAGCTGGCTACTCCCTTGCCTTTGAGAACTTATATACCAGTATTTTTTAAGCATCTCCATTTACTTTAAATTTTCGCAAGAAATATGGTCTGAACTCTGAATTCATTAAGTGTCATTAGCAGCAGCATTTATTCTTCATTGTTTTCTGAAAATTTTGAATTTAAGCACTATGTTGCATGGAAAATGTCCACTTTGAAAATTAAATCACAACATAGTATATAATTTAAGCACTCTGTTAAAACGCCTGCATACTATTAATTAGGTCGAATATGGTGTTAGTAATAGTATTAGGATACTACTTGCAGTATGCCTTCCCCAATTGGCCTAGTTTTCCTTAATTGATCTAACCTAAATTGGCTAATACACACTCTCACACCTATCCTAGCTGTAGGACAGCATAAAAACAGTGCTCGTTGACTGTGTCAAGTGTACAGGTATGACTGTAATATAATAAGCCTCTGTGTGTGCATTATTTAGAAACTTGTGGAATAGGAATTCCACACATATTTGATTAGATTATTTCAGAACTGAGATAATCATTATTTTAGATCCTTCCATGTGATGAAGCGATTGTCTAATGCAATGTGGTACATGTAGATGCCCATGAACACTGCGCTAAGTAAATGTAACAGCCGTAACAAAGTTACCTATCTAGAGTGTATGTCATTCAAGACTTGATCAAAACGTGGCCATAGAGCAGGTAATGAATAGTTTTAAAAACCTACAAAATATAAATAACAAAAGTAGAAAATGAAAATATAAATATATTTCAATGCTGGAAAGTTTTTGTAGTCATGGATGCTGAAAATCAAACAGACTAAATGTGGTTGATTCTCTTTAGCACACCTATAATGATCTAATTGATGGGTCTTTAGGTGAAAAATAATTTATTAACAGCTTTTATAGAAAAAGTGGACAAACCTGTGTTCATAGGCCGGAGAATGCCGGTACCTTTCTGGCATTGAATAAAGCCGGTACCCATTTGTACACCTGGGTGGGGAAAGAAAATAGGGTTGAAGAGCCTTGCCTTAGTGCACAGCACGTTGATGCTGCGGGGACTCGAACCCATGCACAAATTTGCTACCTCATAACCTCACAATTTTTTAGTCTTTTGGTCCGCTGTGCCACCATGCCCCTCTAGAACTCAGTGAATAAAGGTATTTATTCAAGTTGAATAATTACATCTAAAAGCATCCGAAGAACCAGCAAATTGTCACGTGCAGTCAAGAAAAAGTTTGGCTTAGCACTATGAGGTAATGTCTCCTTCCTAATGACTTAGTTTTATTTTCATTCAAAACTCATAACTCATGAGTTGACCTCAAGTTGCAGAGTATGAGTTTTGGTACCTAATACATTCAAAGGTCATTCAATGAATGTACAAACATATCAGTTGTAAAGAACTTTGCCTTGATAGATGAGCATGTATGAGATAGTAAAGGTATAATTGATAAACAAAGGGAAGTAAGGGTGTCTCCAGTCATTGATCACTCTAATTATTACATAGACAGGACCCTGTATTGGGCTTGAAATAACCACGTTATCGTGTAAAGGAAATCGTTGACATATTAGGCTCGGGACAAGTACTCCCGCCTATCACCGGATTATTTCATTTTAGGTAGGCAGTCGTGGAACGCTATTTATAGCGTCGGTAATTCCATTGAGGTTTTTGAAAGAAAAAACATATAGGTAGGCCTCTTGTTATTAATTATGATTCAATCCCTCCTACATGCTTTTATGTGGAAAATGTTTTCCTATAATAATCTGGGACGTTTGAGTGTGTTTGGTAAAAGAGGAAGTTTTGAGGGAACAGGAAACACAACAAGGAAGAGACTAACTAATATTGATAAAATCTCGCTGTACCTTATGACAGAAATGTTTTGGATTAAAAAATAGTATTAATGTACTATGCGTGAGGGTCTAGAATTTGTAAATGGTTAATTTTCATTATTTTTGTATCCAGGTGCGATTTGAAAGGTACGCCTATCATGAAAAACTGTAACATGAGGGGGTGTGTGCGTTTTTGGGGTAAATGTGTGGGGAACAATCTGAGGGAGGGGTTCACCTGCCGTCACACATTGACATTGTGGGGCTTGTTTAGAGTTCTTTGAGCATGAGTGAAGACTTCAAATCAAATATTGCAGCGCAATAATTTGCAGACAAAGATTAAAAGATACTTAAGCATAATCACATTAAATATGCAATTTCTTAACCTGTATTTACAGTATTATGATAAAAAATTGTAAAAGATTTTCAAAACTACAGTATTCCCATAAATTTCAATCATAATTTACACTAAACATTACACCACAAGTTTCAAGTTCAATTCTGTGTTTGTTTAGTTGCATCACATCTTTAATACTAAAAGGTTTGAGATCCTTTTTCCCCTCAAAATCCTCATCAGCATCATATCCCATCCCACCTACACAAAATGAGACAAATGTATGAATAGATTTGGTTTCTTAGAATTCTGTATCTCTCACCAATTTGGCTTTTAAATTCTATTACATCCACATTTTGGTGGTGGGGCACTATTGACGCAAATAGCATCATCCTACCCACCCCAGGTACAGATAGATGTATGGCTAGCTTTCTTAGAAAGTACCATGGAAAGAAGGCACCAAATCAATATCAGCTCACTTGTCTGCAGCACATACAAAATGTTTGACCATTCTTTTTCAAAATTCTGTGTATGGGAGACCATTAAATAAATCAAATATCGTTTTAATTTATTGATTCCTTATTTATGTTTGGTATTTAGGCCCTATATAATAAAATGTGAAGAGCTAGGAATGTAAATGTATAGGCCAGGAAACCGATCCTGGAAAGATCATGATATGTGGCTAAAAATGCTTCTTTTTGTATACAGGATCTCGAACAAGTTCATACATCCACTCAGAATTTGTTACGTAACCCCCAAATGTTAATACATCATCATCCCAAAAACCTTTTTAATGTTTTTGGTTCAAAATTCAAAAACTGTGAATTTCAAGTCAAATTTGGAGGTTAGAATTGTTTTGAGCTATGTATAGTTTGGGAATGAAACCATTTTGGCTCATAGTAAAAACTCACACCATCCAGGAAGTATACAGGAAATAGAATAGCATACATTACAATATCTAGGACACAGTTCCTTAACCCCAATACAACTCTACACTCAAAGAATGACCTTTGGATGACTTGGGTACAAAAGCTCATACTCCATAACCAGAGGTCAATATTTGAGCTTTGCTTGTTAAATTGTGCTATGTCATTGGGAATGAGATCGTTATATAGATTATATGAAAGTCAAATTGATTTAAAAACAAAACAATTAGTTGTTAGTTAGGGAATTCCTTCTCTCCACGCTAGTCTCTTTTATCAATTCATTTTAATTTGACGAGAAGTTGCAGAGTACATATAGGATGGAGTAATATTCACAGTGAGTAATATTATTAGTTATTATTAAAGTGGAAGGTTATGTCAATACTACAACCTAGGTAGGTGTTATTTATTTCACAATAAGGTGGGTTTAATTAAAGTAGATGAAATGATCGTTAGCAGATGTGAACATTTTGAGGCTTTATGTTGCAATATATAATGTTAAAGAGGAAATAAATCTGAAATGCTACATAATTTATTACACAATACAATTTTAGGTAAATCTTAAGTGCACAACATTTAGTCCAACAACATGTATGATCAATTCAATAATTGTTGAGTAAATATTTTGTATAATTTTTCAATAGCGTGTATTTTATCTACCCGACACTTGAGTTGTTCACAGTTGCCCCAAGCTTAAGGTTGGGTAAAAATTACACAGTGTTTTAAGAGTGTACTGAGCTGGAAAATTTGAATTCTGCAAACTTGAAACCACAAGTTGTGCAGTTCAGTAGTAATGAAACTCCCACTGTAAATAATGTGAACTTCTAGTATTGCTTTTACCAAGAAAGGTTTTAAACCCCATTTTATGTCAAAGAGATATAAGTTACAGCAAAATTTGTTCATCAGGATTCTATAGATGAAGAAAATTTCTCATCACAAAGTAGTTCTAGTCGTCACTCCTCTTGAAAGCAAAGATGCATCTTTTTGTAGAAGGAAGTTCTTTGAAGTGAATGTAAATGTTAGGCTATGTGAAGATGGTATGGTTTGAAGAATCCATGGCATGAGGTTTTAGATGTAGGTCAACTCCCTGTGACCTCTGGATACCATTTCTTGAAAACAATAGATTGAGTTACTTTTAAGCTTTTTGCCGCAAGGAAATAAAACCCATTGCTGAATTGCCCATACATGAACAAGACTTTTGTTAATAATGTTACAATTTTGTTCGCATTTTGTGGACAATATTGTCAGAAAGTGTTACTGTAAAGGTATTATAATTGTGTGGCATAATTGGAAAAATCACAACACTCCCAGGAAAGGGGAATAGAGGATGTATGGAAAGCCTGCGGACGAAATATTTAAAGACTGACCGTGGATTGATTGCACCTCATTCATGACAACCTTGCAGTCAATGAATAAAGATCATTGATCAGGACCTAATAAAAGGTCACTCTAGCAATGGACACCTCAGCCATTGGTAGATATACTGGATAATGACCTCTCTGCTTATTGACCACATATTGACCATGGTGAATAGGCTCTTATGTTGCCATTGAATATAGGAAATATTTGGAAATATTATATGGTTGTGAGTTTAATCAGGTATGTAATAATAATGCAGATCCATGTTGAGAATGCTTTATAACACATACTGCGTGTTTCTACTGAGGGCCAAATTCCGTGCCATGCCGTGCCGTGCCGGGTCATACCGGGTAACAAGCCCAGTAGAAACGATCTGGGTAATCGGTTGCCGTGTCATGCCGGCCCATGTGCTCGCCTTTCGTGATCCACCTCTTGAGGTGGATCATGCCGAATCAAAGCGTGTAATCCGCGCAGTAGAAACGAGCCGTGTGATCGGTTGCCGGGTCGAGGTCATTCGTGTTGCAAAAATAACGCGATTTATATTCTACTTGCATAGTCTAGCCTAGGCCTATAATGTAGTAGGTTCCTTCTTATGATATTATATACACTGGCATGATGTGTGACTCGCGTGAACTTGATGAAGTAAAATGGATATGACTTTACTTAGTCTAGGCCTACTTCTTTATAGTTAATGAGTTGGTTATATTTTGGCTGTAAATTAATTATCATAATAGCCAATTACTAGATCCACTGGTAAATTGATGCAATTTGTATTTTACGAAAACACTAAATTGTGATTGTAGGTCATGCCATGAGCTGCCATGCGAAGACATTTAAATTTAAGATACAACCGTCAAATCTGTTTTCCGTACTTCGGTTTACATGAAAAAATGCCGTGCATAAATGCGAGACACGGCTTTCTGGTCTCAGTAGAAACAAGCTGGAGTAACGGTGGCGGATTGTGATCGGTATTTTGTGCCCGGAAAATAGCGGGTCAAAAAGCCGTACGCTCAGTATAAACACGCTGATATTTACATTATATTGGAGCGCAATGTTGGTGGTATTTGTTACATGATGCCATTTTATGTGTTGGTTTGAATGTAACAAGTCAAACAAAAGCTTGGTGTGAGGTGTGTGTATATTGTGTGGGGTGTACGTGGTTGGCATTTGTAAAATACCAGCAAATGTGGACCTTGATGGTATTTTACTGCCTAATTGCACCTACAACCGAGGATGCCCACGGTTGCTGGAATCAGTCATGATGCAAAGCATTGTGTTATTCGCCTTTTATAAATTAATGTCCACATTTCTTTGGATGGGGATGTACACTTGATAAGTCTGGTGTAACTTGTGTATGTGGTGGCTGTCCTCTGTTGGACGGTAAATTTCGGCTCATGGGGATCCATGGTTGGTCAGGTGTTTCTGGTATAAAAAGGTGCACGGACGGTTGCAGGTCTTTGTAAGTGGGGTTGGTGGTGTGGGGTATAGGCCCTATGTGAAGGATTTTTAGTTTCAGTTCAAATACAAACTGGTTAATATGTTTGTTTAATATCAAGGCAGCAGATGTTCAAATTAACATAAATTAACAAAATTATTGAAATGATTTTAAATGCTAAATATAGCAATAAATCACAGTATTAATATACTCATATTGATTATTGTGCAAGTATTTTACTGTAATGGGTTGCAAACGTGGAAAACAGAACATCACTTAAAAAAATTATTTGTAACATCGCCTAAATTGTTTGTTGTTATTGATCTATTACAGTAAAATTTGGATGTTGGTATTAAAAAATCGCCAAGGTCACCAAAACAATGAAAAGGTTAGCAAATGATTGAAAACAATTGAACATCACTATAAACACAATAGTATACATTATAGTTTTGTCAAATATCAAAAATTAGACCTGCCCATATATCATTCTAAATCACCAAGGTCATAAAAAGATGTAAGGCATAACAAAATGAAGGAAATCAAAATAGATCATCACTTAATAATGTAATTTTTATGTTTTGATCAAGCATGATACATGTATTCACGTATCATCTCTATAATATCCAAAATGCCATGCCTCTTTTGACAACAAGCAGAAGAAGCAGACATAAAGAGACAAAACTGGCTGTACATTTGACATTTTACCAGTCAGTCTAGTACGCAAGTAAATAGCAGGTTCAACATGTTAACACCAATTCCTAACAGAGCCATAACAATATTGTCAATATTTATTGTAATTATGACAAATAGCAGTAGCATAGTAATGCACTGACCATCTACTCCAATATGATGAGCCATACATCACAGGAGTAGTTTAAATGCATCGGAAGTGATTCCAGGTCCTGTCACATTACAGGCCCAATAACTAATCATTTGAAAAACTGACTTTTTTGTATACATCCGAACCTATACTGTAGCATTGACGAGTTGTATAATGAAGTGATCCTTTATTTGTTCAGTATATGCTTACACTTGCAATGCCATTTACATCTTACATAATGTACTTGTAAGGCCACTAACAGTCAATTTTGAGTTTCCCGTCATATAATTTCTGAAAACAAGTGAGGTAACTTTTTCATTATTCATTATTCATTATTTTTCTGCCTTTCATTATATGACCAACACGCATGTAAAATGTGTTGTTATTTGCCGCTCACTCACATGAAAGATGGATGTTTAGCCCAAATGAGATTCAAAAGTACTAGTATATTAAAAAGAGTCTGCAAGGTTGACAGCAAAATGTATGTTTTGATTTTGATTTTTCCACAAAAAATAAAGGGATATTCATAATTTTTTTTGCAAATATAACCAGTTTTTATTGGTATTTTTTGGAAAATCACAATAATGAATTCAAGTGAGGGTCAGAAAATGAAGTGAGGGCGGGTGACGGGAAACTCAAAATCCACTTTCCTTGGCCTAATGGATACTAAAGAGGGATATAAAGGCTGATTTTATGAAGGAATCTGCCATATGGCATGACCACTGACAAGACCATTCATAAATATCTCAAAGCAGAAATTGAATTACAATTAAACAAATTAGCAACTTTGACAAGCCATTGTGTTTCAAAAGAGTACAATTTCACAAAAACAAAGAAATATATATTATTCAACATTCTGAACAGGGCGGTCCCATCATGTACTTGTCTCTATTGTACATGCATCCTGTGATGTCACAAGGTCACTATGTCAGAAGGTCATGACCTCCACCTAAATTTACCATTGTGACCTAGTCAATAGTCATGGTTCATTCATAAATATCATATTTTGAAGGACAAATATCATAACTTGATTGATTTTTGATTGTATGTTTGGGGTGTAAGGACAGGTCCTTATAGTTGTGGATTAGGCCTAGGACTCAAATTATTAAATTATAAGCAGCCAGTCTTTGTTATTATAGGTCATTATAGTTTTGGCATCTTGGAGATGAACAAGCGCTTTATCAGGTAAGATGAGGAACAGACTTGTGAAGTGGTACAAATTTGTAAGAACAAATTTCTATAGTCCACTTGACATGTGACGTCATTGCCTGGCATTATGCGCACACATTTCCATTGTTCTTTGCTCTGCAGTGTGCGTATGCTTCGTAGGTTGCTCAGGGCACGTGTATTTTAAATCGCCCACCACATTTCATATAGTACAAGAAAGCCATTGAACAGTGTAGCGGTTCGTTCAAGCATATCGATAGACCAGTCCCTCGCCTTTGTTGATAAATAATGATGTCAAGTGGTCTATAAACAGGACTGTTCTGAGCTATAAAATGTTACAATTTCAGGTGGAGAGTGTAGGCATGTACACGACTCACTTTATTAAAAACAAAATTCTGACGCTTATTGAGCTCTTGTTTTAAGAAGAGGACATATTGGAGGTGAACAACACAGATCCAAGACAGAAAGGATTTATGTGTGGAACCATAGCAACCCTACAGCACAATTCAAGAAAAAAATTGTTTTACTTAGCACAAGTTAATTTCCCAAGTCACTGTCTTAACTTCCTCGGCAGTATTTGAAAATTATCTTACAGCCATGCATTCTTTTGCACATTGCGGTTTGAGTACTCGGGAATAATATCAGGTTTTGATGATCAGGAGAGGGAGTAAGTTGGTAAGCTTATAATAATGTAGTAGCCAATGGGCATTACATGTGGAAACAGGATGTGTCAAGCTTAGCCTTTACCTTCCTGTGTTATGATTCAGTACCAGAAGATGGGAAATGCATATCCCATAATACACCTGTGCTATCCCAGGAAACACTTGGATATTCAAACATAGGCTATGTGATTATGTACAGGTATGTGAAGATAATGCAATGTATTTTGGGATTAGTAATAATTTGATGGTGTGGTCGCCAATTCAGTATGCAGCAGTAGCTGTGTACCTAATGTCCTCTACTTCTATATCAGATCGGCTATTTTTGTCACTTTTTCAACTCTGTGAATGAAAATGTAGTATTTATAAGTTTGAATGTTTGTTTTAGGGCATCCTGGAAACAGTTTGGAGTGTGTCAAGGTGTTCTGATGATACGATTGCTGTGTTTAAATATAAGCTTACACATGTACCTGATACAGTAACCGCGGTGACTGGAATGCTGGTATGATAATGAAATCAGGGAAAATGTGTGCTCACTGTTCAGTATGTGTGCAGTTTTTAGAAACAAATCCACATTTTCAAGAGCTATCCGGGCATTAGACCCTATTGAATGCTTCGTCATCTGTCCTCATTTAAATAAAATTCTGACCTCCGTAAGGTACCATGGGGCAATTCGCAGGATAATACAATAAAACAGGTGATTCGTATGAATGGTTGTGGAATACAACTAGAGACCTGTCTCTGTCACTTAGAACCAACATGTCTGCCATTTCAATCGTTATACTGTCCCGCTTGAGTTTATTCTATAGGGTTTATAAAATCAACGGGCTCACTTCAATTTTTACAGACACAAACTCAAAATGTAAAATTGACACATTTAACGGTTTGAAATTTGAATGTTAATTTGGTCCACATTCGTGACACTTTCTAAGACTTTGGACTCGCAAATATTGGTAAATATTGCGTTGTAAATTTTACTTGGGAGGTTTCATTTCAAGTTGCAGGTGTCTGAAAACAGGTAGGCCAACATTAAACATTCACAAAACTCTCGTCATGAAATAGTTACGGGACTTCCACTCAACTTTTTTATGATTCCGTTTTGCTGCCAAATTTGACCAAGTTTGCATGAGTAATACACTTGTAAACCTAGTTTGAACATGTTAAAGAACTAGTGCATTGGGTAATCCTGACATTGGTGTGGAACTTTTCCAAAGTGGGAAATTCAAAAATTGTGGCTTGGTGTTATGGCAGGATTGCCAGGTATGTTCATTAAGATTATGATGTTGGATGTAAATGGTTATTTCAAACTTGTTTGCTTGAAAAAACCTTGTTGTACCCAATAAGTGAGTTCAATTATTGTTTTAAATTGAGGAGTCAATGAAATTAAATCACCAACATAGACCAGTTTAAGGGTGGTCTTAACCCTGGAATTATGGAAACTTTCGGGCTTCATAACTGCTAAATTATTAGTCTAAAGAATATAAAAGCATACATTTATAGACTGGAAATGACTTGCCGAATTCATCTGTGAGGTCCAATTTGGGCCAAAATGCTCATTTTTGGAGAAAATCCCCCAAAAGCAGGTTTTTGGCCCAAATTTTTTGTATAACGTAACAAAAAATTGTTTGGCCAAAAAAATTTTTTTTATTATTTTTAAAAACTAGATAAAAATATCTAGGGAGCGTTTTTTTATTTTTTGGAATTTTGACCAACTTTGAGAAATTTGCACCAAAAATGGTAAAAAATGCAAAATTTTCAAAAAATCATAAAAAAGCCTGATTTTCGCCCAAATTTCAAATATTTTTGGTGAAGTTGGTCAAAATTCAAAAAAATGAAAAAACGGTCCCTAGATGTTTTTATCTAGTTTTTAAAAATTAATAAAAGAAATTTTTTGGCCAAACAATTTTTTTGTTACGTTACTGAAAAAATTTGGGCCAAAAACCTGTTTTTTTGGATTTTCTCCAAAAATGAGCATTTTGGCCCAAATTGGACCTCACAGATGAATTCATCAAGTCATTTCCATTCTAAAAATGTATACTTTTATATTCTTTAGACTAATAATTTAGCAGTTATGAGGGCCGAAAGTTTTCATAATTCCAGGGTTCAGACCACCCTTAAAGCTGCATGTATTCACATAATAATATAGTCGTGTAGAGTTGATTGCTATTAGAGACTATAATGATTTCTTGAATCTGTAAGTCTTCAGTATAAGGCAAAAAAAAAAAGTTGTTGTGTTGCCCTCAACCGTCCGACCCTAAATCCTGAAAAAATCAGGGTCGTAACTTTTTTTTTTGAATGATGATTTTTACAGATTTGTTCAAAAACTCAATGTTTTTCACTTAAAATTAATATTTTATTGAAAGACTAGTCTTTAATTGATGTCTAACAGGAATCCAGAAGTCAAAATTGACAAATGTCCCTAATTGAAGAAGCATTATTTAATATTTGAGGGAATTTTAAAACTGAAGGTTAAAAAAAAAAAAAAAAAAAATCCGACCGTCCGACCCAAATTTCCCATTTTCCCACTTGAGGGCAACACAACAATATTTTTTTTTTGCCTAATGAATGACAAAATGTCAAGATGAGATGCATGGACCATTCATGGTAAAGTAAAGGTAAAGGAGGAGATCCTGCAAATAAACAGTGATCGGAGTCCCCATCTCTCTTTCATTGATGATTGGGCCCGACTCCTCCAATTAATATTGCTATAGGGGATTCGCTACACCTCCTCCATAGTGAGTCTGTTACCTTCCCAGCATTTAAAAATGCCGGTACCCATTTATACACCTGGGTGGAGAGGAGTAATCGAGTTAAAGTACCTTACTCAAGGGCACAACACGATGGCGTCGCCGGGGCTCAAACCCACAACCTTCCGATTAGGAGTCGGAACCCGTTCTGCTCGGCCACCGTGCTGTCTTACATAGTTTGACCACCGTGCTGAGGCTCCCTAATGGTAATTTGTGCGATTTATTTAAATATGACAGGCAACCTTACACACACCTCACACCCACCCATACACTGTAATACCTGCAAATGAGGACCTTTAACTGAGGACCTTACACACCAGAAGCCTCTCTTTACTATCCAACCATTTACGTTAGCAAACAAAATGGTCTTAATGAATGCACTTTTACATTATTTGCAATATACTGCTAGGGACTTGGAATCGTAGATATCCTCGGTTGCTAGGTGTCCTCGGTTATCAAGCAATTTTTCAGAGGTATATCCTCTTTGCAGGTCTTTACAAACATGCCTCCACACCCCTGACACAGCCCTAGACACATACACGCATCCTCACTGACAGTGACAGCTTCATGAATAAAACAAATTGCCTTGATTCTAATTCCATAAAAATCATGATGAAATTATGGCCAAATCATGTATTTTTGATGAAAATCAGAGCGTTTAATAATTTGAGCACAGAGCGGCCTTCAATTTATACACTACGCCACATGGTTGTTAATTTTCCAAATTTCCAATTCAACACGCATACATTTCATTAGAATTCACTCGAGTAAGATCAAAATTGTTTTCTTATGAGCTGCTCAATATGCAACTTTGAAAAAAAAAAAAAATGGCAGACTGTCGCGATGTTTTAAAATATTGATGTTATGGCGGTTGGTGGCATAATGAGCGTTACATAGTGCATGTGCGTGAGTGACTCCAGAGCAACCTTTATAACATGGCTCATCGTGCTATTAATAACCGCGCCAATTGACGGTACCTACTTATGTGGCATCTTGTTTGTACGAGAATCAAGCATGATTGTCACACCACACACACTGTGTCTTTATACATACGTTTTGTTTTCAACATGGAGGAGGAAGATATTTTTCGAGGAAATTCTTATTGCAATATTTACAGTCATGGTTTGACTTCCAGGTATGAAGTAGTCTTTTGTGGAGTTCCCAGTATTACAATTTGTTATTATTGATCAATGGCAGTGATCGAAAAGATTTGGCAGAAGACCAGGTGTTGACAAGTGATCATTCATTGGTTGAGGGGGCTAGCCTCATTTGCAGTTTTGTTTACAGAGTGATATGTATTGATGTGTGTAGGAAATTGGGACTGTGACTGGATGGATGAGAGGGTTTGATTATGATGACATTTTAATGATTGGCTATGAGGTTATTAGTTCATATCAAGACATATTATATGGAAGATGTTTTATTATGCATTAAAATGGTTACAGTATCTAATTTGACATTGTAAATATGGTATGATGATAATTTTTTGTATCATTCATGCTCACTGTTGTTTGGGAATTTTAGAATTTTCCTATAAAAAAGAATCAGAAAAACTGATTTCATCTTCATCTAAATTTTGAATCTGCATTCATTACCAAACTGCAAGAAAGGTTAAACATTATTCAACACTAAATTAATTGAGAACTAACCTCAACATTTCGACATGTATCACACATCCTCATCAGGAGAAATCCAAAGATGTTGTGAAGGAGTTGACTTCAGTTCAAACTGGTTTAATTTCAAATATGAAAATCCACAAATATCGTCTGCTTGCACATTTTTTGTTCAAAAATATAAAATTTAAAAGGAAAAGTCAGTTAGAAAGGAAAAAAAGTTAAAATATAATACATTTGAACCTTTTTGTAACAATGTTGTAAAGCTATAGTCCCATATTACAAGGCTTTTTATATTGCTGTATCTTTCTTTCCCTTGCACTCTACTACGTCAATTTCTTATTTATCCATTGGCGTGTCTCCCCATTAAGTTGTGCATCCTCTCATCACATCTCCTGACCCATATACAGCAGTTAATTTGATTTGGAGCCACGCGATATCCCCTCGCGAGGTTGCTGCCTGCGTCGTAACCACTGCGCCGTGGGTAAACACAACAGAATTTTGGAAATCTGTTAAGAGTCTTTGTTCCACTGTGGATTACGAGTTTTTTGTCCAACTTGTGTGATGCTGGAGCTCATTTGGGGATATTTTTCACGAAGTAGTGATATTAATTTGAGGACGTTTGACCGTGTTTTTTGATGTTGAGCTAAGTCACACTTTGACATGATAACAATCAACACAGAATAACAGGCTTTCTATGGCTCTCAATGGACATTATTATCATCATTAGTAGAGAGAGATAAGAGCCCACCAGCAAGATATATTCTCATACATTTAATATTTTTTAAATGTAGAACACTATCTTATTTTTTTTTAAATGTCATGTTTAAAAGGTTTAAGTTAATGGTTGAATATGGTTTCAGTGATTTCAGTGAAAATGTCATGGTACTGTTCAAGGTTGTGGCATGATTTCATCAGTAGACTAGATGAAGCAGGTTCTTCCTCCTTTGTCATCTTCAGGGTGAAACTTATATGACATTTATCACTAGATTTTTCCCTTCAGCATTTGAGGAGGAAGCAAGGAAACAAACAAAAAGTCAAGTGATTTTCTGGGGCTTATAATCACAAGCTTTATTCATCATTAAGTTCAAGTTATAAATTGGTCAATAAAGCATCAAGGTTTCTTGTAAGATAAGTAAAGTGTCCAAGAAAAAGATTCCCAAGGAAGAGTTTAGAGCAGTTTATGTGATACCAGAATATTTGCCTTTCAAGAGCGTTACTTATGACTACATGTATTTTGATGTACACATTTTGAGCAAGTTGGCTCAAAAGAGGGTTAGATATGGATTATGAAGGGGCAAAAATGTAGTCATGGATTTAAGCATAACCTGGAAAATATGTAGAATGCAGGAAGCTCTTTCCAGGGAAAATTTGCATAAGAGGGAAACTTGCTTCCACAAATACTAGTAATGAATTATATGGAATGTTGGAAATATTGCTGTTTTTGTGGGAAATTTGATTTCCTCCAGGAAAATAAACATATTTTCTAGGCTTGAAAGAAAATTACTTTCAGATCTGTAAAAATGCTTACTGGTCATAAAAGTGTGATAAAAATTTTATCAAAAATGTTGTTTGCAATTAGTATTAATAATATTCCTGTTTTCATTTAAATTTAAAAGTAGCATTTCTGCAGTGTGTGAAAATGTAGATGTGAAATTTCTGGTGTTTAATCAGATGGGATGAAAGTCGTGTTTGGGATTGATTCAATTTATAGAATGATAAAGTAAGTTTACCTGAACCAGATGGTAATCTTCAGCACAATTCAATATGTTTATAGGTCTCCTACCAAACGATAACAAACAAAATTGCAGATTATTTTGTCCTATTAGTTAGTTAAGAGAAATTGGAATCTTTTCAGTATCTGGGTGGATTAAAAAATATGCCCTTAAAAGCAGGCCCTTAAAAATAGAGCAGAAATGATGTGAATGGTTTACAGTGTAAGACTATATTCACTCGCTCCTTTTGGCATATGATATTCACAAGATTCCAGCTTCAATATTACCTGAAATATTACTTGGCCCAAAACGGTACTTACCACTTAAAAGTAATGCACATAAATACAGACAACTGAGAGACAAGCTCATATTAAATATGTCAATTTATGAAAACCAATTCTTTTTGCCCCAAGAATTTGAGATAGGAAAGAAAGAAAAGGAGGACTTATATTTCATTGCAATGGTTGATGGTAGCTCATTGAAGTAGGTCAGAATTCAACATACTTGTATGTAATGTCTGTCTGCAGAGTTACCAAACTGACAAAGTTGGGGCCCAATTGGGTGATATTTAAAGATATTTCGTGAGACTTTTGACAGTTTCCTGTGTTTCATGTTTACTGATGATTATGAAAGTAATTGGGAGACTTTTCAAAATTGACCCCTGCAACTTTCGGTATTTTCTGTCATTCAGAAACCAGCACTGAACAGTTACAAGAAATATTGTGCGACTTTTTGCTGATTTGACTTGCAATTTGGGCTGCAAATTGCTGGAAACTCTGTATTGTCTGTGAGCTAAGAGGTATACAGGTGGTTCTTGTCTGACTGGGGACACTGATTCATGGATGATGATTGCCTGATGATGATTTACCATGACGACAGAACCTTGTCCTTTTCACTCTTCTGAGGAATAGTAGAGATAGGAAGTAGATTAGGGTTTGGTTTGTGCAGGGGTTGGGCCATGGGTAGGCAGGCACGCCAGCCCACATGTTAATAGATCATTGGCTGGCTTCCCAATCCGAAAGCACCCAAAGACAGTTGGGTGTTTTATACCATTTAGTTGAGGTATTCGTCCATTGCATGGTTCCACTATATGCAAGGAGAGCTTCAAACTGGCAATAGACATGAAAGGAAGAATTATGTAACTTATACAATGTTATATGACTAGTTCAATTCCCATTCAATGTTCAATGTTGACCGATATGGCAGATCTGTGCAATGAGTGAATGCCCCTGTTAATAAGTAACATTACATCCACCTGAAGCTGGCCGGTCAAGTGTAGATCCGTCGGAACAATACGGAATAAATGTTAACCTCATTGTGACATCATCCAAGCAGCAAAGTTCATTTCCCATTGAAAAAGCGTTATCCGACGGATCTGCAGTTGACCATTCTGTAAATTTTGATTAGTGAATTTCCAGGTGAAAGTTTGAGACAATGTTTAATAGTACAAGTGCAGACACAGAAAAGATGTGCAAGTTTTTATTCTTGCTGCAAAACATTCACATCATTTGAACCTTCCAAAATCCAATCATTAATGCTAGGCAAAGTTAGAACATTTGTGCTTGCTTTCTGGCAAGACTATGACAATCTGTGAAAGTTGTGTGTTTGTTAGAAAACTAGGTATGATGAGAGGAGTATTGGCTAAACTATAAACTGCCCTAGTCAGTCAGCCCTGGATTCGAAGTATGAATCACTGGCCACTCTTATGTCTACTTTCAGGAAATCTTGTTTCCCCTTTTCACCCCATTTTAGAGGGATTATGTCGGACTATTGAAAGACACTTCAATCAGAGTTCCGGAGGTCGTAGAGGTCATCGCCAGAACATGTTACTGATGAAGATAAACCTGTTACACATACTTGTTTGTGGTTGTGTAGTTTGTATGTACTTGTATATCAGGTGCTTTAGGTGTGTCTGTCTATCTGTCTGTCCGCCTACCTTTCACATTAAATAAGTCATTGTTGCGTTTTCTATAATATTGTTGTCCTAACACTAGGATCCACAACATGCTCATCTATCAGGGGAACAGTTCTTACACCCCAGTACATTTGTACATTCATTGAATGACCTTTGAAGATTTGGGTACAAAAACTCATACTCTGCAACTTGAGGTCAAATTTTGCACTATTATTATGTAATTGAGGTTATTGGACTATGCCATTGGGATGAGGCTCTTGTGGTCCATAGTGTAAACAGAGCTTCAAGTCAGGTTGATGATCTGTGGGTTGATGGTGAAGATCTTTCTGGTTCTGCTGCAATACCATCCTTGTGGCCAATTCATATGTTTATGGAAGTTTGACATTCCCATACCTTCCAAACTCTCATGAAATCTTTTAGAAACTGATCCTACCAGTACATTGTTGTACCTGCTATTATACTGATCTTGTTGCAACATTGAGTTTGGATCCATCAAATACCGTAGAATTCCGTCTAGAAGCATATATGCCTCTAAACGAGGGTTTTTTAAACGAAAGATATGAAAGGCCAATACCCTTCTCAAAAACATTGCAATAGATTGGTCTTACAAATATACATGTTTGTACAGCCGCCTTTATCAGTAATAATATAGTTGTTCAAACTCCAAATAACATTTTTGTTGAGAGTGTCTGCCTCTTGTCTCTTGTGTCAAAAAAACCTCGTTATGCTTGTAGACGGAATTTTACGGTATTTGGTGAAGTCTCTCAGAACAATCATGGGAATGCAATTTCAAGCCAAATCTTTGCTGGTGCCAGAGCTCCAGCCTATACATGTGTATGTTACTTACTCACCTTTGGGGCTTTAACTCAACTGTACAGGCATATCCCACAATACTCTGATATGAAGTCAAGAATCTTGCTGCAATTTTCAGACCAAAAATTGTGTTATTTCACGGCACAAATTAGTAAAATGGCGGTAATCAATAACAATAACTTGCACCATTTGTTTTACGGTAATTGTGTGAAATCGTCTGGATTTGTGTTGGGCCTCAGTACTTTTTCTCGGAAGCTCACACTACCTCCAAAAATTACCTCGGCCCAAAACAAACCAATCCGATTTCCTGCAATGACCTCAAAACAGATAGCGCGCATTTATTAATTATCTAAACAGAGCACTTGGAGTCTTCAAGTATTTTGAATTTGAGTGATCTTTTCAGCATTACGGATATTACATGTCAAAACAGTAATTGACACATAAATGAAAATTTGATGACTTCTGACCAATATGGCTGCCTCTGGCATTTGGTACGTGAATTTGAAAAAATTTAATTAATAAATTACAATGAACCTTACGTATTTTGAGTCCCGAAGAAAACTCTAGGTAAATGTTCACTTGATACCAATGGTATAACATTGGCACATTATGATGATACCTCATACAATTAAGACTCCCTGTTTATATTGGCTATTTAATTGTCACAAATCTGTCATCAATATTTTCAACACGCAATTAGTAGTACACTATGGAGTGTGGCTGGTCAGCAGTGTAATAGCCAACGAGTATGTGCTAATGACCGCACGCATAATAGATCTCTTAAACAAGACCTTGACGAAGTCGCATTGCTTATGTCGCATACGTGTATCTGTACATAAACAGATGCCATGGCGTGATTTAGGTCAGCGAGTGACGTACCACAAGTGCGCAATTGTATTTGCCAAATTCATTGCTGCACTGGCTTCTTAAGTTCATTTGACATTTAAAATTCAGATAGTTCAACAGATAAATAACCTTGACAATATCACCCAATCAGGTACAGTCGGTGTAGGCATTAGCGATCATCAGTTTCTTATTTATTGCACTAGAAAGACAAAGAAGGTGAAGTTCAATAAACACAACGTGGTCAACGTGCGTTCTCTTAAGAATTACAGCAAAGATGATCTGCTGGTTGCACTGGCTGATACTGACTGGTCACATGTTTATTGCAGTGATGTGGATTCTGCTTGGAATGTATTTAAAATGAACTTGTTGAGTGTCATTGACAAAATAGCTCCTGTCAAAGAGGTTCGAATAAAAAATAAAACCGAACCATGGATGAATAATGACATCTTGGATAACATCCATTACAAGAGATAAGCTTTTGCACAATTTTAAACATGATAACAATCCTGAGGTTTACACAAAGTTCTGTAAAATCAGAAATCAAATTCAACGGGATATAAAGAAGGCAAAAGCTTCATATTTTTCTAACAAAATTGAAGAAAACAAAAACAATCCTAAAGGTCTTTGGAAACAGTTTAAATCTCTTGGCTACAGCTCCAAAGGTAAAGATCATTCTCAAATTGTTTTAACTGTGAATGGTGAGAAGTGTTTTAATTCTAAAAAAGTTGCCAATTGTTTTAATGATTTTTACACTACTGTTGCTGGCAACCTAGTGAAAGATCTCCCACCATCGAAAGGTCTTTTTTCGACTGAGTCTGAAGTTTTTAAAAATTATTATAAAGAAAAGGATGTGAAACCAAACAGTTTTAGACTCTCATCCATCACTTCTGATTTTGTTTTTAAAGAACTCTGTTCATTAAACACATCTAAAAGTACTGGGCTCGATGGTATCCCAGCAAGATTTCTTAGGGATGGAGCCTTGGTCATCAAAGATCATTTAACGCACATTATCAATTTATCTATCAGTTCAAGTTCAGTTCCAACCGAATTTAAAATGGCTCGTGTTAAACCACTTTTTAAGAAAAATGTAAGAACAGAAGTTGGTAACTATCGTCCTGTGAGCATTCTTAGTGTCACTTCCAAGATCCTTGAGAGGGCCGTCTATGTCCAGCTTGAGAACTACTTAACAAAGAATAACATCCTTTACAGCTTCCAGTCTGGATTTAGGGGGCTTTTCTCGACGGACACATGTTTGACTCACCTTACTGACTATATTCATAGTCAGACCGCTTCTGGCAATTTTACTGGTATGGTTTTGATTGATCTGCAAAAGGCTTTCGACACTGTTGACCATGTCATTCTTTTGAAAAAATTAGAGGCCTTGGGAGTGTCCTCGGTTGAGTGGTTTAAATCTTATTTAACTGGTAGGAGGCAAATCGTCAATGTCAACCAGGTTGATTCTGCCCCACTTGATATTTCATGTGGAGTTCCGCAAGGCAGTATCCTTGGTCCACTCCTCTTTCTCTGCTATGTGAATGACATGCCCACCAGTGTCGACTGCAAATCACTTTTATACGCTGATGACAGTGTCTTGCTTGTTTCTGATAAAGATCCCCAAAATATCGCTGATAAACTGAGTCTCGAATTAGACTCTTGCAGGCAATGGATGATAGATAATAAGCTCTCCCTTCATCTTGGTAAAACTGAGGCCATCTTATTTGGTACCAAAAGGAAGCTAAATTCAGTTGATAGTTTTACTGTTGCTTGCAATGGAGAGCTAATTAATACCTCTCTGTCTGTGAAATATTTAGGGTCACCCTCGATAACACTCTTTCCGTGAATCAATTGCTTCTAATATTATCAAAAAAGCAAACGGAGACTCAAATTCTTGTACAGACATGCAGACTTTTTATGCATGAAAACACGCAAGACACTGTGTTCAGCTTTAATTCTTTGTCATTTCGATTATGCATGTTCTTCATGGTATACAGGGTTATCTAAAACTACAAAAACAAATTACAAATTATGCAAAACAAGATCGTTCGTTTTATTTTGGATGTGGGGCCACGTACTCATATTGGGCAGAAAGAATTGGATTTGGTGGGTATGCTATCCAGTCAAGACAGAGTAGTTCAATTAAAACTTAGTCATGTTTTTAAAATTTTCCATAACTGTTGTCCTGAATATATGAAAATGCATTTTACTAGAGTATCATCTCTTCATAATTACAGTACCAGGGGTAGTCCATTCAACTTTAAGGTTCCTCACTCCAAGGGCCAAAATAGCCTCACTTTCTTTAATAGTGCAATTCATCATTGGAACTCACTGCCAAATGAAACCAAGAACATCAATGATTTTAAATTGTACAAACAATCTGTCAAACAGTTTTTAGCTGATCAAGGGTCCATTTGATTTTTAGAGTTTGAGCTGGTCTCACATTTCTGCTTTTTCCGTCCTTTTTGCACGTTGTCTCTGTTCTTGTTTTTGTATGGCAGTTTGTTCCTATATTTCTTTTTGCTTGTAAAGGACCCCAATGGAAATAAGCTTTTCCCAAGGCTTTTGGGCTATCCTTGGTACTTGTGTTGATTTGTAATTTCGTTATACAATTTTGATGTGCAATATATTTTATTTTGTTATAATAATACTGTATATGTAGTGTAATTTGTATGTTATTCTTATAGTACCAAATAAAATCAATCAATCAATCATAAATTTCAATGAGAAAAAAATCTTCTTTTTTTCTCTTGATTTCAAGAATTAGACAACTAACTTGAGTGTTTTCATCTCTTGCTTGTCGGTCACAATATGAGTAGATACCATACATCTTTGCAGATATTTAACAGAAAAAAGAGAAACATCACAAGAATCACTGCCTCAGATTTAACATTGTAAACATTGCTGCAAAAATATAACATTAATTTTTCTTCAAGAAATAATTGATGCTCAATACATGCAATGCTACCAGGGTTTGTCCTTCAGTCAGATGATACACCCACTAGTTCTTCACTGGAATCATGGAAGGGTCTTTGGACACTCTGAAGAACCATTGGTTCTCTGAAAAAAGCTACAGAACATTTCATGGTTGACCAATGTTTTTATTTTTATTTTTATTTTCAAGAACCTTTATGAGGGTGCAAGGGTAAGACTAGAGTTCCATCTGGGTGACAAGAACCCTTATACCACAATATAAGTAGATCCACCAGTATATCTTATACCACCTGTTCTGTGTGTGGATGATGATGTTGGCGATCTTCAACTTGTTTGTCAAGTTGAGATGTAAAGACATTGCTATTTGGGTAGGAAGCATACACTGTTTCAGATCTAGTTTATGGTTGAACCGCTATAATAATTCTGTCTGATTGAACTGATTGTGATGAAGTGTACAAGTCTCAAATAATATCTTCTTTGTTCGCTTCTCAACAGAATAGCGCATTTTGATATCAAGACCCACGCCTACTACAGGCCACTATATATCCTAAGGGTAGCCGTTTGCTGTGAACATCAACTTATAGTTGTGTGACTACAAGAAGAACTTGTGTCAAGTAAAGATCAATTGCTGCTTCAAGTAAATTGCATATTGGTGTTGTTATGAACCTTTTACTTAGGACACAAGAAAGCAGATTAATTGAAATTATGCAAGTGGCAGCTATGCTTGTCTGCACACATGAAAATGTTCCTGTAGCTTCATTTAAATTAAGAGAACTTGAAGTAAAGCATGAAAAATGGGGGAGAGAAACGGAGAAAAGAATGTGCGTGGGAATAAACTGGAGGACACACACATACATAAGTACAATAAGTGAAATAAAAGTAATATTGATCATATTTGGTATGTTTTGTGGGTCATTCAACTTCAAACTTTGTAGGCTACATTTTGTGTGTCTATATTTCTCTTGTTGTGGGAATTGGGGCTAGTTTGTGTCAAGGATCAAGATTTTGATCATATTTTGGCAGGGGTGATTATGAATAGAATTCAATTTTGAGCTATTGTGTAATGAGATGTGATGGATACTGGTGGTGAGGTTTACAAACAGGTACCAAACCAAATAAACAAATCAAGAAAACAATAGCACATTTTTTTACAAAGGCAGAGTTTTGATAAGAGTAATATTAGTAGGAAAAATGCTCCTTTCTTATTGGGAAGTGTGTCAACTTTTATACAGTGAGTGTCAACTTGAATATTGCTTAGTGAGATCACATGTTGAAATTTTATACAAAAACTCAAGTATCGGAACGAACTTAATGTATCCAACCCAGTGCACTGTGATTTTTTGGTTTACTCAAATCACTATCAACACCAAGAGTTAAACGAATATCCCCAGTTAGTCTTTTGCGTCTTTGTTCGCTCGCCACAAAACCCATTTTTCACTTGCATTGTAAAAGAGCAGTAGCGTGAACAAGGCAATTGAAGGAGTCGCGAGCTAGGGGAAGCGTCTAACAACGCCACCATTGTGTTGGGGTATAGTAGCAGGTCGTTATAATGTAGGTGAGCCTTGCTTGCACATGTTCCTTTTGATGCAAGGTATTATTAACTGACATCTGCATATCTGATTTCTTGAGTAGGAATAATGGAGGAGAATTTGAAGAGATGGGTAAAGGAAAGAGAGGGAAGTGTCACTGTTTTGTAGGATTTTAGTTCGATTCTATAACTGACATGATTTATTTCGCTAAATTGATTGAAAAATAAAGTTGATTGACAGTTTTAAGCGAATAAATAGTAGAAAAATCAAGTTAATTGACAGTTAAGTGAATAAATAGTAGAAAAATAAAGTTGATTGGCAGTTTAAGCAATTCTCTTTAAAGATTTTTGGAAATGGTTAAATATCAGTATCATTCTTGACTTACCTGGTCAATGGTACCGCTCAACATAACCTCAACCTTTAATGTGCTTGGTATAATCAGCCTCTCTACAAAGATACTACACTCAATTAACAAGAAAACATTAATTGTTTTGTTAGAAAACATATTTCACTTGAGTGTATATACATAATAATAATAACAGAGGAAGTGTGTTTTCCCGCTTTATACTATATAGAATAATAGGGTACCAAGTTGTTCCATTTTGTTGATCGTTGGTGTTTTCAGTCACCACTGGTAGTATTTTATTGAGAAATGGGATTTAAAGGTAAATGTTTTTGGGGGAAATGGTACTCAAGGTACTGCCAACCAATAAAGTATAATGAATTGCTACTTTCTTTTAACAATGTAACAATGTTTATAAACTATAAACTTTTTACAGAGTTTCAAAGAAAGAAGACAATTTACTATTAAAGGTATAGTATATTGTCATAGAAATTTAGAATGAATACAACTAAACCAACTCAATATGGTGCTTTCTAAATATAGCCTACTCGAGTCCATTATAGCCCTATCCCACAGACACAATTCTTTTAACCTTTAACCCTCCAAGTGTATTACACACTCCTTATTATAATCCTGTGAGATATAGGTATCAAATCGATACCCAACAATATGGGGTACACACTTAAAACTACGGGGTCAAAAAATGACCCAAACGGGGTCATTTTTGACCCCAGCATAGTTATCAACTAAACACCATACCACTAACGGGTCATTTTGACCCCATTGGTCGGGTCATTGCAATGACTACGTATTTGGGTCAAATAGTAACCCCATTGGGGTCAAAATATTACCACATTTCGGGTCAAATGAAATGACCCCTTCAAAAGGGTTACCTTATTGGGTTACTTAATGACCTCATTTCGGGGTCAAATGAAATGACCCATTTGAAAGGGTTGTTTTATAGGGTTACTCAATAACCACATTTAGGGGTTGTTTGGATTTTTTAGTAGGCCTATGGTCATGCTGGTCCCACCAGGACATAAGTGTGTTTCTGCACAGAGAAAGCATTACATAAACAGCAAACTGCAAAATGCATCTGTGTATCACACTCACACACAGTCAGTCATCGCCTATGACAGTTCACGTATTATAAGCTTACATGATATAAGCTTATAACAACTGCAGCCAAGACACCAGCCACGACAGCATGAAATTGGAATGAATCTGCGTGCATAGACAAGGGTCTATACATCCTTGCAGTCTCACTTTACAACTAACTTTTCATATTCCATCATGCAGACAAGCACACACGACAATCCGCTGAGCTGCACAATCAGAACAAATATGGCGCTGATGTGACCACGTGAGCCGATGCACACCGTGTGTGCAAATAGTTCAAATGCAAGTCATTATAAAGTTGACAAATTGGGTAACTTCGGTCAAAAAATTAGTTTTATTTATTAATCAACAAACATTAATTGCAGCTCATGTTTAAACTCATTTATGAATTGAGATTTTCAAAGCGGAAGATTGAAACTGATATCAATGCGCGACGGTATCGGCAAAATGACCACTAAGTTTTTGACCACGTTCATCAAGGCTAAAATGACCTCGTGAATGTGGTCAAATTAAAACAGTACAACCCCCTTGAAGGGTCAAAACAACCCCAAACGTGGTCAATTCAAAATGACCACGGAAAATATAACCCCGTAGTTTTTAGTGTGTAGAGATGGATAAATTCAAACTGTTTGCAGTAAATTGAACTTAGTTGATATGATGAGGCTGTTTTAGTCACATAATGCAAAGTATTTAGTTTGTAAATTTGTTGCAAACACCCACACAGTTTCTACATTTGTATGCAATAGCTATGCCACCAGTCTGAAACTTTTTCAAAGAGTTCAAAAGGTCTTGTTTACTCTATTTATGTAAAGAATCTAACAGTTCATAAACTTTAAGGGTATAATTTGTAGTTTTAATATGTGATCAATTTTCCATACAATACAAAAGTTTTCTGTCACAGATTTTTGGTGACCTTAGAAGCAAAAACACTTATAAAAGTAATTTGTATATTAAAATCACTGTATCATTTACATTTTTCAGTCAAATTTTCATAAAAACATTCATATATTTATTTATTTATTTCTTGTTTGCCAGACAGTCCATGGAATTTGCAACTGATATAATTATTATTGGGTGAAATAACCTTAACTGCAAAATTTGGCACCTTAACTGTGCCTTTGGTATTTTGTTGACCACATTTGAATTGTATTCTACATGTTCAAGCCCACATTCATTCCTTTTGACCCATAGATTGGTAAACATTGAATATAGCAGGTCTGCTGAGTCATCTGTGAATCCAATTGCAAAATTATTGGAGAAA
This sequence comes from Amphiura filiformis, assembly GCF_039555335.1. Taxonomy (NCBI): domain Eukaryota; kingdom Metazoa; phylum Echinodermata; class Ophiuroidea; order Amphilepidida; family Amphiuridae; genus Amphiura; species Amphiura filiformis. The sequence goes on along the minus strand of NC_092642.1, from coordinate 6,072,197 downwards.
GAAGAATCATTTTATGCACAACAAAATCTATAATTTGACACTGATAAATCTGTGTTTAAAGTATACCAAGTCAAATTGTGACATTTCTATTTTTGTAGATTGACAGAATAATGTAAAGAATTGTCAAGTCATAAAATGGTGGTGAAATTTTGTGCAGCGTACCATAAACTATATGGTACAATTTTACTCCACAAGTAAATAAAAATTCCTTTAAAAAGGAAATGGGCATAGTAACGAAAAGTGCCCATAATGTTGGGTATATTCACTAAATTAACAGTGAACAGGTAAGTAGATACTGTCAGGTGGTTTTGAAGCATTAGAAGTATCTACAAGTACTAATAACATAGACACTTCAAGCATTTGGAATTGAGTGAATGAACCTTGAGAATACTCTGTCCTGCAGAGGGGGGGTGCTCTTTTTATGTTTTAAACATATTAATTGAGTAGGGCAAAGAACACTGATCCATATGCCTTTTGTTTGAAGCTAATCGGACATACGGTTTTCATAATACATACATTTTAAATGTCTTTGTATTGTATTGTTTTTATCAATAATCAATACAGTTAATGAGCTAATATGACTTGAAAGTGCTCATTAATATGTAATTTTTGCCAATATTTTGCTAAATCCAATGCATAAATGTTCATAACATTTTTATTTAACAGAATATTGGTTTCAAACTTGGTCAAAGTGTTCCTAATGACTTCCAGATAATTTATGCATAATTAATGAGCTAGCCGCCCTAATTTGCATAATTAATTAGCATTTATGCAAATTAGCTCATTAATTATGCAAATATGCAAATGGGGGGGCGGCTTCACTATATAATACATTAGAACATATATTAGAAACACTTTGACCAAGTTTCATGGCAAAAGTATGCAAAATAAAAGTACCATGCACATTTATGCATTGATTTTTAGCAAAATATTGGCAAAAATTACATATTAATGAGCCTTTACAGTCCTTTTAGCTCATTAACTATATTGATTATTGATAAAAACAATAAGATACAAAGAAAATATAATTTGATGTAGTATAGAAACCGTATGTCCGATTTGCTTCAAACAAAAGGCATATTGATCAGTGTACTTTTACCCTACTCAATTAATCTGTTTAAAACATGCTCAAAGCATTTCCTTATTTCTAGAAAATGCATCCAATACCACCTTAAGCCATAGGTCAGAGAGCCATATCCTCATATCTTGCAGTCTATTTCAAAAAGAGTAGGGTGATAACCCTTGACTGTTCCAATCCATCCCAGTGCTATTTGAATATCCACAATCTTACTACAGACATGTCTAATGTAGTGAACTCAATCTATAAACAGCAGTGCTTTGAGAATAGGTAAAAAGGGCTATGAATGTATGTAGGCAAATGTATAAAATATTTGATTCGGTCTGTTTTCAAAGTAAAAAAGAGTATCTACAAGTTATTAACAAAGCTGATACCGGTACTAAGGAGTGCAGGATTGACAACTTGGCAGTGTGACATGATAGTATTTCAAAAGGTGCAGTATCATGATTGATAGATAGAATATGTAAACAAATTTGTGAACAATCACTAGAGCAAGAGATATGAACTTGAACTTTATTGATCTCCGTAACAAATATATTATACATAAAAAATACATTAGGGTGTAATGGTGTTGAATTGTATGGAGTTCACTGTGATTTGCAATAATTTAATATGCTTTGAAAGTTTGATAAATGGTGTTGAAGGAACTTGAAGTAGAATAAGCTTGCATAATAAAAAAGGGAAATGGATACGTTTCTCAACTTTATTTGCAATTTAAATGAACTATCAAAAGTCAATTAATGTGTTTTATAGTTTGTCTCGTCTCTAGTTGAGAGTAACACCAGGTTGGATTTTGCCGTTACAGATTCAAATCTCGTGCACTACCCTAATTCCAGCGGGCGTATACATATATGTAGAAGGGCAATTTGTCAATATGCTGGCGATGCAGTCGCATAAATGCACTGATTTGAATATGCCACTGCGAAATCCAACATGGCGTTACTCTCAACTTGAGACAAGACACACTATAGGCCTATATAAATGTGTATCTGGTGGTGGAGCAATTAAAAATAGAAACATGATTTCTATTGTGCTAACATTTTTATCCACAGAACTTTATAATAAACAATTTTGTTTGTGCCCCAATCTACTTCTATACAAATGTCAATCTATCACACTGCCTTGCTTTTATATATTTGTATATGAATACCACAGGAAGTCCCTCTTCATACTAATTTGTCACTTTCAGTTCTGAAATCAACTAAATATAACACCATCAATTCAATGCAATGTATAAATAAAATCCTGTTTTGTGTATTCCTTCCCTCAATGATGTATGCAGTAATTGCCCACCTACACACATTGGCTATTGTCATAGATTTCCTGTAGTGAATGCCGATAAACATGTAGTAGAATTATACACTGTCACAGACAATTAACAATATCTTGTTTTTCCTTCTCTCTTTTTCTCTTGCATGGTGTCATCTGCCTGCTCATTTGTGCTGGGTATTCAACCTGTTGTGTTGCTATGATGATGATGATGATTTCACCTCTTGGTTACTGAACCCAACAGGTAAGCATGATTCATTATTACTAGTATATAGAATTATGCAGATCACAATAAGTGGATATTTTATGCAGCTTATAAGTTCACACATTGGCCCACTTCTTAAGGGGGTACTACACTGGTGATGTGGTCGACATGCCTTATGTCGACATAATGTCGACGTCGGTACGTATGCTCACATGTCGACATCAAAAAATCATGTCGACAAAAAATTTTTTTTTTTTTTTTTTTTAGTTTTCAAAAAATATTTTTGGCCAGAAAAGCAAGTTATAGGCCCAAACTGACTTGTTATTCAAGGTTGGAAACCAGAGAAATACTGCTACCCGGTAAAAAAAAAAATGCCATTTTTTTTTACAAAGTTGGATGAACTTGTACATTTTGATTACCTTTGCTTCTATTGAACAGTCAGGGACACATTGAATTAGTATGCATTGCTAGCTGTTCAATAGAAACAAAAGTAATTAAAATGTACAACTTTTTCCAACTTTGTAAAAAAAAAATTGGCATTTTGTTTGTTTTTGAGTAGCAGTATTTCTCTGGTTTCCAACCTTGAATAACAAGTCAGTTTGGGCCTATAACTTGATTTTCTGGCCAAAAATATTTTTGAAAATTAAAAAAAAAAAACAATTTTTTAATTTTTTTTAAGAATTTTTTTATGTCGACACACTGTCGACGCCGGTATCTGAATTATATCGACATGTCGACAATAAAAAACGGTGCCGACCACATCACTATACTACACCCCTGTCCAATTTTGTGCCTATTTTTGCATTTTTCTCAAAAATCATAGCGCATTGGTGACAAGTAAGATATGTATATTATAGGGCCAAGGACTACAACTACTGCACTGGAAATTTTTATTTTAAAGTACAGACAACAGTTGTGGAGTTACAGTCAAAAATGAGGGAAAACCAGTATTTGATCAATAAATCAATAATTACTTGCCTTGAGTTGCTGAATTTCCAATGCAGTAGTTGTAGTCCTTGCCCCTATAATATACAAATCTTACTTGTCACCAATGCACTATAATTATTGAGAAAAATGCAAAAATAGGCACAAAATTGGACAGGGGTGTAGTACCCCCTTAACCTTATGAACATTGAAACATATTGTGTGTGTGCTTATGTTGATTGAAATGAATTTTAAAATAGGTGAAAATGTTTCAAAACCAGAAGTTTTGAAGAATTAATTTCATAGAAATTACTACTCATAGTAAGCACATTCAATCTGCTTTGTAGAAATGTTCAACTTGAATACAAAATGTTTTGCCCTTTATGGGATTTGTTTTGTCAGCAGAACCCAAATACCTGCAATACCTATCTGTGATACCATGTGATATCTCCATGATGTTTTGTAGAAGAACCCAAAATATATTAAAATTCTATAAAAGCTATTTGTTATGGATACCAATATCATTATCAGTCGATATAACAAAACAAGTTGAAAGCAATAAAACATCAAAGAGCAAATGCTAGATCATATCAAAAAGAGTAGGGTCATTTGGCTCCATTGACCATCCCATTCAAATTATCAAGAGAGGGCAGTATTTATTTTAATAATAGAGATGCACGTAGAACTGGATGAGTTGAAACAAAAGAAGACAATCACATGCAAGCCTAGCCTACCTGTATATTTTATAGGCCTACATGGAAATACCACAAACTCAAGTTAATTTTAGAGCAGTAAGGTGAGTCTGTAGGCCCAGGGAGTGACTTTAGTGAGAAAAACAATTTATTGGCATCCATACAAACAGACCACCCACTTTGAAATGATGTAGGGAAGTAAACATAACTTGACAATAAGACTTCATTTATAGAAAACCCTATTCACGGTATTCACCTCTCAAATTTGTTTACAAATCTGCATATTTTGCTGCATTTGGTTATCTATTATGTGTATGTAGATATTTCCTTTGTAATGAAATATTTTCTGTGGTAATGGGCATAATATAAATGATGATGATAGTGATGACAAAAGGACACTGTAGCCACAAGATTGTAGACCTATTTTTGTTTTGTAGCTAAAATGATGTGCATGGCCTAGAATGCTTTGATTGATGTCAAAGTGTTCAATATGCCTGGGACCTATTCGCCAGTGAGGTGTAATCCGATTATCACTATGTCAACTGGATCATGCTTTTGAGTTCTGCACCTCGATCGAAATAATCGCAACACAAAGTCTATGGCATGTGCTACCAATTCAAAAAGATGCATGATCCAGTTACCAAGGAGTTATGTAACCACTTCACTGGTGAATAGTTACTGCATCAGAAGAACTGAGAAAAATGAAGACTGATTAATTTGCCAGCCAAAATGTTGAACAAATTGGATTGGTATTGAATAAAAGTTAGGTATGCTTTTGCAGCGCCCACTCCCTGAACTCCAAACTCATGGTTGTGAGACTTTTATTATAGGCCTACATGAATGAAGTTTTGCATAAAGTTATTGCACTAGACGAAATGAGAAAAGGTGAATATTCGCTTTCTTGATTTCTAGCCAAAAGTTTGCATTATTAATAGTATAGGTATTTAACAAAAGCTACATGTAGGTATGTGTTGCAAGTTCCCCTCCCCTTACCATATTTTATAACTCCAATCATTCTCTTGGTCGGGCTGACGTCACAAAGGGGAAATAGCCTTGTAAAACCAGTGTGCGCATGTGCAGTTCCCCTTTCTCGAGCTGGTTGCTATGCGTGCGCTTGTGCAAAGGGGACGAAGGGGACAATGTTCCCAGATGTCCGACCGAGTGAATAGGGTTGGAAGTCTTTAGGCCAGGGGCTCTCAATAGGCAGCTCGTGGGCCAGATTGTGGCTGGCCCTTGAACAGCTGTGAAATGTACAGTAAACATAGCAAACCAAGGTGGCCCTCAAACACAAGTCTTTGAAATGATTTTGGCCCTCCATGGCTTGTGAGCAAGAATTCAGCTTCGAAGTGGTTACATAATTCTCTTGTTACCGGATCACGCTATTTTGGTATGCCTTCGAGTGCCATATACTTTGTGTGGTGATTGTTTCGATCGTGGTTCATAACTCAAGCGTGTGATCCTGTTCACATAGTAACATTACGTAACTTCGCTGGCGAATTGAGAAGCCTGTAGCTAGCTCAGTTTGTCTGACAGCAGGGATGGTTTTATTCCATTTTGGGCCCATTTCACAAAGAAGAATAATCGATCTTACCATTGATTTAAAGGAGTATTTCGTGATCCTAGCATCCTCTTTTATGACATTTTCAGTACATATCCACGAAAAAGCATATTCCCAAAATTTCAGTTGATTCCGATATTGCGTTTTGCGAGTTATGCATGATTATGTGTATTACACTGCTCCATTGACAATATGTTGTAATTTCGTTCTGGTGCACCAGAACAAAATTCAAATTTCACGATATCTTTGCTAAACGAATTAATCTGCAAGAAATATTTTGTACATAAACATTATGTAGCCAGAGGTTTCCAGTGATATAAAAATCTCAACTTTTTTGAGAAAAGTGGGGGATGAGGCTGTGGATCACGAAATGCCCCTTTAATGAGGGCTTATGTGTGGTAAATGAATCGCAAGATCGATCTTAAAAATTTGTGAAATAGGGCCCTGGCTTAACCCCCTGAGTACTACCTGCCGATCTAACATTGCCTCTGATTGGTCAATTACATGATATCTTCACTTTAATCACCAATCAGATTGGAGCTTTGCAAATAATTCACCCCAATTTTTTTGTGTAGTGAAATTATTCTACAATGTTGCTGATTGGTCCAATTGATAACGAAAACTTCTTTTGAGCCAATCGGCAGGTAGTTCTCATGGGGTCAACCCCTCCAGTACTGAACCAGTGCCAGAAGAGCTCTACTCTAGGCCCACATGAGTAATAACAAATGAAACAAAATCTGCCTTTCTACAAATGCTGTAAAATATATGGTAAGGGGGAAGCGGAATCTCAAGTTTTATTTTGTTCATTGTATGGTTATGATTTAGGTGCTGGCGCTAGATAGCCGTTGTGACCAACACTTGCGGCATTTTTGAAATGGACTAGAATGTAACAGCAGCATCAATATCTCATCTTCATAATTCACACTCATCATCATTAAATTAATTATCATCAATGAAATTAACTTGCGCAGGGAAGAACAAGGTCAATTTCAAATGATCTCATTGAGATATTGAAAAGGCTATTTATAATAATATCTCTTTTATAAATTGGTTACAAATTATGCTGGGTAAATATCATGGAAAAGAGTAAGGGAAAATAGCACAAATTTTACAACAATATGAATGGCAATTTTTAATAAATTTAATAAAATTAGTATAATTAATAAATTAATAAGTTGGTCAATGTTATTCTTGGATTGAAAAAAATCTACATATAGTACTGATTCTGAATATATTTTTCTATTTAATAATAAATCAATTGAGAGAAGTCGTAAACAATTATTATTAATATGGTAAATAAAAGTGTTTGTAATTAATTTAAGAACTGATCACAAGCAGTCAAATTTTATGCATGTGTTTGAAATTAAATTACACTATTTCGAAATAAATCTGGCCATGATCTGACTCGCGGAATCTGAAATTCCTTCACAAAATGCGCAGCTTTACCTGCTGCATTCAAAGATTACATCTTTAAAGATTATAGACAAACTTGTTTCTGCGATTTACATTTTTGTAGTGGTGCGTTAGTCTGTGATTAAAACAGATGCCAGCTTGGCCATGACCTTGCTATATAATAGCTGCGTTCAATGCGACAACGAGCTATTGCTAGTTACGCAGCTATGAAGCCTGTTTGGTGATCTGTGAAAGCGTAGTGCACTTTGCGATAACAACTCGTTTGACTGTCTCTGCACAGCCTTGTCCTTGACTGGTTGTATTAGTTGTAATGTACATGTTGACCATTATTAGAATTGTAAGTTATAACACTTGAAAGAATTTCTACACAAATACGCGCACAGCTCGTGAACTTGGCACTACTATAATAGAAATTGCAATAAATGTTGATATATTAATTGGTTGGTGAGTCAAATGATTTTATGTCAATGAATGATGATTTGAGCAAATGAAACATGTCCATAACCAAATTTACAAAGTGTTGTATGGTCGCTAGAGGTTATGCTATCATGCAATTATTGAATAGTCTGTCTGGAATCTTTGACAATAAGCGAGCCTTGAAAATCAACCACCACAGTGCACGCCTTTATCCTCCTCATTGCCGTGTGTGTTGTTACATTCCGGTGTAAACATTTATCTTGATCAAAGGCAGGAAGATAATTATCGGGTAGAATTAATACTTAACCCAATGGTGCGCACATATCTGTGCAATGATGATATCCCCTGCTATTTAATCATAATAATGCATCTATGGATTACAAAATCAAGTAGTAGCGTGTTGTTATTGACAATATGCGTTATCATCTTGAAAAGTGGTATTGTCATCAATCTGAGCCAGCCCTTTTTTTATCGTTATTATTTGGCTTAGTTAAGTGGAGGCATGATGTGCTCCTAATCAGATGTGTAATATAGTGGTTTTGTAAGCCAATCGTGAGCTTTGCACGGCCCCTAAGCAACAAAGATTGCCACTCTAGCTGCGTATATATGCAGTCGTTGCTCGCAGACCCACGATCTGTCGTCATCAAATTTGATGCTTGGCTGAGCTCGACTATTGCTTCTTGGACTAGGGTGGGTCACACACAAAAGACTCAAGCTCTTTGCTTGTTATGGATATTTATTAAAGCATTATGGATTAGGGAACAAACACAAGGTAGTACATGCATACACAGAGTCATAATCGCGCACCCGGTTTCAAATAATGTCTCTTGTGTTATTTTTCAAACGGAAATGGTTGACTTTTCTTTGTGTGTTGTATTTGACAGTTTGCGTAGCAAGTAGTTGTAGTAGGGAAATAAATAATTTGTCACTAATTGAATTGAGTTACCTTTTCAACGGCTGAAATTCTCCACTGATTTTAAATGGCAAATTTTATCAGACGATTTCTGTGTAAATATCACATGGATGTATTTTGGTATGTTTGTGGTGTGGAAGTACATGGATAATCACAAATCAGCTTATAATTAATATTGAACTAATACTTATAGTCTAATTAAGTCATTCATTGTTTGGGAGTTGAAAGCAGATATAATTATGTGGATTAATAAATTCATAATAACCTATCAGGGTCTTGATTTTGGATTGGGTGAGGGTGTGGGGGTGGGATTCCGAAAACATCCCAGAAATACACCAAATTTGATAATAAAAGACCCCAAAGTATACTAATTTATCAATTATTTTCTGTTCAACATTATGGTAAATTCTGAAAAAATTGTTGAAAATTATTGCTAAAAAACAATGAAGCGCCTTTTTCCAAATTTTTGGAGACCATTTGAAATTTTTTTTATTCCATCTCCAAACCAGTTTCCTGAACATTGCGATCTTAAGTTTCACCAAAAGGCATGAAAATATACCCCACACCTGCCGTACATCCCAGTACCCATCTTTCCATAAAAATCATATTTTTGACTCCATAACAAATACTTTCAGTTAATGTTAATATTTTTAAGCTTATAAATTTTTTAAGCTTATCAAAAAACTATGCATTCTTAGAATCGGCATACATTTTGTTGAAAATAGAGTTGTAATGCTGTAAAAGCAGAAATTTTTGTGTGATTTATTTTTCATGCTTTGCCAATTTTGAACTGGTTCTCTTGTTTTTAAATTTGCGATTCTAAGTTTGCTTACATTGACCTATATACAAAAGGAATATATTCGCGCATTGTTATTTTCATGGTAGAAGCTTGGAATGCAAAAAGCGCAAAAATAAACGCAGCACGAAAATTTCCATAATATTTATTTTACAGTACTTGATGAGACCAATCCAGATTGTAAGCTTACATTTCCCCTTTGCATTTGTCTATATCTAGAAATCACCAAGCAGCTGAAACAATTGATTATCATACAAAAAAGCATTACCATTCATGGTTAAATAATGATGATTTGCATAGCCAGAACTGAACGGAATACTAAGTATCAGCAATCCGAAATCTCACATTCTCCTGATTTGATTAATAAAAACAGATAAAACGTTTTGAAATTTTGAAATACAGCTCTAGGGTTTGTTCACATACTGCAAATTTATCAGAATACCTCGAATGTGTTCTGGATTCGTCTGAAGCCTGGGGTCAATCTTCTGATGGCGATTGCACGATTAAGCCCAGGAATAATATCATCTTATTTGACTTTGTCTAAGTCTTTGTGAGTTGAAGATCATCTTTTTGAAAGAAAATACTACGGATGACTGGATAAATGTTTAAAAAAGACAATAAAAACACCAGAATGCATCTGTGTTCAAATGTAACAAATTTTGAACACCAGTTTGTCTGAGCTCATTTCCTTATTTAAATTTTGAACACATCGGACACATTCTGGATTAATTTAGATTTGTTCAGAGTTAAGGAAGAAGAATTGTTATAACAAATATTGCAGTTTCAAGATTTGGCCATTTTCCTTCTGTGATGATGTGCAGTGGTGTAATACAGGCCATATCAAAATGATTGTTCTTAATCCATTTTTGGTGTTTCTGAAAAAGGCGGCCTCTTCCAATTCGCACTATTGGAAATCACTACTTGAGTTTATATAGTTCATTGTTCCAAGTCTGGTCATTTCAAATCAATCCATGGACCACAATGGCCTCATCCCAATGGCATAGTTCAATAACCTCAATTCAACAATCATAGTGCAAAATTTGACCTCAAGTTGCAAAGTATGAGTTTTTGTACCCAAATTTTCAAAGGTCATCCATTGAATGTGCAAATGTATTAGGGTTAAAGACCTGTGCCTTGATAGATGAGTATGTTGTGGATCCTAGTGTAATACCACCAAAAATGGATGGAGAAATGGTGAAAAACAATCATTTTGATACAGCCTGTATATACCAGGTGTAATTGATGGGTGATTGAAGAGAAACATGGGTCGTACAGTTGGACTAGTTGAGATTTTTTTCCATTGGTTCAGTGGCAGATGGTGTGACAAAAAGCTGGATGGAAAGTAGGGGTATAAGTACATGTAGCATTTGACCCATATTTTATAATTAGCTTATTAGATATTCTCTCAATTTTTTTTGTCAAACTTTGTTAAACATGTGAAGACTTGAAAGATATTAGAATTTGTTTAACTAGCTGTCTTTTTGTGACAATGTAATTATGCATTTAAGGGCCTTTGTCTTTTTTTATTTCATTTTAATTTATTTATTGCTGGACTATATTTCTTTTCTTTTTTTCTTGCTTATAAACAGCGACCGGTGACTGTTGAGGCCATAAGTCATAATTATGGTGCAAGAGAATATTTGTCATTCTTAGAAAGTACCAGAAGTGCCTTTTTTTCAGGGAAATTTAGTTCATTATTTGTAGAGAACATGATCACTTGGTTTGGCTATCACTATCATCAGCTAAAATGCTCTCATAGCAAATGCCATAGTGCATGACCTGCATTTAACAATTATGGCTCAAAATTTGACCTAAAGTTGCAGGGCATGAGTTTTGTACTCACCACAGTTCAACGGTCATTATTTAATATACAAGCATATTGGGTTTAAAAAACTGTGTCTTTATGAAAGAGCATGTTTGCGATCCTAGGGTAGGGTCTGACCTTCTTCCTGAGACCTGGGACCTTGTTATCCATGTCTGAGTTCAGAGATTGGTATCGATGTTTAAAACAATTTTGTTATTCAGATTTATGGAAAAAGAGATGAATTATTCAACAGATTGGTCCAATGATATGCAAACATAGTTACAATGTAGATAGATATTGTATGAATTCTTAAGTAGCAGGTTCATGGGTTTGTTTGAATGAAATTTTACCAAACTTGTTTTGGTTTGCTAAGTACCATGTTGAAGTGAATTTAGGAAAAATATTTTGCTATGAACAGGGGAACTAAGTAGTTCAGGTATGTGAACTTTTCTAGCATTTTTTAGCGATTTTTAACTTCTGATTTGACCCTGGGACATTATGTGCTCATGAACTTATCCACAGAAGTGTTAGATTTAGGGTTTGAGTTCATGCCCCAAGGATATTTTTGTTAATTTCTGCATTTCTTACTCATCTCTGAAATCTTTGAAATCAAGAGCATTAAACTTGAAGAAAGAGGTCCCTGGCCGGGGGTATTCAAGTTTGGTTTCGGTAAGGGATGTGAGAATTTGAAAATGAAGCCATCCATGACAATTTTCCTAGAAATTTGGACCCATCGCTATACCAAAAGGCAAAATTTGCTACCAAATTGAATGCAGATTGCGTTTTATCAACTTTTCCCAACATTTTTGGCAAATTTTGAAAATTTTGGCAACAGTAAGGCAAAAATTGGGACATTTTGAAAAATGACCCATAAAAAAATGGTTATTGATACCAAATGGTCAAGAATGCATCATAATTATGTTTGCAGTACATCTGCATACACAAATGTATGGTCAATTGTACTGCCCCCCCCCTCCCCTCGTGGTCCCTTGTTCAAATCTAAGAGCAGTCAAGTCATTCTGTGCAATGAGTATGACACTGAATTACAGTTTGTATCCTTACATTGAAGGTGCAGTAAATGAAGGAAATGAAAAACACCTGAACTTCAGCATGGTAGTTAAACAAAAATAATCCCATGCTATTTAATGTTGATGTGACATAGGTCTTTATGTTTTAATGGAAAGAATATTCATAATCCAATTATCTGTCCTTCACGCTGCGTTTATTGACAAATAAATAACATAATATCAAAGTTGACAAATTGGCGTCAACATTATAATCATGTTATCACACAATCGTAAAAACTCAGATGACAGATCCTGTAGTGAAAACATAACAAATAGTGGTGCTATGTGGTAATAGCTACCTGCAAATGTAATTTCCAATTTAATAACGCTTTGTGTTCATAGGCCAAGACCAGTTATGAGCCTGTGCTCTCTGTGTTGATGAAGATGATGATGATGTTGCATGGCTACCAATTTACACCATTGAGGATGATTCATCAGCTGTGTGATCATCTCTGAAATCAACTCAAATAAAACGCCAAGTTATCAAGCAACCCAAAATCAACCATTCACAAATTATGTCATCGTCGTCTGCTAGTCCTACAGTCTGCTATAACCATGATAACTTGTTCGTTTGTTCACATCGCTCAGGCGTTGATGATTAACCAGTGATGCTCAAAATATGAGGTTGAGCTGTTCTTTTGATTAAATTTTCAGTAGGTGTGCAGAGTGAACGAGGAGCTAAATTTGCAGTGAGGTGAATGAAAATAAATATTATTTTGGTAATATTAGATTATTGACAAAACTGTTGAGTTCTATCAAAGAGGCTGGGAGATTTATTCATTTCCTGTGTTCATGTTAATTTGATGTTCAGCTGTGGTTTCTTTTTCTGTTTTAGCTTGTTAACATGGCATATAATAAAGCAGTGGTTAATATAAACTGATGAATTTATTAATCAGGTTTTTTTTTCAGAATTTAGCCATTTCTGTTCGAATGTTGTAAAATTCTTTCTAGATTTGTTAGTATCACCAGCACCTGTGGTATTTGCATACTCTGCAAAATTAGATCTATTGTTTGTTATGGTCTATTGTATTTTTGTTCTAATTTGATACATGAATAAGCGTCACTTGGTCTGAAAATCATATTTCAGATGTATTGTTTTCAATTAGGTTTAATTGTTAACAATCCATATGTCACAACCTGCTTTATAGTATACAGGCTATAGTGCTTCATGAACAACAGTGTTAATAGACTTATGAAATGAGAGTAAATTAATTCAATTAGAAGTAATAATCAATTAACAAATTAATAATTAATTACCATGGTGTTGGACCACATGGATCTCAGTTGGTGGTGCATGTAATGACACTGGTGGTTAATCTATAGGCCATTGTTGTGAAATTAATTTCAGATATTTTAATTTCACTAATTTACCACTGGAGGATTTTAATTTAATTTGTCACTGATTTAATATTACACTTTTTTGCTTGTTAGGAATTGACAACTGCCATTGTATAATAAGAGACTTGAGTTGTAATTTGCCTACTTTTGTTTTATGCTGTAAAATTACAAAACCTTAATAAAAACCTTAATAACAATGACTCCAGTAAATATATGCACAGATTAATCGGCCCGATTTTGTTGTTAAAATATTTGACAAGGTCTCATCGCAGTGATAAACTGATTCATAATATTACATTCTGAATAATATAGGTCTACACATTAAATCATTTATCGTAGGTTTTTTGTATGGCATTTCACCTAAAATTCAAGTATTCTGCGAAGTGGTCAGTCCCTTGATATTACCGGCCAAGCAGCCAGATTAAAACATTTATCCAGGCATTTATCGCAAGACGCAAGTAAGATATTGTTCCCGTATTAAACCAAAGGACAGATGTATCTTGCAAAAGAGTATTTATCGCTTATTTTGCAAAATAATTTGCGTCATGAAACCTAGTACGATTCAGACAACAAGATTGGAGGAAGAGACAACATAAATAACAATAAATTTAAAAACAAATTTTAAGAAAATTGACAATTTACAAATAACAGATTTTTGTTTTGATGAGGTGTTCAAAATGAAAGCCTGTTTTCTAAACAGTGTGGACAGTTCATATTTGTCAAACACCATAAAATATGAATGATTAATTGTTAGATATATCAGCATAACATAATTTGTGCAAAGCTTAATAGCAATAAAGGGGTATATGAGGTCATATATGATTGGCATTGCTTACCAGGCCTGGAGGCAAACCAATTAATTCAGCTCTGTCCTTACCAACTAACTCTGTGTTGCCATATTGAGAGGCTTATTACTAGTTTATAGAGATGCTTTGCAGACTTTGATACAGGCTATTGAATTTATAAGAAAATGATGAGGACGATTGTTAACCCCTTCATCTCCTGTGTTTTGTTTTGTCCACTTGACAAGTCAAATAAAAATCATTAATTATAAGATAAAACAAATGAAGAATAATTAACAAACAAGTCCGAATAATATCAAACAATACAAACTGTTTTACAAGTTGGATGGAAATTACATATTCTGCTTGGAAGCTACATACAGAATGAATTTAGAGATGAACAATAGAGAGTTCCCGTGTTTTGGGTTACCCGCCATCTTGGAGGGAAACCTAAACTCCGTTTACAATTTTCAGAATACCAACACTCGGCGCAATAATTAGCAAATGTTATTTTGTAGAATGTAGCACCAATAGGGTCATTGACCAAATCAAAGGAATGAGGAATACGGCGGTGCGAATCACGTTATAAACACTATTGTAGTCCGTTCCGCTTGAAAACACGGGAACTCTCTATAAGAGTGCTAACATTCCAAGTATTGTTTCAGCAAGTCTTAAGGTCCATTCGTACTACGCCACAATTGCTTTGCGTTGCATTGCCACACTGCATCATACTGGAAAATACCTTAAATTGCGGTATCACAATTAAGTTAAATACATTTTTAACTTGGAAATTAGTGAGAAAAAGAATTTGATCTAACTTCCACACCAAAATTGTAACATACAAGACCAAGACAAGTTAAAGGTTGGTCTCTCTAACTTTTGTACATTATACTTGCCAAGTAACCCTATGCAATGAACCCATTTTGGGCCTTAAGAAAATTTACTGCAAAACTGATCTGCAAACACAATAAATAAATTTAAAAAAAAAAGAAATCCTGCATTTTGTGTAGACTTTTTTTACTAACATACAAATTTTTTTTAAATTTTTTGGCCCAAATGGCCCAGTTCTATCTCAAAAGGTTGCTAGTTTGAATTTATAATGAAAAACATTAATATTTGAATGCTAAATTAGCATAAAAGTCAAAAACAACTTTGGCAACATTGTCCTCGTTTTAGTGTACTGGGTCATAAATGTTTTAAACCATCTGTCTTGTTGAATTGTTTTAATTATAAGTTGTAAGGTATTGCTGAGAAAACTAAAATGACTTAAATTTGATGATATACAATTTGCATAGATAGTATGTTGGAACTTAGAAATGTAAACAGTGCTTTAGAAATATGGAGAAGTGACCTGTACAGTGTATTTAATATGACAATGTTAATGTAGTTGTGGTACAATTGATAATCTGTTAGTTCTCATTATATAGGCAAGTGTGTATAAGAAGATGAAGGATGTGTTTCTTCCATTGACATTTGTCCAATGGTTCCAAAGTCCACATAAAGTAATGTAGCTTGTGTCATCATTCTACACAGGTGGCATTCACATGGGCCCATATGGTCTACATAGGATTGACTTACACATGTTAAAGACAGTGCAGTGCTGATACATTAATATCTACCATTTGATTGATCGATCAATGAATTTCAAGTGAATAAATTCAAACATAGTAGTGAAAACACAACATCATTTGCAGGAAATTGTCAACTGGTGATTTTCACCGGGGGGGGGGGGGTACTCAAGTTTGGTTTTGGTAGGGACGTGCCGCTGAGAATTTGAAAGTGGACCCATAAATATACCAATTTTTGGACCCATTGATATACCAAAAGTCAAAATTTTCGGACGAATTTGACCCAATTTGTCTTAGTTTTTACAACAATTTTGGCTAGATCAAGGAAAAATTAGGATATTTTCGAAAAAATTGAGAAAATTTTGAAAAAAGGACCCATTCATATACCAAAATAGGCTTTGAAAAAGGGGTCATTGATAGACCAAAAGGCTGAAAATGCTACCCATATTTGCGGCACGTCCCGTATGGTCATTTGTACTGAGTACCCCCGGTTTTCACCTTCCCAGGGTCTTGGTAAAAGGAGTGCATTGATACAGAGTGGACAAAATAAATCAGTCCCAACTTCCATAGAAAATTTGCATTCATGAGTAAAACCTGATTGGTTGTGTACAAATTTGAACCTGTTCCAAATTGCACATTTTGCCATAAATATACATCTTGAAATAGGAAGGATACTGTATAACGGTTTTCTAGGGGTTTAGTTATTTTTGGGAGGGGGGGGGGTATACTGTCAAAATATTTTTACCTCATAGGCTTCAATATATGTAACTGTTTCAAACTGGGAATAAAACTTAGAAACCACAAAACTCTGCACAATAGTTACAATTGCAAACAAATAACCCCATGAAAATAACGTGGTATACTGTAGTAGACCTAATTAGTCGATATAATAGAATACCATTCAATTGGCAATTTGTCATCATAGAAATCATTGGTGACAAATTGAATAATCAATTTTACATGTGGAAATAGTATTGTTAGATATTTTATCTTGTTTATAGTAAAATAAAAATCTTCTATAGCAATAACTTTCAATATTTACAAATTGACAAGGAACTAGGTTGAAACTTTACACCAGGCTTCCTCAAATAGATTTGTTGAAGCGCCACATGAAATAAAAGAAAAATGCAAAGCGCCACTCAATGCTTTAGCACCGCCGGTGGGAGTCAGGGGGGTGTCCCCCCTGTGAAGCTATCGATTTTTTTAAAATTTGAGGTGCAAATGACGCCATTTGGTGCAACATTTTGTACCATTTTAGCCGCCGGTCGAGACATATTTTATTTTTTTAAATATTTTTAAATAATTTAAATGTTTTTTCACAAATCTAAGCGGCGCTGGCGCCACTGGAGGCTCCACGGCGCGCCACAAGTGGCCATGCGCCGCTATTCTATGGAGCCCTGCTTTACACCCTTGTAAATCCTTGTTGATATGATCAAGATCAGAACAGAAGAGAATTATTGCAAGAATGCCAGTACCAAATTATCATATGATGAAATATATAAGTGACCAGATTTAAGGTTAATCTCACTCAATTGTTAATAATTTGCCTTTTTTGTGTGAGAACTTTATACAGGTCAGTTGAAGGTATTCCAGTCAGTAATAGTTCAAAGCTCATAGCCTTGCTGTAATAACGGATGACACTTGTTGTGTAGCATTGAACTATTGCCGGCTTCTTTAGACCATAGCAAGGGATTTTAAAGGACCTCTGTAGATCTATTGAAAGTTTTCTCTCTGCCGTTGCAATGTAAAAGATTCAAGATTCAACATTTGAAGATTTAAATTAAATGTATGTGTTTATTGCATATTATTGTCAAACTGGTGTGGTGCAATGGATGAACTTGTTCTATTTTGTGCTATTTATGCAAATCAGCCCATTTGAGGGGAAATCCCTCATGATTTTTATAAAATAAAAGAGGGGGGGTCAAATACTTTAATATTTCATATATTTTGGTCCGTAAGTTTTGTATAACAAAATTGCTGTCTTTCCCTGAAGAAGGAAATATCACACATTTTAGGAGTTTCAATCAGCATGTTTCATAGGCACAACATCTTTCAAGGGGTTCCTCCCCCTAACCACCACCAAGGGGTTCTGGTTGCCCTAGAATGGGTTCTAGTCAATATTCAGTAAACATAGGTAAATAAAATAGTATGGCTAAATAAAAACTAAGAACAGGGAAAACAAAATTGGAGATGATAGGTGCCATCTATAATAAAGCTATATGGAAAATTACTGAAAAAGGTTAAAAGTTGGAAGTCTAAATTTATGGAACATGGTTTTGTTCAAATGATAGCAACCTGTTGCTATCTTGCTGTTCTGACCACGTAGCCAAGTTTCCATTTCAAGTAATGTTGCCTAAAATAGATTTCAATTTTGCTTGTTTTATTCTTTTCTAGGAATCACATTCTAGTTGTATAAATCATGATACAATGAACATGACATAGTGTTGCTGTGCTTGGTTTTTTTTCTCAATACTTGGCAATGGCAAACAACAATAGCCATGATGATGGTGAAGCCATTGACTGGAATGTTTTTAACCTTTCCCAATTTGTGTAAAAAATATCAAGAAAATAATGGCATACTTCATGTGTCAAATATGTTAAACAAGTACTTCCTTTGAGAACACCCTAGAGGTGATTCCAGGGTTAACATTGGCATTGACAACTAGTTACACAGTTGCCAGAATGTCAAGTTGTTATGCCAATTGGGCTACTTTTAAAGAACTTCACTACTTTAGTGTCGTACGATTTGTAGTCATTTAATTGGTTGATGTAAAAAGTTGGGACTATTTATCTTACCATCATCAAACATGATTTTTAGAATATTTTATTTGGATGTAGATATTAATAAATAAATTTATACGGTGATCTTTAGGTATGTTTATCCCATCAAAATACTCTCATTGACCTGGATAATATTTGGCAACACAGCCAAGTACAGTGATCTCAAGGTACAAGGCTAGGTCTACATTTGTACTTGATAGCTGGCTGCTGGCCTCAAATGACCTTTTCTAGTTACCATGGCAATGTAAGCTTAAATAAGAGAATGGGATAAAAGGAAATGTGAATGTGTGTGGGTGATGGTGGGAGTATGTGTGACATCAGAAGCAGAAGGTCAGGGCAGATGGCCTTAACCTGGGTGGCTGGCTCATTTGCTGCAATTATTTCCTTGCTCACTTTCTCTGACAATTTTAAATGTTACCACATCAAAATGGTTCAATTTTTGCAAAATTTGGTTTCTTGAAAATTTGATAATATGAGGTGATTCAGTGATGGTGATAGGGAGAAGAAATTTCAGTGGGCTGTGGTTTTCCTGTGAAACCTTTCAACAACATTTCAACACTGATGATATTCTGGACTTTGTTGTGCAACATATGACAATGTTATTGGTTTGGATTTCTTCCAAAAAGATTCCGTCCAAATAAATATGCAGAGGTCCAGACTGGAGATAGATGAGAAATGTAGTGAAGGATCCATTGGTAGACAGGTTTAATATGAAAGAAGCTGTTGCATGTTTTAGCGATGCTTTTGACAAGAATTATTAAGATGTTAAATTGTTACCTCTTCTGGGACCATTGTGTTTACAATCAAATCTGAATTTGATTGCGAGTAATATCTCAATTATTTTCTAAACTGCAATTATGATCAATTTTGCCAATTAATTAGTAAAATAAAATATTGCAATGAATTTGAATTGTCTTGTATAGCCCCCTCATCAGCATGCTGTGACTGCTGGACTAAATTGACCAATCTAATCAATAATTATGTTGATAACATTGCTTTATCCTTTTGAAGCCCTGAACTGTATTGATTTTTCACAATAGCCCTATACATACACTCAATGGACAGTTAATGTAATAAATTGTGTGTGTGAAGTAATAAGATTTCAATTTAATCGACTAACTTAAAACAAGATGATGCCTGGCAAAATTATGCTAGAAGGATCCTGCAATATCCATGTCATTGCTGTTAAATAAGGGCCATATTGAATATTGGTAATACGAAACTTATACTGAAACTGACCAAGCGAAATAATTACTAGTAAATAAATGTCACCAATAAGCCCTGGTAAGTCAAACAAATGGATTCAATGTAATTGTATAGAAAGGTACTTAAACTGCTGCCTATACACTGATTATGCATACAGCATTCCAATATTTTGTGTAGTATTGATTTTGTGTTTTGCCTCAGTTACTGATACTTGAAGATGTCTTGTCTCTGTGCATTATGTGGTGTATGCATTAGTATGCAAGCTAGGGCAAGAGGTGAGGGATTTGCAGGCATTGTGGAAGTACTATCTTAGGTTTGGTTGGTTAGGTCTATTGTAATCCACGGTATCCTATTGTTATGTAGGGGGAGGAGAGAGTGTTGATTCTGGTAACAATATCATTGAAATGGTTAGTGTCTGGTTTTGGTGAGATAATCCATATTTTCATTTGTAGTCCAGTTAGTGTGCAGTTAAACAGTTCTCAGCTTCTTGACTGCTGCTGTAAATGAGACACCTCATAAATGATGATGCTGCTGTAGATGTTGCTGTTGATGTACTTCTGCGCAGGAATTGTTTCAACTTTGAGAAGCGATCATCCTACCATTGGAATCAACTTGTAAAGCCATCATTGTAAGGTGGTAGTAATTTGTTAGTTTATCAGATTAGCACAAGTGGCTTGGCAAGCAAGCAAGTGGGCAGCCAGGCAGGTCAGCTAGCTGGCTACATGTACTCAATATTTGAGTTACATGTTGAACTGAAGCAAGCTTGAAGGTCTTCCATTCCAAGAGAGATTTTCAGACACAAGGCTACAGCTAGACCAGAGAGGTGAAGACCAGTTGGAAAACTTTTCAAAGAAAATGTTGTAAGTAGGTTCAACTTTTAAGTAGATAATATTTTTATTGTTTGAACATCTTCATTGTGGTGGCAGTGATGAATAATATTTCTCAAATCAAGAGGTCATAGTATGGTAATGTAGATAAAATCATAGATTCTCAACAATGATGCTATACTTGTGCTTTAAAATGTATCTTTAAATTATAGGCCTACCTGATGAGAAGATGAGAAAATATCATCTTCTATGATTATAACAAACAACTTCAGAAATATTTTAGGCCATTTATGTTTGGCCTACAATGGAAATATGTAACATAATCTAAAGTTAATACTTGTGAACTCTTGGTGTATGACTTGATATACATGTAGCTACTACCAGGGTTGCCAAACCCGCGATTTGGTAGCCCAATTGGGCGACTTTTGAAGATTTTCTCCGCGGCTTTTGACAATTTCCTGTCCCATAGAAACCAATGGTTAAGCAAAAAATTGGGCGACTTTTCAACATTGGCTCCCATGACTTCGCTAGTTTCCTGCCCCATTGAAACCAATGGTTAAGAGAAAAATTGGGCGACTTTTCGATTATTTGACCCGCGATTCGGGCTGAAATCTTTTGGCAACCCTGGCTACTACAGCCTATAAAAAATCAATAACATGATTTTCTAAACTTCCTCCAAAATACCAAACTTGTGCCAAGCTGAAAGTTTGAGAAGATTTCCATCTGGTCTCTCATCACACAGAGGCTGGGCGACCTGGCATGCTTGTGTGTCAGTGTCAAGTATAGGGCGTCAGAGGCTAAAGAACTTTAAGGTCGTGACCCTAGCGTGTCTGCATGGCATCTTTAACATTCCATTCTGGCATAGAGGTAGTGCAGGATGTAAAATGTATAGCTGCTTTGTGGAAATAAATATTTACATTTGAGGGTAAATGTTTAAAATATGAAAAACATTGCTTCAGTTTTTAGTTAGTAATAAAGAAGATTTAATAATATTTGATTACTTGTCATTGAAAAGCAGCTTTTTAAAAAATGAGGAATGAAACCCCAAAGCGCTTGCATAGTTGTGACTTATTTGACAAAAGGCAGCAATTGTATGATGGTTTCATGTATTGTACATTATGTTGTTCTCTTGTAGATCAGATTCAAAGCAAAGCAAGAGTTTGAATAATTATGTCTTGCTAGAAGTTGTGATATACTTATCACCAGTAAAGTAGGCTGATAAAAAATACAGGAAATATCAAAGGTCATATTTTCAAGTTGGCCTGAATGCAGTTTAAGTTTTGTGTGTATTGAATGTGTGTTTGTTGTGTGTTGATGTTTGATCTAGTGGATCTGAATGGTGGTGTAAATATTAACCTGATGGTTAGGGCCAAATTACAAGTATGATTTGTTTATGCTCAAAATTGTTGATAGTTTATTTCCATTCAATTTGAAAATTACTACTCCAAATCATTGGGAGTATTTTCTCACAGACCATTAGATGGTCTATGATTTTCTTGATTCTTTTATGTGTCAGGTGTATAGGCCTAAGTTATACTATGCCCAAGCCTAATTTGTTGCTATTACATACAAAA
Organism: Amphiura filiformis; assembly: GCF_039555335.1. NCBI lineage: Eukaryota > Metazoa > Echinodermata > Ophiuroidea > Amphilepidida > Amphiuridae > Amphiura > Amphiura filiformis. The sequence continues at coordinate 6,049,985 of NC_092642.1, read as the reverse complement.
TATGTACATGTACATCTCTATTCTCAATCAAGAAGAATTTGAACAGAAAAAATGTATCAGAAATAATTGGCATAATTCTGGAAATATAAATTTATAAATAGCATCAGAAGAAAACATTTTTGCACACTGGCGAAGAAGTCTTTGCTACTAATGTACTATCATGGTACTACTACTACCCTGTCTGTAGGTCCTTATTCATCAAGTCATTTGTTTGTGTGGCAGAGTTTTTGATGATTTTTTTCTGAAGTTTTGGGTATTTAATTTTACACATAGGCCTAAGTGAAAATTGAGTCATTCAAGGAATGTAATATGGTCATTTCAGTATTATTTAAATATAATGTTACTAAATGACAATAGGCAGGCACGTCCACACAGACAGAGGGCGTTTGGTTCTGGAGCAAAATCTGCCATGTGAACTGCCTCAAGGACACCAATCGCAAAGTTAGCCCCCAAATTTATCCCCAAGAAAATTTGGGGATTTCAGCATGCCACATTAGATGGATCACTGTAAGCATCCGGTTGTAATCCAGAGCTGACATCATTAGGTATTGCAAAAGGATGCAAGGCTCTTTTGAGTCGTGTGGACACACACTCGGGGATGGACTTACACATGTAGGAATCACAATTCTCAAGCACGCCAATCCTCCAGAATTGTTTGATTATCTGAACATATGATTAGTATCTATTCAGTATCGGGTTACGTAATGTTACTATGTCAACGGGATCACGCGCTAGAGTAATGAACCACGATCGAAATGATCACCACATAAAGTATATGGCACTCGAAGGCATACCAAAGTAAGCGTGATCCGGTAACCAAGAGAATTACGTAACCACTTCGATGCTGAATTGGAATGTTATTTGCAGAAGAATGGAGAAAAAATCTTATTTAAAAAGATGTAAGGTCACATAGCTGGTATTAGTAATAATAAAAGGCTTAGGCCTACTATTTGTTCAAGTTAAAAAATTTCATAAGTTTAAATTTGCAAGTGATCAATTTTAAAAGCAAATGATTGAGCTATCATATCATACTGTATGGCTGAAGAATATCAAACACATACCATAGTACTTCACAACTGCCTTACATAAATTGTGGAAAGTCAAATATTTTGCTGGCTGTTTGTATGTTGCATGTTTTGAATTCTTGACTCAAGATAGTTGAAAAAGAAGTGCTTGTTGGTACAGAGATACAGTCATATGATGTGCATGCCCTATCTCCCTACGTCAATACAGTTCTTTAAATAGGTCTTTATTTTCAATGCTGGTTCACTCCAGTCAAATATTGAACTTCAGCATTGGACACAGAAACTGATAACCATCAAGGTTGGGGTCAATTTAGGAACTATCGTTATTGAATGGAGGTTATGAACTATGGCACTGGAGATGATATAATTTGGCTCAGTCATGGGTGTGTACAGTCCAAGTTCAAGGATAGTTTGTTGATGTGGTGAGAATTCCTGTATTAGGTGGTCTGTCCTGTCTGTCATGCATTTTGCATAAAACAACTGTTGTTGTTGTCATTTATCATGGCTAACTATTTACTATCATCAGCATTTGATCAGTGATTAAACAGCCAATTGAAATGTCGATGCTATTTGTGAAATATCTGCTCAAAGAATACGCTTTAATTATGCTTCATATCCAGCATGTAGGCCTGCTTAAGGGTAGATGCGGTATTGTTGGTCGAAGCAGCCGAAAATCAATTTTTATTGTCTAAATCAATATATTATTGAAAAATAACACTTTCATGTTTTGCAAAAGTTTATTCTACAAATCATATACTTTGAAAACTTGCTTAATTTATTGTTGTAAATGAGTTATGTACATTTTACAAAAGTGTTGTTGTTTCAGCCCTCATTACAACATAACTCAAGAACCACAGGACCTACAAAAGTATTTCTGTGAAATTTGAATTCTTCTACACTCTCGCAAGGAAATGAGTAATCAATTTTTGCCAAAGCTCACTACCATTCGCAAGATGTTGTGAACTACCAAATCGCAACACTTTAAAATAGTGTATTACCTTAATAATATGCTTCATACTGTATGCCTTACCTTAGCTCTAGCATGTAGGCCTACTCCAACATTTTTGTATGCATTTTGTTTGACAAAATTAATGTACATAGTGGCGATTTTGCGTGCAATGCTATACAGCAAAATGACCACTGTCTACTTGAACAGGAAATATTGTATGTAAGAAAAATTACCAAACAATTGGCTAATCTTTTTGATGAGAAATGACAGTGATGAACCCCAATCACAGCAGAGAAAAGTAAAATTATACACTGGGCTTAACTTTGAACTAGTGGTCAAATGTAACTTTGATGGTATTTTATTATGCCATAATAAGTGTGCCATAAGTGATATTCCAGATGTTTGAAGTTCAACTCAACATAAAATATACAAGATACAAAACATGTTGCCCAAGTGGCCTGGAGGATGATAGTGCCTGGTATGAGTGCATCATGAGGGAAATACATCTAGGGAGGAATTAGGGGAAGGTCATGTTTGGGTGCTAGAGGTTAACCTCATAAGGTCATGTTGGCATGGTGCCCTAGTGTGTGTAACCATGAACTTTACTATCAATTTTTGTGCTACTCTATTTTCACACTCCTGGTTCATGCTAGCATTTTATATACAATTCCTTAGATGAAACTGTATGTCTGTATGTCAAAAGGTTTTTGAAATAAATAAAAAATTCAAATTCCTAAATGTTTGACTTTCCTGGCTGACATTTTTGGCAACCCTGTCAACAGATTGGGAAGGGTAATTTACAAGGTCAGACATGTCTGCATACTGAATATACTGTAGGGAGGTACAATTGAACTTGAGTAGGGTCACAGATCAACTAGTGTAGTCTGCTACTGCATTGAATGACTGTCACACCTACTACTACATTTCCCTTTGTGTAATAACAACTTCATTTCACTGGATTACTAAATCGCAAGAGATTGCAGCTCAAATAAATATGTTGGCATGTATTTTTTTCCTGCTTTTCATTTTAAGACTGCCTATTGTTGTAGATGTTGTTAAACCTTTTCATATTTCACAAATGAATAATGTTGTAAGTGTTTTATACCTCCATAATGTGAGGATAACATAGGTAGGTAACTGCCTGTTAGCTAATTGAACATTATTTGAAAGCAAAACATTCCATTTTGCCTCCTAAATTGATGTACTTAGTGTATTGAACTATTTTGAAAGCCATGGAAAGATGACTGGTCGATTATGATCTGCCATTTCCAACCTACATTTAAATCGTCGATCACTATCGAGAGGCATATATTAAAATGATGATATTAAAGTAAAACATTGGTAATTATGTGCATAACATTCAAAATACAGTCAAAATCATGATAAAGAGAAAGGTTAAGAATTTGAGGGAATTTAGTTGAACAGGTACGTGCATTGTATTATAGAGGGCGCTTTACAGTTGTCTCAACAAATATTCCATTGGAGTTGCTTATTTGTAGGCTCTTGTGCTGTGGATTATCCCAAAATGTATTAACGATTCATTTCATTACAGGGGATTTGATCTTGATTTGGGTAAATGCATGTTTTTCATAGGATTTTAGTAATTCAAACCAATGTACTGTATGTACTTTGAGTAGACATCCAAATTGATTTCTGTCAAACCCATTTTCCTCCGGGATGAACTGCTGTCTATTATTAATCACTAAAGAGTAATTTGTATGAATTCTCTGAAATATTAATTTGTTCACTCTCAAACAATTTATGCTTCATAAATTGTTTGTTTTGATTCGTCAGTGGAAGAAACAAATAAAGACTACCACCGAGTTAAATAAATGCCTATTCCCTTGTTCAGGAAATAATCCAATTGCGTTATTTTAATCTGTGCGGTTGTCAAAACTCAATTATATACCTAGCTAGCACCGTACTGCATTGCTCAACACACACAGGTAATGAACACTTGATTGTACCCAGTGATACAATATTTCCCTCCTTAGCTTGGCTCACTCAATTGCTTACTTGCTCTCTCTGTCTCATCCAGTGTTGCCACATATTCTTAGGGCGCAGCAAATCAGACTAAACTAAGCCTTGTTTAAAGGTTGCTCATCTGATATGGTGTTTCCTACATTGAGGCCTATCAAGGAACAATCTGACTTCAAGTTGCTTCAGTGGTCTAGATATTAGAAGCAAACTCACTACAGGTATGATCACAATAGCGTAGATTGGAGGGTGTGAATCCCCCAATATTTTGATAAGGGGGTGGTCCATACAACTGTACAGGGGGCCTACATTTTACACCCTGGGGACAAGGGTATTACTTTTTGCTTCGTAACATCTAAAGGAAACAGTTCTCAGGCTTAACATTTTGGTTTTGAGAAAAATATGAACTTGATTCAGATTCCAAGCACTTGATGGAGTCAAGTGGGGGATGAAGCTGTCAAACAAATTAAGCTGAATTTGTCACTGTTGAAAAGTAATTTGTAATCAAAAGTAATTTGCAAATTTGAATAAAATAATTACAATCTCCCATAACTTTTTATGATATTCATTGTTAATTTTTACTGCTAAAATTTAATTCACCTTTGTAAACTTTCATGATTGAGAATAGTAAATAAATTCGCAAAATAGTAAATACTGCTGGTACAAATAAATTGCAAGGCTTGTAGCCTAGGCAGTGATTGGGCAGCATAGCTCACTTTACAAATATTGCCCAGGTTAAGAGATACTCATAAAAAGAAATGTTGTTTTTGATGAAAAAGAAATGGTATCTATCATATAAGGATTTGATTGGCTAATTGAATCGTGTCACGAATATCCGCACCTCATTCGCTGGATAATCTGCTTAGCTCCAAGGTGCGAACTGGTTCTTTTTAACATGATAATCAGGACTAGTACATTGGCCAGTTAAAATTGCCAGTGCGAAAGGACCCTACCAAGAAAGCTGCTCAGATGACCGGATATGTCTATGGGAAAGTTACAATTCTGAGGTACATTTTGTAGCCCAATTGTGCTGCTAAATACTGACACTGGCAACACTGTATCCATATACTCACACTTTTCAAGTCAGTGTTGTATTCATCTTGCTTCCTTGGCAAGACCCCTTGGGAGATTACTCCCATGCTTTTTCAAATTCAAAATTCTGCATGTGTAATTAGATTTGTTCAACTTGGAAAGGATGCAGAAAAAAATGTGTTGGTTTCAGATGGAGATGTGCTTGGCTACCTCATAATGATGATGCTATGGATACAAGATGAGTTGTCTTGGAGGGAGCAATGTGACACCAAGTTTCTTGAGATGATCAACCCTTTGTATGACAGACTCTCTCTCTCTATTCCTCTCTCTCTCTCTATCTCCTCATCATCCTCTGCCAATGTTGTTACTGTCTACTGAAGATGCTGTGACATATCAAATGCATTTGCCTGCCAGCTCGCCATCCCATTTACAAAATTGATACACCATGTTTTCAACTTCTATCATGACTCTTATGCAAACAACTTTTTATGTGTGTTTATCATTCCACCACCAACCAAATTTGTGGAAATGGGTTTTTTTGGGGGAAAATGCATTAAAAAGTAACCACAAAAAGCTAACAATCTGGTATGACATCGCTTTAAGCATTCTCTGACATTACTCTCACAATCAAATTGCAGTGTAAGAAAAAAACTCCTCATTGCCCCCATAACGGATGAGAAATCATTGTAGCTGATAGTTGTGTAAATTTGATATAGCGGAGAAGGCATGGAAACTCGTAGTAGTTGGTGAATTGGCCCCCGGACTGACTCGATCGCATCACAACCCTTATTCCTCTGAGTATACTTGGAGAAGCAAGCTCACTCAAGCTTTACTTCATTAGTCATGCACAACATCTGAGGCCCTCTTACAATTAACAATCGCTCACTCCTGATGTCGCACAATCGGGTCGGTCCGGAGTTTATTTGATTGTTAGTCTGCCCTCATCATGGGACAAATCATTGCCATTCTGTTCCACACAAACGCAATTAAAAACGGAGAATGGGAATTGATTGAGGCATCTGTGGAAGCCAGCCGTATGGGCAGTTCAGTGGGAGTTATGGTGAAATCCGTTCAGGACAAAGTCAAAGCTCATCAAGTCAATTTTGATGCTAGCAGCTAGGCTTGATGTGAACAGTGTGGCGGTGATTTAAAAGTCAATGTTGTGGATTCAAGCTGCACTTGAGTTAATGTGAGGATCATTGAGAAATGAGTGGGGTAGTAAGAGAACTGGATTTATAGAGGAGAGAAATGGATTCAATTTAAGACAGGTGGATGAAATATGTGACAAAATATGATATCAATAATCATGGAACAGTTGAAAGATGAGAACATAATATTTCTTCCGACATTGTTTATATTTGAGAGATGGTCAACTGTAAACTAGGTAGAGCGTACAACTATACATATATCTTTCAAACAAATGCATTCTCTGTCAAATATGGGCATGAATACATTTTGTATGCTTTGTCCGTGCAGGCATACATGTAGTTTCCAATACATTTTGATTTGTCATTTATTTGACCATGTTTTTTTTTTTTTCTTCAATGATTTTGATAAAGTAAGGAAGCACTCACAAGAAGCACTCCAGACGGCAACATAAATTGATAAGTGAGTTGATAAATGTTTCTGAAAAGCAATCGATAATTGTTTAAAAGCTTGTGGTCAATGAGAAAAAAATCAAATGCATGATCTGATTGAGTTGAAAGTCTGGAGTAGATGTGTTTTTGCGTGATTTGAAAAGTATTTTGAGACATGAAATTTGAAGCTGGGCCTTCTTGTTGCTGAAAATAATAGCATCTAAATGATTAAGTGTGAATTTCAGAACAAATTAACAAAATCATGTATACTATGTGAATTGTTTGAAAATGTTAGAAATATGACAATTGTTTCAATTTAAAAAAAAATATTGATAAAATATTGATACCCAGCACAGCAAGGTCAGGTCATAAGTTTACACTCGTCCATGCCTAGGTCACTGAACTTTGCCCTTGGGAGGTGAGCATAGCTTGTGTTAGTTTCCTTGAGGTAATTATTTGGAGAAATTGTGATCAATAGTATACTGCTTCTCACAAAACCATCCTTTTGATATGGGCAGTTTGGACAGTATAGAATTTAATCACATCAGTAAGTTGAAATTTTAAAAGCCAGATGGGTAATTAATACGAATACCTCTCCTAAAACGTCTTGGAGAGGTATCCCTGTAGGCCTATATAAGCTATCAAGGAGCAGCTTCGGTAATCGCCAGCTATCTCAACAGTAAAAATAAAAAATAAAGCTTATGATGTTTTAAGAAGTATTACACCCCTCGATAAATTTGAGTATATTTTTGCATTTTTCTCAAAAACTAATATTACAGTGGTAACAAAAGTTATGTATATTATAGGGGCAAGGAATCAATTACTACACTGGAATTTCAGTGACCCAAGACAAGCGGTTTGTTATTTATGATAAGAAATACGGTACCGCTAGGATGTACCTCATTTCCTATCATATATACTGAACCGCTTGTCTTGTGTCACTGAAATTTCAGTGTAGTAATTGGATTCCTTGCCCCAATAATATACATAACCTTTGTTACCAGTGTGTTATTATTTTTTGAGAAAAATGCAAAAATAGTAACAAATTTACCACAGGGGTGTAGTACCCCCTTAAAATGTTTTTGAGCAAGATGTTTTTGCTGGTGTGTATTTTATTTTTATCCTCCCCATCAATTGATTGCTGTTGACTTCTTAACAAATCTATTATTATTACACTACCCACATTGCGTCACAGGTATTGTTATCTTGGAGTAATTTTGATGACAAATCACTCATTGTGTCTTTCAATTCCCCATGATACACACTGACATTTCATGCAAGAAACTTATTACTCTTAGTGATGACATTGGCTCATGTTATAATCACTATTATCAAGTCTCGGAGTTGGAGTTTTCAATACTGTCTGGAGTCCTAATTATTTTTTTGACATCCTGGTATATGCCTCGTAACATCCACTGACTTTTTCGAAAACCTTTGTCGGAATCTGTTGTATTTGGAAATCCATCATATTAAACAGCAATTTACATACCAATTTCTTGCACTTGTTTGCTTTTAAATCTCCCTCCCAAATCAAGACACAGTTTTTTGCCTTTTTATTTTGCATTTTTAATTTGGGAGCAGTCTGATTTTAAAATAACTGTATTTGAAATCAAATCTAGGACACAAAGGTTTCCAATATCAAGCAGTAAACAACTTTATCAATAACAGAACATTTTCCAAGAACAAAATAGAGGAGATAACCAGCAATATTTAAAACAGGTCAAAGAAGCTTTAACTCAAGGTAAGAAATGGTCACGTTTCATAATACAGGAATGACAAGCAAGGCAGCAAACACAGGCAGATGCTACCATATGAAAAATGGAACAAGAAATTCTATGCCCAAAATAATACAAAATGGCTCACAGAGCATTGACTCTAAGCCACAAACATCTACAAATTCTTGAAGATAGATGCTCTACTAGCTATGTGAAACAAAATATTTAAATATATGTAGTACTTCAAAATGGCTAATAATGGCGAACTGGGGCCCCATGTGAGGTAAAATGATGGAGGAGTTAAGGAATAGTATTTGGTACTGCATAACGGCCAACAACCGAGTGGTCACCGATATCTAAGCAGAGAATCTCCCCAGGCTGTTCAAGATGCTGTAGGAGTAGACACTCAACTACAGGGGTATAGCATCCCTCTGTCATGTAACTTCTTTTACCTGGCCCGCCTGGGACAAAATGATCAATTGATTCTATCATAGTGTAAAATTACACATGCTTTCTGATTCATCTTCAGGGTTTTTGGTTTTAGTGAAATAGAGTTTGCCTGTAGTAATTTGGATGAGTAAGAAAGGAATGTGGTCGAGATGGATTTAGTCATCTTTATTATGCAATAATATCATTTTTGTATGAATTTTAAATGATGACCTGGATGATACAATCTGTAAGTGGTGTTTATCAGTGCAATAGAGTCAACGGATTCTGACAGAAAATCTGAAAACAGTTTTATCTGATTTTATTAATCGTAAGGAAACCTATTTACTCTTTTTAATGACAGATCATTTAAAATGTGAAGGAAGAAAATTGGCCATATGCTGTGAAAATAAGCTTACAACATTTTGGCCAATATGTAAATCAGTCTTGAATGCGAGTTTGTGACGGATATGAAAAGAAGCAAAAATTGCAATTTTGTGACTAATATTATTATCAATATTTTCTTTTTTATTCATTGGTAATGATGTACATTGTAAATGCGTATTTCACTGATCACACCGTCGAATTGTGCATATAAAATTAATCATGCAGAGTGTACGCACATGCATACAATGGCATTTTGTCGCGAAAAAGCATTGATGTCACTACGGAACTTGAGGTGAACCAAAGAATGGATAACTGACATTTGTGTATCAAAATTTTGTGTGAATCCATTATGATTAACTCGGATTTGTTTCTTATTTCTCTCTTTTGTCGTTAACAGCTCTCCTGTCACTGTGGTGTGAAGATCTTGGTCGTCTGCTCCTCTTACGCCACCAAAAGAATCGCAACGGAGAATCCGCGGGCGGGAAATCTGGATCAATGCATCAGCAAATGCAGAAGAACCTCCCACCTGTGCCTCCAAGGTGAGGGTTGTTACCATGGCAACATGTTTGTTGTTCTGTGTAATTAATGTTTTTTTTATATAAAAGGTTTCATTTTGGAACGTTTTCAATTGCAAAATAGAAATGATATGTCAATAGTCTTCTGTGTCCCACTTATGAAAAGTAATTTCTTGTCCTTCAAGCCTCTTGTTTTCAAAACTTGAAGAGAAAACAAACTTGCAACTATATCGCGTATCTCCTCTATAATTGCTTAATCATTATGCAGCTAATCTCCAGAATCTAGTAGAGAGTCGAAATCAGTATGCCTTATCGCCCACTCATCTTATAATGTGTGTCATGGACTGGTTGCTTGCTTGCTTGAGAGCTGGGCTGAATTTGGGATTGTGCCAAGGATATCCAGACCACTGAGTTAAGAAGAAATTACTAGATCACCTTCACATAGCCTACTTCTTCAGGCAATGTCATTCCAAGAGTCGGTTAGGGATCAGAGGAAAAAAATCAAACATTTAGCAGCCATATTTACATTGTTACCTTTGTTTTAGGTCCATTCATTTGTGACTCACAAATCCCTTCTCAGAAATATGTGAGTGTATAATTCAATGTAACTATTGGTATTGATTAGCAATACCAGATTTATTGATATACAGGGTGAGTGTTTCTGTTTGCAGGCTGGTTTAGAATCTAGAAACACTGCCAAGGCTATCGGTCAGACTAGTATTGGCTGGCTTTTAAAGAGACCTTGCCTTGATCCCATTGAGTTTGGATACAGTAGACTAATCATTGAGTCAATTGACACCGAGTAGTCACACTGTGTGGACATGCACAGCGACTATGCGCACTGATTATTAATACCAGACTTGTTGTGTTGTGTACATAATGGTTATGCAGAGAGGCAACAAATTATCATTGTAGTGTGTGATTTAGAACTCGATCAGCGGACAGATGTTGTTGTGTATATTATCTAACTGGAAATAATGTTTGAAACGGGGTTTGAAATACCATACAAGTGAGTATGATTCGAATGGCCGTTTGATCAGTGTCATGTTATGAACTGTACTATGACTGAATTATCTGACTGTGAGTGTGTTTATGTGTGTAAATAAATTGACTAGGCCTTTAATCTTTTGTTTAATCCAGTGTACAGTATTGGATACAGGTGCAGTGTATAGTGTACATGTGTATATACTTCACTCAATGGTTGTAATTTACACTTCATTATAGCACATGTGTGTGTATCTGAGTGCATATTCTCTCTATTTTGTCTATAAATAGTGTGTGGGGGTGTTTGTCTGGGTACAAGGGAGGGTGGTGTGTGTGATGAGGCATCTGTTTGAAGTGTGTGGGTGTGTATTTCTATGTGGGTTCATTTGACTACTTTGCTATTATTCCAAAGAATATGTTCCAGAGAGGGAGAGATGAAAGAGAGCAGTGTCGTATCCCGGTCGGTTATCGGGTGCGATGGAGGGGGGGGTAGATTCACAGGGCAATTGTGGTGGATTTAGTCATGGTAGGTGGGGCTGTCCAGTCCCCCGTCCACCAGATACACTACTGGAAGAGAGATGGACAAGGGAATAGAAAGAGAGAGAAATGTGAAGCTTAATTTATACTCCTTCGCTGTGCGACAAGCAATGATAAATTGATCAATCGGCATGCTTTTCCCAATGCAACAAAAAGCATGCTACATCATTGGCTAAAAACCAATTGCTATCGGCGATGGAGTATAAATTCAGCTTGAATGTCAGGTGTATTTGTGTGACCTCCAATAATTACAAGAATGCAACAAACATGTAAATAAATAATGATCTACATATGCTTATGTAATGTTATGCTCTGAAGATGACCAGGCAATGGCTTGATAAGCAAACTTGTATATAGATGTGCTTAACCTAAACCCTTAAACTAAAACGATTTATGTTTTGCACATTCACCTGAATCAAAATGTCATCTAGGATCCACAACATGTGCATCTATCATGGCACAGTTCTTTAACCAGAGTACATTTGTACATTCATTGAATGACCTTTGAAAATTTCGGTACAAAAACTCACACTCTGTAACTTGAGATGAAATTTTGCTCTGTGACTGTTTAATTGAGGTTATTGAACTATGCCATTAGGATGAGGCCATTGTGATCTTTAGTGCATGTAGCAATCCAATGTATCAAAAGATGAATATTGAGATAATTGAGCTTATGAGCTATCTCTATACTATAATATTAGCATTAAAATAGCCCAGCTGATGTAATGATCACATGTAGTGCTGACATAGGCCTAGTGACTTCCTCAGGACTGTGACTTCAGATCATTCTCGGTGTGCGTCAGAAATTTTTGAGCCGATTTCAGGAAGTTGGCCAAATGGTGCAATATTTGTATATTACTGACTGGGCACTGACCTGTACTGGAGCCCAGTCCAATGATGCTGCTAATTATAGGGTAGTGTTAGGTTTTCAAACAAGTGGTCAAAAATGTCAAATTTGTTGAAATTATGGATCCAAAACAATGGAAATAGGTGGTTCAAATGACCCTTTGACAACCTCTAATGCAGCATATTTTTTACCCCATGGCTCATGTTAGTGCTTACCCTTCTTGTTATTATGATGTCATTGAAGTTGGCAAATTTTGCAGAAAGTTGAAATATTATTGAATTTCTTGGCTTCAAACATGTTTTCGCACCCTAAATCTCATTTAATTTTAGCTCAATGGTATATGGGGAGGGTGGAGGGAGCTCACGCTTGTTCTGTTTTTGCGACCAGAAAAGTTACACAACATGTGTTTATAAATAAGCATTGATTGTGATTTTGTTTTGTAACCTAATCTCGCCATATAATGTCAGTAGTTATGAAATGGAGTTTAAAGAAGCCAAAGAAGTTGGCAGAAACAGTATTTTCTTATGTAAGGAATTTTTTCCAAGAAAAGTGTACATTTGTGCTTTGGAATGCAAGACTCTTCTTGTGCCGTGAACAGCATTTTGTGAAACAGTCTAGATCATTAAATTGTAAAACGTACATCAAATGTTTTGTCTGAACCCAGGTGACTTTCAGCCAAAGAATTTGTTTGTGTGTTTGTTTTTGTTTATGGGTTTATTTGTTAGATTCAATGGCTGCTCTCATGAAGTTAATTCGACTGATGTAATAATTGAAATTATTTAGAAACATGATGATGGGATGGAAAAAAGTCTCTACAAAGGTGAATGATATTTTGTTATTTACCTTGCATTTTGCTTGTTTGTTGTTTCCATAGTGATTCCACAGTGGCCTGGCAACAGGGAGGGCAGCAGGGAACCCAACAATCCCTGAGTGTAGTGACCACTGTATGGGGCGTTTCACAAACGAGCGATACCAACAGTCTCACACATAACTCTCAGTTCAGTGGAGGTAAGGATACGCGTCTGTCTGTCTGTCTGTCTGTCTGTCTGTCTGTCTGTCCCTCTAAAGCTCCGATTCTTGTGACCATGATGACCCATCAACCGGTGGCATTACTTTTGCATGAGCGCATACACCCCCAACCCTATGTGTAACCAAGGAAAAACAAGATGTGAAAAAGAGTTCCAACCATGGACAAACACACACATATTTGAGGGTTTTTATCGGCTGAACCGTGGATGAGGTTAAGTTTTTACTATTTGAGTATAGACTAGATCTATAGATGGCACTCCACATGGCAATTTGCATGATAATACAATAAAATATGTGATAGGTATGAATGGTTGTGGAATCAAACTGCCATTTCAATTGTTATACCATTCCTGACTGTCCACTGTTGCACAGAGAGTTCTCATGTTTGTGTCCTCATTTGCTGCTGTTGGCAAACAAACGTATCGATACCAGCAACCATGGACGTTGGCCCATCCTATTGAGTGTTCATTATCTAACTGCGGACACACACATTTGAGTTTCTTGCACCTTACCGTGGCCATAATCATTGCTTATTTTACAATTTGAAAACACTGTCCAGGAACCCAGGCATGAGAATTTTCAGTTTTAAAACTGAATTCATTTTTTTAGTCAAAATTTCCACAGATTTATTTAATTTCAGCCTGTTTTTGTAATTTTTGCCTAATTTCACACACATTTTTAGTTTTTTCTAGGAAAGTGCAGTCTCATGCCTGGGAACCATGGACTCTGCAGTTCCTGTTTGTGTGCATTTACACTGAAATTTTTAGAAGTGTGTTTCCTTGTTTGATAGTTTACAGAAGCAAATAATCACATACAAACACACATTAAATCTGAATTGCCAGCTTTTTAAAAAGAATGATTTTCCCAACAAAAACCAAATCCTTTTTTGTATCAATAATGACAGCAATAACAACAGTTTGTCAATATAACAAAAGGCAGTGTGTAAATTATGCAGCGTGATGAAAATGAGTGCTTTAATTCAGCCTACACATCCATTATTAACGTAATAAAACACTTATAGTAGCTTGCTTTGTATATTATAATTACATTGCTCTATCAGAAAGCAAACTATTAATTTACCTATACATGTACAACTGTCACCTTGAATACTCATTGCTAAATATTGAATATATTGTATTATGCATGACAAATTTCATAAATAAAGAAACCTCTGATAATTTGTCATAAGCTTGTGTACTGTTATTGATCAATGTGGCATATGCACATGCTATCTTTTGTGGGTCATGATAGGAATGAAAGCAGTCAGTAAATCATATTTATTTGGAAAAATTCCATTCCGGTCATATGATATCAATTTTCTGATGAATGTTTGAAAATTTTCTGTAGCGGTAAAAAATATGACTATACATTGTATATATAATGACCCCAAAAGTAATGATAATGATGAACGAAGCTCGACGCAAGTGACCTTAGTAACTCCCCCGAGGGCACTAACGAAAGAATAGGTGCATAATTGTAAGCAGTAAGCTTACGCTTGACATCCACAGAGTATGAGCATCAAATACACAATAAAATCACAACAGCTGGGATTGCCAAAGAAAAGAAATTTAGAGAGAGAATTTGTAATGACTAGTCAAACCAATCCCTCTTTTGGTAGAATTGAGAATGAATGATGCTCACACATTATAAAGCAGTTTGTTGACACGTAGCTTTGATTGTATTGCATTTATAGATAAAAAATGTGTTTGGTACAAGTGACTTTTGATCGAGTTGTTTATTTAGGGATTTTGTGTGACAATTAAATGGTGTTGGTATGATTTGAGGAAATAGGCAGGTGTTTTAATTAATTCAAATCAAATTTAAATTAATGTTGATTTGAAACGGCAGCCACTTGATAACAACAATGAGAGCTGGTTGTCATGTAGGCGTGGAGGTCATTCATTGTTGATTTGAATAATTATGTTGGTTTTAAAGGTCATTAATTTTGAAAAGGCTGTTGGAATAATATTATGTGTTTATATTTTGTATTTTTTCATACTGGACTACCAAATATGAATAATTTGTTGAATTCAAAATATTTTGCTAACCTATTTCAATTTCTGACTTGGCTGCAGCTTTTTGGCTAACCGTATTTAATTTTATATACTTGTGACAAAAATGTGACAATTCTGTTAGCTTATTAGGCTCATCCAGTAAAACAATTATATAAGCAGTTGGATTTGAAACTGAATTCTAATCAATGTTTGTTTGTGTTTGTTTCCTCCAGGTCCAATGCCTCAGAACATGAACTCTGGGCAGTTTGGGCAACAACAACATCCATTTACAGCAGCTGCAGCAAGCCAGAACAAGTATACTATGCCAATGCAAGGGATGCCATACAGAAGAGAACCAGGCCCTTACAGGGGACCTCCTAATGGGTAGGGAGGACATCTTGCAAAATCTCTGCACAATCCTTTAGCACTTCCTGACACTTTCATCATGATTGACCTTTTCGTTAAATCCCATAATTCCTTGCGGTTAGACCCGAGATGTCGTCATTTGACGTTACACCAACTTGCAATGCACAGTAATGATGTTAGCTAAATGATTTGCACATCGATGTGATGTCAAATGACGACATCTCGGGTCAAACTGCAAGGAGTTATGGGATTTACCGAAAAGGTCAATTCTAAGGGCTTTGGGGTGTGGGTACTGTTCAAATTAATCAGCCAATCAAAATCTAACCGTCATGGTAACCCACTCAAAAGCTGAATTTATAAAACTGTGGCAGGATTGTGACATTGATACACCTCACGATACTGATTGTTAAAGCACTAAATGATTAAGGGATGGCATCAACACTCCATGTCTAATCACCTTTTGGTCAGAAACAGTTATCACACATGTTAAGTGATGGTTTTTGAAGATAAATGGGATCAATTTGTCAAGAGCATTTTATTGTATTGCTCTGCATAAAATGCCCAATGCATATTACCAAATTTAAGCTATAATGCAAAACATGTGTGAGAAGAAACTTGAAAAATGGAGTAATTTGGGATAAAATACAAGGACTTGATGTTCCCTTAAATCAGGGTTTTGGGAGAGTGTTTATTTGGTTGAAGTATGAAAGAAAGAAAAAACAACAAACAATAGAATGTGCTCTACTTGTATGTGGATCAAAAAGTGAAGCCCTGGTATGCTGTTCCAAAATAGAAATTCAAGTTTCACTACAGAACAGCACCCATATAATTTTGTTACTTTCATATTTCAACCGGACACATCATTTTAACAAAACCCTTTGTAAATATTGTAAATACTATATATATTGTAAATAGTACAGATTGCATGCATATCATTGGGATTCCTGCATAGTGCCAAATAACATATGAGACCTGTTCCCATCAAATGAGAGGAAAGATGCAAATTATTGTTTTGAGCTATGTCCAGATTCTTATTCTCAGGATCATTCGCTTTTTAAAATGATATATAACTCGTTTGCTCCCTCACTTGGTCTTCAAAAGTCAGTATTTCAATGAAGTATTCTTTTGTTTTCTGTTGTTTTCTGACATATGAAGAGCTTTGTTGCAAAACCCCTTGCATCCAGAGTAATTTTGAGAAAACATCAAACAAATCACTGATATCCTACCCAAGCATCCCGCCAAAAACTGCTTTTGTTTCAAACCCCATATATCAGTACTTTTTTGATGTTTTCTCAAAATTGCTCAAGTGGATGTAAGGGGTTTTGCAACAAAGCTCTTCATATACAATGAACCTTGACCTATTTCATTTTCTTCCCTGGCGACTTTCCTTTCCGCTCATTTAGTGAAAACAGGTCCCATATTACTATAAATCATCCCCATCTGACGTGTGGAGTACTTCATGCGATTTACCAAATGGGATTAGCAATCGAGGCAAAATGGCTGCACTTGTTAAAATGTTGTAACATCGCCTGCTGCAGTCAAAATAATAAAATGGGAATGGGACAGTTTATAGTCGGTTGGCGTTGGTCAGTATGCAGGAATGGCAATGGTTATATGATGTTGTTATACCCAGTGGATCCTCATTGTGGTTTCTCTTTTGTCTTCTTCCTACTCTTTGTCTCTCTTCACAATGTTTTATACCATATATATACACTGGTAGATTTCCACAACATTTCAGTGGCAGTTATCCAAACTCGGGGCCTAACGCACAACATATGGGTCCGGGCGGTCCTGGTCAGCCGGCAGTATCCATGCAAGGAGGAGAGTTCCCACAACCAGCAGCAGCAGCCGCAGCGGCAGTTGTAGCAGCAGCAGCAGCAACAGCGACGGCCACAGCCACAGCGACAGTAACAGCATTAAAAGAGCAACAACATCAACAGCAACAACAAATGAATGATTACGGACAGGTTAGTAGTCAAGTCACTCAAGTAATACACAGTATCTACTAGGGATGAAAGCAAAACTTCTGTATTCCGTCCAGGGATTACTGATGATTCATAACCTCATTAATAAACGCGATGCGTGCGATCCAATCATATTTTATTATTTGTGAAAACGCGAACGCAAATCGAGGTCATTAATATCTCACAATTGACCGCAAAATGCGTAATTGTTCCAATGTCGCACACAATTGACTTCTGCGTGCGCCGATTGTGCGTCCAACGAACTCTTGGCTGCGCTGGCTGCCGTATTTGGATTGCGCGCTACCATATTTGCACAGATTCTGATACGCACTTTTGTTATTGGTCGTTTTGTTTTAGCCTGATCGATTTTGGGAAAGGGAAGATGTAAGAATTGTTTATTTTACAAACTTTTGAGGAAAATTTTGTGTTATTTTGTTAATTTTAAAGATCAAAGGGACGGTTATGAATGAGGTTAATAACTTTGCATCGGTTATATGTCGGGCATTGTGAAAAATCTAAACATTTTGCTTTGGACCTCGGAATATTCCTCGGTTCCAAAGGCAAAATTTTTAGATTTTTCACAATGCCCTCCAAATAACCGATGCGCAGTTATTAACCTCTAATTCATCGTTTGTTTCTGTATCATTCTTGCACCCCATCTGTAAATTGACAACATTTTCCTCATATTTATGTTACTACAATATTCTTTGCTCCAAACAGATGAGACCGCAACACCCCGGTTTCAACAACCAATACCCACCAAACCAAGGAGGTCCCTTCATGAATAACATGATGGGAGGTCCACCTCCGGGAAAACAGGGCATGTACGGCAACCAAATGCCACCTCAAAGAAATCCGCCGGGCCAATATCATCCTCAACAGTATCCGGGTATGAAGAGACCGTATCCGGGTCATCCGGGGCCGCCTCAAAATTTTCCTGTGCAGGTATGTCTATAACAGTCTTGGTTTATACAGTTTTATTACCCCTTTTTGATTAATTATTGCATGCATTTTGGGTTGTTATTTTCTTATATTGGTTCAATTTGGAAACAATTGATTGTGGTTGATGTGTGGTTGATGTGTTAAATTATTCATCATCTTGTTTATTTTATGTAAAATGACGGTAAAGGTAGAATAATTAAGCATTTTGTTTTGCATCATGTGTTAGTAAACCTGTCAACGCATAATTAACTTGAGACTAATAAATTTAGACAGAGCTAGTCTAATAATGCCAAGTCATAAACACTAATGAACAGCTCATATAGGATGCACAGTTTACCTCTTCTATGCGCTATTAATGATGCTAACTTATCCTGGCGTGTCACATCACGTGATGACATCAATTTATTTAGTAGTTACAGCGCGGTATTCAGATAGATTGTATGTGGATATTGTCTTTTTTTAGTTGATTTTGGGAAAGTGATTACGTCATTATAACTTAGATGTCATGAATTGCAACCATTGTGGGTTTCATATGTTCAGGCTTTTATCATCTCATTAGCTTCAATATCATCTCACCAGTTATCTTTGGGAAGATGACTTACATCAAGAGGATGGTTGAATCAATCTTTGTAACCGAAAAGTTATATAACAATCCTCTTAACTGATTGAAGAGATACTATTATTTCAACAATTTTCAGTTTTGTCTGTATTTTCACTCTCATATGAAGCTAGGCTACTGAATCGTTCACACTAACTTGCAGAGATATGATAGTGTGTCCCCATGGGCATCAATCCTGGGGGGACAGGGGTTGTCCCCCCGCCACATTTCAAGCAGGATTGGCGCTAATGTGTGTGCCAACAAATATCAGGTGTATTTTGATACGATTTTATGCTCTAAATAAGATGAATGGAAAATATTGATTTTATGGTATAATATCATGCAATGATTAGTGTGATCAATAAATATGGAATCAATACTGACATCTTCCCATGATCTGGCTGTTGATATTTGAAACCCTCACTCTCACTTGAATCAAGCAAATATACCACATAATTCAGTGTACATATCATGAGACATTTTGGAAGAATTTATATCATATTTAAGAAGTAAATGTTGTATATAGGGTTTATTGAAAGTCGAGTTAGGTGGAGGTTGGTATGTGTTTGTGTATTATGTGTATGTATATACTTTTAGCATTTCAAGTTCGTTCTCTAACATGCATGCCTTTACCATCCTCACTAAACATGGCCCTGAAATCAAGACAATCCACAACAAGTTTATTTCATATCGAAAACGATTTCAATGCAGTGCACCTTGGAATGAATAGATGCTTCAATTTAAAAAACACTGCAAATAATAGTGGCCTAATGTAGTGAAGCCAGAAGGAACCATTACCATGACATTGCACTATATTTCCATTTTTTCCTCTATCTACATCTCATTTCTTTTTTCTTTTTTTTTCACCTCACTTCTGTAGGGTGGCCCAAACAACCAGTATGGGCCAGGCATGCCCCCGCAGAGTCCCGGTCCAAATCCTGGTATGAAGACACAACCGCCATTCCCCAACCAACAACCTATGCCATCACCACCTAACTATGGGGTGAATATAAGGCAGAAGGGTCCAATGGGACCAGGGCCTGCAGGGCCAGGCAATTTTCCACCCAGGGCAACCAGTTCTTGGGGCACGAGGCAGCTTTCCTCCCAACTCGGGACCACAGAACACACCATATGGGCAACAGCCGATGGTACTTATTGCACTTATTATTATGTAGCACCAATTTTAAGTTTAGAAATTGACCAAATTTATGAGTTAAAAGTAAAAATATGAAACTGATCAGTGGAAAAATAGTTGGTGTGAAGTAGTTGACAATGCAACATGATGCTGGTTTTGGTGCAAAAAGCTTAGTTTACAAAAATAATGCACTAAAAAGGAGAGGTTATGTATGTTGGGAAGAATGTAGCCCTTGCTTGCAGGCATACTGCTTCAGAAAAATTGCAGCAAAATTATCCATTTCGTTCATTTACATACATCCAACACCCCCATTCATTCATGTCCGATATTTATAAACAAAACAACTCTAGGCTTGTAGTTTATTCAATCCTTAACACTTCAAATGTTGAATTATGCATCTCATGTGGTTTGGTATTCAGCTGAGATCATTGCGCATTTGTTGTGCCTATTCTAGCGCTTATACTTTATACTACCCTCCAAACCCTGTATTTTTAATGTTTTTATGTTTTATATATTAACAATATAATTGTAGACTGTTTTTGTGAGCCAAGCTTTTTGTTCAAGTCTCTTATGCCACATCGGAATTGTTGCTGTGTTGACGTTAAAATTTGAAGAAAATATGTTTTGTTTTTGGAGTGAGGTTTTTCATTTTCCAAGTACTTTGTATTGTATATTTTAAACAAGTTGATTATTAGTTGTTCAATGAAATAAATGCAGGCTTTTTAAATGTCTAAATCATTAAATGTAATAAGATCATATTTATTCATTCATCATTATTTTTTTTTTTTTAATTATTTTAATAAATCAGTCTAATGACAGTCAAACTTGGGCCTGATTTCGCAAAAATTTGCACCACACCTCAAGCACCCAAACACATTGTGAATATCCAGAGTAACTCTGACGCTGCAAGTCAACATTGATGACGTACTTGGGACTTAATGCAAATCTTTGGGATATCAAGCTTTAAAGTGCGTACAGCGATTGGGATGCTCCGCCCGCACACACATGTTGTCCACTCACGACACATGAACAAAGTTTGATTGGCATGACCTACTACTCTTAGACCTGTTTTGGTTGTTCACATGCACCCTATGTTTGTTATGTCCATTGCATGCTCAACCCATTAACATGGGCTCACTCATAGGGTTTTTAGGTAGTCTTGGGCTCACTCATAGGGTTTTAGGTAGTCTCGGGCGTAGCCTGCTAGTGTAGTTGCTTCAGTTTCAGATGCCTTACAATTATGAGGAATTTTTGTGTTGCATATCATGCTTTGCTCATCAACATCTCCATGTGTTGACCTAAACAAGGCTGCAGACACATGTGTATGCATAAATACATTAACTTATAGTGGAACTAGAATGGGGACGGTGTCTCTTATTTAGTTGCTTAGTTTACTAATAAGTTTTTACATTATTTATCAGCATATTCTAGAACACGTTTGGAAATTTTACATCAGTGTACAGCTATTATTTAGTTTGATTCATATCGTTATGAACACGGCAGAGTGCCGAATACGCAAAATTGTTGTTCTGAGTAAACGGCGTTTGAAAATCTTGGTACCATTCCATTGGTCCTTCTAAAAATTTAGAACATTCGTGAGCACTCATTTGAAATGTATATTATAGAAGTGAATGTACACGAATTATTGGCAATACCTGCATGTTCTGAAATAATCGATATATCCCTCAAAACGCGTTTTAACAGCTATTCGGCTTTATGCTGTATCCAAAATGTCTCTAACACTGTGCAGAGAGAGGTCGAATACGCATTCAACTACGTGTAAACCATAGCACGCTTCTTGATTTGGGGCTTTTGTGTAGAAATTACTGGTTGTCCTAAGGCTATGTAGACTTAACTTGCTATATAAGTTATAAATAGTCATCCCTGTAATATTGAGCAAAAACCCGAGGATTTTAAAGCAAACATAACAATATTGGCCTATATTTTGCGTATGATTTTCCGGGATTTTCCAATTTCACGGGCGCGCACTCACATTATTAAATCACAGCAATATCATGTGGGGGATGTTTGTTCTTATTTTGGTATCACTGGATAGAAGATACCTACAGCTATATATAAATTAGTATAGGACATGTAATATAGAAATTTCGGGGTTTCCCGCTATACAATACTATAGATCAACATGATTTGTACACATAAGTGTACGATTCGTCTCTCTGCCGAATTCATTTATCGCACTTAGGCGCGATTCGCCCAAATCAATATTTCAATAACTACGTCGGTGAGTAAGATTTACCATTAATTTTTGGTGGAAATAAAAGATAACCTGAAACATAATCATAAGCATGCAAAAACTCAATTTGCTCAAAATTCTCGATTCGTCTCTCTGCCGAATTCATAACGATATAATTTATACAACCTATAGGCAAGAGCAATGTTTAAATACTTGCAAATCTTAATTCATGCAGACTGCTATGGATAAATACAATAAATTTTGTTTGTGTCTCCGTCATTATGTCAGGCATTCACAATAAAGCTTAAGATAATATATAAAGCTATATAAAGCTTAAATATATTAATTAGATAAATGATACGCTTACAAAATCAAATTTATTTTAAGTTATGTTTAATACTTGTTTAAAATTGATATATATTTTGGGATTTCTATTTTTTCCACCTACCCACAGGCTAACAGGGGGATGAGCTACCAGCATTCACCTGGGATACCCGGTAACCCTACACGCCATTGACACCTACACCAAGCATCCCACCATACATGCCCATGTCCCCCAGTGGTGACATGAAGCCGTTCCCCGGTGGCCCGCCAGATATGAAGCCTGGTATGAGACAACCTTTCTTTGTTAGAATTATTAATTATGATATTATTTGCCTGCATCCACCTTGTATTGCTTTTTATATACTTAAAAACACTTACTTCAATAATGTTAAGCTTAAGCTTAGACAATGGGATCTTATAATTAAAAGTCAATATTACAGAAAAAGAATAGTTATTGTGATCATTTATAATTATAAACTTGATTTGATAGCTTGGTGCAAAGTTGTGATAGACAATTTGAACACAGTTTTGATAGTTTTACTTGGACCACATAATGTCCTGCTTCTCCTACCATAATAAGCAATAAAGTTTCACCAAGTGTATCTTGAACCATTTCTGTATAGCTCAAATATACACATCAATTAGATCTTAACCATCTTGTGTTTTTACGCAAGTCAACCTCAGCTCAACAAAGAAATGGTGATAATTAATTAGTGTTGTGCATATTTTTGGTGATATCAGTGTACATTTAATTGCATTGCCCATTGCTTCATTCATGCATGTATATTAACATTATGAAGATTTTAGTTCATGCAATTGTAGACTCACAAACGATAACAAAGAACAATGTCTGACTTTCTGACTCACGTTTTGTGTTTATAGGTATGCCACCTAGTGCAATTAGCGACGAGATGCGCATGACGTTCCCGGTGCGAGATGGCGTCGTCTTAGAACCGTTCAGATTAGAACATAACCTGGCTGTTAGTAACCATGTCTTCCATCTGCGACAGTCAGTACATCAGACCTTAATGTGGAGGTAAGAATTGAACATTGAAATCTGAACATTTCCACCACACCAACCATGATGATGATGTAATGTGTCATGAACGTCAGAGAGTAATAGAAAATGAAGCAAAGGAATAAATATTACATAACTCACACTTCCTTAGTTTTGGAAATCCTGATATGTGACCTGTTACTGTGAAATTAGCGTAAGTTAATGGTTTTGAGACATCCTGGCTGATGAGTTGATGTTCTTTGATTGCTGCATACCCTTGTACAAGCCAGTAGTATATCCTTTGTTGAATGACCCCTTATGCCCCCATTCACAAAGGACATACAGACATACTATTGGCTTGAACAGGTGTCTATGTAACAAAGAACACCAAAGCTGCAGACAGGACATCTCGAATCTACCATCTTGCAACTATACACTCATTTTGTGGTAGCAGGTCACATATGTCGAGCAATGATGGACTTTTATTCAAAATTTGGACTGGCAGTTTCACTACTTATCAGTGAGTAGGGTGGCCAACAAGTTGCATGTTTAGCAAACTGCCCTTCTGAGAGTTCTGAGGAATTGAAAAATTGTATCAAATCATTCTTTTTGGGCATATTCTTTGCCTCATCAAAAAAAAATTGATGTTTGAATAATTAAGCTTAAAAACTATATGTGGTTGAAATGATGCCAAGCTGAATAACTAACAAAGTTTTTTTTATCAATTTTTGTTCTTTTCAGGTCTGATTTAGAGTTACAGTTCAAATGTTATCACCATGAAGACAGGCAGATGCATACGAATTGGCCAGCATCGGTACAAGTCAGCGTCAACGCAACACCATTATCAATAGAAAGGGGAGACAACAAAACCTCACATAAACCTTTATACTTAAAAGAGGTCTGCCAACCGGGCAGGAATACAATACAGATCACAGTCACAGCTTGCTGTTGTGTAAGTTTTCTCAGATTTCCTGTACTCTTTAATTTTTCAACTGAATGCTTTAAAAGTGGTAGAAGGGTCAACATTAATAATCTCCTACAGTATTGATGCTCTAATATCTTAAATTTATGGCTGAGGTATAGTTTGTTAAATGATAAAGGTCAACAAAATGGCTGACATTACCAAAAATGACGAACATCATAGTTTAATAGCCTTATTTTTAATAGCAGCAAATAGATGTCTCAGTAACCTCTGTTGCATCTCCTTACAAAAAGATAGCAAAGCAAATTCAGCAATCTGTATTGCCTGTTGTAAGTCATTGTATTGTTTCTCCTTGTTGTTTGCAGTCACATCTCTTCGTATTACAACTCGTCCATCGGCCGACAGTCAGGTCTGTGTTACAGGGTTTACTCAGAAAGAGATTATTACCGGCAGAGCATTGTATCACTAAAAGTAAGTAATAACAAAGGAATAACACTGCCCTACAAGTAACACTTTCTGAAATCTGCTTTGGGAACTAACACAATGTAACTTTTCGGATGAAAAGCAGAAATGGAACTAGTCTCCTCCACAATCAGTTTGATTCCAATCACTGCACATAAACCGTCTGCCAATGTTAACATACAACCCCGTCTTTGATTGGCTTTGAAATAACATGAATATATCAAACATTTGGCAAAGTTATCCAGAGGCACACCACTGACCTGCAGACCAGCCGATTGGCATACCACTCTACACTATCATCAGGTGTAAATCAACAGCGCTTTATAGCATGTTAGTATAAGGAACCTGCACACTTACATTCTTACAAAATCTAAGATAGGACTTGACTGGGAATCGAACCTGGGACCTTTGTATTCCAAAATCTCTTAAAACTACACCAGTGAGGGAGGAGCTTCCAGGGTTGTGATTATTTATAATCCAATATGATCTTCACGGAATAAATGGCAATCTGCACCTGTTAGTACATAGAAATAGTGTGACGTCATATTCCAGTAGGGAAAAAATATACTTGGTGAATGCTTGCATGGGTGGTACCAAGGTAGCCTACTGGGTGCTAGTAAGTGAGGAAAACTGTGACAATCTGGTGTGCAGACAGTGTGCGCTTCTTGGTCACCCTGTATAGGTGAATACATTATTAATTCAATGAATACATCATACAAGCTGCAAGAATAACAGTAATGCTATTAAATTTCATGAGTGCGTCACTCTGACAATGAATAATGACAATTCATGTTGCAATTGTTTGTCCTTTTGATTGCATTGTACATTGATAAATATTTAAGGAGGTGTATGCATTAGCTGTACACAATGGGCAGGTGGTATCTTTGATTCAAGTAAGGATATTGTCTCTAAGTCATCAATCATACACAAAAACAAGTGTTGGCAATCACTTCCTAGCACATTGTATAATATCTCAATGATAGATATGTTTGGTTTTTACATTTGATGTTCAGATATGAGTGAATAATGATGTCTGTCTAGTATCTGTCTGGTCTATTTCAGTTATGTTTTGATCTGTGCTACATATTACCATTCCACTTTGTGTGTTTGATGTTATTTGCCCATTTCAAAAACTTTATCCCTGTCAATACAAAATCGGTCTTCAATTAAAGATATGTGGCACTTAGTTCCCATGAAGCCTAGCAACAGTAAAGCATTGGACCCATAAGTGTCTTTGGTAGGGATGTTTTGTTTACTTTAAAAAAAATGATAAAAAAGAACAAGTTTAGGAAATCTGCTATTTTTGGAGTTTTAATGCTTTAATTTAAAAAGAAAATAATTTTTTTAAAAGATAATGTCATCTTGTCAACATTTGTGTACAGAAACTGCTATATATAACATGGTGTCCAGTAGGTTTTCATGACAGTGGCATTGTTATTTGCTCCAACCCTATTACTGTATGCAATGAAAACTTTTGAACTCATATTTTCTAACTATTTGTCCCCTTTTGCAGTTAAGAGAAATTTCACAAGCGTTGCAGCATCAAGCGGTGGCGCCCTCAATGGTGAGGATGGGGTTGAACAAACAGCGATCAAGGTATCTCTCAAGTGTCCAATCACATTTAGGCGGATAACGTTACCAGCGAGAGGTCACGACTGCAAGCATATTCAGTGTTTTGATTTGGAATCCTACTTACAGCTCAACTGTGAAAGGGGGTCATGGAGGTGTCCTGTTTGCAAGTAAGTTGTAGTGGGTTTGTTGTATACTTTGTTTGGCCTATAATTGGTGAAGACTTATCATGGATTGATACTTATTATTACAATGGTGTGCACGCAGCTGGATGCAGCCCCTATGTTTGTTACGCTTTGTGTAATGCATAACTGGCGTATGCTTGATATGACTTTACACAAGCATAAGTTGGGATTTATTGACTCGCGCAGTATCAAAAACCAAATAATTTTTGACAGTTATAATATAGCCAAACGAAGTATAGGGAAGGGCAAATACACAGTCAGATTCTTTTTCTGTTCTTGCTATACCACAACCACATAGTCACCCATAGTGCACCCTTGAGGTACTCGTGGTCTACCATAAAATTTGCGTTCATGGTAGCATGGTACCCATGCTAGTATTATTCCCATGACCAAATGGTCACACATTTTTAGGTTGGTTCAACCCAACTCCATAAATGAGCATTGTTGTTGATGGAATTATAAAGCACCCCTTTGGATATACAGCCCCATAGATGGCAAGTTCTGACTGTGTAGCATATATAAATATTGATCACACATTGCATGTAATGTTTCTGCAATATTTTAATTGTAAATAAATGTTTGATTTTATGTAAGAAGGCACAAAGTCACTTTTTGAGTATTACCTGATTCTTATACTCTGTCCAGTATTTAGTAATCCTACCATGTTGATGCACTTGATTGATTACTTTAAAAAACTGGATCGATTATAGATATTCGCATGTTGCACCACCCAGTTATGTCTCGTAGTGTTTGATCATCATCATTGTACTCTATACCACTTTTTCGCCCACTGTACCATTTTCAGCAAAACGGCTATGTTGGAAGGACTGGAGGTGGACCAGTTCATGTGGGGTATTCTAACGGCGGTGCAGTCGGCGGAGTTTGAGGAGGTGACCATCGACGCCACAGCGAGTTGGAAACCTGTACCTGTCAAATGTGATATTAAAGAAGAAAATGAGCATGGTAAGTGTTGTAAGGATTTTACAAATAAAATATGCCTCTTGGAAAAATGGTAGTTATAAAATTTGTACGTGCCTTACCCATTATGAGCAAATTAGATCTTCAAATGATCTCACTAGACTTTGGTATAACAGTGGGGCTTCCCCTTTATGATTTTAATAACTGTAGTTTATTAATATACGTGTTGTAAAGCTTGAATGCAATAGCGGAATTTGTGCTGCAGCAAACTTCAAAACTGAAAGTTCAATATGGCTACTTCAAAGGTGGTTGCTTAGTAACTACTTGTTGAATTTCCTGTTATAAGGTCTGTATATTGGCATGCACTGTAAATGACTGATGAAAGATGCAATTGGAGCAACATTTTGTTTTTTAAACTACCAGCAGATATATTTTGAAACCAACATAAGAATAATTATGATTGCATCACCAATTTAACCTCTGACCCTTTGATATTTCAGATGGTTGCATCGCCAACAAGAGATTTAAGGCAATGTCACCGGGTAGTATGACAATGCCTGGCATGCAGACGTATGATAATATGAACCCGCCACAATCACCCTATCCAGGGGTAGGACCACCACTTTCAGGGCCTGAATTTAACGGTGAGTAATCGGTTTATTAGGATGCATCACAAACTGGCAATTAAACTGAAGCACGGACACCTCTTTAGTGACTGGTGTTTTGTTTAAATGACAGAGCTCTCTAGCAAGCAATTGACGTCACTTGATTTGGGTGACTAGCTGTCTGTACCATTTTAGCCTACACTAATATTAAGTGGTTAAACATGAGGTGGTTGAACTTCCCAACACCAGACAACAAAGTGATGCAAATACGATTGATATATTTCATATTAAGCAGTATATCTCCATGAAATTTGGTGTTCAATTTCTGTTGTTTCACCTTTCACAAATATAAATAATTCAGAATAGATCAAACAAATAGGTAAATAGTCTGTAAGTTCTTTCCAGTATTGATTTTTATAATTTATAATTTTTGTTCTGTTTCCTTAGGTCCTCCAGGTCCAGGTCCCGGTCCTGGGCCAGGTGGCATGGGGCCAGGAGGTCCCAATGGTCCAGGCACACCAAACTATGGCAACTTCAATAATTTCAACCAGGGTAACATGCCCCCAACTAGCTATACAGGGCCCCCAATGAGGCATATGGAAGATAATATTGCCCAGTCTGATATGGTGCCGGTAGAGAAACAGTTCAACCATGCACATCATGTAAGTACAAGTGCCTTGAATCACAAGTTTAAATTAAAGTAAAAAGAATACTATGACCAGTGCATAATATTATAATAGGGTTTTTGTTTCTGCGCAAGTCAATATAGTCCAAACTTACGCCCATGTAGTTCACAATGTGTCAGTCAAGCAATACGCAATGCACCGTTGGCGTAGGTGCTGCACTCAGCTGTGTCTACGCCATTCTATATCAATCCATGATGTTATGAGTCCCACCTATTACGGGCTAATCATAGGTACAAATGATCAGCACCAGTGTCCGAATTAAGAAAATAAAAGGGGTTGTCCCACGGACAACCAGATTGTAATTTCTGGTTGTCCGTCAAAGTTTTTGGTTGTCCGTAAGCTGCCACAATTTGAAACAACTACATGTGACCAAAAAAGTGGAGTGAGTGTAGTCAATTTATGAACAATTACTCTTAAATATTTAACAATTCATCAGTTGTGTCAGGTTTGAGCAATTAAACTAAACATGCTGAAAAAGTGACTTTTGGCTGTAGATCTTTGGTTGTCCGCCGGACAACTAGAGCATTATTTTTGGTTGTCCGGTGCATGTTTTGGTTGTCCCGGGTGAACGGACAACCAAAATTTCGAACACTGATCAGCACACTTGGTAAATTCTTGAATATTAACAATGCGGTAGAAGCAAGTTGCAAACATTTTTGACCAAATATCTTAATTTATAGTAAATTCTTGTGAATAGAAAAATTCTAAAGAAAATCAGTGATGTGAAGTGCGACATTTGATACTTAAATAGCAATCATCAACCTTGGAGCTTACAACTAACACACTTCCTTAACTTTTCTACTGCAGTGCTGTTCTATATGTAACAATCATTAAGCTTTACTCTTATATCATTTTGTTCTTATCTATCATTTGTTCTTGTGTTCTTTCAGATGAATGTGCCAGGCAATCCACAAGGGCACCCCAACATGAGACACATGGGTCCTCGTCCGCCAGGCTCACATCCAGGCGCACATCCTGGTTCAAGTCCTCATCCTGGTACACCGCACCCTTCAACACCTCTATCCAGTACACAACATCCAGGCATCCCTCATCCGAACACCCCACATCCCAGTACTCCTCACCATGGCCCTCCTACACCTGTTCCAAACAATGCCCCATCAAGACCAATGCATCCAAGTAATAATAACCCTCCAACTCCAGGAGGAGGAATGCCGCATACGCCGGGTATGCCACACACACCAAGTATGCCCCATACGCCCGGTGGTGGTGGAATGGGACCCCATACGCCTGGGGGAGGAATGGGACCTCATACTCCGGGAGGTGGAATGGGACCCCATACTCCGGGAGGGGGGAATGGGACCTCACACGCCTGGCGGAGGTATGGGACCTCATACTCCGGGCGGGGGTATGGGACCCCATACGCCTGGAATGCCAGGCACCCCAGGTATGCCCCACACTCCAAATATGCCCCTTACTCCGAACATGACGCCAACTAATTCAAACTCAAACATGCCACCAACCTCATCAATGCCATCAACGACGCAAGGGACATCGCATCCAACAACGCAAACGTCATCGTCGACATCACAGCAGCAAATGTTGAACCACAGTAATTCACCGAGTAACAATAGCAGCAGTACTGTAGCACAAAACCCGTCAAGCGTACACAGCGACTTGAACTTTGACCCAGCAGCAGTCATAGAAGGTGGTGGTGAGGGACAAGAAGGATTAGATGTAAGTAGTAAATCAACTTATATTATGGACTACGTCTTTCTTCTATTAGTATTGCTAGCAATTTAAAAAAAAACAAGTCGCCTTCCTTTCTTGAAATACACTGCTCAAAAAATTTAATTATCAGACCTAATTATTAGCATTTCTCAAAAACAGCAGTAACGTGGTTAATTAGATGAGTATGATTTCATTCAATAATATTTAGGCAACAGAACACTTGCGTTACAATGTACTGAAGTCCCGTGACACAGAAAAACATGTTTGTCAGCACCATGAGAACAGAAAGGAAAGAATGACAATCAGGATAGTTATTTTCTGATCCTTTACATATTATGAGTAGTGTACAGGGTGTGTCAAAATGATTGATACCCATCCATATCCAGTGAACATGGCCACTGCCCCATCAAAATGCAGTAGAACAGCTACCACCTTATTTGTAGATTTATGTCATAAAAGGTCATTAAACAATCAATTGTAGTCATTTCAAGAGGATCTAACATTAGATGTGGAAGATGCAGGTGTTTTATTAGGCAAAACATCTGATGGGTACCAATCATTTTGGTACAGCCTGTATTAAACTGTAATTGCTCAGGCTCCTTTTTTTGGATATGTGTTCTCTTCATAATGTTTTTAATCCCAGCATATCATCTTCCGCATTTCCTCTAAGCAATGATACAACTGAAGTTCGCTTTCGCAAATTATTATAGCCATTTTTTAATTCTCATTTTGTATGTTATCTTTTCCTTTGACAGTTACTTCCAGGGGACATGGTAGATGTGGATCTCCTCTCAATACTTGGCCAATCAGATGGTACATCAAACAATAATGAAAGTGATGAATTACTCTCACTATTTGACACATAGAGAACAGCATTCTGGGAAGTCTTTATAGAATCACTCCACTGGATATTTATTATTGCCAGAATACACACTGTAAAGAAATGAATTTTGAACCACTATGATCCAAACTCTGTGCATTTTCTTGGTCCATTTTGAAAGCCAAGGAATTTATGCAGACTTTTATAACTGACATGTGGACTTTTTGTTGTGGAAGAGCCATTATTGTTTGTTGGGAGTTGGAGTGGAAATTCTGTTATTTTGTAATCTATGGTGTGTTTAAAAGTGCATAGTTAGTGGTGCGAGTCTACCCAGATTGCAATGCTGTCTTTAGCTGCACATATCAGCGCCCTGCGAGTGATAAGAAGAGGAGGGATGCACAAAATGGTGCCGAGAAGAAAAACACTGTTTTTTCTTTTTTTGACGTTGGTGCTCTGGAAGCAACATTTTTATTTTATGAAGACAACTTTGTCACAAAAACTGACTGGTTAGCAGCGGGACTGCTGAAATCCTTCCCTGCACAGCTCATGTAACTTGCTTCTTCAAGAGCCGTGTTGAAATCAAACATGGTTGCCATGGAGGTTGTTGCATAACAACCAATTGGAATTTCTTGTTTTAAGTTTATTGTTGCTAATATTTTCAGAATGATTTGTGTGCATCGTCAACTTTGCTGACACAATTTAGATATCATACTGTGGAAAATGATATACCTCAAAACGATTGCAAATCAAAGCTCTGTATAAGATTGTTGATACAACAGCAAAATAATATAAGTGTGAAATTGCCATTCTGATTTGAAACATGTGCAAGACCTTGCTTGTTAGCTCACAGTTCTAGCTCATGACATTTCAGATATTGATTTTTACCACCATATGACAAGGCATAGGTATATCACAGCAATGTAATGCTGATCAGTATTTGATAATGATGCTTTGACTTTTATTTGCAATTTTTTAAGTGTTCGGACAAATGAATGTAGCAAACGCAAGGAAAAATTGGGACCCCATTGGGGCAGTACTGGGCATGATTAGCACGTACTCGAAACAAATTAAAACGGCCAGTTAAGAAGTGTGATCTTGAGCTTTTTCTTAGCTGGAATGTGATAGCACAATTGATTGTGCAAGCCCACTCTGTTCATTGTGCCCAGCACAGCATCATAGTGCCCATCTGTAATACCATTTTCAGATTACATAGATCTAAAACCAGTACTGTCCTGATGCACTACCTGCCGATCTAACATTGCCTCTGATTGGTCAATTATTTGATATCTTCACTTATATCACCAATCAGAATCGAGCTTTGCAAATAATTCACCCCATTTTTTTGTGTGGTGAAATTATTCTAACAATGTTGCTGATTGGTCCAGTCGATAATGAAAACTTCTTTTTGGCCAATCGGCAGGTAGTTTTCATGGGGTTAAAACCCACATTCCTTGTCTGTGAGAAACCACTGCTACAAAAGTAATGTCATTTTGGTGAGTGAATATATAGTGTGATGATAAGGGGTGCTGCCGGATTGGGCAGGAGCGATAGTGTATTTGAGGAAAAACATTTCCAGGCAAAATTGGGCAAAAAAAGATGACAATTCAAGTAAAACAATGTTGTTGTTGACCAAATCCCTTCTGACTGGTACATGTTTTTCCTGCAAATGTGCGACTGGCTACCTGCCTAGTGATGCTTGATGCCAATAGATAATTTTCCTACTGCAATCATATTTGCTATATGGATCAAGGTGTTCCTCTTAACAGTAACCATAGTAATGTGTGTTGCTTACCTTGATTACAGTAACTTATGCCAGGGTCCATTAAACAGTAAGAGATAATCAAGTGTCTGGAAATCATCTATTGGCAGGATATAGGCTTACAAAACTAATTGCAGTCATTTAGTTACAGGAGATCAAGGCTTATTGTTATATACATTTATAATATAGCGCTGTCAGCAGCCATTGAAATAATGGGGTGTTAAGGCATTGGACTATTCCAGTTGAAATCCATATACCTCCTATTGGAGACATGGCTTTGATCTTCCACTCAAGGAGTGTGAATTTCAAATGGGGTTATCTGAATGGATGACTCCATTTGAAAATCACTCTGTGTGGGAGATTGAGGTCATGTCTTTCATAGGGGTGTATGGATTTCAGCTGGGATAGCCTATTGTTTACTGTTTACTAAAACAAAGTGCAGATCACACGCAGATGTCAGTTTTTAGCAAATTTTCTAATTTGTCCTATTAAAATGAACAATTTCAGGAAAAGTGCAACTACTTTTATAAGGATCTTTGTGCAATGCTGACTGCCATAAGCTTAAATCTGCATTGCAGTGGTACAACAAACTTGACAACCCATTTTTGTTTCGTATGGCAGGTTAAATGATTGCAAGTCAAATAATTTCTTGGTATTAAAATCCTCAATACCAAGTATTTGCACTGTAAAAAGCTTCAAATGCTGATACTCTTGAGTATGCCCTGTCACCTAATACAAGGACAGATCTGTTCTTCCACTGTTATAGGTTGGCTACTAAACAAAACCATGGCAGCCATTTTGATGTTTCCATAGAAATGGCGGCCATTTTGATTTTTTCGCTGAAATGGCGGCCATTTTGATGTTTCCGCAGAAATCAGGCACTGTTGAATATTGTCTGCAATAAGTATGAGAATTGATTGGTACAGGTACCAGGGTGTTGATATTCACTCATGGCAATTTTGTTGTCGATTATTTATGTGGTAAGAATACCCTGTGCTGTATACCAGAATGTTTTTAATAATCATCTGGCAAGAAGCAGAATCTAATTCTGTGATTTGTTGTGTACAAATAATTTCAATGAATTGTAACAGCATTTATGCATCTTCTTGACAAGAATTTTACTTGTGCAAAAAAGAAATTGAATAATTTGTTGTTTTTTTGTCAAACAAATTAATTGTATAAAAAGCAAAACTATTTCAGTGCTGCACCGTGTATTTAAGGCTTTTCAGCTTGTAGCAATGATAATCTTAATGTGAAATTTTATATCGTTACCTCAGCGTGCGTATCGCATGTACATATTTTTAACCCAAAGTTTGTCAAGAGTACGATTAAACACATGTTTTAGATAGAAACTTGCAAACTTGAGATTTTTTTCTTAAAAAATTGTGAGATAAAAAATTTGAGAAAAAAAAACCTGTTGACAATGATGACTCTGTGACCCTATACCTAGCTTGCTAGTTTAGAGCACACACACATAAAATGCTAGCTATGGTGTTTATATGAATATATATATTTTATCACTATTGGACACTGGCAGACAATGCCAAGACATAGAAATACTTGAATGATATTTTTAGACTGTTCTGTATATTTCAGTTTTACTATTAGTGTCCCTGATTTACCATAAGTGCTGCGACCAAAACACATAGTTTTTTGTTCATGCGTTTGCAAAAAACACAAACAATATCGATCCAATTCAACCATATTCTCAGTATTATACTACCGTCAAACTGTTTGGGAAATGTTGGTTATTTTAATTTTTTAGAAATACCAGCTACATTTTTAATGCTATATCAAATGCTTTTTCTTTTTTTTATAAAGCTTCTAATGACTTGGGTTTCCTACTGAGTTTAGTTCAGGTCAACATACTCCATCCATATAGCCTCCACCTTCATGGCAAAGTTGTATGACATGCATTTACTAATACACCAAGGAAGGTCATACCTTTGGTTTGGGCATGCAAGGTCAAATTAGTTGTGTCGTTTGGAAATTTATTTACATTCAACTTCAGATGTTGGAAAGTATATGCAATTAATTTTAACACAATTTGGTAATTACTGACCTTTGAACCCACTGGTATCTATGTAAATGCATTTGAGAATGACATGGGTTAGGTTTTTAAGTATACAAATTTGATATCTGTTAATTTTAATCCACCATGTATGGAGTGTATGAAGAATGCTCTCAATATACATTGAAGTTAGACATCTTGAATATAAAACCCCTTTGTAGATAAAAAACCAAATCTACTGCTTTATTAAACTAATACTTGCAATGAGGAACAGCGATCTATTAAAGTTGTATTCTCCTTGTATTAAATTACCAGGCTCTGGCAGGAAGTGCACCTGTCTCTGGTAGGTGGGATTTTAATTTTAGGCTTTTGATTCTAGTCATTGCGATATTTCCTTTAATGAGGATTTCAAAGTTTAAATTTCACAAATATTTTGATATTTTGCTGTA
Organism: Amphiura filiformis; assembly: GCF_039555335.1. NCBI lineage: Eukaryota > Metazoa > Echinodermata > Ophiuroidea > Amphilepidida > Amphiuridae > Amphiura > Amphiura filiformis. Next base: position 6,014,396 of record NC_092642.1, on the reverse strand, counting down.
TTTGAAAAAAATTAAGTTTCACAACCAGGTACATTTGATGTTTGAATTATCACAAAAAGGGGAAAAAGGCATATTGAAGTTTAGTTTGCCAGCAGCCTATTTTGGGTGAATATTCCACAGGGGGTAAAAACTTGAAATGTAAGAGCCCAACCCATGTCATCTCAGATACCATTGGCCATGGCTACAATTTCCATCTTGAATGTGATAAAAACATGACAGTTGTCTGCCAAAGTCTACATTTACTTTGCGTTTAACGAAGTTAAGGTTGTTTTTGCTTTAAAATGACACCTCACACATTGATGTCGGATGTAAAATATTGATTTTATGTGACAAATGTACAAATTCCTAACTATTTTTTTCAATATTTTATAGTTATTTTCTTTCTTATTTATAAAATGTGATTTTCCAACAACTGTCCTGATTGGATGTAATGGTTCTTGTATTTTCCAACAACTGATATGATTGGATGAAATGAGTCTTGTATTTTAATGTGTTTCTGGACGCTAGCAATATGGATGGAGTTATGTATCAATATGAAATTCAACCTGTACATCAAAACACAAACAAATTCAATGCCTTTTGAACTATGCCTTTATTTCAATTCAACCCCATTATGTGGGTGAATTTTATATGTTATGTATAATTTTATTGATTTCAAAATGGTTGCTTTGACTAAGAGTTTGCCTTGGTTATATGTAATTGTTTTATGTTATACCATTAAAGGTATTTTTTTCCTGTCATCGTAAATTGCAGAGCGTATGTGGACAAGTTGGGTCTCAAGCTGAGCTGCTATTTGGATTATTATTTATGCACATTACTGAAGCTGAAGTAAATAAAGACAATCACACCAAATTTTAAGTTTAAAGAGGAAGCCCTGTCAGAGCAGTTCTTCTGAGGTGAACCAAACCTGCCTGGTTATCAAATTAATCAGTGACAAGGTTATCTCAGAATTTGACAGGTGCTAATTGATGTTTTAATTTTATTGCATCAATTAGCACCTGTCAAATAAAACCAAAACATTATAGGGGAAACTGTATGTAGCTGCACCCATTGTATTGGATTGGCAACCATGGGAACCAAAATAGAGTATCTCTGGCATATCCGCAATAACCAATTTAATCAAAAGATGATTGACATTCTAAGTTACCATGGTTTTTTTGCACCTCTGCATAATGTGATTACTTACGTTAAGTACAAATTAAACAAGCACATGCTACAATCATGTTTGCTTGGTGTATGCTGAAAATATTCCAGAGGTTCACTATAATTCATTGGTTATAACTCTTAATAACATCCACTGTCAGAATATTTCATGTTGATTGTTTTTGGCACAATTTTGTGTGCAACAAAACTGATATTGTTGTACAGGCTATATTCTGATAAGGTTTCAGCCGCTTCTTAGGATTCACATTTTGTTGTGACAGTGAAACATGGGACCATAAGCTTTAGGATTCTCCATCATCAGAAAACTATTCCACAGGATTTATACAAAGCAAAAATAGTTTTGAACTTTGTGAAGACTACAATAATATTCTGACAATAAAATAGGTTATTGTTGTACAAAATTTGATGTAGTTATCAATCATGTTACACATTGAACAATTGTCAATTTTAGACCAACATTTAATTTTATCAAGTCTTGAATTAGCCATATTTATTACAATTCAGAAGTTATTTGAAATACAGTGTAAACATAATTGTAAGGAAAATATTAATTTACCTAAAAACGTTAACATATTTGCTTGAAAGATAATAATATTTGGTTCCAGCTGTAGTTATTTGTGCACTTGCGTCTCTTTTTGATGCGGACCACATACGGACACTATCATGATCATGCCAATTTGTTCTGCAAGGTCCGCTGGTGCACCATAGGGGTATGAAGTGAGGGAGCAGTTTTCTCTAATGATGGAAAATCCTTATGATAACAAACATAACGTAGCTCAATGCTTCAAGACTCAATTTGCAATGCCTTTATGATTCTAAATTTGAGGTTCTATCCATAATAATTGTGATAAATCAAAGTGTTGGCTGATGAAAGTCACTTGATTTGGTAAACTATGTCGTAACTTTTAGCAATGTCACCATGTTTGCTGTGTTACCATTATAATAAAAGGACATTCTAAATTGAGAAACTTGGGCAATATCTCTACACAGGTTATTATACTAGTGACTGAGTATGTGGTATCTTATCATAGGAATGTCAATCCAGTGGCTAACCTTTTCGAGATATTGCCCACAATTGCATAGAAATGTCGGCCCAGCAGCAAAGCTTTTGATCAAGATATTGCCCCAAATTGCATAAGCAATTATGAATCATGTTTTTATGGGAATTTAGACCTGTTATAGGGCTAATCATGGGAAAAAAACCCAAAATGGCAGGCACGCTGCAATTTTTGAAGAAGCACCTATTTTGATTTATATCAGTTTTTGTTTTCTAAATAGCTGTAACTTTACTGGAAAATTTTACTTTCAATATTTGCAATTTTTAATTGTGCAGCAGTAATGTGTGACACCTTTGTGTTACATAATGATCAGCTATTTTTTAATATTGTCATTTTACAATTGAAAATAATAATTATGTAACACATGTGCTAACATGGATATTCTTCGCCAAAAATGTACAATTGCCTAATTGCGTATAAATTATGTTGTGTTTGCAAAAATGAGATGGACCTTAGTGTCCGATTGTACAAAGTATACAAAACAAAGTTTCATTTTATGAAACTTGTAACTTATGTCACTGTCATTTTATGTGTATAATACATGTACAGGATGCAGTACATGGACCCTTTCAGACCGTCACCATGGTAACGATTGAGTCTTTCTAGGTGCCACCCTGTCATACCTCTAGAGGGTGCTGTTTATAGGTCATGTGTTGATAGACCATGACTATGGTAACCGTTATAGCGCCCCCACCTTTTTCCTAGTCCCTACCCTAAGTTGTTTTTTTTTGTAACATGTGTATATACATCTTGAATATTCTAATTATTCTTTCAGTCTGTTATTATTTTTTTCTTTTTTGCAATTATGTTGTGGCATTTTCTTGTATTTGTTGGAATAAATTATGTTATTGAGGATGTCAATGATGAATCCTAAATTGAATATTTATATATGACAGTATCATTCTTTTTTAATTAATGTAGCAATAAAATCTTTGAAGCAAGTTATTGGTCTTTTGAGTGCTACATGAGTGGTTAGTGGTGTCTATGAAATTGTTTGCAACATCCAGTATAATTGCCAAAAACTAAAAGCTGATGGTGAAGATCTGAACAAAAAGCATTTGTTATTCAGTTATAAGTGGTAGCTAATCAATTTGTTAGCAGCAGTCCTCTCACTTATAGATGAGGTGATATGATGTGATGATTATACCAGATAGTTGACATGTTTTTTGACCAGTATGCACACAGTATTACAGTGAAGTGATACTGTTCCCTCAAGCATATCGATAGACCAGTCCCTTATGATAGACCAGTTGGCTTATCTTTATAAACATTGCGGTCATCTCATCTATACCACACAATTTTGTTATCCCATTGCAGTTGATATCCTATATTCCCCTATGGAAGATATTAATTACCTTAATCTCCCACACAGGGGATGTAGATATCAAATGGAGTTGCCCATTCAGGTAACCCCATTTAAAATTCGCACTCCCTGTGTGGAAGAATAAGGTCATGTCTTCAATATGGGGTGTATGGATTTCAACAGGACTAGCCCATTAGAGATGCTTGTATTTCTCATAGAAAGAATTCAACTGACCATTCATGTACATTCCTGCAAAGAAAGCAATCTTACCATAAAAGTTGAAAGTGAATGTTTTCTATTAAAAACAATTGCCTCTGTTTTTCATAATTATGAATCTGACGAAAAAAGCAAAAACCCTGTTCTAGACTTTGGGCGGGCAAACCTTTTAAATTGAGTCAGTTGGTTAAGTGGTGGTTTTTTTTTTCAAATATCTGAAATAACTAAAAAAATCCTAAAAGCAAAATCTGGGTTGGTTAAGATTTTTCTTTCCATCTTGGCATAAATGATCATAAATAAATTTTCACAGATAGCTGTTCCAATAAACACACACACCCCCACACACCCGCCTACCTTGCACACAAAAGCATATGCCCACACACCCTTTTGGACACTGGCAAGAGGAACATGTTGATCTGTTGAGATTTTTGGGAAACACTTTTTCCCACCCTACCATTTTTGACACATTTACAAAAAATTCCCCTCTGTTAAGTTGGAAAATGCAATTTTGTATCAAAAGAGACAAATCTCAAAATGTCTGATTAAATATTAAACAAATTTGAGCAAGCAAAGCGGTAGAATTCAGAAACCATGCTGAACACAGGTATACGAGGACACTTACAGAATGAATTACCACACTGCTTGTGTGAACAAGCATGAGCTATCAGCAGGGACAGGCGATTTGCGCGGAAAAAAATAGCAAATTGCGCGGAACTTTTTTTTCAGTGCAAATCATGTATCCCTGCCCATAGGAAAAAAATAGCCAATTGCGCGGGAAAAAATCGCCTGTCCCTGGCTATCAGTGTGTCCTATTAATGCCAATTGATCAATTTGTAGTTATTTGTTAGGCAATACAAAGAGTTTTGAACAGTATAATCTCTCCATATTCCTTTTAGAAATCCTTCCCACTCAGAAATGTTATCCAGATAAATGAGGTCACATTTCCTATACTGTAAGAGTCTTTCACAACAGTGTCTGCAAGTAAACGTGAGATTGAGCAAAAATTAGGATAAATAAATAAATAAATTTTGGAGGGTTATAGAGCATGATAATAAGAAATTAGTCAGGAGGATGAGAGTTCATAAGACGTGATGAAACATGAGGTCACAAGATGAAATACCCCCATTAAGTATACCATATTTTGCTTTAGACATATTTTTATATTCAACACAATACAAAAAGAAGTCACAGAAGTTCACAAATATGATTTATAATGCTGTATAGTTGTACCTCGCATAGATCGCAACAACTATTGAAAATGAGTGAAAATCAAAACTATTCTTTAAGAGCCTATCCCATCATGCCTGCTAACCTATATGCATAAAGTCAAAAGAGATTGTAGACCAGCAATTGAAATTGCACCCATGATTTCATATTTCTTTCCCATAATGCATAATAAAGGTTCCCAGTATCTTAGGATCTGCAAGTCCAATTTCCAAGTTTCACCAGATGGTAGCCTTCAGAAGAATAATTATGAAATCAGTGATATTAGTTAGATGTATGGAAAAAAATTTGTCACTTTCATTTTTTACTGCTGTTCAGTAAGAGCTGATATATTCTGTGAGGTTAAAAAACACATTTTGTTGACCATTGTTCTAGTATAATGAAGAAACAGTGAATAAGATTGTGTGCAGAAGTTGACACCATTTTGAGAACTATTGTGTATGTGCATCGGGCATAATGAACATTTATTAATACAAAAATTACTGCGAACAACTTCAGGAATACTAACAAATATGCAGAATTTGTGTTTTTGTGTTGCAAAACACTTTTTATACCAATTTGATAATAGTTATTATGTATCAAAAAATCTTCTGAGGAAGGTGTTTTTTTTTTCAAAATGCAGGTTAACACAGTGATACGTTATAGCATTAATCACTAGATTTCACAAGACAAGGAAATGCCACAAATTTAATAAACATAAACCTAAACAATGCGATTTATAAAGGGCCTTTTATAATACCATCATCACAATTTTTGAGATATGGTGGACACAATAGGATGGCGCTGCACAAAGTGGGTAAAGTCTTTTAAATTTGCCTGGTTTTACCCAACTTGGAAGACTCCTCCTTTTGTGTACGCCATACTTCGAAAAGGCTAATGCTTTGTTCAGCCCTGGGTTTACAGGTGCACCTGCAGATTTGAAAGCAGTTTGTGTTGAACTAAATGAAAATCTGAGGGTGCATGCACTCTTAAAAATGGTAGTGGTTTTTGATTACTTAGTTTGAACCAAAATGTGTCATATGTAGCAGTATTTCTGCAGTTTAACTCACTTGCTTTATAAGAGGATTTGATATTACTGAAATAAGCTGCAGAATTTCTGCAGACATTGCAATTAACTTTAAATTATTGGCGTAGCGTGAGTTATCCCATAGGGGGCACTGACCATGATTGGGGGTCACTCGGCCTGATTGGGGGGAGTCCACTCGGCCTGATTAGGGGGACAAGCCATTTTTTGGCAATTTCCTTAAGGGATTTTCTAAATATTCATATCGACTGGGGCTACGCCGCTGTTTGAAATATACACAAGATGACACCAACAGCTTGGACAGACATGAGGCATGGCAGACACAGAAGGATAGCACTATGCAAAGTGCCGGGTAAAGTGCTGGGTTTTAGCCACTTGAAATACTGCCTTCCTTTTGTGTATGCCAGTCATTAGGCTGCGATCACATAGAAGTATACGGTATTCGCTATACGAAATACGCTCATTCGATCAGGCTAAGTTCACATAGTATACTCCTATGTGAACTCAGCCTGATCGAATGAGCGTATTTCGTATAGCGTATAGCGAATACCGTATACTTCTTTGTGATCGCAGCCTGAAACATGCGGGTATCCATACTCATTAGGTCTGTAGTAAAATATTGGTGTGGCCATCAAGTATAATACTAACTTAGGTCTACCAAAGATCAGGTATTATGTTATTAAGAAATATGGTCAAGTTGGGGAGGCCGCCCGCTCGCTACAGCCCTGTTACTCATGTAAAATCACAATTCACAAGCTCATTATATCTAAGGTTACAAATTGTGTAACGTCCATACAACTTATGATCACATACTAATGTGTGTGTTCCTCTTAAATTACTCACAAGGATATAGTAGGTGCAATGTTGTACAAAAATCATTTGTAGCAATGCTAACATGTTGGCAATACTGTCTTCTACCCTAGTACATCCTACCAATCCCCTGAAATCACCTTTATTACAATCGCAAATTTCCAATTTGCGAGTGTTCTGTTTTTGGTCAGTTCTTTCTTTCTTTCTTTAAGTTAGGCGGGCAGCCTAACTTATTTCTTTCTTGCCATTTCTTTCTTTCTTTCTTCTTTCTTCTCACAATTTGTTACTACTTCCACATCCTTGATCGGATTTCAACCAAACTCAGTCACAAGCAGTATTGGGTAGCTGGCTACAAAAGTTATGGGTTGTTTAACGTCAGAGGTCATCCAAGGGGTCACAGGGTCAAAAAAGGTAATTACAACCGAAAATGCTCCAATTGAGCTGAAATTTAAATGCAATGATCCTTATGACATTCTAAAGATGTTTAAAACATTTTAAAATTTATTTAAGGTCATTAAGGGTCATAAAGGGGTCAAAGGTCAAGTTTTTCAAAATGCTCCAATTGAGCTGAAATTTGAATGCAATGATCCTTATGACATTTTAAACATTTTAAAAATATTTTAAAATTCATTTAAGGCCATTAAGGGGTCATAAAGGGGTCAAAGGTCAAGTGTTCCAAAATGCTCTAATTGAGCTGAAATTTAAATCCAATGATTCTTATGACATTCTAAACATGTTTAAGATATTCTAAAATTCATTTAAGGTCATTAAGGGGCAATAAAGGGGTCAAAGGTCAAGTTTTCAAAATGCTTCAATTGAGCTGAAATTTAAATGCAATGGTCCTTATGACATTCTTTACATGTTTTAAATATTTTTCAAAATTCATTTAAGGTCATTAAGGGGGTCATACAGAGGTCAAAGGTCAAGTTTTTAAATGCCAGCTTTCCACGATCAAGGTATATTAAAACGGTAATTAATGAAACAGTCTTATTAAAATTAATACTATCCAGCACAGTATTGCTGCTTGATCAGATCGTCACAATCGTCCGCCTAACTTACCTCGTGCCCTTGCAAAGGGCACAGTTGCTCTAGTTCTTTCTTTCTTTCTTCTGTCAAACTTTTAACGAGCCATCGTAGCCATATGCTTTAGGCCAATGTGACCATATTTGGTCACAAGGACCATTGGGTGGGGGCACAAATGTTACATGACCAACTCGGGGTCAAAGGTCATCCAAAGGTCATTATGGCCAAAATGAGATTTTCACTAAAAATGCTTCTTCTTCCACAAATTACATAACACAATGTCGTCACTTGCATACCTGTATTGCCTTTAGCCAGTGTCTAAAAGTTGTACAAAGAATTGGGGTCAAAGGTCATTAAGGGGGTAAAATCTTACAATTGCAATATCTTAACATCCGTAAGGGGTATGGGTCTCAAACTCGGTGACAACAAATCTCATGACCAGAGGAACATTTTACAGGGGTCAGGTCAAAGGTCATGCAGAGGTCAAATTTTAGAAATGCATTTTCTGTACATCTGTAAGGGGTGCGGGACTCAAACTCTGTGACAACAAACTTAATGACCAGGGGAATATTTTGGAACACTTTGCAGGGGTCAGGTCAAAGGTTATCTAAGGTCAAATCTTATAATTTCCTTTTCTGGACATCTGTAAGGGGTATGGGGCTCAAACTCAGTGACAACAAATCTAATGACCAGGGGAACATTTTTTTAGGGGTCAGGTCAAAGGTCATGCAGAGGTCAAATTCTAGAAATGCATTTTCTGGACATCTGTTAGGGGTACGAGGCCCAAACTCGGTGACAACAAACTTAATGATCAGGGGGAATATGTTGGAACACTTTGCAGGGGTCAGGTCAAATGTTATCTGAGGTCAAATCTTATACCGTAATTTCACTTTCTGTAAGGGGTATGGGCTCAATTTCAGTGACAACAAACCTCGGGAAACATTAAGGTCAAAGGTCAGGTCAAAAGGTCATTAAAGGGTTTAATACATGCCTTGCGATTGTCTGCGCTCTGTGAGCGCAAATTATTTGTATTCCTTCTGCTCAGTCCAACCCAAATCCTTTTTGTGTGTAATACATACAGTAGCAGCACCATGGGGAATGGAGGGGGACAAAAATCTGAAAATTTGTTTTAAAATTTGGTAATTTTTGCCAAAAATACTATTTAATTTTTTCTTGTTTTCAAGGTGAGCAACTGGTGGAAAAGCCCAAGTGTAGAGGCCCCCATGGTGCCGCCACTGTATATGTACCAAGCAACCAACCAACCTACCTACAGTGTAACCTGTACATAACAAAATGTGTAGCTAGGGATATGGGTTATTATGCCCATGTGTAGCTAGGGATATGGGTTGTTATGCCCATCTTGTACCAAGGTGTCATTCAATATTTATCTAATAAAAAGTACAAGAAATGAACAGAATGTCTTTGAATATTGGTTGTTATTTGTCTTTTTGTATGATTTAATGATCTTTAACCCTAAATCCCTCGCTGCTTTTTGCTTAAGTGGAAGGAAAGAAGATGTTTTTGTTACTGCACACGTCAATAAAGTCCCAAGTTAGGTAAGCGTGCGGCAGTAACGCATTACAAACGCACAACTAGCGTAAGTGCTGCGCCCAACTGCGTGCATGCTATGTGTATTGATATAGAATTTCTATATCAATACACAATGTTATGAGGCTAATTTTTTTATGCCCATTATAAGCTGAACAAACTGTAGCAGGTTGCATGTATAAGCTATCTTCAAGAGATAGCAAGGTTCCAGCTGTATATAAGATATCTTCAGGAGGTATCAAGATGCCAGCTGTATAAACTACCTTCAGTAGCCTGATAGCAAAGTGCCAGCATAAGCTATCTTCAGTAGATAGCAAGGTGCCAGCATAAACTATCTTCAGTAGATAACAAGGTAGTCAGCTGTATAAGCTATCTTCAGTAGTTAGCAAGGTGCCAGCATAAGCTATCTTCAGTAGATAGCAAGGTGCCTGCATAAGCTATCTTCAGTAGATAACAAGGTGCCTGCATAAACTATCTTCAGTAGATAACAAGGTAGTCAGCTGCATAAGCTATCTTCAGTAGATAACAAGGTGCCAGCATAAACTATCTTCAGTAGATAACAAGGTAGTCAGCTGTATAAGCTATCTTCAGTAGTTAGCAAGGTGCCAGCATAAGCTATCTTCAGTAGATAGCAAGGTGCATGCATAATAGGGTGGGGCGAAAAACACTTTTTTTCTTGGATCGACTTGGAACTCTCAGAGAATTTTACTAGGGTACATACTACTATTGTGCTAAAATATCAGTAAGATCGGAGCATGTTCCGCCCAGGCAGTAGATTTTCACAAAATCTTTACTTATTTGCTATTTCTTATTATATCACTCATACATAAATTCTAGACAGTTCATTGGTTGATTGCCATTTATCATTTTTACCATCACCCTCTCCGTGTGATAGTCTTTACCATCATAGTGCTCTGCCGTAGTGCGCCTGCGCCAGGCTGTGCGCTGACTCTTGGACTCGCCGATTTAGTTATGGGGTGGACCCCAAAATGTGAAGTATATCACGGCAAAACATGGTGTTATGTTGATGAAAAAATGTATTTCCTACCGTAAATAGTATTTTAGTAATAAAGTCTGCACAAAAAGTAACTCAGCTGTTAGAAATATGCCTATAGATTCAGAACAAATAATTGTTTTCACAATATTTCAAAATAGAGAGAAGGATGATTTATTTACATGCATGTTGATACCCCATTTGTCCACTTTTGTTCAATATTGACGATACAGCAGTGTTTTGAAAGAAAAATACCCCAATTTAAAAGTTGTATTGATTTGAAGTAAGCGCGAAGATAATGGCGGGCTTTACGTGTTTACGGTGCTGGCATTATAACCATTGATCGCTGTAAACTGCAACTTTTAAATTCGGGTATTTTTCTGTAAAAGCACTACTGTGTTGTTAATATTGAACGACATTTGACGAATGTGGTATCATAATGCGTGTAAATAAATCATCCTTCTCTCTATTTTGAAATATTGTGAAAACAATTATTTGTTCTGAATCTATAGGCATATTTCTAACAGCTGAGTTACTTTTTGTGCAGACTTTAGAATTTATGCATGAGTGATATAAAACAAATATTAACTGTCTTAAATTTGTGTAATGGTCGAAATATAATCACTCGGTGAAAGATGTATTGTTCCATTCCACTCGCCGTTCCGGCTCGTGGAATGGAACAATCCATCTTTCACCTCGTGATTATATTTCGACCATCACTCATAGACAGTTCATATTTGTATACTGTATAACTCTATCTTACTGTATAACTCTATATGAAATCAGTAGAAACAACCTGGGAAAAGCAGGTATTGAAATTACATCATAGCCATATTAAACCAATTTGGGTAGTTTGTTTAGACCCTCCAGAACATCACCAAGTAGCAAGCAGTCTCAGATTGATAACCATTATGTTTTGCTAAAGACATGTATTTAGTTCAATATTGGTGATATTTGAGTTAGGGGTAGCATTATGGAGCATTTCCCCAGTTCTACTGAGTCAAATTTCACGATCTTGGTCTTGTTGGGTAGATATCGTTATGAATTCAGCAGAGTGACGAATCGAGAATTTTGAGCAAATTGAGTTTTTATATGCTTATGATTATGTTTCAGGTTATCTTTTATTTCCACCAAAAATTAATGGTAAATCTTACTCACCGACGTAGTTATTGAAATTTTGATTTGGACGAATCACGCCTAGTGCGATTAATGAATTCGGCAGAGAGACGAATCGTATACTTAGCTGTACAAACCATGTTGATCTATAGTATTGTATAGCGGGAAACCCCGAATTTTCTATATTACATGTCCTATACTAATATATTTGATACCATCGTATAGCTGTAGGTATCTTCTATCTAGCGATACCAAAATAAGTACAAACATTCCCCACATGATATTGCTGTGGTTTAATAATGTGAGTGCGCGCCCGTGAAATTGGAAAATCCCGGAAAATCATACGCAAAATATAGGCCAATATTGTTATTTTTGCTTTAAAATCCTCGAGTTTTTGCTAAATATTACATGGATGACTATTTATAACTTATATACCAAGTTAAGTCTACATAGCCTCAGGACAACCAGTAATTTCTACACAAAAGCCCCAAATCAAGAATGCGTGCTATGGTTTACACATAGTTGAAAGCGTATTCGACCTCTCTCTGCGCAGTGGTAGAGACATTTTGGATACAGCATAAAGCCGAATAGCTGTTAAAACGCGTTTTGAGGGATATATCGATTATTTCAGAACATGCAAGTATTGCCTATAATTCGTGTACATTCACTTCTATAATATGTGACGTGTCATGTCAAAAGGAGACACTTTTGGGCAGGATCGTAAATGGAGAAATAGCCAAAAATCTGACCGGGGTTGATTTTTTCACAATTTGGGTTTGTTGTGAATTTGTGATGTTATTAATGTTTCAAATACTGTCTGATAGATTCAGACCGGAATATAACTGGCATCTTGTATATTTTGAGACATTTTTCAAGGTAATTTCTTCTCTCAACATTGTCAGTAATATTTTTTAGGGCCGATATCTCAATTTCCAATTTTATAATACCATAACTTACGAACTCAACATCTTCGCTTAGGAATGTCCGACTTCATTGGGGAAAACGGCGTTGTGGAGCAAAATATCACTATATTTAAGATATGTAAAAACCTCAAAACTGATAACCTGCCCAAAAGTGTCTCCTTTTGACATGACACGTCACATATACATTTCAAATGAGTGCTCACGAATGTTCTAAATTTTTAGAAGGACCAATGGAATGGTACCAAGATTTTCAAACGTCGTTTTCTCAGAACAGCAATTTTGCGTATTCGGCACTCTGCCGTGTTCATAACGATATGAACTTCAAAAGTACAAACAATACATGAGATATGATTTTAGAGCAGCTCTGACTTGACATGGGCTTAAAGGGTCATGTGATTTCTCTATATAGAGTTATACAAAATAGTAAAGAAGTAGGGATTTTGTGAAAATCTACTGCCTGGGTGAAACATGCTTCGATCCGAGAAAAAAAGTGTTTTTCGCCCCACCCTACAGTGTACAATGTGTATTGGTATCTACACCTGATAGCACAGTATGTATGGTACAGTGTGTGTTGCTATCTACCCCTGATAACACAGTATACACTGTACAGTGCGTATTGGAATCAACATCTGATTAGCACAGTATATATGGTATAGTGTGTATTGCTATCTACCCCTGATAACACGGTATGCACTGTATAGTGTATAGGCCTATTGGTATCTACACCTGATAGCACAGTGTGTATGGTACAGTGTGTGTTGCTATCTACCCCTGATAACACAGTATACACTGTACAGTGTGTATTGGAATCAACATCTGATAGCACAGTATGTATGGTATAGTGTGTATTGCTATCTACCCACCCCTGATAACATGGTATGCACTGTATAGTGTGTATTGGTATCTACACCTGAGAGCACAGTATATGGTATAGTGTGTATTGCTATCTACCCCTGATAATACGGTATGCACTGTATAGTGTATAGGCCTATTGGTATATACACCTGATAGCACAGTGTGTATGGTACAGTGTGTATTGCTATCTACCCCTGATAACACAGTATACACTGTACAGTTTGTATTGGAATCAACATCTGATAGCACATTATGTATGGTATAGTGTGTATTGCTATCTACCCCTGATAACATGGTATGCACTGTACAGTGTGTATTGGTATCTACACCTGATAGCACAGTATGTATGGTATAGTGTGTATTGCTATCTACCCCTGATAACACGGTATGCACTGTACAGTGTGTATTGGTATCTACACCTGATAGCACAGTATATATGGTATAGTGTGTATTGCTATCTACCCCTGATAATACGGTATGCACTGTATAGTGTATAGGCCTATTGGTATATACACCTGATAGCACAGTGTGTATGGTACAGTGTGTATTGCTATCTACCCTGATAACACAGTATACACTGTACAGTTTGTATTGGAATCAACATCTGATAGCACATTATGTATGGTATAGTGTGTATTGCTATCTACCCCTGATAACACAGTATGCACTGTACAGTGTGCATTGGTATCTACACCTGATAGCACATTATGTATGGTATAGTGTGTGTTGCTATCTACCCCTGATAACACGGTATGCACTGTACAGTGTGTATTGGTATCTACACCTGATAGCACAGTATGTATGGTATAGTGTGTATTGCTATCTACCCCTGATAACACGGTATGCACTGTACAGTGTGTATTGGTATTTGAAGAGCTTATTTCCAAACCGTGTTAAGTCCACCCACCTTCAAAATTGAAATTTTGATGAAAATGGGTAGTGAGTAACTAGGGCTATCCAGCAATGTTTGTGTTTTTTACAAAATTAGTCAAGTTCGAAATATTGACACACAAAGTATCGATTTTTTTCCAAAACGTGTTAAGTCCAATCCAGTTTGTTAGCAAACTGTGTTAAGTCCACGAACACTGCCCTTGTGGGCAGCTTGTAGGCAGGTAACATGGCATAGGGCTTCCAATAGTTAATCGCCCAAGTTCTGCGTGATTGATAACACTGCCTTGCTTTGCGTCTTCATTCTTGTTTGGCCCTGAGACTAGTATACCTGAATTTGGTCTGCATAAAAAGTTGATGTTGTTGTTGTTTATTTTATTATTTTTTTATATTAGTAGGCCTAGTTTGTATGGGATTTCTTAAATATTTGATAGATACCTCCAGAAAAACATGAACAGGGTGGGAATGGGGAGAGGGAGAGGTTGTGATGGTAGAATTAGTGTTAGAGGATGGTGGTAGAGTTAGTTTTTGATATTATTATTTTGTATGATTATCAAAATTCAAGGTATTATTTAAAAGTTAAAGGTATACAAAAACTTAGGACTTAAAGACTGTCAATATGAGATTAGGGTGGCAGCATGGGGGAGGGGGAAATTTCGATAATGTGGTAAAACAAGTGGATATTTCAGGTCATCACTTATTGTCAGTGAAAATGACGTTTATTCAATTCTGAGAAATGAAATACAACCAAGTTTTGAATTTTGAACTATTTTAAACGTGGAATTTTGGTAAAAATGGGCGGGAGGAGGGGGTTCGAGATGCAAGGTGTTTTTGTGGCAAAATTGTGTTTTATAGTAGAGAGAATAACATTTTGTATGTTTTTAATAAATTTGTTATCTTTTAAAGCTTTTTAATAAAGACTAGTTTGAGAAAAATATGGGTAGTTCTGTGTTACAGATACTATGTTTTGTGCCAAAATGTGTTAAGTCCATGCCAGAAATTGTGTTTTGTGTCAAAAAGTGTTAAATACATGCTTTTTTTAAAAAAAATTAATTCATTAAAAAAAATAAAAAGTCTCTAGATTTTAACTTCACATATTTTTATGGTCCTATATATGTCACCTTCACTTCAATGTAATTTTATAGAAATCAAACATTTTTTCATTGCCATAAAGAAAATTCCTGATTTTCTTCAAAGTGAACCTTGTGGACTTAACACGGTTTGGAAATAAGCTCTTCATTTACACCTGATAGCACAGTATGTATGGTATAGTGTGTATTGCTATCTACCCCTGATAACATGGTATGCACTGTATAGTGTATAGGCCTATTGGTATATACACCTCATAGCACATTATGTATGGTATAGTGTGTATTGCTATCTACCCCTGATAACACGGTATGCACTGTACAGTGTGTATTGGTATCTACACCTGATAGCACAGTATGTACGGTATAGTGTGTGTTGTTATCTACCCCTGATAACACAGTACTGTACAATGTGTATTGGAATCAACATCTGATAGCACATTATGTATGGTATAGTGTGTATTGCTATCTACCCCTGATAACACGGTATGCACTGTACAGTGTGTATTGGTATCTACACCTGATAGCACAGTATGTATGTATGTTATAGTGTGTGTTGTTATCTACCCCTGATAACACAGTATACACTGTACAGTGTGTATAGAGGTTATCCGTGTTCTATAAGCTGCATATCAGCGACTACTATACCTTGTTTAGGACTTTCAAAAGAAGCACCTGCATGTGCAACCATGAATGTTTCAAAATAGCCCGCCAAAGTCATACAGGTAACTCTGAGGTCGTTCATTGAATTGGCTTGAATGAGGAATACTACAGGAACCAGTGCCTTTTTTAGAAGTCACACATGAGTGAAGTGGATAACCTCTATTGGTATCTACACTTGATAGCAAAGTATGTAGGTCTTTGGTATAGTGTGTGTTGCTATCTATTCCTGATTACATGTTATGCACTGTACAGTGTGTATTGAGCATTTCCCCAGTTCTACTGAGTCAAATTTCACAATCTTGGTCTTGTTGGGTAGATATGAACTTCAAAAGTACAAACAATACATGAGATATGATTTTAGAACAGCTCTGACTTGACATGGGCTTAAAGAGTCATGTGATACCTGATTTGCAGTAATTTTTAAGGCTGTGTGACCTTTTGACCTCTGGTCAAAACATGGATAGCCAAAAATCATATATCATTTATTTTTGGCAATGCTGCAGTTCATATCTATGCAATAATACCACATTTGGTAAATTTGAGTAGAACTGGGGAAATACTCCATAATGCTACCCCTACCCCTTAATATAGCAACTCAAATATCATTAAATATTTAACTTAAATATGTGTCTTTAGCCAAAATAATGGTGATGTTCTACCCAAAGTTAGGATTGCATCTGAATACCTACTTTTCCCAGATTGTTTCTACTCATTTCTCTATATAGAAGTAAGAAATATACTGTAAGAAATAGCAAAAAAGTAGGTATTTTGTGAAAATCTACTGCCTGGGTGAAACATGCGTCCATCTTACTGATATTTCAGCACAATACTAGCATGTACCCTAGTAAAATTCTCCGACAGTTCCAAGTCGATCCGAGAAAAAAAGGTGTTTTTTGCCCCACCCTAATGCATAAGCTATCTTCAGTTGATAGCAAGGTGCATGCATAAGCTATCTTCAGAAGATAACAAGGTGCCAGCATAAGCTATCTTCAATAGATAACAAGGTGGGCAGCTGTATAAGCTATCTTCAGAAGATAGCAAGTTGTCAAATAGGCCTATAAGCTTTATTTTATAAGCTACCTTCAGGAGATATCAAGATGGTAGCTGTATTAGCTATAGATAGCAACATATCTGTATATAAGCTATCTTCAGAAGATGGCAAGGTACATATTGTTATGAATTCGGCAGACAGCCAAATCCGGATTCGGCTTTTGGTCAATTCATGTTACGCAAGCATTATTTTTTAAATAAAGAACAAGGGATCAATGCTTTACATAATAGAGGGCAGCCTATCAATTTTTGCCTGATGAATATCAGATGATAACATCATATTAAGTAATCAAAAGAGGGCGGCATACAAGGTAAGTTAACAGTTCATTGCAGTATGGTCCCGAGTATGGTCTACAGCGATGATTGTTAAAAGATTGATATGCAGTCTCCTATAGGTAAAGCATTGATCCCTTGTTAATTAAAAAATAATGCATGCGTTAAAATGAATTTACCAAAAGCCGAATCCGAATTCGGCCGTCTGCCAAATTCCTAACACTATTTAGGGCTGTTTTAATATTCACAGCCCTTTTTTGTGTGCAGGCATACTTTCCGCCCTGCATCACCGTGTGGATGACATACGCCACCATTAGTCTTGTTAAAGCCATTTTTTCCTGTATCAAAAATTGATCCTATGTGGAATAGCAACAGGTAGGTCGTGATTTTCCACCCGTTTGGGCTCATTCTGCAATTCAACCCATATCAAAGCAAAAGGTGCGACTTTTTAGAATGTTTTTGGTGTCAAGTTTCTTGCAATTGCCAGTGATTAACACTGAATACTGAAATCACTGCTGGGATGTCAGCGGACACCATCTCATCAAAGCAGTGTTGAATTTATCATAACAGATAGGCCCAAGAAATTATGGGGGATTTTGAGAAAGAAAAAATTCAACAAACCAAAGTTATTTAATATGCTTTTTCAGAAATGAACAGGATTCTGTTGCAATTAATGGCGAGTTAACCCCTTGCCTAAAATAGGATCAAGGTCAAAACACATCATGCAACAGATCATTGTTTTTTGTTCAATGTTCATGTATGATGGAATAGCATCAGTTGATTAGAAATGTCTGGAGTAAGGTATATTCATTCTCAACTACATTCAAAGTCAGCCCCTGTATGGAAATAATATGAATATATCAATATACCAATTAAATATGAAGGAAAAACAAATACACAGAACATTTTTTCAACAGACTTGTTTATTTTCTTTCTATGGGTAACCATGGTAACCACATACAAGATAACACCCTAGATAAATAAGGTCAACATGTTGAACCTCATTAAATAATACTTTTTGCGCTTTGATATAGATATCATCAACATACATAGATATCAACATAATAGATCAGTGGTTAATGAGATTACACATCCTACCTCTTTTATAAGGTTACATCACAGTCACGTTCTTACCTTTAAATTATGATTTACAATAGACACCTAATCTAAGAACATAGTGCCTATGTGGTACCTTGCACAAATATTTTTTGCTACACCATCCATAACGCAGTATACTTTGGTTCGCCTCAAGTTTGGCAGTGATGTAGGTGTGTATTTCTCTCTCTCTCTGCGCAGCATCAAACAGCGCACATAACCGTTAAGTTAAATTACTATTGAACCACAGTGTAGCTTATTAACCATCAACTCTCTATGCTATTAAACAAAGACCTTGCACACTGGCTGACTGCTTGTCCTGATAATTGGGTTAAAAAAAACTGGCCACACATGCATCACACAATGCTATACAGCTTGTTCGGCAAATGAGGTGCCAATGTGATGATGATGTGATTCAAGTGAACCCCACTTCCTGCTTCATCATAATCTGCACCAAATCAGGAAGTGTGAGTGGTCTTTGCAAAATACTGTAGTCACCTCTTTCAGTAGCTCTATCAGGAAAGTGACCTCGTGTTTGGTAGTGATGTAGTAGAATTAATGAAGTTACAAAACCATGCATGGGAATGTTATTTCCAGATTGGTAATGACATAAATGCGTATTTCACTGTTTCCAGTATCAAATCAGACATGCTAATATTGATTCTACCTTAGAGCGTTTAGTTTGTCAGCACAGTTATGGCACAACTGTCTAAAAAGCACTTACATCACTACCAAACATGAGGTGTAGTATTCACCTCTTGCATGGTTACTTGGGTAGAGCCTCAAACTGGTAATAGACATGAAAGAAAGAATGATGTCATTTTACACAATGTTAAATGACTTGTTCAATTCCCATTCATTCATGCTGCCAGATCCTACCTTCAAACTTAATGACCATGCAAGAAGTGAATTATAATCAATGTCACTTTCCTGATAGAGCTACAGGAAATAGACACACACTTATTATCAGAAAATACTGAGTGACTGGGATGACATGATCATAATGAAGGGTTGTTGATTTCTGTATGTCTCCCTGGTAATGTCAACTTGGTTAGGTAAACCAAATAGTACCACCATCATAAACATGGTACACTACAGGGATAAACAGATTTCAGTATTTGACATCACCATACCCACAGAAGAGAAGAGTTTAACTCAATAACCACTGATCCAATATAAAGCATATTCACACTCAAATGCTGAATGTTAATTTACTTATTTAGTTTTACACATATGACATTTGAACCATTTTGTCGAAAACAAAATAAGTATGTGTAAAGAGATAATATATTACTTTGGATACATTAGACTCTGTAAATTACATCTGTATCCTTTTTAAAATTAACAAAAATAATGATAAAAAAAGATGATTGTACATATACAATACATAGCTGCGTTGATATGGAGAGTCCTTTACAATTTTATGTTCAAACCATTATTTATAGTTTATAATTCAACATTATTTAACCACTTTAGTAATATTTATTATAAGAACAACACTACTTGTGATTTTGACACACCACTATAGAATCTTAAGACGATAACAGTATAATTAACTGGACTAGTATCATATATAGGAAATGGACTGTACAGAGAGTATTGGAGAGGTTTTACTTTTGTCGATTACTGCAAGGAAAACATACTTGCAATACAGTACTTCCTCCAGCGTAATACACTGTGACTCAACGACTCGCAAGTGACTCAATGACTCACTTGAGTCACCGCCACAGATTAAACGCTGGACATCACCCAGTTTTATTCTGGAACATACAAATGTTACATAATATGATTTGCATATTTGAACAAAGGGATTCTCCTTGTTCCATTGTGCAATGTTACAAAAGGCAAAGTTGTGATTATACAGGGTGTCTCAAATTAAAAAAAAATCCAAGTGCTCATTTTTGGAACACCCTGTAATTGTGATGAAGATCTTGATAAATGTGCACGTATAATAAACCATCAAATACATTTTTGTAAAATATGGTCACTACTTTTGTCCCAATATACAATTTAATAGTATCAACTTTCAGAGTGCTTATAGGTATAAATCAATCAATCTCTCATGATCTTCACACACACACAAGAAAGAGTAATAAGCTTATAGATACATAAGTCACAATTTACGATAGGTTTTTAAGCTTTTGCATACAGCCAGTTATATTTCAGCATGCTCAATGAGCACTGCTCAAGGAAGCAAAATTCTTATCTTTTTTAAATATCACAACACATTTCACCGACCTAATAATGGTCATTTTTGCTCATTTCCAAATTTTGACTTGCTTTTTTAAAAGACATATAAAATACACTTTTAGGGACTTCAACTTGTTTATATACTTAACCCAACGTTACACGGGTTGACAATTTTCAAACTGAATGATAGGAGGTTCAACATTTAGTAGACATGGTAGTGTACAGGTAAACAATAGATTGCAATATTGCAGTGCAGCTTGTGATCCTAGCCCTAGTTGCATACTTTTGATTCTAGCATACTGAAGTCAGGGCGATTGAGAGAATAATAAAATGCTGAAGGCTTATGCTGACATGACAAAGCATATGCAGACATCAAAAATATCTTGGCAACTAGGGACTGGTTGGTATGATATGACTAGCAGTACAGTGTTTCATCTCTGCATCATGTTGTGGCATTATACTTAGAGCAATAGAGCATGATATACACAGGCTTGTTGTGTGATAGGTGATGACCCTTCTACTACATTACATTGAAGGGCCTGGTCAAGAGACAAGGTCAATTCAGCAAAAACAATACGTTTTGTGCATAAAAATACTATATTGTGTAGTATTGATGTATATAAACATATCCATATGTATTATGATGTCTCACAGCTGTCAATTCATACACACCCAACAATCAAGATTATGCATTAAATATTAGGTATGTGCATCCTCACATGCACATCATGATATCGTCACATGCACACCACATGACTTGGTGTTTAGTTATGTGGAACAAACATGGTGATACAATGTGATACTCATACTGCATTTATGGCATGTATGCATGGAACATGATCTCAAAAACACACTCCTCTTGATCACTACATGGTGTGTATGTGATATCCACATTCACTTCATGTGATAGCCACATGATGTACACATATGTCATGTAAATGACATATAACACAATATGTATGGATACAGATGAAAGATGGAGGCACATGACTATAATTATGAATACAACATTTTTGTCATTCTTTAACTATCAAATATGTTCCCAGAAGTTCAAACTTTGTATATCCACAACAATTTCCACCAAAAAATGGACCTGTAAAGTAGGTAGTGATAGTGAAGCAAAATAGTAAAACAAGTTTTAATATCTTAAAACAACTGTGTTATCCTGATACCCTACTATTCGGCAAGGTTATTTTGCACTGCCTGACAGATTTTCGTGATTATCACATAAAAAGAACTAGGTCACACTTGGATCACACAATGCTATGCAGCTTGTTTGGCAAATGAGGTGCCAATGTGATAATGGCATGATTCAATTAGCCAATCAGAACCCCACTTGTACACAGCGCCTAATTGGCAGAGTGCAAAAGGACCTTGCCAGTTAATACAATCAACAACAGTTTAATATAAATTTGAAACATTTGAAACAGTGAGTTGTATTCTTCCTTGTTTATGTCAATATGCTAGGCTGGTTTATAAATAAATACAGCAATAATTGGCACATGTTTACAAGCAGTGCTCAGCTACAAGGTGCCATTTCATTTACCAATTTTGCTTAAAATTTACCTTTTCACTTAATAACAGAGTTGTTGTTTAGCCTATCCTGTGCCAATACATGTACAATTCAAAATACAGCTTTCTATGATTACAATGTATATCTTATTTCACACTTGTAAAGATTCTTATATATTGCACCAAAAAAGTATCGGCACACTTAAAACAAAAGCCATATCTTTAAGACACTAAATCTAAATTGCAATATAAACTGGTGGATAGAGAATTTTGTTCTGCATACATTGATACCTTCTTCGGGATGATGCCATTTTATTCCACAAAGCCTATACTCATTTGACTGACGAATGGTCATTTCTGCTGCCTATTGTTATGGGTTCAATAAAGCCTATCGGATGACAGCTCCCTCTGCTGTGATCAATATCCTTTGAGTAAAAAGTCTAGACTACTTTATTTTGTAATTTAGTTTTAGTGTCTTTAAGAAATGGCTTTTGTTTAAGTGTTCAGATACTTCTTTGGTGCAGTATAGATTATAAGAGCTAATGCATACAGTATTAACTCAATACATGTACTGTCAAATGTTCATTGTGAATCAATTATGTCCCTCAACTAATACACTAATAACAGGGACCAATAGAGTTAGCCAAATTCAAACATGAACACATCTTGAAGTAAATTTTCTCTCACAGTACAAGAATAAGATTCTTGCCAAGGAATCTATTGGGAATAATTTTGAGTCTTCCGAAGAGCTGGGTCGATTTCAAAAATATACTAGAGTTATCCGTGATACACGTAAGTCTTTGCAGTACTCATGCACGGAAACACTGTCTCTCGTGCGTTTTAAGACTTCTCTCGAAAAATGTGATAGGTTAAACGATTTTGGTCCCCACACTGACAATCCAATATGTTGACTATCCTACATTATTTCATAATAGGGCTTTACCAAGTCTTGACGGTCTCTTTGGACAAAAAAACAACAACTTTGTTTTTGTGTTAGATACAAAAACAAATTAGAAACAATGGGAAGCATAAGAATAAGAACACAATTTGTAATAATAATTCAACCTACATGTAAGGTTACTTCTTAAATACAAAACATATACAATAATGTGGCTGTGACCACCATGATTCACACACCTTAAATAAGGAGGTTTGAAACTAATTAAGCTAAGCTAACCAACTATATACACTCCCCCTCAGCTACAAAAATCTTGCTTTGGATCAAAACAAAATTATACAATTATTAATAAACAAATATGGGTAAATTTGTATTTTTTTCCAAATCAAACTAAACATAATGGCAATATAAAGGTCACTCCTCATGGCTAACATTCCTAATATTCAGAATAGTATTTTTTTTCTAAACACTTTTAGGCCTACCATCGTGTGTGCAAGACCTATAATGCTTTCATCCATGGTTGATTGCAACTAGAAAAAAACTACAGAAGGTCTACATAATAAAAACAACATGCAAGTTGTACAGTTCTTTATGACACTCAGTCCACTCCTTATAGTTACATTACGTTTGCAAACCAAATCTGATTACTTCCGTGTATTTTACCTTTTGATGTATCATAAGAAATGATAAGTGACACTTAAGTCATACAAGTTGCACATTTTGTTTAGCAGTTGCTCTCATCATCATCC
The DNA here is from genome assembly GCF_039555335.1 of Amphiura filiformis. Lineage (NCBI taxonomy): Eukaryota > Metazoa > Echinodermata > Ophiuroidea > Amphilepidida > Amphiuridae > Amphiura > Amphiura filiformis. The sequence goes on along the minus strand of NC_092642.1, from coordinate 5,990,732 downwards.
CAATGTAGTTACTCTTCACAGATTTGATGATGATGGCTTCTCAATATACTAGAAATTTCAATTGAATGAAAACGGCTTTCAACAGCTGTATGCAATCCAACCGTGATAGTATATAGCGTATTTTAAACTACAACGCGAACGCACAACCTTGGATACAATAATTGAAATACTAGACCAATCATGAGTGAGTTGGCATGGTTGGATTCACTGGATTATGCACATGCAGGCGTACATCGCGCAGTGTACGGGAAAAATCGTACCACTATGTCAGGCTGTGTTCATTCAATTGAAATTTCTATTGTAGTTAAATCAAATTTTCAAAGTTGCTATTCTGAACATTTACCATTAGGTAACCAATGACCTGTCTTATGAATGTTACTTGGAAATTAATTCATTACTATACCTTGAAAGGTCAGGAGGGAGTATGGTTACTACCTAGAATGACCAGGAGGGAGTATGGTTACTACCTAGAACAGTCCATTATCTCTCAGAGAGCCCAATGGCCACCTAACTGTGTACCAGTATCACATTTACAAAGTTCGCATTTTTTCTTGCATGCTGAACTTTTGTTTTGTTTACTTGAAGACAAACATTACATACATACAATACATACATACATTACATACATACAAAGATTTTTATACAATACATGTACATCATCAGGCAACGAAAGCAGCGTGCCACTTCAAAATGTTTATAAAATTATATGAGCTGTACCATTCATACAATCTGGTACCCAAAAAGAAATCTTATGCAATTTGCTTTACACAGACCATTCCATGTAGTGTATTATTCCTTTTACTACACGTATGAACAACCGTTCCTTTATACTTTCACCTGTACATAGAAATCCATTACCATGTTCATGTTGGTTATTAACCAGTGGACCTTACCCATTGAGGTATAGGACATTTTATATTTTGAGGACAAGCACTGATTAGGAAAAATAGAATTGAATACCAGAACACTCTACCAACATGCTGTGCAAATATTCGAAAACAAAAAGTGCATTTTTTGTCTAGAAGCCTAAAACTGATGTTATATAGCACCCTCAACTGCCACTATCTCCATAAACATACATAAAACACTTTTCTGCAAAAAGAAAGAAAAGCCATTTAAAAAAACTCACCTTTATTATTGAATAAAATTTGCACAGTATGTTTCAAAGATACAGGTTTGTCATTCCATAATTCCCTAATCAGTGACCATTCTTGCATTGGTATCATCTCAGCGGAGGAGAAAACTGGAAGATACACCCTGCAATTGTTCTCAAACTGCCATAAACACATGGAGAGAATCAAACACTTGTAACCATTGAATAGAAACCAAAATGATACTTCTACGCTACTCAAATTTGGTAGACTCACCTGAGCGCTTTCACCGGGTCAACCGGCATCTTTTGCTAGTGATGTCACAACTTGTTATACGTCATCTACACACGCGACGTCATCGGAGTATCTCAACATGACTAGCAACACAAATCTTCCAAGTAATAATATCCGCTGAAGACACCGGTTGACCCAGTGAAAATGCTCCGGTGAGTGTACCAAATTTGAGAAGTGTAGAAGTTTAATTTTGCTCTCTATTTACGTTTACTGCTATGAATAGATACAATATTATAGTTGTAACTTGTTTACAGCAGGTCATACAGTCATTGTCAAATGCACACATGTGACTAAATATTGATTTTACATGATATTATGGCTTTGAATCCAACAGAAATGAGTTACATAAAGAAACCCAACATAGTTTCACATAATTTTGACACATACAGGCATTGAGGTTTCAATGATCTAAGGCTACAATAAACTCAAAATGTTCTCTTCAATTCTATGCTGGACATTAACAAACATCCTAGATGTGCTGTGGGAAGTTTATAAACTCATAACCTTTCTGAAGTACTTTTCAATGAAATATTATTTTGTACGTTTACAACCTTCTTGTAATCAATGGACTATTCAGTTGAAATCCACACACCGAATACATGCCCTTAATCGTCCACACAGGGAGTGTGAATTTCAAATGGGGTTACCTGAATGGGCTACTCCATTTGACATGCACACCCCCTGTGTGCAAGATTAAGGGCATGTTTTTCATAGAGTGTATGTGGATTTCAGGCGGAATAGCCCAATTGATGATTTAAGACCAAACAATTGAAATCAATCCCTTCCATTGATATAAAACACCAGTGCTGTAAATTTGGCAAAAATCAGAGAATTGATTCTTGATTGATAACTTTGTGAGAATTCATTTTGATTCACACAAAGTTCAACAAAATTGCATCCCTGTACATAATTGCATTTAAGTCAATTCAAACTGATGTGTTGTATCAAATGGCAACATAGATATACAGATCAATCAACGAGGCAGCTGTCGTTCACAGAATTGAAATGTTTTGTTCAACTTGTGTGGGAATGACTTCTGTCTACTGTATATCAATGTATTCGTGTAGAATTCTTAATGTGTGATGTATACACATTAGATAGCCCCACATGCCAATGACAAATATCAACTTGTGTAATTGCTATCAACACTTGAATTGATGTTATCTATCCTGGGTACTAAACTCCTTAAAGGTCAACTTCAAAATTACCACTGTAACAGACATGTATGTTTATGAACTTGGTATTTTATAATGATCTAACCTAACCTTTGACCTCTTTCAACTCTGCAATAAATACCAATTGAAACAGATCATGGATTAAAACAAGAATGACTTATGACACTTAGGTTGAAAGGCCATTGCATTGTAATAGGTTGATTAAATTCACACTCCATGGCCGCAAAAAATGAATTTATACACCCTTTGACCATTTACATTCAATCTCCAAAATACTTTTTTAAGCATAGCTATAACAATAAAATTACATCTTAATCATTGAAGAATCGGGTCATTATTTCATTTTACTGAGAGTGAAAACTCACTGACATCTTTCTACAACACTTAGCCACAAATAGTCCTTGACAATTCTTTGTCATTTAATATCTCAGGATACTTAATGCAAACACTTTATACTTTTGTGAAATTTTGCTTAAGATTCCCAACAATATTGTGCTTTTCATACTTGCAAAAATGATCATAAAATTGTTGTTAATGTGTGTGCTTATAAAAACAGACAATCACATGATGTGATACTGTTTCAAGAGCTTACACTACATCAGGACTTATGACCAATCATGAATTTGCTTCATTATTTATGCAGTGATACACAAAATAGGACATAATTATGTGAGCTGTACATTGTTGTGACATAATTTCAGACTTTTGCATGTAAACCTGCAGGTTAATTAGACATATATCAGTTTTAGGGAGAACAACTTGCAAAATATTGCCATAAATACAGCCTGCTATATCACGCAACATCAAAATAAGCATGATTTTGCAGCGAGAAATTGTTGTGTGTGGTTTAAATTCCCTTTCAGCATGATAAATAGCACAAGATTCACAACTTTTGTTATGCAGTATTCATGCACATCCCACGCAGGTTGTCTTTCTCAACATTTTTCACCTGACACTTCTGGTCCTTTTAAAAATGCTATACAGATATTGTACAAATACCTTATGAATTGACAACCGAAATGATTCAATATTAGTACTTTGATAAAACCAACTCTGCTGCTAGGTTTTGTCGGTGAGTTTTCACCCTCCCTCTCATTTTGTTTAAATAAGACGATTGGCTTTGCTGCCCATGGCTTGCAGGTACCTGTACTACTTATTTGTTGAAGGGGTGGGGCAGTCGAAATGAGGCGACTGCTGCTCAGTCTTTGTTATCTTCTACCAGTGCCCACTGCTGCGGCCGCTGCTGATGCTGCATTTGTGTTTGCTGCTGCTGATGCTCCATCACTCATTGCCCCAGAATGATCCATACCTAAGTGGATGGTGAAACAGGTGTGAATGCAATTACAATTAAGCTACTTTTTTGTTTAGTTGGTTTGGATTGCTGTACTATAGTAAATTGCTGTAAACCTTTGATGAGAGCGTACTTTTGCAATGTTGACAAAGCGCAAATCACAACATGTATGACACGACACATGTGGTGGCAGAATTTACAACGTGTATGACACAACACATATGACGGCAGAATTTACAACACATACGACGAGTAAAGCACACATACTACGCTTCAGAGGCACCTTCTCAACATTGCGGAGGTACGATCTTGTCAAAGGTTACAGCAGAATACTATACAACCCTGGATAGTGGATAACCCAAGAAAGCCTTGGCTTATTTCCATGCGATCCTTCGCAAATTCATGGATATCAGAATCGGATTACTTCCACCAGTGACAGCAACCTTGTACAGCATGTAGGATGAGATTGGAGGTTTTTTAAAAAGTCTGAAAGGTTTATAATTGACTTGTAGTAGAATGAATGTGCACACAAAATGGATGCACATTTTGAAATCATTAATAGAGTATGGTATGAACACATATAACTTTGCATATAAAAAACACTAGGGCCTACTTTTCTTTTTTGTATGTCAACCAAGAATGATCCTAGCATTTTAGCTCTAGGTTATGGGTGCATACCACTAAATCCGCCTGTGAAGCGGTTTCCGGTAAAAGTTTATCACGACTATAGTCCCAACTTTGCATAAAAATTGTGCAAAATCGGTACAATATTAACCATTTCAGTGTTGCGAATCGTGTTTTGCTAGAACTTGTGAATGTGATCTCTACTAATATGAACAGAAAACGCGAAAATTTGAGTGATGTTTACGATGATGAGCGCATGAACACACAAGGTCAAAACGCAGTTAGCAGTCGGATGTAAACACGGGAAAATCGGGCCTTTTATATAGCGCTATTTTTCTCAAAAGTAGACCTAAAATATGGTGTCATTTTCAGATATGTTATGCAGAATTTTGTTCTGATTAAGATGATATCAAATATATATTTCAAAGTAAGGCGTAACTTCGACTTATAGCCTAAAAGCGTGACCCCTATTTTGCACGTAAAGTCTATGGAAAGCTATTTTGTGGCAAGTACCCTTATGGAACACTCCACCCCCTCAAAAAAAACACTTGATAAATAAATGACCTCATTTGAAGGGCTTGGGCAAGATCAGAACTCATGTGCAATACAAATGTGGACTGCTGCTACAAATACTGAGACAGACTGTTAACAGAGGCTCGTTAACCTTTTGGTTTGTTTCCCAAGGTGTATCACTTACTATGATTGTTTTCTACTGATTTGTGAACTGGTGATGGGTCCAATCCGTTTTGATTCATGAAGGCCATCACTTCGGTGAAGATGTGGCCTGTTGAAAAGATACAAATATGATACAAAGAGAAACATGAGTGAAATGTGTGAACAAAAATTGCAAATCGCTGCCCCTTCTTGAGAGGTTCCATCCACCCGTAGAACTGAGTTGTTTTTTTCGCCGAATTACTAATTAATTATAAAATTAATGGATCTCAAATGATCGAACTCTTTCACAAATGCCAACCATAGACTGTGAAGACATGGACGGTCATCTGGATCATACTCGATAGGAATTTCACATTATGGTGAGACCTTGTACGTCTTGCTCGCACCTGCTGGATTAGCATGTTTGAAGGGAGCGGCATACAATATAAGTACTGTTATGATAGCAATATCTGTAACACTGACAATGAATGAGTTTAACCTGCATTAAGCCCTGATCTCAACATCATGCTTGCATGGAGGTTCAGAGCACAACATTCCATTGGTTTGCAACTGATGAAGCACTTGAGTGGACAAGAGTTAAGTTTTCGCACTGTTGTACAATAAATTAATTCTGTGGCATGTCTGAAGACTTATCTTGTCTTTTTGTTATGATGAGACTAGCATAGCATAGCTTCAAAGGATATGCTGCATATGACTGTCCATGTCTTCACTGTCTATGATCCAACACAATAGTGAAACAGGTCCAGGACTTGATCAAAATTCTTTTAGTATCATCATGAAATAATGATGTTGATGTGATTCAGATGGCTCATCCAAAACTTGATTCATGAAGGGCACACACATTGTCTAAGGTGACACTTTGTACTGTCATGGTGGACAAATTCCATTCACTGTCCTCTTGAGAGGTATCATTGAAGCTGCTACAGATGTAGTAACATTAGGCTTTGGAATGCAGTAAGTCATCTTTTAACTATTGTGTTGTTGCTTACCTTTCCACTGTTCCACTGTATGTTCTCTTTCATCCAATGTGTGGTCATATGGGATAGGTGCCGGCTGTAACAAAAACAAATATTAACAACAATTAGAATCACATGTAACATGTATCCACAGGTATTGCCACAATCCTTCCAGAAATCATTAATGTGGTGCATTGCCAGAATGCAGTGAACACGGCTGTTCTTGCTGCTGTGATTGATATCAGCCAATGAGCACTGATATGTGACACATTATAATCAGCGCACTACACATAACTCAGAAGATTATTGACAAACACTGTAAATACGAATGACACCTACATCATTAAAGCCAAACCTTGAAACACCAGATGTAATAATTGAGGTTGCTGATACTATAATTTGGATATGGAGCATGCTTACATCTGTTGTAGTTACTAGCATATCCATGGGAAATGAGACTTTTCAAGTAATGCCTTTTGCAGGGTTTTAGCTGTCTGTATATATTTTTTGCTCTATAAGATTATAATCACCTGATGACATCTGATTTTTCAGACAATCTTACAAATCCCAATTGCTTAGTCTCACATTGTTCAAATTATATGCCCCAGCCTAGATTACAACTTATAGCTGAATTCACTATCAAAAAGTATGCAAACAAATTGCAATTAAGAGAAACTAGTTGACAGTCATGATATAATGTACCTCATTGCTACTTATTACATGTGACTCCTACACATAACTTTGTTTGTTAAGAATCAGAATCGTCCCTAACCACCTTCCTTCCACCCCTTTCATTAAATTGAAGTGCAACAGTTACAGACCTGCAGATTTTTTTCCTACCCATCCTGGTAGTTACCCAACTTGTTGTCCTTATTTCTTCCTGTCACACCTTTCTTTCAATCCATGTAAAAGGGAATAAAGTTATGAATACTTTCCTTAACCTAATGTTTACCCTAACCCAACTCAACCTCTAACTTCAACCCTAAACCTAACCCTAAACACAGGGCTAGAGGGTATACTATAGTTATATTGATTACCCAACAAAGACTGGTGGAAGGAGAATGGAGAGAGCTCAGAACCCATTCGGGGACCCAATGTCAACAATTCTGTCTCAACAATGAATGCGGAAAGGGGACCATAAGTTTACCTCACTGGTTTTTTTAAATAACAATAACACAGACTCAAAACGAGACGGAAAAACTAGAAAGTTACTCACACCTACCCCTTCCACTTCACTCGGATCATACCAGACATTTATATATGGATGCCTTAATGCATCATCTACTGATATCCTCTCCTCTGGATCCACGACTAACATCTTAGATATGAGATCTCTGGCTTGCAAAACTAGACAGGAGAAAATAACAACATAATAATCACAAACTACTGTAATGACTGGAGCTAACCAACCTATAAGTGCTTGAAGATGTGTATAGAGTTGGATGTCCAGTATACTTGAGCGCTTACTGCCAAACTCTTCAGCGCTTACTGTTGAGCTCTTCAGCTGATGGAGGGAGGAATAAGATTGTCAGATGTGTACTTGGTATTTGTGTACAATTTTAAACCTGATGTACCATTCAAGTAAGTCAACTGGTAATACACAAATGGAAATCTTCAGGGACTGTCTTTTGGAATTTGCAAGAGAGCATCAAATAGCTCTACTGGTACCTTCAAGGAGAGCTGTTTAGAGCAATTCACAATAGAATGCAAGAAGAGAATGGTCAACTAAGGAGAGCTAAAATGACTCCTATAACAGATTTAAGGAGAGCAGTAGAGAGCGAGAGCAATCCTGGCAGTCCCTGAATCTTCTCATTCATACAATCACTTTCATACCAAAACTGACTCAATTGACAGCCTCATCCCTTATTTTTCTTCATCAAAATTGAGATTTTCATGTCAGAAGAAAGCTCACATTTTTCTCATTATTTTATTTTAAAAGTGAAATTTATCGTCCGAGTGATTTGTGGCAACCACACCGGAAGTGTGCGAACTATCCTATGGGGCATTGTTATACACGTTTTGCTTCTTATACCGAAACCATTGGAGCAATACATCTCAAAATTTGGAAACATATTGTTTTAATGGTAGGCTTCAATATTAGATACAAAAGAGAACATGAAAAATCGGACCATGCCTCTTTAATGTATGCTATTGAAGTTAGCTTCCTCAACTTATTTCCTTCATGATCAATGTATTAATATTAAGAAGTACACTGTAGTTTTTTGGGTTAAATGGCTAAAACTGGAAAAATATGGTGCCTACCATCCTATTTGCTGTAAGGTTCTCAAAATATGCTCAAAATATGGGGGGGGGGTACAGACCAGTGCAAGAGTACTCACCATTTAATTTGTTTGGTTCTGTACTGCTTCTGGCTTCTTGGAATAGTTCATCTGGGAAGAGCTCTACCCACGTGTGAGGTTGGTGACGCGGACGACTCTCCACGTAGTTGCGTACCATTGGTTGTAATCGTTGCGTAAACTCCCTGCTTGGGGTACCTAGTAACTCTACAATTTTATTCCACTGATCAATATCTGAATTATGAGGTGTGTTAAGGCTACAACACGCAAGTCTTTTAGCATTTTTGTTTAGATCTATCATACTATGTAGGTTAAGTATTGTGCTAACCCTCACCCAATGCATACTACAAAATATACCACCTAGGGTGCCTCTCCTTCAGTGGGGCATAAGTGGGATACATACAGGGCACCTGCAACCAAACAACATGAAGGTATGGGTGGGTTTCTAAGGATCTACAATAATAATAATATAATATAAATTTTGGATTTATAAAGCGCCTTTATCCAGATCTTAGAGGACTCAAAGCGCTGTAATTTCGCTGCAATGGTGAATCATCACAATCAGATCGCATCAACTAGGTTGCTGCCGAACGGCGCACACCTATCTGCATTTAGATTATAACATCCACCAATTATCTGTGCAGCTCCCCAAATTCCATTGGGTGAAAGAAGTTTTTGATAACCAAACAACTAATCACCGATTTTTTGCGATACAGGAGGAAACCAGAGATCCCGGAGAAAACCTGCGAGAGCGAGCATGGAATCGGGATAAACCAAGTGCACACGAGTCCTTGGGCCGCGCCGGGGCTTGAACCGGGGACCTCAGTGGTGCAAAGCGAGGGAACTACCCCTCCGCTAACTCACTACAAAAGTAACATGGCTCAGAAAAAAAAGCCATATGATCATGGGTAAGTTGGGCCCTAAGTGCATTTGTTTTGAGGGCCTGACTTATTTTGATCCCAGCGTATAAACTTTCATCATGGTAATTACCTGCTTTATTATAGGCCTACATACCTTCAAATATGGCTACAATACATACCTCCAAATTTACCAACACTGCCAACTTGCTTTTAAGTAGAGTAATCATATTTGCCCAATTCAATGTGTTTGCACAACACTTTTGAGAGTGGCAAACACAACATAAGTCAATACTATAGTAAAAGGATACGATCTGTACCGGGAAACATGGCGTGTCCTCTGATCATCTCACTAAATATGCAACCAATAGACCAGATATCAACAAAAAATAAACACAAGAGATGATGTTTAGTTCATCACAACATGCAATGTTGAATGATGTCAACATCAATAGCATTCAAAAATAATTAACATATAACATAAGGTACTGAACATTATATAAACCTTCCACAGTTTGTTTGTTTTTTGGACATCCTTATGAATTTATGATGAGCACTACTTTCCATATGGGCCTTCTTGGATGCAACTGAGATGAATTGGAAGTTTTTCTGAAACTCCCTCTGATAAATGTACTTATGTGCAACCCTTTATACATAGGACAGATAGCTAATGCCCCACCAAAGGACAAAGCTCTCTCATGCAGCGTTCGAAATAGGGCCGGTCAGCCGGCCATTGGCCTGTAACTTTTTGGCCTGGCCGGTAACTTTTCTGACTGGCATCTGCCGGTAACTTTTGAGGGTCAAGCCCGGCTGGCCTGTAACTTTTCTGACTGGCATCTGCCGGTAACTTTTGAGGGTCAAGCCCGGCTGGCCTGTAACTTTTCTGACTGGCATCTGCCGGTAACTTTTGAGGGTCAAGCCCGGCTGGCCTGTAACTTTTTGAGGCATATTTCGAACACTGCTCTCATGGTTCATTAGCTCAAATCCATATGAACAACAAATATGAATAGCTGCTACCAGCTAAATTCAAATTTTTTCCACTAATCAATACCCAAGTTTGCATTTTGCAAAATGGATGATATGTAGGTACAAAGCATGACCAAGGGTTGTTACACCTCTATGCTCACTGTGTAAACCCCATTTTCAAGGACCAGTCAACCCTCATTTATCTTATCCAATGTATACTATATTTTAAAAGCAAGAGGGTTACCCAACACACACTTTGGATCATTTTGAATTTGAGGACTTCAAGGAATGAGCAAACCCTATTGGACAAATTACTGTAATACAATCTAATGGACGATTTTAGGCACTTTACTGACAAGAAACAACACCCCAACCCTACTTCGCCGTGATCAACAAAAAGCATTCAATATTGATTGTTCTTACCATTTTCTTTGTATCCCATCCCTAGAATCACCTCTGGTGCTCTGTAGTACCTTGTCACCACATACGGTGTCATCATAAAGCTAGTACCGGCTGTACGTGCAAGACCAAAATCTAATATCTTCAACGAGCAATCTGATTTTACTACTATGTTGCTTGGTTTCAAATCCTGCAAAGAAGATATCATAGAGAAATTATTTTCATAGTTATTATACAAGAAATATTTGCCAGGAACTGTATTTTAAGATGAGTGAGAGCGATGCTCCTCAATAGCTCTTCTTAAGCTGCATTTGCAAGAGTGATGACTTGCTAACAGGTTACACTTTAATGGCCACAGGTGCAAACAGCTCTTCTAAAGCTCAACTTAAGGAGACCAGAAGAGCATTTTACAGCTCTTAACCTCATTTCAAACGAAAGTCCATGATTTGCTATCTAAAAACACATAATTTCTAGTTCTACTAAAAAAACTGTCCATATTTAGGTTAAAATGTCTTTAGCTGTTCAAATAAAACTTTTAGCAATAATTTCAGCAATAAACTATTTAACTTGGTTGAGTATTTTGAGCATCTAACCACCAATTTCTTATTTCTTACAAATCAAATCTCTCATCCATGCAATGCTTAATTGTAAACAACATATCGCATTATACATTTGAGTTAGGCTACGATCAAAAATAAAGACACAAATTTCCCACTAAGTATAGTCTTCCTTGAAGAGGGGGTTTAATTTCCTATATCTCTAATAAATGACTTCCCTGTTAATCTAATGCACTTGGGTTCAACACTTAATATTCTCTACTGCATTTACACTTTTGGACGTTTTGGTCACATGCATAATTTGTATTTGTTGTTGTTATTAGTTGTGGTGCCAAGTTGTTTATCTTTCCTTGTTGACAACTCTCCTATGGGAAGGACAGACTTAGAGAATGTTGTCCCTGTGGTCATGTGTTGTTCTTGCGGTCCTGCTGCGGATAAATTGGATGTGGAATAAACTGATAAGGAAATTTCATCAATTGGTCGTGACCTACAGGAACAATTTCTCAAAATTTTCTGAATGGGGGCCTCATATGTTTCCGAAGTGCGGTAGCCGGTTAAGCTTAATATACAAAACAGCTAACATAATTTGGATGATCTAAAATAATTCATAGAGACAGACATATTGTACAGACACTGCTTTAGCTTAATTTTGAACACAAAACAGATCAAAATAATTTGGATGATCTAAAATATTTGATAGGAACAGGCATTAGTAGTATACTTACAGTTGAGGCAAACATTAAATGGGGCTAGGAGGTAGTAGTTGTGAGAATCAAACTCTAAAAGATTTAGGTAAGCACCGGGAGAATTTGTGATGCGCAAAAAATGACAAAATTCACGAATTCTGGGTATAATCGCGAATTTTAGGTTCGGACACAAATTTTAAGATTTTTCCGAGATCTATCAATTTTTAAAGTATTCATTTTCCAAAAAACGCAAGTTTTCACTAAAATTGAAAGAATCCATGGCAATCTGCAATACAATCCATGCAGAATAAAAGTAAAGAAAATAGACTGTAGGCCTTAAATTATTAATGAATTCATCTCTGCGCCGGGTAAAACAAAAGAAGGGAAATGCGCATATTTTGGGAATATTATGGACAAATCGCGAATTTTCTAAAACTGATGCGCAAAATTTGGTCTAAAAAATTGTGCATTTTCCCGGTGCTTAGATTAAGGATGTTATTTTGTTTATGCCGCATGTATTATTATCATGCAGTGTGAAATGCTTTGTCTATTTCAGTAGCAACCATGGTATACACAATTAGATCCACCATTCTAAATATGGGTTTTTAAAAATAAATTGTCAGACTTGTCTATACTATAGTTGCACCTAATTAATCTTGTAAATTATATCCTGTACACAGTAACTTGCAATGATACAGACCAGACATTGCTTGTAGTTTTCTGCAATTTTTAAGTGACTTTAATATTAACAGCACTTGCAAGATTTGCCACTAACTTTATAACTTGAGGTACATTGTAGTCAATGTCAAGGTGATTTTTTTTTTTTAGGTACAGTATGTGCATTCTGGCAAAAGAATTTTATGAGAATCTTTGAATTCTCTCCATGTGACTAATATATAAAGCCTATACTAATATATTGACGTCTTGATGAGAATCTACTTAAATTCTTACAAATCAATATACTATGTGTCTTGTCTCAAGATGAGAGAAGGCCATGTTGGATTTTACAGTAGCAGTTTCTAATCACTTGCTACTGAATCCAACATGGCATTACTCTGAACTTGAGACAAGACAAACTATACATGGGAAAATCTTTGGGAGAATGGATTCTTACCAAGTGCCTGACCCTAAATGTACATAGTCATACTTGTAAAAGCACTGATAGGGTGAAACAAAGTATACTAGCCTATACCAATAACATATTTACAAGAATTTACTTCGATCTTAAAGGTCCGTAACCCGATCGACAGCATCATCCCCGATTTTTTTCATTGTTGATGAGGTTTTGGTATCACATAATAGATACTATTTTTCTCATTACTATCCTGAAATTTGACGCTCCAAGTCGATGTATTTCGGAGAAATCATGAATCACAGCGGTTTTTACAGGTATACCAGTGTGTAAACAATGGTAAATACTTTGGAATTCTGGGAGGAATTATGAGCGAAATATCAGTCACCGCAAGGCGGTGCGCCGTATATAGTTATGAAAGCGGCAACGGTAAGCGTGGTGTGCTAAATAGCTCAATTGACTAGCGCGTTTGTTTTTTACCCGAGGGGTACCTCGGTTCAAAGCCCGGTCTCGGAAGGGTTTTTTTCCTCTCCATTTTACCCAAACTTTTTTATATTCATTTGAAATGTACATATTGCAAGGGAAATATATTTTGTTTCCTTTTTTTTCTGAAAGCGGTACGAAAAAAAAATTTCCGTTCAATACGGGCGGGCATTGTACAGCATGTCAGCATTCGTCATTGCCTGCCCAGAATGCAATTCACGTATACCAAGGTATTGGATTGCAAATTTGGCTATTTATTCACATTTACGCTGAAAATGCTCTCGTTTTTCACAAAGCAGCATAAAGGAGGCGATATTTGATATTATTATGTAATTTTAAAGACAATCCATATCCAAAACCAATAGGGTTACCCCCCTTTAAGGGGTACTACACCCTACCCAATTTTGTGCCTATTTTTGCATTTTTCTCAAAAATTATAGCGCAATGGGGACAAGTAAGATATGTATATTATAGGGGCAAGGACTACAACTACTGCACTGTAAATTTTATTTCAGCGCACAGACAACAGTTGTGGAGTTACAGTCAAAAATGAGGGAAAACCAATATTTGATCAATAAATCAATAACTACTTGCTTTGAATTGCTGAATTTTCAGTACAGTAGTTGTAGTCCTTGCCCTATAATATACATATCTTATTTGTCACCAATGTGCTATAATTTTTGAGAAAAATGCAAAAAATAGGCAAACAATTGGCCAGGGGTGTAGTACCCCCTTAACAATCTAGTATATAAAATATTTGTGAGGATGGATTCTCACCAAATTTCTGACCCTAAATGTCACTTTTGCTGCTATATTTTTCTGAATAAAGAACAGCAGGAAGTATTAAACAGATTATTAAATATTAAATTGTAAGCAACTGCCAGTTACATAAAAATTGATTGATAATCAGTCACAGTAGAGTGATTTTAAATGGGTTTCAATACCTTTCACATTTAAAGTTCATGTTCATATTTGAAAAGATGATAAAATAAAAAAAAAAGTCTGACAACTTGATAGGGAACAATACTAAATCTTACCGGATCTTGTGCGTAGATACTTACCCTATGAATAATGCCAGCAGAGTGAAGATGCTTTATTCCACACAACATCTGATAGAGTAAATAGGATAGCCTCTCATGATCTAAGTCCATACTAATCACATTAATTAAACTCGCATCCATTAGCTCCATTACCAGGTACACATCACAGAACTCGTCAAATGTACGATGTGGAGTGAACACATTCAACAGTCCAATAATCTACAGGGGACAAAATTTAATTAATGTTAGCAACTTGCCTATTCAGTGATTTGCTCATTCGGAAAATCATTAAAATTCATTTTGTTGCACCTTTGTTAGCCTGCTAGTGGTAAAGCCAAAAGTTGTGAAATAAAAACAAAAAAGGACATTTCACATGAAACTGTAATATCTTTACTTAAGTAAAGAAATTAGCTACATGTATTTGAATGGGCTTCACCTTTGTCAATACTGCTGTTTTCCTTTTTTTTTTGCCAAATATTTCATTTCTAAAATACCTAATGACAATTTTAATGAATTATCTTTTAATTCTAAGCAATTAAAGGGCATTTCGTGATCCACAGCCTCATCCCCCACGTTTCTCAAAAAAGTTGAGATTTTTATATCACTGGAAACCTCTGGCTACATAATGTTTATGTACAAAATATTTCTTGCAGATTAATTCGTTTAGCAAAGATATCGTGAAATTTGAATTTCGTTCTGGTGCACCAGAACGAAATTACAACGCATTGTCTATGGAGCAGTGTAATACACATAATCATGCATAACTCATGACGCATAAAATCGGAATCAACTGAAATTTTGGGGATAGGTTTTTTTCGTGGATATCTAATGAAAAATGACATAAATAGAGGATGCTAGGATCACGAAATACTCCTTTAAACCACAATTTTAATATTTATTTACAATTTCGCTGGGATCACAGAATGGACCTTTATAATAATGTGTACTTCAACGGAACAAATTTCAACCTTGATTCTACATCACCATTTTGCAATGACAAGGACATCAATACTTGCATTTGCACTCAAATTAACTCAATACAGCAGTCATCTTAGCTGAAATCTGTAACACCCTTGACTCCTGTGATTTGGTTTATGGTTTGTATGAGCCCCACCACATCCTATCCATCATGTAAGTTTGCTCTTACGAAAAATTGAAATCTTTTGACTTATACAAGCACACTATACAGTCTATATTATTATTGTTCGTACAATAGGAAAATCAAGTGTAAAAATACATATTTGGCCCTTAATTTGACCCAAGACTCCCAATTTGTTGAACTCTTTGTAAGCTAATTTGGAAAAACTTATTTGCACAATTTCTTGGAAGCGGGACCGTATGAGGTCAACAATGACCTATATCAGTTGAAACCCATAAACCCCCTATGTCTGACATGACCTTAATAATCTCTCGCACAGGCGGTGTAGATTTCAAATGGAATTACCCATTCAGGTAACCCCATTTAAAATTCACACTCCCTGTGTGGAAGAATAAGGTCATGTGTTCCATACGGGGTGTATGGATTTAAACTGGAATAGCCCGATTACACTTACATTCTTATGATTGCACATTTTCATCAGGAGAAATTCTCTGTACGCCCTCTTTGCGTGTGTCACATTCTGGAAGGGCCGACTTAATTTCTTGATAGCCACCTTTTGGTTTATCTCTGTATCGTATGCCGCACTGCAAAGGGAAAATATCAACATGAAATGTTAATGTACAGCTAAGGTACTGGGAAGAGACGCTAATAAATAAGTCCCGATTATATTCTACATCATATGAATTATACAATACAATGGCAAGGGTAAATCTATGGGACTGTGTAAGAGATGCCTACAGGCATTTTCCTAGAAGTCCAGAAAGGGGTAATGTCCATGTCTGTTTGTGAGCCCCTGGTATAGTCAAAACCACAAAGTGTTGCTACACTAGTATTGTTAGAGCCCAAAATAGTAGCTAGCTTATATATTTCTAGTGCCATGATACTATACATGTAAATGTGCTGCATGTAAATTGCCTCGATTCCACCTATTTTACTCATGTTTTGCATTATATTGTTGTGTAGATTTAAAGTATTTTTAGGGTGTAGATATTATATAGGTGTTGCATGTAAATTGCCGCGTTCCACCTATTTTACTCATGTTTTGCTTTATATTGTTGTGTAGATTTAAGGTATTTTTAGGGTGTAGATATTAGTTTTTGTTACATTGCTTTGTATTGTAAAGCGCTCTGGGATCGCAGATATATTGCGCTATATAAATGTTCGTTATTATTATTTATTATTATTATACGTGGGGTATACATAATACGTCCTTGTGGAAATCAAATGCTATACCAAACCCTGAGCTCAAATTGTAGGACCTCTTCCTTTTATTCTACCAATTGATACAAACCAAAGGGCATGAAAGTGAAACTGATAGAACCTTAGAATTATTCAACTCCAGATTGGAAGGTTCTCTGTCTGAGCCTTCTGAGCGTGCTTGAAATTGGTTGACGCCAGTAGCGTGTCCAGACTTGGCGACATCGCTCATACACAGAGCGCTTGACTTGTCAGTTCCTACGCCAAAACTTCATTTTGCGTATGTTGGTGGGATTTGCGAGTTTGCTAAAACACCCCCACTTATCGTTGACCCCCATGGGTAACATGCCTACCTTCCGTGGAATTTTTTTCCCAATTTAATGTCAAGCATATCTATAGTTTTCAGCAAGGTTCTTCAGCGAACTTGCCCTGGTCCTGCCACTCTCATGTGCACATGCTTTGGAAAATGACAGAACTGTACATCTTACTTGTGTGCATCTTTATCAAACACAAGGGTATATCTGCTGTATATCAAAGCTTTTGAAGAATCAATCCTCACTATACAACCTCATATTTTTAAAATAAAATTTCATCGGAGCACAAGGATGCCAGTCATTTTAAGATCAGACCAGAAATGCAGGATTTTATAACACCTAAAATATTACTTTGAGAAAAAATAAGTCTTGGATGCCTGCAGGAAACCTGGATCCCCTGTAGACTGTCATTTGCAAGCCTCCTGCGCAGAAATCCTGATTTTCCATGAAACTCTTAACTAGTGCAGGTAAAATAAACACCTGATACTTAACATTTTCACCCGCAATTTCAAAACCTATTTTTACATTGAAATGTCTTGTTGTTGATGCACTTTAAAACTGAGAATTATATTGTCAATATTATTTTGCAGCACTTAAATTCAGGTAGAATGAACAATTATGCCCCTGGGCAATTGATATGATAGAAACCCTTGTATCCACATAATTAGGTCAACTTATATGGCAACACTGAAAACCACAAAGTATTATTTCAGTCAGCTAGCTTGCTAAATCTGCATTAGAGATATTTACTATAAGGCCAATTACAATTGATTCTTAGTTTCCTGTTTCCCGCCCGCGTCCAAAGTAGAGAATTGCAAAATATTTAATTATTTTATTTATATTTTGGATTTTCTCTTTAAAAATAACTTTTAATGACTACCATTTGCTACTGCCTGACTTTGATCATATCATCTATAATGCTGAATAAACATAGAACCTAATTGTACCATTACTTATGTATAAAATCAAACATATTAGTAAAATAATTAAATGCATGCTCCTTGTCAAAATGGCTTGATGTAGGTTGCGACCACTTATTTTAAAATAAAGAAAATAAAAGATAATTAATAATTAATAATTAAAAGTCGCCTCATCCCTGGTTTTCAACCATGAAACAGGAAACTAAGCATTAATTGTGAAGGGCCTAAGATGTAGCAGCATATTGAATATCTTGTGTAATATTACACCAGCTAGTAGTAAAATCACTAGCTATAAATGCAAGATTGTTCTTCTCAGCGTTAGCTATGATTGCTTTGGATTGAAATGAGAAATTTTAGTTCATGTTGTCAGGAACAATTATTGTAAAATACTAATGATTCAACATTCAGGAATCATCAAAGAAATATCGAAACAAGTCATCAACACCCGCATAATTGTTAGCATATTCTGCGAAGTGTACCATTTGTTACATGTATTGATTCCCAATTTGCATCTATATGCTCTCTATTCAGTCACAAGCAACAAATATAAATCACAGTGTTTTGCAGATAGCTGGTAACAAACATTTATTGTCAGAGGAGTTCATCAAAGTTGAATTTCTGTGGCTGTCATTATCATAAATTGAATCCAGAAGTGTGACAAATTTTACACAGTCACAGACTCACTGTTCGGTTTTGTTTGAGGAGGTAGAATAAAGCAACAAAGTTTTTACTTATTTCGTTTCTTGTTTTTCCTTTTTTGTTGGCAAGTACTTCAGTGCTGAGATGGTTTCTCAGGGTAAACTGAAATATTCCAGGATATTAGGCAAGGAAAGAAATCGCTAGCTTGTCCAAAACAACCTTTTCTCAGTTTAGGCTCGGTCGGTCAGAAAACCTTTTTAAATCTCTATATTTAGCAAAACAAAAATGCCTTTCATTAAAGAAGCTAATTGCCACATTTCATTACTGTACCACTTCATTTATTTTTTGATCCAGTTTAGCAGCGAGATGCTGAAAGGAAGAAAATACAAATTTTGAGCATTAAGGACACTAAAAACTGATACCAGTTTTTCAAAATTAGGGTTGGTCTGAACAAGGCAAGTCAGCACCTTCTTCACCTTACCATTATACCAAGAGCCACTAGCCACGAGTGATACAAGTAACAACAAGAGACAGCCATTGCAAATAATGACTTTTTGACATGAACCTTCATGTGCTTCTTGAACTCTTTGATATGCAAATCTAATAATTTGCTGTAAACACTCACACAACATGTCCCTGTGCCCCAGCTCCGATACTCCTCAGATTCTGATAGCGTCTGAGTATGTAGAACTGTGTGTCGCCAACGTCCACATGGTAGAACTGGTTAGCAAACTTAGTGTTGATAGTGCTGGGGTTGTTGTTAGCTCCAGTATTCGTCATTGGATGCTTGGGATGAGCCATCCCCTGGGAGGAGTACTTCTGTAAAGATACAAATTAAACATATGGTATAAGAGATGGGCCTCAAGGAACTTCAAAATAAAGATGGGGACAACTCTCTAGTCCGACGGTTCCCTAGTCCGAAGGTTCCTTAGTCTGAAGGTTTGCTAGTCCGAACACAAAATTTACCATTCGCTAGTCCGAATTCTGAAACAGGTTCACTAGCCCGAATATCGGGTTCTCTAGTCCGAGGTTTCGCTATTCCGAATAATAAATAAGGTTCTCTAGTCCGAATATAGAAAAAGGCTCGCAAACCCTAACCCTTATTAAATTCTATATTTGGAATAGAGAACCTTCGGATCAGCGAACTTAATTTGATTTTCGGACTGGCGACCCTTTGGACTAGAGAGAAGTCACGATAAACGTATCAGTTCTTCTTTAAGCACTAGATGCAATAATCATGTACACCCTCTGGGTAAAGCTAAACAAGTGTGGCAGCAAACAATTTTGAAACACTATTTG
The DNA here is from genome assembly GCF_039555335.1 of Amphiura filiformis. Lineage (NCBI taxonomy): Eukaryota > Metazoa > Echinodermata > Ophiuroidea > Amphilepidida > Amphiuridae > Amphiura > Amphiura filiformis. Next base: position 5,970,801 of record NC_092642.1, on the reverse strand, counting down.
GGGCAACCTTGTCAAAATTAAGCTACAAAAAGCATACAAATCATTACAACAAAAACAATGTCCAAAATATGCAAAATTTCAGGCTCATTCACTGACACCACATCACTAGACAATTTAGAGTTTGAAATTTGCATTCCTTCAAAATTGTCATGTGCATGAGGGGAACCTTTTATGACTTTCATCCTACACCCCATATTCCCCAGGGTACACATAATTATTATATATCACATTATTTTGTTACAGTATCCACAATGCATCCAATTCCTCCATGCAGTAGACTAACTCTGTATTTCAACTCTGAGGTGAAGTTTATCTTCATAACCTAAACAAGAAGAAAAGGCAGGAAGTTCATTTCAGGAATGTGCACAGGAATAGGTCCATATGGTGAAACATTTGAAAGATCACATTTAGGCTGATATATCATAATACCTTTAGTACAGGTACAACTTTGGTACTGATATCCTGCACAAGTTTAACAACTTCCAACCATAGACCTTGGCTCCAGGATCTATGATCCAACCCAGGACTTCAGGTGTATAAGACCTAAAATACTGGGCATCATACAAAAGTATATGAGCAGTCCAATTAGCTCAAATCACTAGAAGGCACTAGACTCTGGTGTGTGATGGTATTACTTGACTACCCACAATGTCATATTTCTGTTCATGTGGGTTGTGGTAAAACTGAGCCACTTAAGATATTGCCCTGGACAAGAAGCTGGATCTGCGGGGATTTACTTGTAGGATTAACCTGTGTATTTTATCATGAAATGACTCCCTGAACACTGTGGGTACAATGTCAGGTCTTAGTTACCGCAAGCCCAACTTTGTCTGAGATGCTGTTGGTGCACCTCCAAAAAAGGAATAAGTGAGTAATGCCACTGCCCATTACAGCAATTTTATCCAAGTATCAAAAAATATACATGTACAGTCAATCATATACGTGTATTTAAGTTTCATTATGTAACACCGGTCTGGCGACGTGTATACATGTGTAACTTTGGATCTGGTCACCGGTCTGGCGTGTGTGTAACATTGGATCCGGTCACATTAGCAAGCCTAGTTTTATATGATAGGTTTCCCCATTCAACACAATTTTGATCTACCCTCCGAACCTCCACATTTTTGGACCAGAACTTGCACCTTGATATGAAATTAATTTAATACCACAAAAATTACAAGAAAATGGTACATTTTTGGCTTTTGTTTTGCTTAAATTTCCTTAACAACCAAAATTTTGGGCAGTTTGGTGACACCACTGGTGTCACCTGTTCCCACACTTTAATTTGCTTCCCCAGCCTCTCAAACACCATTCAAAAATGAGAACTCCTGTTAAACCCTGACATCATATGCACATTTGTGTGAGGTATATGATTTTCTGACCCATAAAGTGGTGAGAACACATAGTACAAAATTAAACATAACATTTTTTTCTGTTTAAAAATATAACATCTAGATGGAATACAAAATAATGTCAAAGTCACAAACATTTAGAAAAGAGAGACAGTTTAGTGCAGAAAGTTTACTACATGTACTTGAATACAAACACCAATGTATGAAAAATAACTTCTACTGATCATGATGTTGGAATATATAAAATGTACGTACACATGTATGATTTTGCTAATTTTTTCAATAGTTTTGTGACATCTCCCAATATTCTTCAATCTAGAGAGGGACAAATATTAAGATGCGAGCGTAGGTCTGGCAGGGATAATCTATAGATATCACCCTTTTTAATGTCAAATATGCCAAATGTTATTGATTTTCCTGCAACTTACTGTGCCAGCAGAGGTTGCCTGTGAACCTTTGCATAACAGTGTTAACTAATACATTGTACAAGTAAATTATGTGAATATTAATGTTACGCATTCATCAAGCCATACTAATCAAGCACAGACATAAACTAGACTAGTAAAACTACAACTGGATATTTGGTGCACCCTGTTGTTCTATTTTGTGTATGTTCAGGGCTAAGTTGGATGTTTTAAAAATATATATTGGCCTGCCTAATTCATGCCAAATTCATACCCTGAATCTCACATCATGCTAAGCTATCCCTATCCCACATGCCCATGCTAGACTGAGCCTGTTTTCAATGATCATTCCTCATGCCATCTTCAATAACACTGTACTAAGAAGTCTACAGATTTAGAACAAGCCTACGGATCTGATGCTAGAAACAAAATTCAACAACTGATCTGCATCACAAGCATGATTAGATGATTAGTTCGCAACTCACATGTGATGGATACATCTCAAACTACCCTGTGAATGGTATGAAATTCAAAAAAAAAAAAAAAGGAAAATGTTAAACAAAAAAGTCTTAAAATTGCGAATTCAACACATGTCCCCACAAAAATAAAATGAAAGCCAGTGAACAATTCACTGTCCATTGAGGATTTGAACCTAAGACTTTCAGTAGTAAATTGTTACATCTCAAAATAGTCATTGCTACATCTCAAACTACTCCATCACTCATCTACACTGCGCATGTATTTGTTTCGCAGTGACGACTGAATAACTTACAGTTCATATTGTGACAGACTCGAGAAAACATTTCATTGCGCCTTTGGTTATGTGCCATAGCGCGACTGACTATAATCAAATTAAGTAATTCTTGGCCAAACTGGAACATGCGAGTTGCGTCCATGTAGTGTACTAAGCGTGTACGCAGTGTAAGGCGCGGAGGGCGGGTTAGTGTAGTGGTCTTCTCACTCGCTTCTCACCACTGTGGCCCGGGTTCAATTCCCCGCGGTGCCACATGTGAGTTTGGTTGCCGATCCATGCTCGTCCTCGCAGGTTTTTCTCCGGTGCTCGGTTTTCCTCCTGCTTCTAAAATCGGACCTCTTCCCATATCCCTGTCCGTCATATCTGGAGGCATCCTTGAATTTAGTAGCCTCTGAGCACTATTGGGTTTAGCCTGGCTTCGGCCGAATGTTATAAATAAATAAATAAATAAATAAAGTGTATACTTTCTTCTGTACCGCGCTATATTCGCGTGTGTTTATCGCGGAGCCACTAGCATTCAGTGTTCCAGTTTGGCCAAGAATTACTTAATTTGATTATAGCAGCGCCGTCTGTACTGCGCCGTTGTGACAAGATCACGCTCTGAAGTTCTAAAAACAACAAACTTGTCAATTTGGATACAACTGCGCAGTCTCAGTGCAAGTTCAAAGTTCAAGTGCAACCAGAATCTGGTTGCAAAAGCCCGCCACTTTTTTTCCTCCATAGTTTTCTCAGTTGTCAATCCAGACGGTTGACAAATGATGGGCAGCAGTCTACCCTGTGACTAGCATGACATTTATAGTAAAAAAATCCAAAGGAAATGTTCAATCTTACTGAACCAATAAATAATATCTATATTGTATTGTAACTTTCTTTTTCAGTTACAGCACAAAACACTTTAAAATTTGGCTCCTAAGTAGTAAGTATTTATGTCAAAGTTAAGTAATGACTGTAAATTAGTATATATTTTCCATTTTTGGTGACTAGATAGTCAACTACCGCCAGGTGCTGGTCATTATCTAAATCACAACTGACGCTAATTCTTGCGACTACAACTGTAGGTGACCAAGTCATGCAAACCCTTGTTAATAGCTAGACAAAGGGATGCAAGACAAGAGCTTGTAGCCTTGTACAAAAAATGTACATATGATACAGAACCAAATTGACACTGTCAAGGACCAACAAAGGTAGAAAAGTCAATACAACCCATGAAACATTCATGTTTTCTTACTAATAAACAGGTACTTTAAACGTCTAGTCTATTTACCGTGCACCATCGGGAGTCGGTCGGGACAACCTGACCTTTTAAGACACAGTATTAGAGGGAGCCTCATCCTAGCTAAAAACTGAATATAGCGACACTCTATATTTATACATGGCAATATTACGTGCCTCACTATCAGCTGTGTGATATACATGTATCGGTTTGAGGGCAAAGATAAATAATCCTCCATGCTTGAACTTGTATGTGTGCCTGCACTAGTGTTATGAATAAATGTAAGTGAATTTCTTATTGTAAAAGTGGGAATTTTTGTGCTACATTTTGCGCTGCATGGCCCCTTGCATCCTGACAGCAATAGGCCATTTGGGGTCACTGCCTCTACTTTCAAATATAACTGTATGTTTCTTTGCTACTTTTGCATATATTGTATTCTTTCCATTAACCGCCCAGGACGCTTACAAAGTCATTTTGGATGGGCGCTTATTTTTCATATTGTTTACATTATTGCATGTATTGTATATGGCCCAAAATATTCATTCATCATCATCAGTGTGCCATGTTTTATACTATGATCCAAATTTGCATGAACAGTTGATAATCAGTTTGCTTGTTAAGTCACGTCACTGGGTGGGTGCTTATAGGGGTATAGGCAGTTAATGGAATGAATACAGTAATAGCAAACTACTTCTATCATGCCATATGGTAGACTAATGGTAGATTAATTGCTTATTTTCATCTAATTGTGATATAGTCCTATTTTCTCATCAAAGTTGGGTTCTTCCATTCATTTCATTGTATATACCCCCACACACACACACCCCACATACACCTTGATCCTTGCACCAAACCACTCTCTAGAAAATGAGCAAGCAATACTAAGATTAACTCATATTTAAATTACACATTTGTCTTTAAACACAAACCCTGTTCAACAGGCGGAGGGGCTTTTCAAGTAGGTTTGGTCAGTCAGTCTTTTTTTTTACAATCTGTAAATAAATAACTGTAATTTTTTTTCGTCCCCCTCCCGTTTCACTCGTATTATTTTTAGTCAAATAGATCTACTTATAGTGCAGAACATTTTACATACATTTAATATCAGCATATAATTTTCATCAAACTTATCTACTTTTGACCAAAACAAATGCTAGATTTACATGAATACAGCAGATCTTAAGACGGGGGTGGGGGGTGGGGGGGTGGGGTGGGTGGAACTGGAAACATAAAATCTGGGTCAGTCAGGCTTTTAGAAGAAGCTTGTTTTTTTTTGTTTAAAGTAAATTTTCTTCTAAATAAATTTACTAATCATTTTTGTGGAAAACAGCCTTGTTTTTGGAACAGGGAATTTGTACCTCACAGTACTAATAGAGTACTATTTATAGCAGTAACACGGCACTTACACTTAGTAGCAGGTTAAACTGGCTAAAACGGAAAGGCTTGTTTATCCCTCAGTCAGGAGGACATATATGTGCATCACAAGTTATAACATGCATAATATTCAGCACTGTGAGTTCATCTTCAAAATCAATACAGCAGACAGATAAAAATAAAATGATTTGTTTGTATTTGATCATCTAGATATAGCTTCTGTGCCCGTGTCCGGTTTTCCAAGTATTATAAGTAGGCGAGGCAAAAAATAACAATAAAAACAATCTAATTTTGATATGTTGTAACTGTAGTACAAAAAATTATTAAAATGAAGAATTTGCAGCATTTTGAAAATTTTCAGGCTCAAACCATTTTTAGAAATTATTCAAGAATTCATGGAACAAAATTGAACCCAAAATATCCAGGGCATGCTGATTATTATTTATTTTTAATTTTCAGAAAGAAAAAACAAAACAAATTGGAATTAGAGGAAAAATCTTATGCATAAAATCTAATTTTCCAAGTTTAATTAAACCTATATTTCATTTTGTTCTAAATGAGAATTCCTATTTAGCTAACAAAGATAATTTATATTAAATACATGTATGTACCTCAGGGTCAGAATTTTGTTTTGCAGTGTGAGGATCAATCTTGATTCTTTCAAAAATAAATTTGCAGGAATCATTGATTCTTTGTGCGAATCGATTCTTGGATTCTTGCCAAAATTCTGACCCTGGTACCTAACTTAAATATAAACATTGGGAAAACCCCATGAAAGAGCACCTGGAAAATCCCATGTCTTCTTTCAAAGGGTTCCAATATCACTGGGCCAGCCTTTATGTACATGTATGGTCATTTTCACGGTAAAGGGTGTAACTTTGGATTTTTAACATTTTGATCCGTAGTTTTCTAATAAAGCCACAGAATTCCATGATTTTTGGCCACATAAGTCATCTAGTTAGCAGCTACCTTGGGTAGCATAATCATCTTCGGGAGTTACTGCGTTCAGTTTTAGCAGGCTTAAATGTACCTAATATTGCCATTTTGAAAAACTGTAAAAACAGTAACATTTTGTAAAACCCTGTGTTTTCTTCAGTTAGTTCATGGATAATTTTTCTTATCCTGAAAGTACGGTCATATGTTCAGTAAACACTGCCACATTAGATTTAATTGTGAACAGCCCTGTATTTTTGAGAACCGGACTTGATATTTGTCGTTTCGAGGCTTCATTTTCCGTTAACAATTGTTAACAAACTTTGTGGGTATAGCTTTGGTTCATAATTCTTGGTTATTTCTTCACTTCTTGTTGATTCATAACAGTTGATATCTTAACTTGAAATGGGTAACAAAAATTAGTTGATTTGCAAGCTTTTAAAATTTTTATAAAATCTTGACTTCAAAGAGCCGATTTTCCGTTAACTTTTTTTATTCCTCCGAAACAAACTGTTCAGCAAGCTTGGGCAAATATAAATAAAAGAGCTCATCCAATCTATTTATCAAAATGTAGCAAAGTAGATCCTCAAGTCACTTGTTTTTAAATCATAGAGATATATATCACCGTTTGAAAATGGGACCCAATACAAACTTTCCGTTAACAATTGAAGCCTCCGAAACAAATGAAGCCTCCGAAACAACAGTAAACTTAATTATCATCTATGCATATCTAAATTGGTATGTTCCATATTGATATCTGCATTGTAATTGTTGCATGATATGTGCAGAATGTCATAAATTAAAAAAAAAATTGATATTATGGTTAATGCTTGAAAAATATACTGATATCCAAGAAAGCCCGCTTCGGAGGCTTCACATGCAAATAACACCATACTTAACAAATGGGTGAAAAATTATCATGTTATAAATCTGCAATATCTGCCGCATAGAATCATTGATTCAATACACACAAGAAAATAACAGCTTAGATGATCCCAACAGTGATGTTTTCAAAAAAACTACTTCTGACATGTTTAACCATTGTAAACATGAAGCCTACGAAACAAAAAAAATGACTTGCTGTGATAATTTAATTTTGTCACAACTGAAATTCAATACTTAGAAGCAAAGCATGAAAATTGGTAATTGTGATATTTTTACCTATTTTTCATGTCAACTTGTAGTAGTTAGCCAAATATTTTACTTTTATGATCACCTGTGTTGTTAACTGAAGCCTCCGAAACACAAATCGCTTGAATTGCCAATTCTAAAAAATAACTCCAATTTCTGTGAAACTTGGCTGGGAGGTTCCTTTCATCAAGTAGTATTTGTACATGAAGTTAGACATTTAAATTATTTTAGGAACCCAATTAAAACTTTAAAAATATGTTTAAGGTTGGGAAATTTCCATTGCAAATGACCCTTGATGTTAAAAATTTTCAAAATTGCAATTACAAACATAGCAAAACATGGTATAAAATTTAACTTATATCTGTTGACTTACTTTTGAATGGGATTTCACATGTATTCCAGCTTTCATGTCATAATTTTCTGAGCTTATGTAAAATACATTTTTTCTTAGATTTTAACCAAAATGTTATGGAAATGTCAAATTTTTTTATCAGAAATCAAAAGGTTTAAGCCTTGAAACACTATTTTACTGGAATTTAAGTTGCTTCTATGCATGATTACAGTAAACAGAAACATATTTAAGTGGTTTGAAATTTTGACCCTAAAAATCAAAAGTTACACCCTTTACTGTGAAAATGACCGTATGCAATACTTCCTTGTTACGGTACCTGTTTCAGATAAAAATCTAAAAGTGCATTACATTTCATGTATTTAAAATAATTAAATAAAAGTATATATAATAGGCCTATTTTAAAGGTAAAAAGAGGTAAAGAGAGGAGTAGAACCTTTCTTTTTTTTACGAAGTGTCCATCTCGCTTTCATTCACGACTGGCCCAGACTCCACCGTGGAATGTTGCTTTTGGAGGGCCAACCCTCCTCCACAGCGAGTCTATTACCTTCATGTTGTTATCATTTAAAGAGGTCCTATAAATAGTACTCACATGAAATTAATTCATTTTGCAGGTCCTAAAAAAATAGTCCTCACATGAAATTGATTAATTAATAGCTGGACCAAATAGTCATAATTAGCTTTCACACTTTAGCATCATCTTTCTCTCAGGTTGCAAAAACAAAATCTCATTACATATTGATTTCATTTGGCAATAATAAATACAATTAACTCCATTTAATGTCACCAGTTGGCCAGCACACAATTTAAAAGTTAATAACAATGCTGCTAAAGTGCTATTCAAAATTTGACAATTGTATTAAATTATACTTGTGCTGTTATTGTGCTTGTGAACAATATGCTCACAGTGCCAGTGTGTATTGTATGCAAAATCTTACATTTAGTAATTCAAACAAATCAAAAACATAATAAATATCATCATTTCTATCATTGTCATGAAAATAATTAATCTTGAATAAAAAGTAGCAGTATTTGCTAGAGTGTGTGTGACCTTCAATAGGCACGTTCAGACCTGAATTATTACTCGAGTTAAATTTTTTACAACCCGTGATAAGATACCACAAATATTTTCGTTAACTCGACTGATTGTCCATACGTAGCTTACCCCGACCTTTAGCACGACTTCGCTGACGTGAATTTACCACCACCATTTTGTACCCAGGGATAATTTCCGGAAGTTGCGTGCAGTTTCTAAAAGTATAAAATATGCAGTCCGATTGTAACCCAATTTCATTTGAGTAAAAATCGCAACGGAAAATGGATGTAAAATTGAAGCTCTTTTGAAAACGTGAGGCAAAACATTCTAAAAGAATTTTATTTAACAGTTGACAAAATATTTTGTCAAAATTGTTTGCCCAAATATAACGTTTTAAAAACGTATTCATGATGTTTTTGCTATTAAAAAGTTTTGTATAAACGTTTTAAGAACATTTTTGTGTTTGCTGGGTTTACTGTCCTACACTCATATCAGCGAAGAAAAAAACGCATTTTATGCATTGCTTCATCTAGTAGTTTTAGAGCAAGAACTGATTGAACGCCGATGGTTAATTTGTAGTAAGGTCCAATCTGGCAAAAAGGTCATGTTTACCTCGACTGTTACCTCTAGTGCAATCCACACGTGCATCTAACTCGACTGCTCCAGTCGGGTTAAGGATTTACCTCTGACTTTTTTCAGAGGTAAATCAGTCGGGTTAAGGTCGGGATAAGCTGCCCCGACTCCTGTCCAGACGGGCACAAACTCGACCTTTATCACGAGCTTACCCCGACTGGGCACTTTACTCGAGGTAAATACCCCTTTACTCGAGTTAAATACCCTACGTCTGAACACGGCTAATATGTAGAAGCCCATTATGTATGCACTGCTAAGGCCCGTCTTTCTAGTCTAGTCAAATATACGATTCAATAAATGTCAAAACAAAAATGTCCAATATTATCATGATGCACAATACCGCTATGAACTAAAAACAAAAGACACACTAATACCAAATCTCACACCAAAACAACCCAGTTTGTGCTTCAAATAGCAAATATTTCACCCACAAGATGTTTGATTTTTAGAGATATTTTTAGCCTGCAGCTAAAAACGCTTGCATGCATGCTCCAGCCCTCGCTACTGCTGCACACACACTGTGCACTCAATATTCACATAGAGTATGTGTAGATTACTCCCATTTCTGACTGTAATACCCCAATGCCTCACAAGTATATTAACAGAGCACAATATGGTAAAAAAGAGCAGGAACTGATACAGGTGCTCAAAATGACATCTTATAATCCCTCTACTATTTTACTCTTAGATACATAAAGCAATACATAAAAGGCAGCTTTAGCATGATAACACTGAGAGAGCTATAAAGAATTGCATGACGTTAAAATGACTATGTACTTAGTCAGTGCGTGTGTCATATGTTTTTCACTCCACCTGATGTCCATCCTCCCAATATAGAAAGATGCTGCGTGCATCACAATCTCAACCCTTACAGCAAAGTTCATGGTTGTTATTCATGATCTATTACAGTACCTAAAATAATTTTGCAACATGAGTATGGATACCCAAGGTTAAATTTAAGCATTAATATTCACAGGTGTGTAGATAGGTGGAAATAACAAATTATGTCCCCTGGGGTTGTGCTATGTGATTATCCACATGCCTCATTAACAAACCCATCATTTTATCACTCAAACATGCTCATCTACAAACACACAGTTCTATAACCCTCATATGTTTGTATGTAAATATAATGACCTTCCCATGTTTGGGTACAAAAACTCATCCCCAACAATTGAGGTCAATTTATGAGTGAATGGAGATTATTATTAAACTACATGTATGCCCCTAACAATGAGACCATATTCTTAGTGTAATCTTGGCAAATGAACTCAAAGTAAATCCGTCTCATCCCACGTATCACACTGCCAATATTAAATTGGCAAAATCAATCTCCAAACATAATTGACCTTAAAAACAGTTTTGCCAAAGGGTGTTACATTGTATTTGTCCTGTCTATTGGTGGAGCTGCTGCAGATTAATAAAGTCTTCATTACGTTATTGCCCATCACGAGGGCACAGCGAGCTCGTACATGTCACATCTAGGCATACCTATACATGTGTACTGCATGCAGTGTAGTATTCCGAGATGAATTTTGGTGAATTTGTTCATACATGTATGTACATGTAAATAGGTCACAGGTGTATAGGGTAGATGTATTTTGTCATTGATGCTTTTATATTTAGGTCACACTGCATAATGACATGAAATGATAGTGTTGATAGTGTAAAATTAAAAGTAATAAAAAATAATAATAAAAGTGACAGATAAAAACAGTAAAAGGGAAATCAAACTGTGTTGCAGTTAAAGCATTATATTTAGAAATTATATTGTTACTATAGTCCGTATATCCTAGATCCTCTAGGAAGTGAAGTCAAATCAAATTTTGTGATTATTCTCAAACACAGCTCATTTTTGCAGATATCTGTTAGTGTTATGCTACTGCTAGTTCCTGGTGTCATTTCCTTTCTGGAAATGTATATCATCATAAAATAGAAATACAACAAAAAATTATATATGGTCATTTTCACGGTAAAGGGTGTAACTTTGAATTTTTAACATTTTAATCCGTAGTATTCTAATAAAGCCACAGAATTACATGATTTTGGCCACATAAGTCATCTAGTTAGCAGCTACCTTGGGTAGCATAATCAGCTTTGGGAGTTACTGCGTTCAGTTTTAGCAGGCTTAAATGTACCTAATATTGCCATTTTGAAAAACTATAAAAACAGTAACATTTTTGTAAAACCCTGTGTTTTTCAGTTAGTTCATGGATAATGTTTCTTATCCTGAAAGTACAGTCATATGTTCAGTAAACACTGCCACATTAGATTTAATTGTGAACAGCCCTGTATTTTTGAGAACCGGACTTCGATATTTGTCGTTTCGGAGGCTTCATTTTCCGTTAACAATTGTTAACAAACTTTGTGGGTGTAGCTTTGGTTCATAATTCTTGGTTATTTCTTCACTTCTTCTTGATTCATAGCAGTTGTTATCTTAACTTGAAATTGGTAACAAAAATTAGTCGATTTGCAAGCTTTTAAAATTTTTATAAAATCTTGACTTCAAAGAGCCGTTTTTCCGTTAACTTTTGAAGCCTCCAAACAAACTGTTCAGCAAGCTTGTGCAAATATAAATAAAAGAGCTCATCCAAGGGCTTGATCAAAATGTAGCAAAGTAGATCCTCAAGTCACATGTTTTTAAATCGTGGAGATATATATCGCCGTTTGAAAATGGGACCCAATACAAACTTTCCGTTAACAATTGAAGCCTCCGAAACAAATGAAGCCTCCGAAACAACAATAAGATTAATTATCATATATGCATATCTAAATTGGTGTTTCATACTGATATCTGCATTGTAATTGTTACTTGATATGTGCAGAATGTCATAAATTTAAAACAATGTTGATATTATGGTTAATGTTTGAAAAATATACTGATACCCAAAAAGCCTGTTTCGGAGGCTTCACATGCAAAAAACACCATACTTAACAAATGGGTAAAAAGTTAACATGTTATAAATCTACAATATCTGCCGCATAGAATCATTGATTCAATACACACAAGAAAATAACAGCTTAGATGATCCCAACAGTGTTGTTTTCAAAAAAAACTACTTCTGCAATGTTTAACCATTGTTAACATGAAGAAAAAAAAAAAAAAAAAATGGCTTGCTGTGATAATTTAATTTTGTCACAACTGAAATTCAATACTTAGAAGCAAAGCATTAAAATTGGTAAATATGATTTTCTTTACCTATTTTTCATGTCAACTTGCAGTAGTTAGCCAAATATTTTACTTTTATGATCACCTGTGTTGTTAACTGAAGCCTCCGAAACACAAATCGCTTGAATTGCCAATTCTAAAAAATAACTCCAATTTCTGTGAAACTTGGCTGGGAGGTTCCTTTTATCAAGTAGTATTTGTACATGAAGTTAGACATTCAAATTATTTTAGGAACCCAATTAAAACTTAAAAAATATGTTTAAGGTTGGGAAATTTCCATTGTAAATGACACTTTATGTAAAAATTTTTCAAAACTGCAATTATAAACATAGCAAAACATGGTATAAAATGTAACTTATATCTGTTGACTTACTTTGGAATGGAATTTCACATGTATTCCAGCTTTCATGTCATAATTTTCTGAGCTTATGTAAAATACATTTTTCTTAGATTTTAAGCAAAATGTTATGAAAATGTCAAATTTTTTATTAGAAATCAAAAGGTTTAAGCCTTGAAACATTATTTTACTGGAATTTAAGTTGCTTCTATGCATGATTTCAGTAAACAGAAACATATTTAAGTGGTTTGAAATTTTGACCCTAAAAATCAAAAGTTACACCCTTTACTGTGAAAATGACCATATACTAAATTACTGCCTCGAATACAAACGACAGTCTTAGTTTTGATGGGAGATGTGCAAAATAATCAAACACTCTAGGTATCATCAACAATTTGCATAAATAGACCTATAAATACAGCCATGTTTAATTTTTTTTAAAATTTGACAACCTCAAGACTGGGGCGGACAGTTTACATGTTTATATCCTACAGCCATCATTACTGTGTGCAAATTCTTTACCCAAATTACTGGATGTGATATCAACATTTGAAGATTAAAAAAAAAATGCTGGAAGACTAGAGGTCTTTAAGGACATTTATGACGGGACACAAAATTGTTGAGGATTAAAACAGAAGTGCTTTATTATAGTAAACATACACTGAAATGTTGTCTTTTTGAGTTATTTTCGTCTAGGAACGTTCTACCAGATTGCATTACTGCTATATGGCACCGGGACAAAAACATACATGTAGCTAGCACTAGCTTTTTTTGCAAAATATTTGAGAGACAAACCTTATTTTGGTCATGTATTTTTTGCACTTCTACTTACAATTTATATTTATAATTTTTATATACTGCGCCAATAAAGTATCCTTACACTTGGAAACATATTCACAATTTCAAAACTGAACAATATTGAGGTAAATTTGTTGTTTTTAATAGATGCACTATCTAATCCTGCACATTATGACACCGCATTGAATCCAATGTGACCTCAAGAAGTAAAGTTACGAGCAATTGAATAGACGAAGGTCCCGTTTTGAAAGTGACAAACTGGCCTATACAAGGCGCAAAAAGATTCCAACAAGCGAAACAAAGAGACAACACAGTTTCTTCAATGAAGCGTTATTTAAAGCAGTTTTATTTCAGTTTTACTTCTCTGTACTTTTCATAACTTTCATTTTATTTGTCAGTTCTTTTGTTTCAGTTTTCTTTTGTTCCTTTTGTTTTAAATTAAAGCCAAAAGTGAGGAGATACTGCTGCAGCGCCGAGAGGCTGCTTTCACAGATCTCTCTAATACCATAGTCATTACTGCTGATTCAGGCCATGATATGTTATCAACTTTTTACTGATGGAAGTGTTTTACCTCTAGAACATCACTATGGGCAAGACAGACAGAAATAGATGGCTATTTTTCTGTATTTTGTGCCTGTTTTGGGTAACATTTCTGTATTATTATGAGCCTACATGGACAGTATACAGAGTATCATGCAGTTACCTGTTGATTGATCTGCCTACTCAACCAAGTCAGCCTGGAAACAACTTATTGACTACAACTTACTACCAGTGGGTGATCATTATTATCATCTTGATCACCCACTTATCATCGTACCGAGTGGAAGTGATTATCCTCCACTACCAGTGACCAATCAATGTATTTTCAATATGGAGTGTGATCAGCCCTCATCCAAATCATCTCAGTCAAATATGACATTAAGTTTTCAATACACAGCTTTCTTCTTATGTGGATTGTCTACTACCAATTATACCAACTGCCCGCTAACAACTGAAACCTGTCAAAAACTGGACTCACTTAATCTCTTAAAGCAGCCATATTTAACTCATCATCATGAATCTACACCACCCCGAAAGACTAACAAGAGAAAACGATGGCGTCACCGTGGAAATAGAGGTGGCAAAAACTCAAATCAAGGCCTACATCAGAACATATTGATTCCAGAATAAGTAGACCCACAACATCCATCAACACAAGAGACTGTCTTAATATTCGTTTATGGAACCCCACATCAGTTAGACATAAAACTACATCTGTATCTGACTGCCTTATTGGTGATAATGTTGACATTATGTTTATAACAGAAACGTGGTTAAATCAGAATGATAATGTTGTAATTGGTGAATGTAGCCCTCCAGGGTATTCGTTTGTTAATGTACCCAGAGGTACAAGTGATCATGGTGGCATTGCAATTATCTCAAAAAGTTCTTTAAAACTGCACACTGTTCAGCTTCAACATAGTGTTACCACCTTTGAATCTGCTTCTGTAATTGACCCGCTTATGGCATTCAATATATTGTCATCTACAGACCCCTCATTCCAAAAAAGAATGGATTATTAACATCTACCTTTCTTAATGAGTTTGAGGATTTCATGGGTGAGATAGCCTTGTTCCCTAATAAGGTTGTGTTACTCGGGATTTCAATGTGCATGTTAATAAACCATGGAAATCTGATGTCAGACGATTTTTGACATGCCTTGAGGTCTCTGGGTTTCACCAACACGTTAACCAACCCACTCACAGGTCTGGTAACATTTTAGATTTGGATTATTTCAAGACCTGAAGATAATCTTGTTCACAATTGTCTTTCTCAAGGCATTTTCCTGCCGGACCATAGCATGGTTCATTGTTACCTGAATCGGAAAAGGCCATCTCAAACCAAGAAACCCAGTAGAGTAAGGAATTATAAACTCATTGATAACGAGAAATTTAGAAGTGATCTTAGTACTGAACTGGAATACTTTACTGAACTTAATGATCCTATTGACAACTTGGTTATCTTATTTGATAGCAAGGTCCGGGATATTCTTGATCACCACGCCCCAGAGGTTGTTAAAATGCGCGCGGTAAGAACCCGCTTTCCATGGTATAATAGTACTATCAAAGAAGAAAGGCAAGTGCGTAGAAAGTTAGAACGTAAATGGCGCAAGACCGGATCTGATGAGGATAAGCGAGCTTATCTTGATCAAAAGAATGCTGTTAATAATCTTATTGATTCTGAGAAAGCTAAATTCTATCAAAACAAATTTGCCAATAGCGATGTCAAGGGTATGTTTCAGAATGTAAAAACCCTTCTGAACCAAAATACTGCGTATCCTCCCTTCCTCAGACTCCACTGTGAGTTTGTGCAACCAGTTTGCCACTTTCTTCAATGATAAGGTCACCACGATCAGAGAATGTCTTGATTTGCATCCTGGTACCCAATCTCAATTTGTTGACTACCGCACTGAACATGTGTTCAGTGATTTCATGTTGGTCTCTGAGGAAGATGTTTGCAAACTTGTCAATGCTTCCTCCACCAGTAATTGTATCCTTGATCCAATCCCTACTTGGTTGATGAAAGACCACATTGAGCGTTTTATTCCATCAATTACTCATATCATTAATGTGTCTCTCTCATCTGGTATTTTCCCGAACCTCTTGGCAAAGCTGTTATATCTCCTATCATTAAGAAATCTTCTCTTGATCATGATGAACTTAAAATTACAGGCCGGTATCAAATGTGTCTTTTATATCCAAACTCATTGAAAAGGTTGTAACTCAGCAAATAACAAATCATATCAATGACTGTAATTTAGGTGAAATCTATCAATCGACTTACAAAGCCAACACAAGTACTGAAACCGCTCTCTTAAAGGTGAAAAGTGATGTGTTGAATGCCGTGAACAGAGGGAAGTTGTCCTTCTTGCACTTTTAGATCTGTCTGCGGCATTCGATACCATCGACCATGGTATCATGCTCAAATGTTTACAGGATAGAATTGGTTTGTCTGGTAATGTATTGCAATGGGTTCGTACATATCTTAATTGTAGAAGTAGTCGTGTATTTATTGATGGTTGTGTTTCCAATTCAAGCCCTCTTGTATTTGGTGTTCCACAGGGTTCTGTGATTGGGCCAATGATGTTTGTTATTTATACCTTGCCAGTGGGGGACATAATTCGTAAACATAATGTCTCATTTCATATATATGCAGACGATACTCAATTGTATGTTTCCTTTTGTCCTAACATCCCGGCGCTGCTGAGAAGGCGTTACAAACTCTTGAAGCCTGTATCCACGAACTGCAAAACTGGATGAATATAAATAAACTCAAACTGAACAGTGACAAAACAGAATTTTTCATTGCTGGATCCCATTATCGCCTTCAAAAGCTTCCGAATCTTGAACTCAAAGTTGGCCAAAGCATTATAAAACCATCTCCAAATGTGCGTAACCTCGGGGTGATTTTTGACAGTCATATGTCTATGACAAAACAGGTGAACTCCATCGTTTCCTCTGTCAACCTCCAGCTTCGCAACATCAGAAGAATACAGCATCATTTGGATACGGACACTAAACATCATGTTGTCCGGGCCCTTATACTTTCGCGTTTGGACTATGGTAACAGCCTTCTCTATGGACTCAAGTCTCAAGATCTTCGCCGCCTTCAATCCCTTCAACACAAAGCATCCAAGCTAATTTTCTCCGTCCCTAGACGTACTGATCCAAAACCTCTCATGAACAATCTTCATTGGCTTCCGATTAGCAACCGCATCCAATTCAAACTCTGTCTTCTGATTTATAAGTGCCTGACTGACTCTGCTCCGCGATACCTCATCGATTCAATTAGTCTTAAGCCAACACTGTCCAGTGGCCCTGTTACAAGATCTGCCCTGGACAGAACTCTCCTAAACATTCCCATGTGCAAGTTAACCTGTGGTGATAAGTCATTTACAGCTGCTGGACCGTCCATCTGGAACAGCCTGCCACGGAACGCACGGGAAGCTTCTTCTCTCACACAATTCAAAAAGCTGCTGAAAACTCACTTGTACAATTTTTAGTATTTTTCATTTTGTCTTTACATTGACTTTTCTTGTTTTCCACTGGCTGG
Source organism: Amphiura filiformis (assembly GCF_039555335.1). Classification (NCBI taxonomy): domain Eukaryota; kingdom Metazoa; phylum Echinodermata; class Ophiuroidea; order Amphilepidida; family Amphiuridae; genus Amphiura; species Amphiura filiformis. The sequence continues at coordinate 5,953,229 of NC_092642.1, read as the reverse complement.
TTATTGTTTGTTGTTGGTAATGTAGTTTTGTGCGTTTAGATCAATTTTTTGCATAAGCGCCTTAAATCACCTTTATGTATGTATGTATGTATGTGTAAACGCATAAATTAGCCATTCACCACTCTCAAACCAGATGGTTAGTCTGTGGAGTTTTGAATAGGCCAGTTTGTCACTTTTAAAACTGGACCTTCGTCTAATCAAATGCTTGTAACTTTGTTTTTGAAGTCACATTGGATTCAATGTGGTGTCAAAATGTGCAGGATTAGATAGTGCATATCTATTAAAAAAACAAATTTACCTCAATATTGTTCAGTTTGGAAATGGTGATTATTTTTCCACGTGTAAGGATACTTTATTGGCGCAGTATATTTGAATTCTATTGGTTAGTATTCCATAAATGATATTGTATAATTTAGTTTTTCTGCTTGTAAAATGATATTATAATGAAATTTATTTTGCACCTGCATGTTGTGCACCGAGGCAACTGAACTCCAGGTGAGAAGTACAGGAAAATGGGGGTCAAATGGTGCAAAGTGTTAGACCAACTCTCCATAGTTGAACATCTAAGTAAAATTGGATTTCATTTAATTATTAGCACATATTAGAAGTGCTGGTGTCTGCCCCACAGTCAAAAGTCTGACACTCTGTTCATTGCAGATGCTGGGATGGGGCTCTTGTATCAAACCAAGGGAGTGAAATTTACTTGATTTTGGAAATGGTCAAATGAGGCTTACCATGTTTCCGTATGAAAAGACATTGTATCCATATCGCATCGCTTGACGTTGATAGCGTTTTAGCTGTCAATATTTTTTTTAAATCATTAAATGCATAGGATGCGCACTGTTTTTTAATCAAAATTGAGATATGCATGGTACACATTACTACATGGTACATGTAAATTTGTATAACTTGCTGCAAAACAAAGTTAATACGCTTATTTATGTTATTTACCTAATAAGAAAATATCCCATGAAATGAATTTTACATTTATTTAACAATTTATTTATTTATTATGATGTGTTCTGTGCTAGCCAAATTTTAAGTCAATGGATAACATTGGATATATGTACAGGTAATATTAATGTCCATGTCAGGGTTCCTGCACCTTGAAACCTTAAAAATTTACAGACTTTTCAAGGACTTTCTGGGTCCAAAAGTATGATTTTTTAGGACGTACCAAAACACAAAAAGCTGCGTATTAATGAAAGTGACAGCTCTTCTCCACTCCCCAAATTTTGTCAAAATTATACTTCACAGGTAAAATTCCAATTTTCAAGGACTTTGCAAGGACCTTGTGCAAATTTCCAGGACTTTCAAGGCCTTGAAATGGTGTTTTCAAATTCAAGGACTTTCAAGGACTGCAGGAACCCTGCCATGTACATGCAGTTGAACACTGTTGTGTGTGTGTGGTTCTGGTTCTGGCTAAATACTTCCCAACGCTTCATACGAAATGAGGTGAGAAGGTACATGTATTTGTGTGCAGTACATCAGAAGAGTTATTTGAGCTGTGTTCTGGTAGCATCTTAGGACTTCTTTCTTGAATGCTTTGGTTTCAGTGGAAGCTGGTTCCAATCTTTGGTAGCGTTTGGAAAGAGTACATCCAACAGTCCTTCTTCCCTACTGGTTTTTGGAAGACTTTTGTATGAAGATTTCTGGAGTGACATTTGACAGGTAAATGTTGCAGCATTTGTGAGTCTATCCCACCCAAATTCTGCCATCATACTTGTGGAACAACTGGTTCTCACATAGACTCTCATTACAAAGCTTGCAGCCCCTCTTTAAATGGACTCAAGCTGCTGTTTGAGTTCATCTGTGTGTAGATCCCAAACTGTGGATGAGTATTCAAGCTGAGTATGGGGAGGAGTTGTGACACTTGTGGGTGGGTGGATATGCATTTGTAAACACTATCAAATGAGGACACACCTGGATACACTGACACCAGTATTAAACCATGGACTCATGGATGTCCTTGTTTTCCCCCACAACATTACAGTACAAACAACGTAAAAATGCATTGACCATATCTCATTTGACATTTTTAGGTCAGGTCACGGTTGGATAGCAAAGCTTCAATCTGGTCCTCCGTTTGAGTTTCAGGTGTAAAAAGTTGTTAAGGAAAAGTCTAAAGTCTTCTCCACTAGGTCCCTGTTTCCTAGTCGTTACAAATATGAAGTATGTGTGTGTGGTGGATATGAACCCTTCACAACAAAACATGGTCTGTCTTCTAAACACAAAGAATTACTTTGCTTTAGGGACGCACCATTAGATTCTCAGGGGGGACATGGGAGTTTGGGTAAGGCAGATTTTTTTTTCGCCTTTAATTTTTTTTCAATTTTAATGTATACCTTTATACAGAGTTGGGTGGAGGAAATTTTTTTTTTACTCATCAGTGAGGCAAAAAAATTTTTTTTGTCTCACTAGTGGGCGAAGGTTTTTTTTCTTCAAAAAACTCCCATGCCCCCCTGGAAATCAAATGGTGCGCCCCTTAAAGAAGAAGACAAATAGAGGGTAAAATTCCTTATCATTTTCTGTAATTTTGCATACATATCTAGCTTTAAATCTTTGGTTTCCCAAAACTGTCATGTTTTGATCAGACGATGGTGGCCGACAGTCATTTATATGCGGCAACAGCCAATAGCGTAAACAAAACAGACAATATGACGGCAACACTGCCTGGACGTTGGACGCCCCATGCCGAAGATTTTAGCTCTATTGGCCCCGTTACAGAAAAAAAATGCACAAAATATATTTCCCAGTGCAATGTATACATTTTCACATGAAAATAAATAATTTTTGATTCAAAATGAATATATATATGAAGAAAAAAAAAAATTTATGGGCGGGAGTGGGAATCGATCTCGGGACCCTCTGCGTGGGAGGCGAACGCATTAACCGTTACACCACGTAGGCATTGATACACATGGGGTGAAATTTTTAGTATATAAAAATATCATAACATATCGTGTGTTATTCATACAAAAAATTCAAAAAACCGTACTTACAATGAGGTTCAACCTCAACGGATTTAGACTGATAAAATAGTGCTTGATAACATGCATACACTTTTGGAATTATTTGAGACATTTTCGTGTTTACGTGTAAAACCAATGACGACGTCAAAATTCAGTCAATCTTGGCCGGCCCCCCCTGGTTTTGCTGTTATAGGTCATAAAGGAAAATAATTTGCATGATCAACCATGGATGATATTGCTTGATGCATAATGTATGTAGCTATAAATAATTCATGCTATATAAATGTTGATGATATGTATTGCTACATGATGGTATGTGTGCTCATCATCACTCAGATATCTGGACGAGATCCAAGGAAAGACGAATGTTTGCTGCACTAGGTAATGCGCTTAAATAAGTGGCCAAAGTATGGCAACTAGTGAATACATGGAGCAGCTGTCACAATAATTAAAACTTAAAATAATTCTTGTTAACTCTCTTCCCATCTTTGGATGCCATTATTTACGTTTTTTGGTGTCACAAACGAACAAAAAGTCAAACACAATTAAACAAACACTACAAATTTATGCTTCATTGCATAGACCCGCATAGCGTTCACATCTACAATGCCGATGTACTTTGAAGACAAGACCAAATTGATACATTGTGTACAAAATAACAACCATAGGTGTTATCCGGGGGGATGGGGGGATAAAAATATTTTACTAGGGGGGATGGTCAATACAATCATCCCCCCAATATTGATGCCTATATAGATATGTGGGTTTCTGACCAAATTAACCTCATATTTAGCCATTTTAGCATCAAAAGTGCAATTTTTTTCTGCTTCGCGCAAATTAATTCCAGTTTTGCACCATATTTGATCAGTTTAGCTTCAATATGGCAAAATTTTTTTGCACACATTTGTACCATGATCTTACTTTGACGCAAAAAGGTGATGGATTTACTATACTTTAAGAATTTTTTCCCAACCCCATATACCAAAAAGAAATCTACGCCACTGATAACAACAAATCAAATGACATTGAAAGCTACGTTACCATGCAATTTAACAGGTAAAACGATGTCAGTTCAGAATCAGATCTGCAGCTGTTTATCTTGTTGAGGCATGATTATTGAATACCATATTTTTTTTGAGTTGACTGTACCACCATATTTTTCATGTTTTACCGTACTAAATACAGTGAAACCGTACCAGTTGGCATGTCTGTTAATTACAGCTGAACTGATGATCGGTATCAGCCATCGTATGGATTCGTAACGGTGCCGATAGTACCCCTGACAGCAAAAATCGTATCGGTAAAACAACTTTTGTCGATGTCAGCTACTGATGTTAATTAAATTGACCAGCTTTTAATAAATTGTGCTTGATAATAACGTCAAATATGTGATGTGTCATGTCAAAAACAGACACTTTTGGGCAGGTTATCAATTTGGAGGTTTTTACATCTGAAATATAGAGATATTTTGCTCCACAATGCCATTTTCCCCAATTTAATCGGACATTCCTAAGCGAAGATATTAAGTTTGTAAGTTATGGTACTATAAAATTGGAAATTGAGATATCGGCCTTTAAAAATATTATTGACAATGTTGAGAGTAGGAATTACCTTGAAAAATGTCTCCAAAAAATTACATGATGCTAGTTAAATTCGGGTCTGAAACTATCAGACAATATTTTTAACATTAATAACATCACAAATTCGCAACAAACCCACATTGTGAAAAAAATCACCCGCGGGCAGATTTTTGGCTATTTCTTCATTTACGATCCTGCCCAAAAGTGTCTGCTTTTGACATGACACGTCACATATAATGAAACATATCAATAGTAACTTTACTTTTACTTTTTTTACTTAGTGGTGATCGCTTCCTGAATGAACTGTCAATCATTACGCTGTGGTGATTTAGTACGATGACCTTCGTTCTTGGTTGCTATTTGGTGTAAATGATCGCCGATGCTACCAAATTATGAATGGGAGCAAGTATGATTTATACCATGTATCAGTTTAGTTTGTTTGTTTTTTTTGTTTTGTCATTACCATTTTTTAAGCGTTCAACAGACAACTTAACAATGTAATGTGATCCAATATTTCCTTAATATTATGGGCTCATAAAACACTCTTCAACATCGTATTGGCTATTGTATCGGACCGATGCCAGAATACATCAGCTATTAGATCGGCAGGGAAACCCCCACATCGGTTCAGCTCTACTGTTAACCCTAACACTGACCCAGGTTTTTGCTATCGGAAGTCACAGAAGATCCGAAAAAGTGAAGAAGAAGAAGAATTTTGACTTGGCATCCCCGGATTGAACCGGGAGCTATGGGTTATTGCTGCCCGGCCAGCAATTCCGTGAGCATTTGACACTTAGGGTGATTGCGTTATCGCAGACCCTGGGATGCATGCATGCGCAGAATTTTTCATTGTGGTATTCTGTGGTATTTATGGGTGTAAGGGTTAATATCAAAGAGCTTTTAATAGAAATAGAGTCGCAATAGATTATATAATGCTTTGTTCGTTTGATGCCGATTAGAAGTTGCGACAGGCTATTCATAAAAGTGGTACCATTACCTACTTCAACTTAGGTAAATTTGTCACTAATAAAAACTAAACAGCTCTTACAAAAAATTAGGTAAACCAGGTAAAAAATAAGTGCCCTACCCAGAATGATTTTGTGAAAACTGATAACGGTGTATAAATTTGTTTTAGGAGACCTCTACAAGACTGCCTTACCCAAACCATAACCCCCCAACCCTAAACTCCATAAATAAAGACTGGACTCAAGTCGAGCAAGTCGTACCAGAACCCAGTTCGGTAATATTATACGGTATCTTTTTTAAAATCCTGGTGTTAAACTTAGGCGTGAAATTTAGTCTTCTAGAGTAAGATTTTTGATTTTGACTTCCCAGCTCACAACTATGTACAACAATATAGATGGTCAGTAATGTTCTGAGTGCATCTGAGCATGGAGGTAGTAGGACAATGCAATTGCAAGCCAGCAAATCAATGCATTGCATTGCATGCACTTGCACTGCAATGTCATAACTTTCCCAAGACTGAAGGCCGACACACTAAACTTGCCTTGGCCGAGACTTCTCCGTAGTCCACTTGCCAATTGTGCATACTCTGGCTATTACATTTTAAAGCTTAAAACTCTGATTTAATTAATGTGTGCACAATTGATAGATTTTCACAACTGATCTTTTCAGTCACCGTGACGCCCTCTGTTTGTTAGCTTCCCAAGTGGACTACTGACTTTGGATTGCAATTAACATTTTTAACACGGGACTCTATGGAGAGTTACAATGTAGGCCAATTTCTGGCCTAACTAAAATTGGTCATGATGTAATGCATCTGCAATGACATACTATGTTATAGCAATTTGGCTAGATAAAAGATTGTGTAGCAAAATGCAATGCGATACTCATTACTGGTTGTATGTATTATGCCCCAGGTGTCATTGCGTGACCTAGTACGCGATAATTAATCAGACAGAGCAGACGGACAACGCTGAAGTAATGTGCCGACTATATTAATTACCGGTACTTTAAAACTAAACAAAAAGGCCTAAAACTTACAAAAAATGCAGAAGCCAACTGATGCAAACTGTACTTGTAAAGTATCAATCACAAAATACTATGATCAGAATATGCACGGGAATGTCAGGATGTCACAGACCGTTTGAGGCGCACAAGCGTGATTGCGCACCTTAATCCATCTGTGGAAGCGTGATAGTCATTTTATGTTGTAAAATCGGCAGTTGAAAAGTGAAATTTTTCAAAACACAATCCATGCTGCTACAATCAAGCTAGTTTAAAAGCTTACTCAATATACTTCCCATGAAAATGAAATAAAATTTCTAAATCTCATTGTGCATAATTAGCAATAGACCACTCAGTAACAAGTTGGCATTATTGACCTTACTTTGTAGTCTTCTACGCAGCCAGTTTGGGTTGTTCCCTAAGACTAAGAAACAAATCGATATAATGAACAAGTTGGGTTTTGTTGGTTGAAACTAGGATAAAGAGTCCATTTGAGGCATGTTTATTTTATAAAGTTTAGGCTTACTGTGCAGCGTTATTTAAAGTGCATATAAAATTGCCTTATGTTGACGACAATATGACTTCCGATCGGGCGTGGTTTAGTATGGTTCATTATTATGAAAGTCCTTGGTCCTTGGCCTCGGAGACAAAAGTCCTTGGCCTCGGAGGGTTGTCCTTGGCCTCGGACACCATGTCCTTGGCCTCGGACACCAAGTCCTTGGCCTTGGCCTCGGACATGAGGTCCTCGACTACAACACTGCTGCTGTGGAGACTACTTAATTTTGCGAACAACTTCCGGTTCAAGACTGTAAATGGAAATTCTCACAAATTCTCATGTGTGAATCACATAAAACTTAAAGCTCAAAACACAAATTTCTTAACGATAGTACGGTACAGTAGCAAGCTTGCATTCACATAATTTGTTATAGAGAATATAAATATTTACATAAACCTTTTAAAATCTCATCAGAAAAATGGAAGGAAATAGTCAAAAAAATTTGTATCAAACTGAGTCAAGTTGTCTCTGGATCGGGAGTTGTCCACATTATTGAAGTGAGGTTTTTCGCACAATGTTTCTCGACATTTCTTCTTCTTCTTCCTTAAGTGCCTCCCTCATATTATGAGTATTGTCGCACTGCGTACAAACAAGCTGTACTTATTTTTTACTCTGGAACCTAGAGTAGATGAGTGTATTTTGAAGTACAGTCAACATGACCGGGATGATCCCCTGCTCTTTTCGAATAGCCTGTGACGTTCTTTAACGTGCACACTACATTAATGTGAGAAAATATGCATGTACACGGGACCGACAGCTTAAAGTGCCCTCCGAAGCACTAAGCAAGTAGAGTGAAGTGTCTTGCTCAAGGACACAAAGAGCCGGACCTGGGATTCGAACCCTTGACCCTTGGGTTCACAGTCCTATGCCTTAACCGCTAGGCCACGCTCTCCTCCATTTTGGGGGACAGGTAAGCTTTATCAAATTATTTTAAATATAATGCACACACAGGAAACTTGGCTTGTTATCATCAGCAGATTGTAGCTTTTACATTTACCTGTTTACCTGTCGTCTCTGCTGGCACTCTTTTGGAAGGCTATAAAAGCCTTATAACGCCCATCCAATTTCATCATTACTTGACTACAATAGAGAGAGAAATTAATGTGTACTGCAAGTAATTTGTTCCAGGGTTCCTTGTGATCTCCTAGAGCACCATAGGAGAGCGATTAAAAGCTCCATGTAAATTTCAAACAGCAAAGCCTGATGTCACACATAATGTGTAACATGTACTTAAGTCAGGCTGCAATAGAGGTACGGTAATCATTGACATTGTGACGTCAACGCCACAATCTTGTGGGTACGGAGTGCCTTATTGCTAAATTAGGGTACCGCGTTGACGCTTGACTAAAGAGGTGCGTCACATACTGCGACTTCCGCGTAATCGGGGGCGTAATTTCTAACGCATGACATGCAGAATGGCAGTACCCACAAGATGGCGGATCCCGCGGAAAAGGCTGACGGCCTCTATTCACTCACAATTAAATATTATTTTTTGCAGAATTCCTTTTACAAATTCATAAGCATAGGCTACTGCTATTTTTTAGCCGTCCAGTCAAGCGCGTATTATTTTCCACATGGTCCAATGCACAATTAATTGCACATTGCACATGCTTGACATCGCTCCTGTATGCAATGCATGGTTAACACATAAAAGGAACCTTGCTGGCTTGCAACAGTTTAAAACATAAAAACCGAGGATTGCATTGCCAAAAAGACTGAAGTTAAGGGGGTACTACACCCCTCAATAAATTTGTGTCTATTTTTGCATTTTTCTCAAAAACTAATAACACAGTGGTAACAAAAGTTATGTATAGGGGCAAGGAATCCAATTACTACACTGGAATTTCAGTGACCCAAGACAAGTGGTTTGTTATTTATGATAAGAAATAAGGTACCACTAGCATGTACATGTACCTCGTTTCCTATCATAACTGAACCGCTTGTCTTGAGTCACTGAAATTTCAGTGTAGTAATTAATTGGATTCCTTGCCCCAATAATATACATAATTTTTATTACCAGCAGGGGTAGCATTAAGGGGGTACTACACCCCTGTCCAATTTTGCGCCTATTTTTGCAATTTTCTCAAAAATTATAGCACATTGGTGACAAGTAAGATATGTATAATATAGGGGCAAGGACTACAACTACTGTACTGAAAATACAGCAACACAAAGGCAGCAAGTAGTTATTGATTTATTGATCAAATATTGGTTTTCCCTCATTTTTGACTGTAACTCCACAACTGTTGGCTGTGCTGAAATAAAATTTCCAGTGCAGTAGTTGTAGTCCTTGCCCCAATAATATACATATCTTACTTGTCCCCAATGCGCCATAATTTTTGAGAAAAATGCAAAAATAGGCACAAAATTGGGCAGGGGTGTAGTGCCCCCTTAAGGCCCGAAAGTCGGGGGTTGTTTTCCTGTGTTTTTCACTCCTGAGCTTGCAGAAAATCCAAATACATGGGGTGAAAATTAAATCTCGGGGGTGAAAAATATTTGGCAGTGTAGGCAGGGGTAGGAGTAAGGTCCAAAAGTAGAGGGTCAGAGTTCACCCCCGAGCTTGCACATATTCCCAATATAGAGGGTGAAAAATTAGTATTTTTTAAATTTAGGGGCCGGGCCATTCACCCCCGGTCGGGGGTTAACGCTACCCCGATTACCAGTGTGTTATTATTTTTTGAGAAAAATGCAAAAATAGTCGAAAACACAAATTTACCACAGCCGTGCATCCGCGGGTATTCATGCTCGTCGAAAATTTCGCGAAATAAGGGGTGTTTTTAGATATATATGAAGAAACACAATTCGGGAAAACACACAAAAAAAGGGTGTTTTTTCAAACCATGTGTTCGCGAAATTAAAAGGGTATTTTCATCACGCAGCCTACGCGTTTCTGCCAGAAAAGAGTATATTAGAATTATCGTTCACGTTTTAGCGAAAAGAGGGGTATTGTCGAAGGGCAAATAATTTGCGAAATCGCTAAAAAAAGGGGTGTTTTTCCCCTAAAAACTTCGCGAAATGAGATGCAAAAGGGGGTGTTTTTAAAGTTCACCGACAAGCATGAATACCCGTGGATGCACGGAGTGCGGGGACCGGGACCACAGCACAGGCATTGCAGGGGTGTAGTACCGGTACTTAAACAAAATCATTAAATGCTTTTGCTCTTTACTACGGGAAATTTGCCTAGTTAAACATGTTAAAAGAAATTATTACACAGCATATTATTTTACCATTACATAATATAAACCATTCCAATCATCATCATCAAAATTCATCATCATCATGTCCATGGCTGTTCATGACATGGGCATGGCCACATCATGCACACAATCACTGCTGCAGTAAAAACCAGACCTAGAAAAATAAGGGTAAAATTATTGGACTAAAAACGCATTGTACTTACCTGAACTGGAAAAATATACTGACAGTTTTCAGAGTCAAATTGAGGACATGGCGATCTATGAATAGTATATGACGTAATGTGTCAAAATGGTCAAAAATATGTCGTTGAATGAATGATGACTAAACATACACAGAGAGTGATAAACAGTGTCTCACTTTGCCCGTGTTGTTGACTGCTGCTGCAGCTACTTGCCAAGTTTTTTTCACCCGCAGAATGGCACCAGATTACACAGGATTCCAACTAATCTGGTCTCAATTCTCTCAGTTTTACGATCGATTTGGGTTAGTTATACATTCCAAATATCAGATTCTTCATTAAATTTAATTTTCGAAGCGTAAACTGGCCAAATTTTAACTTCTTTTGCGAATAAAATATCACAGGAATTCCCCTACAAGCAATCGGCGCATAGGTTAATTATGTGTGAAACGTCAGCAAAAGTGGGAAGAAATGACCAGAAGCTACCAAAAGGGGCGCTATAATACCAGAAAAAACGAAAATTTACCCATCAGGGGTGGCAGGATGATTTTTATGGTTAATAATATAATTCAGCCAGAGAAAAAGAATTGAAGGAGATGAATAGATCAATATAATTCAGGGTTGGCCATTTATTGCCAAATTCTAGTAAATTCATTTTACCGGCTTTACTAACATATTCCGCAGAGATCCACTTAGCATGCTTCGGGACACTCAAAAAGCCTGAGCCTATATGGACAAACCCTGAAATAATGTGTAAATTTGGATCAAAAGTCCCAAAATGGGATGAAGATAATTAAAAGTGCAGACATTTTAACTTTATAGAAGAAGGAATTCAAAAAAAAAAGGAAAGGTAACATCTGTGATACTGGAAATTAACAGTTGTAACTATTGAAATTATGAAATTATTAGTAAATACCTGGTCGGTCAAAATATACTTGTTTGGCATTATTTTATATAGCTATAGCTTTGTTCGTGTTTTAAACAGATTTTCATAATTCTTATCAAATAATTTCAACACGTAGTGAGAAAATGTCACTCATCTAAACAGTATATAATTAAATTAATCTGTGAGTGTTGTGTGCCTGTGAGAAGTACCGAGATAACCCTACAGGGTGATGAGTACAGTACTAAAGCAGAAGCAGAAGCAGAAGTAAAAGTTACACATTGGACTGTTTTTTCTCTACCTATAGGAGTAGGCCCCTAATGGTGAAATTATTCTAGAATTGAGACAGGTGTCATAGTTGAAATAAATTTGGAATAATTTTATCATATGTCAGTTCATGCTATTTTTTAAATCAAAGTTTAAAGGGATACTCCGGTAGAATTTAGTTGCATAAAGTTAAAGCACTTAATTTTCAGTAGATAGCACCCAGTAGGCTATTCTTAAATATCACTCTATCTCGTTCAGTGGACAAAACTGACAACATTATAACATTAACAGTGCCACCGACAAGGGTGGTTAGGGAGTGTTCATTAATACTTTGGTAGGGGGCTGGTCTTCCTCAAATTTTTTGCTCGAAAACTTTTTTGACCCCCCCCCCCTCGATGGACCGCTAAACTTTTTGACCCCCTCTTTGACAGACAAAACTTTTGGACCCCCCCCTTATCGTATAACAAACATACTTATTACTTAATAGTGTTGTTTCCAGTGGTGTGTTATCTGGGTCACATGTCATTGAGGGAGGCAAATGTTTGAAACATTCTCGGTGGGACAAAAATTGTGCATGAAATACAAGCACAAGGAAATTTTCATTTCATACTTAATTTAGATTTGTCCCAAATCAGGGTGTTTATCTGAGTTTACAGGGATAAATGAAATAGAGGATTTATTTGGAGGTTCATATAGGCACATCAGCATAATTGGTTCCGTGGCTATTATGATAGTACAAATGCGCACGAACCGCACAAAAAAATTGGCCATATTGAGACTTGAATGGTCAAATATTGTTAAAATTGGAACAAATTTAATATGTAAAAAGCTAAAATGGTCAAATATGAGATTAATTTGGTCACGCAAATGTACACAGGTATCAGTTTTGGCTCCCAAAGACCGTGGTACCTGGGCCTGTGCCCACTCTGCCGTATGGTAAATGAGAAATCGTAAACTGAAGTCTGCAGTTTACGTGCAAAGAAATCCAATTTATTTGCAATATTTTCTTGATTTAGTTGTATTTTGATCAGATTGGTACATAATCATATTTGTAGCCTACTTTAAAGAGTCTGAGATATAAATTTCTATGATAAAAAGTGTCCGTATTTCTTAGAACAACCCAGATGTTGCATCTTGCTGATCATCTTTAATGTTATATTAATTAATAGATATGTGTACACTAAGTGCCATCATTTTTTCAAACAAAAGTACTGAAAACCAAAACTTGCCCATTTTAAAAGTGATATAGAGGGTCTCAATGCGCGCGAAGCGCGCGGAAATTTTGGGTTTTGAAGAGGAAAACTTTTTGGCCCCCCTTTCCTACCACCTAAAACTTTTTGGTCCCCCCTCTTTTAAGATCCAAAACTTTTTGGCCCCCCCCCTCCCTTTTACCAGCCCCCCACACCAAAGTATTTCTGAACACTCACTTAAGGGGGTGCGTTACCCCGTAAAAAAGTAAAGAAAATATACCTTGTAATTAAGGTGTCTGTAACTTCCTGAACGTTTATCAAATACGTAAGACAATATAGAAATTTGTCAAATTTGACCTCCTTGTCCGCCATCAGTTCAGTTCAGTTCAGTTCAGTTTAGGAATTCCCGCCTTTTATTTCAGGCGCACCACCAAAAAGGTGTAGATTAGCTGATGATTAAAAGCATCAGTAGTTCACATAAAGTTCACACCAAGTCTTGAATTTGATGTACATCAGCAAATTAAGAATGTCAGAAATGAGTTTCTGATGGCCATAAACCTATATCTAGTCACTTTATTGATGTCTTTCAAGAAGTTTCATCATATATTTGGGCTCATATGTGACTTTTTTGAAATTTGGCCATTTTTGGCGGCCATCTTGGCGGCCATCATGAATATATCGACAGCATGTTTTTTTCTTACTGTTAACATCCGGAATGTTTTAAGGACCCTAAAAGGCATCTAAAAAGTTGGTGTACTGGGGGGGGGGGCACGGTGGTTAAATCGAACATGCCTAACTATTACCCTTAGGCGACCGACCCAGATTTTGAACAAATTGGAAAAAAATTCCTGTAGGCCTACAAATGAATACCGACCCAAGTTTCGACAATTTCAGGAACATCATTTTTTTTGTATTTCCCCAAATTGCAAATATTTACAGATTTTGGTCATTTGTTTGGGTCATTTCCAAAAAAATTAAATTAAATAAAAAAAAATAAATAAAAAAAAGCCCGACCGAACGACCCTACTTGAAAGGTCTGTCCGCCCGTAGAACAGGGTTTTTTTTTCGTCGCCTTCTGGTGAGAATCAAAAATTCTGTTCTGGTAGTTCAAAGAAGGAAATTTGAAAGAAATATTGCCGCACACATTTCTAACAAAATGGCATCTTATTAACCTTACATAACAAGAAAATTGGTCCAGCAGTTATTCTTTTTTCTTTTTCTGTTTGTTGTTGTTTTCTGGGTTATTGTTTTTAGTACAGGAGTTTGAAGAAATAAAATGGATGTAAACATATTGAAACAAAGAAGCATTATCATCAGTCATATTTACAACAGAGACATCCGGGAGAGACACAGAGTGTGAAATAAACATAAGAAAAGATGATCCAAGAAACAAAGAAACTGAGAAAGAAAACTAAGATAAAGACAGGAGTGACGAGGTTATAGTAAAAATTATGATATTTAAAGGAGTGATTCTAGCATCCTCTTTTATGACATCTGTCAGTAGATATCCACGAAAAAGCTTATTCCCAAAATTTCAGGTGATTTTGATTTTGCACAGTATTTTTTTGGGATTATTCCCACTTGGTCCAATCCCATTTGGTCCAATCCCACTTAGTCCAATCCCATTTGGACCAAATCCCACTTGGTCCAGTCCCACTAAGTCCAGTCTCACTTAGTCCATGTCCCGCTTAGGCCATGTCCCAGTTAGTCCATGTCCCACTTAGCCATGTCCCACTTAGGTCATTCCCACTAGGGCCATGTCCCACTTAGGCCATGTCCCACTAGGGCCATGTCCCACTTAGGCCATGTCCCACTTAGGGCCATGTCCCACTTAGGCCATGTCCCACTAGGGCCATGTCCTACTTAGGCCATGTCCCACTAGGGCCATGTCCCACTAGGGCCAGGTCCCACTTAGGCCATGTCCCACTAGGGCCATGTCCCACTTAGGCCATGTCCCACTTAGGCCATGTCCCACTAGGGCCATGTCCCACTAGGGCCATGTCCCACTTAGGCCATGTCCCACTAGGGCCATGTCCCACTTAGGCCATGTCCCACTTAGGCCATGACCCACTAGGGCCATGTCCCAGTTAGGCCATGTCCCATTTAAGCCATGTCCCAGTTAGGCCATGTCCCACTAGGGCCAACAAGGCATAGTACTATAGGGAAAGATAAATCTTAATCATGCATAACTCGCAAACGCAAAATCGGAATCAACTGAAATTTTGGGAATAGGCCTAAGTTTTTTTTTCGTGGACATCTGCATTGTACTGAAAAAATGTCATAAAAAGAGGATGCTAGCATCACAAAAATACTCCTTTAAGTAATCAACTAAAATAAATTAATTACAGGCCAAAATAATAATACACATAATTAGGAACAAAGATCATCCTTTATGGGTCATTTCAATTCTTATTCTCCGTCATCATGTTGGCCTACAGTCACTTCTATTTCAATCACCATCTCCTTACCTTTGTCTTGTTTGTCCTCTGTTTCTTTCTCTCTTCCTTCCTCTGTCTTCATCCGGATGCCCTTCGTCCATCCATTCTAATGTCCGTATGCACAAAAGCGTCGGTTTAGACCGGGTCTAAAGTTAGTTCCATCAGGAATGGTCCTTTACTCTTTTCGAGCAATTGCTTAAGATTTTAATGCAATGTTTAAAAAACACAACAAATCTTGAGCAAATATAAAGGAATAGGTCCTGATGGAACTGAATTCAATTTAGACCCTGTTTAACTCTTTTGTGCATACATTTGTACAGACCTAAATCTTTTCATGTTCATGTACATTTATAAGGCCTATATATATTATGGGTCCAAATGTGACATGGCCCAAGACATGTTCCTAGTGGAACATGGTCTAGGTGGGCCGGGACATGGCCTAATGGGACAGAGATTCCAACATTGCATCAATGTTAAATCAATAATGAAATTCAATTTCAGAGTCAACATTAACACATCAGGTGTCTGAGAGCTGGGCATGCCTTATGAGCAAAGTGAAAAAAAAGAAAAGGAATTGTCAACCAATTGCACAACCAATTTTAGTACGGAATTGTATCTGAAAGGTACCATATCAAGATTTATCTTTCCCTATAGTACCATGCCTTGTTGGCCCTAGTGGGACATGGCCTAAGTGGGACATGGCCCTAGTGGGACATGGCCCTAGTGGGACATGGCCTAAGTGGGACATGGCCCTAGTGGGACATGACCTAAGTGGGACATGGCCTAAGTGGGACATGGCCCTAGTGGGACATGGCCCTAGTGGGACATGGCCTAAGTGGGACATGGCCCTAGTGGGACATGGCCTAAGTGGGACATGGCCTAAGTGGGACATGGCCTAAGTGGGACATGGCCTAAGTGGGACAGGGCCCTAGTGGGACATGGCCTAAGTGGGACATGGCCCTAGTGGGACATGGCCTAGTGGAACATGGCCCTAGTGGGACATGGCCTAAGTGGGACATGGCCCTAGTGGGACATGGCCTAAGTGGGACATGGCCTAAGTGGGACATGGCCCTAGTGGGATTGGACCAAGTGGGATTGGACCAAATGGGATTGGACCAAGTGGGAACTGGACCAAGTGGGAATGGACCAAGTGGGATTGGACTTAATGGGATTGGACTAAGTGGGATTGGACTAAATGGGATTGGACCAAGTGGGAATAGCCCTTTTTTTGTGGAACCTGAGAGCACGCCAGACACACCAAATTGCATTAGGAATGCCTTGGCTTTGATATTCGCGATATGATTCAAATTGTATGGCAAATTATTAACATTTTATATTTTTGCCATTTTTGCCATTTAACAGTCCTCGAAGTTAACTTATATTCAAATATAATGATATATATTTAAAGTGTATGTAGCAGGGAGGAAAAGCCCTCCACCATTTGAAAATTTGACCTTTTGTATTGAAGATATACATTTTTTCCCCCAAAAAGACATACAATTTTTTACACTTTAAGTTAAGCACATAACCACTATATTATAAAGTTTACTTCGAAGACTGTTAATTATCAAAAATATAAATTTTTAATAATATTGAAATAAATGTTGTATTATATCGCGAATTAAACAAAAAAAATCAAAATTATATGATATCAAGAAGGACATTCCCGGGGACATTCCTCGTATTCAGAATGCAATTTGATGTCAGCCAGAGGTTTCCAGTGGTATAAAAATCTCAACTTTGTTTTAGAAAAGAGTGGCATGAGGCTGAGGATCAAGAAATGCCCCTTTAAAAGAAGGAAAACTTATATGAAAAATAAGAAACGTGTTACCATAGTCACGAGTATAGGAGAAATTAGATGCTTTACAATTGTTTTCTATTGTTAAACCGGAAATATGTCACCTAATATGAGAAATGTTGCGTATATGAAAGAGTAGATGTAGTAGGCGATGGCTAATGGAAGTCTGAATGCAGTGGTTAATGAGATGGGATCTATAGTATTCTATACAGCTTGTACGGATGAAAGTAATGTGTACAGAATTAGAAGATATAAAATCATTACTTCGAGGACTGTGAAATATAAAAATTTTAAATTTTAAATTTGCCAATGTGTATATTATATCAAAAATATTTGATATCAGAAGGACATTCCTCGTATTCAGAATGCGATTTGGTGTGTCTGATGTGCTCTCAGGTCCCACAAAAATACTTGGTGTTTGGAATTATGATATATCATGATATTGCAACGCTAATGTATAACGTTGCTACCCTCTGTCAAGTTTTGGCCATTTTAAAGTTTTAAGTGGCTCTGAAAAGACCCGTTGTATATTTCCATAAGCCACTTCAAGTCATTTGATAATTGTTTATTTTAATTATGGGATATTCGACTTGTACAGACCATAAGTGTTTGGGATTATGATATATTGCAACTTTAATGAGCTACCCTCTTTTCAAGTTATTGTTATTATTAAAGTTTAAAGTGGCTCTGAAAAGTGCCGTTGTATTTTTGTTTTTGTTTTTTTGCATGCATTGACTAGGTTTCTTATTTCTAGGTTAAGTTCTTCACGGATATTTCCGCAGATGGCAGATACCACGACAAGACAATTTTTTGGGTTTCTTCTTTCGAAAATATTGGGGTTTTTAAAAATCAATTATATAGTTATAACTAATGACGCTAGTATATGGATATAGTATAACTACAGGGTGTCCTAAAAAAAAGAGGCCCCTCATTGCGCCCTCTTTTTCTCCCATTTCTGAAAAGTTGATCAAAACTATTTTGGTATGTAATGAAACCTTGATTCGTTAGCTATAATAAACCAAAACAATTATATCAATCGCCTCACAACTGTTGAAGATATGATCTTTTAAAGAAACGTACCCGTTTTTCACTCTGTTCACGGAAAAGGTTTGCTAATTCAAAGATTGAAAAGGAATACACATACCATGCATGAATATCAAACATTCCTCGATGATAACTTTATCAAATAACTTTATTTATGGAATGGGCTTTACCGGTGGGTTTATGGGCAATGGATTTTGTTAATAGTGTCATTAATTTGTGGGTAAAATGGATGCCGAATGGGACTTCTTTTGCTTTACTTGCAATTACTTATTTTTTCTTGGTTATTAATGGCTTTTTGTTTTATTATGTTTCTTACTTTCTTACTTTGTTCTCTGTTGACAAGGGAAGTCTTCAGTAAACGGCTCTTTTCAGAGCCACCAGTAGAAGAAGTCAGAGCTACTCCTGACGAAAACTAGCCAGTTTTAAACTTGTCCCATGGCAATCCCGCTAAAACTTACTAAATGAAACCTTCTAACATTACATAAGTGTACCGATACATGATTTACTCATTTCGGAATGCAATCATGTATTATGAAAAGAAAATTGTTTCCATGGCTTCGACGGGACTCGAACCAGCGACCTGTTGTTTAAGAATCCAGGTCTTTACCGCTAGGGTACGGAGGCAGTTGAACGGAGAAGTATAATAATGAAACATAAATCTCATAAGCCTTCTTTTGTTTACATGAAAATAACACATTTTGTAAAGATGGAATGGTCGTTTTACGTATAAATAGCACTAGCGTTTGGTTTCTAATAATGAAGACACTGATGTTTTGTTTTTGGGTTTTTGTAATTTGTCTATTAAAATTTACGAAATCAACATAAGATATTTCAACTTTAATCCTTTCCCTGGATATTTTTGAACATGTGTGTGAAATAGCTTCAACAAGGGTTCGCTGGAAAATAGCAAAAACAGTCTTGACCTAAAAAGGGGCGATAAAATTTATATAAAACGTTTGTGTTTAGATCTTAATTACAAAAATTAATATTTGTCATTGATTGAAATTATATCTGTCAATCATAACACTACAATTTTCACTCCATGGGCTCTTTGATTTCTTCAATTCTATTATATGAATATATTAATACAAAACCCACCCAAGTCCATACTTTGGCCAAATTGAGTTAAGCATGGGAAATTGTTGCTATACATAGGCCTGTCATATATATGAAAGAACAACTCAAATTCATCCTCTGTGTCTATTGAGCATGTGAAAAATAGCATGTATGAAAGAAACACAAAATCCAGGATTTGAGTCTTGTAACACATTGATTGAAATCCAGTATGTATAAAAGTCCACTTGTAACACATTCATTGCTGGAGAGTGACTTTTGAAAAATAAAATGGGTTTGATCAAGGAAAGTGTGTGGTTTATATTACATGGCAGTATGCTTATCAACATATTACATACCTGTGTGCTTTATTTTGTATTATCTTACTAGTGCTAATCTCATTCCAACATTGTTGTCTTTGTATATGATTCAAAAAACCACCCAAGTCCAGCATTTAAAATGATCCCCACGAAGTCCCTGAAATGCTAATCGTCATACCTAATACAGTTTGACCCACTCATTTGCACGTAAAACTTACCATATTGACCAGGTAAATCTAACTGAAGGAATAAAAATGATACACAGGTTTTTTTCTCAAAATCACTTCCCATGGACTTGGGTGGGTTTTGTATTCATGTTATCATATATAATTAAGCTTAAATGGTCTAGATATATTGCGAGCGCAGCGACCTTGAAAATGGCCATTTTATGTGTTTTGGTACTGTTTTCCTAAGCCTTTTTAGAGCGTTTTATTTGGCTGGCCAAAAATGTCTTGCCCCCCCCCCCCCATTTTACCCTCCCCAGAGCTAATAATTATCGCACAGCCCCTAAGTAAGTAATTTGGACAGAATACTCAAATATGCACCAATAACAACATGAACAAAGGAGTTGAGTATTCTGTCCAAATTACTTACTTCATGTACTTAGGGGCTGTGCAATAGTTATGAGCCATGGGGAGGGTAAAATGGGGAGGGCAAGAAATTTTTGGACAGCCAAAAAGTGAGGGTGAAGCAATTTTGGCAAGCCGAGATGGGGGGGAGGCAAGCAATATTTGGCACACATTCATTGAGCGCCTTCAAATGAAACGCTCTAGAAAAACTGTACTGAAACACATAAATATGCCAATTTTTCAGGTTTGCAAATTGAGATCACAAAAATTTGGCATGAGGAAGGGGGGGTAAAGATTTTATTTGGCAGGCCAAGGGGGGAGGAGGGGTGATTTTTGGTGGCCCGAGAGGGTGGGGGCAAGCGAATTTTGGCAGGCCGTTTGGAAATGTCCCCCGGCTCATAATTATTGCACAGCCCCTTACTTAATTTCACACTTAATATTCATGATATTGTTACGAGTCGTTAATGATTCAAGGCCAGAAGCACCTTTTACCCAAATTCATTCAGTATGCACAACAATACTCACTGTTTCTATAAGTTAACGAAATCTCAATCTTTAATGAAAAATATAATTATGATTGCTGATTCATAAATGCATGCACTTTATAATCAATCAAAATACATAGATTAGGAATATTTCTTATCCGGCAGTGTTCTTGTTGATTACAAAGTTCGGTTGCACTCAATGTTCCGGGTTACTGATGTATAATCCTGATTCACTTGTCCTGCGAAAATCACTATTCAGCGAAGTTCACTATGCTCTTTAATTTATATATCCTTTGCGTATAAAATCCTTGCGCAGATGACATTTTCTAAAATGTTGCTGCTTTCACCAATTACTCTCTACACAGGCTCAAGACAAATTATTTATTGCCGGAACTAAGGCGGGAGCACGCCAAAACTTTAGAGGGAAGAAAGTGCGCGCAGCGTGCGAAAATTTTGAGTCACCAACCCTTAATAATTCTACAACCCCCTATTTGGGTATTAAAAATTATAACCCCCCTATGTTTGGTCAACAAATTCTATGACCCATTTATATTCATGACCCCCCCATTCCGAAGTAAATAACAGCCCCTTAAGTTCAATAAATAATATTTTGAGCGAAGCTTAAATATATTGTGGCGGAAATCTATCAGGTATGATCCTGTGTCATATACCCAAAAAGGTGGTTTTGTTACATTTTGATGTGCAGTTTGGATTTCCAAACACTGTCTCTTGAGTATTCCTTCAATTAGAAGATTCAATTAGGTCTTAAATTGAGGCTATTTTATTCTAGATTACTCATGTTTTAATCCTGTTTTAAAATATTTTTAAATTATTTTCTTATGACGTTTGGCATGAAATGTGCCAAGGGTGGCTGAGGATTAGGGGGAGGAGGATTAGGGGGAGGGATTCATATCGTAAATTTGATTTAAAACCCCATTAAAAATTTGAATCTAGTAAAAAATGTCTAAATGGACTCCCAGACATCTAAACCAAGTAAATAAATACAGAAGTTCATTTAAAAGACCAATACTTGCTCAGAATGATAGTAAATATGGAAAAAAAGAGGTGGGGTTACATCCTCCCTACTTTGTGATTTTTTTTGCTTGCACTCTCTTATTTTTTAACCGATTTTCATAAAAAAGGTGTCAAAATGCTCAGGAGGATGAACCACTTCAAATGAGATGTGTAGGTTAAATGTTTGAACCATTTCATTTTTTTACTATGTAACACAAAGGTACCCCAGGTTGTGACACAGGACCGTATACGAGCGTCTTAGGCAATTTGTAGCCTGGCGTGGGCGTGCGGCTAATCCGCACAGTCTTATGAATACTAGTCACACTAATGAGTCAGACGAAGGAGTCGGATATAATGTCATTGTTCTCGTCATTTATTAGGGTTCTGGGCTGATCCAAGTGATCGGCTGGGAGCGGTAGTAGCGGTTATTGATGCAGACAGAGAGAGAGAGAGAGAGAGGTAAGTCTTGACCAACCTGCCTCGACGGTCGCAGGGTGCGGAAGAGCCAAGAATGATCGGCGCACCGGTTTATATACCCTGATATCACGTGACCCAAAATAACTGAAGGGCGCCATCTCTCTTCTGAATCCATTTCCGCTACACACCCCACTCCCCACACCGATCCGTCCCGGATCGTACAGAGTCAAGCCCGGGCGGGAAAGTGTGCGGTGATTGTATTTCAGAACTGATCAAATCACACGCAACTGAATCTGTCTGATTCAGTAAGGATCGATCACTTACGCCTACTCGGAGCGGGGATCACCAAAAGAGCCAGACAACGACACGCAAGAGCATGCGGGAGGATACGAACATGGAACGATATCGGCCATGGTCGTGCATTACCCTCACCGGTGCTCATACACATTGCTCTCGGATTCAATCGGTGCTCCGCCGGGTCCAAAATCCGGAGTAAATGATGTTCCTTAAAAACAATCATCTTCCCCATATTAACGCTTCAACACTTATAACATAATTATCAAAATGTGGGAGAATTATCTGAATTTTCCAAAATGTCTCCAACAAGCAATTTGATAATATCAAAAACATATTATCATCAACTTTAAAATTACTTGTTGTCATGCTTTGTGACAACCTTCATAGATCGAACATCTATGAGAGGCAACCGATCCTCGTTAGTGAACATACCCTTCACCGGTAGACTCCCTATCCGATCCGACGAATCCCCATCCGGAGCAAGCAATGTCTCCTATTATCATTTAAAAGCAATGAATTGTTTTGACAAAATGCATGGCCATGCTCCTATAAGTACTTTACAAAATAGTACAACATAAACAAATCTGTACACGCTGCAACTGCTCTTCGTCAGAATTTACACAATATAATGTTGTCTTTAACGTCTTTATCCAGATTTTACTTAGTAATTTGACTGATTATTCAAAATTTCGGAATGATTGATCCATCAATATGAATTATTGTGCAACATCAACATCTCACTTACGGTAGCATTCCATCCATTCCTAGATGCTTTCAGGAATCACCGTAGCAGCGGAAGGGCACATACAGCGAAATGCAACGACATGGGAAGACTGACAATCCTCAACCAATGCCCATACATGACACCAGGGATCACAACCGATGATCCAAACAATTCCCGGAATCCGGAATAAATGATTTACCACCATCAATGCATTTGTATTGTTTAAACTAAACAATCTGATCTTCCAAACACCAATACTTGTGTAAACTCACACAACAATTGTACAAGTTCATAGGATTTCACTTTGTACACGAGATCATGAGATTATGCAGCAAGATCTTTACCAATCACATAATTATATTTAAACTTGCACCGACATTCCGGAGGTTTAAAAGAGCCAAGTTTTGTTGGAGCAATAGACATTGTTAAATTAAATTGTTTCAATAATCAAGAATTATTATAACATTGTATTAACTAATGTTATGGTTTGGAAGGTGAAGATGGGATGAATTATGACCGGGATGTGTTGTGATGGACGGATGATGGAATGAGATGAAAAATGTAATGGATAAATGAAAATGGACAATTATCTGAAATTTAGATCATTTTACAACTGGAATCACATCATTACTTTGATCATGCAAATTACCAATCACACATTAGTCCACAGTAATTCCCCGCAGTTCTTGCTTGTTTCAACTTCTACGCCGGAGCAACTTCTCCGGATCATCGATAGTCATTCCCACCGGAGCACGATGTAATGATCATTGCCGCCGGAGCAACTGAATAACACTCCTGTTTTTTCACACTACACACTACACATAATTCGCACGTGTTGGAAGCTCACCTTCAGTGTGTAGAATCATCAGATTAAAAGCAGTTGTCGGCTCACCCTCAAAGTGCAGAGCTATATATGTACATCGTATCATGTATATGTACTCATCTACTTAAGAATACCGAAGCCTACTCCGGCATGCACCTTGTCACCTCCAGGTCTGCATTATAATCACGGGATTCGTCTACACGCTGTCACTTCCCAAGTCTGCTCTACAAGATTCAGATAGCTGTACGTTACGTCGAATTCGAATTGCTGCTACGTTCGGGTTTCTGCTGTCCTCGCTCCTCGCGTTTTATCCACTGTCGAAATACTACTACTACAAAATTAATTATCCCTGGTCCGGTTTCCTTTTCCGGATTCTGCTCCAACCACGGCATCTCAAATTCCTCGTGGGAGTCTGCTACATCACTGCTCCGACCACGGCAACTCAATTTCCTCGTGGGAGTCTGCTGCATCATTTCCAACCACGGCACCTCAAATTCCCCGTGGGAGTCTCTTCATTTCAAGTTAATTAACTCGGCAACGGCTACTTGTGAAGGAGGACTATTTCCTGATCAACATGCACATATCCGGCGACAAAGTTCATTCTGCTACAGTTCTCATTATCATTAGTCCGGTGATTTCTCGTGATTTTAAATTACGTTTCTCGTAGCGTATCGAATGTAATCAATTATTGATCCGATGCTGTGTCAAGATCACTTCCGTAGCCTGCAGGCGAACGACGCTTCTCTCAAACTGGTTACTACATGATCTTTTTGAGTTCTTCAGTGTCCAGTATCCAGCAAAGCTATCTCGGCTCCTAATTCGGCTCTCATTATTTCTTCTTGTTATTCTGCTTGTTCTGCTCCGTTAAGACTTACTTATATCCCACCGCTGCTCACCAATGTGGCGGAACCGGTTACTGTGCGCCGGATTTCCGGAGCTTCCGAGTTCATCATGACAAATCAATCACCAATGTGGCGGAAACTATCTGGTATACGAGCGTGTTAGGCAATTTGTGGCGTGGCGTGGGTGTGCGGCCAATCCGCACAGTCTTATGAATACTAGTCATACTAAGGGGCTGTACAATAATTATGAGACCCCGGGGTAAAATTTCGAACGGCTCGCCAAAAATCGCTTGCCCCCCCCTCTCGGCCTGCCAAAATCGCTTGCCCCCTCTCGGCCCGCCAAAATTCTTTGCCCCCCCTTGAACAAGCCAAATTTTTGGGATCCCAAATAAAGCGTTTCCGTACCGTTTTCCTAAGCCTTGTTTAGAGGGTTTTATTAAAAAGGCGCCCCGTGAATGCGTGCCAAAATCGCTTGCCCCCCCCTCTCGGCTTGCCAAAATTGCTTGCCCCCCCTTTCGGCTCGCCAAAAATTTCTTGCCCCCCCCAATTTTACCCTCCCCAGGGCTCATAATTATTGCACAGCCCCTAATGAGAGAGAGAGAGAGAGAGAGAGGGAGAGAGAGAGAGAGCGAGAGAGAGAGCGAGAGAGAGAGAGAGAGAGAGAGAGAGAGAGAGGGAGAGAGAGAGAGAGAGAGAGAGAGAGAGAGAGGGGGGAGAGAGAGAGAGAGAGAGAGAGGTATGTCTTGACCAACCTGCCTCGACGGTCGCAGGGTACGGAAGCGCCAAGAATTTTGTTTTTTTGTTTTTGGTTGATTTGTATGGCGCTTTCAACTACTGAGGTTATTTGCGCCAGTACTCACTCCTTTGTCAAGTTGCACCTGTATAACTCCATTCAGTCACAATACGTAATTTTCTGCTTCACTGCATCTTATTCATTTCTATCCTCTTCATGCCTAGCTCGTTGATATCTCCTGCTGTATCTGCTCGTACAATAAAATCTAGACTGTTCCTCTGTCTGCGTGGTAAAAACCAAACGGTGTCTCTTCAGAGCCACACCAGGCTGAGTCAGCCGAGGAAGGGCTAAAACGTGGTCAAATTACTTTGCATGATCCTACGCTAGCTTGACTTCCCCGCATCCAAGCCTGTTCCCCAGAGCCCAAGTTAGCGTTATCCATCCGACACCACGTGGAGCGCCAAGAATGATCGGCGCACCGGTTTATATACCCTGATATCACGTGACCCAAAATAACTGAAGGGCGCCATCTCTCTTCTGAATCCATTTCCGCTACAATATCAACGCCCATACTAATATACCAGTGTATTACCATAATACATGTATTCATGACATATTGTGCATATTGTCTTTATATCCTAGGAAACTATTCTATGACTGGTTCGGAAAACAAATACAAATTATTCAATCAACATTATTTAAATGATTATTTCACGACTTTTTTGATACCGCTCTGAGCCTGATTTCACGGAATGTTTGAACATTTGATTGAGTGGTATAGTCCTTTCTTCATAATTTGTAACACTTTGCCGCTTCGCAGATAATGGCAGATTATCTAAAATTAGAGTAATCAGAGTATAAAGAAACGGATTGAGACAGGAATTTATCGGCAAAATAAATGTTGCAATCCAGGCATAAACAACAGGTTCAATTGTGACTGCCCCACTCTGTACAAAGATAGATAAAACAACCACAACATTCCAGCAGACGAAATCAGAGAAAACGATGCCCGCCATTTTAATTGCCATTCTGATTTCATCATCTACTGCTTCGGTCCGACCGGCATCGCGCGCCGTATTCTTCGCGGTGATAAAAATAGTCATGTAGCAAAACATAACGATAATGAAGCAAATAAGGTTGAGAACAGTGAATATAGCAATTGAAAAGAACATGGAGGATTTGCTGTCGATTACATTAGCTTCTACAGCCCGACCAATGTCAAGACCTGATTCAAATGAACTAAGGTTAAGATTAAATGTCTTTGTTTCGATTACGTAAGAATTAAATCTTGAAATTGGTAACCCTACGCATATTTCTGACACGTCATAAAGTTTAGGCTTAATCCCTGGTATTAAAACTGAAGCGATACTTATGAACGCTGCAATCAGCCACATGAGATTGACAACTACCTTGGATGAGGTTTTACGCAGCTCAATTACAGAGAATGGGAATTTGATATGCATGAACCGATCAATGCTGATGAGGGTAATAAAGAATACGGAAGCTTCGCTTGATAATACAGACAAAGCCCCAGCCAATTTGCAAAGAATACTTTGGCGCCAAGATTCGGAATAAGATGGAAAATAATCTGCGTACTTCAGATCAGAAGCACCTAATATTATCATGTAAACACCCATAAGCAAGTCTGACATAGATAGGTTGGTTATCAACAAAAGTTGCACGTAATTATTACGGTGACTTTGTCTACACCGTGAAAATAGGACAAACAGGTTTCCTGCTATTGTAGAAATACCTATTACCCAAGTTACTGCTCTTAGAATCGAATATGGCAATAATCGATTACATGAAATAAAAGGTGACGGTGGGGACTCGAAGGTACAACGCGCTGAATCTATGAAACAACAGGTCGCAAATTGGTCAACGTAAACTGTCGTAAGTATGGAAAATTTGTTAAAAACCTTACTGTGTATCTGCAGAAGTTGATTTTGTGTCAAATCAAGGATGACAAGAAATCTAATACTTTGAAAGATTTCAAAAGACAGGCTGTTTAATTTGTTTCTTGAGATATTTAGAATTTTTAGGTCATACATATCATGAAAAATTGTAGGGGGTAGATGTTTAAGTTGATTTTGAGCAAGATGTAGCACTTTAAGATGATAAAAATCATCAAATATGTTATCATCTAAATTAATTAGGTTATTATGATCTAAGAAAAGAAGTACCATATTAGATACTCTACGAAATAGAGAAGGGTGCAGCTCGCTAAAAACATTATGTGAGAGATGTAGTTCACGTAAGTTGCCTAAACCATTGAATATATCCGAGTCCAGGTCCGACAATATGTTGTGCGAAATAGCCAATCTTTGAATGTTTACGAGTCCTTCGAATAAACGTACAGGGATTGACCTTAGTAAGTTGTGGTCTAGTTCAATTTCTACAAGGTTAATCAGTCCGTGAAATATTCCAGTTTGCAGGTCTTCAATCACATTAAAATCTAAGTCCAATTCAATTAACTTAGATAATCCGGAGAAAACGTCCAATGGAAAGCTCCGAATTGTGTTACGATCTAAATCAACCACCTCAAGATTGACTAATCCTTGGAATAACTCGGATGGTATAAACGTCAGTTCATTATGATCCACCTCAATACTCTTCAGCCTTTTCAATCCGTCAAATACCCCAGGTTGAAGTTCTGTCAAATTATTCCTGTCTAAGTTCAAGCTTTCCATTTGCGCCATTTCTTTGAACACTCCTAGCGGTATGGTTTGTATATCATTGGACCTTAAATCTAAAAGTTCCAATTGCAGTAGTCCATGAAATGAACCAGGCTGAAGTTCTTGTAATACATTCGATGCAAGGTGAAGCTCCATCAAGGCATCCAGTCCTATGAATGTTCCTGGTAGAAGATATCTGATCTCATTGTTGTATAAATATAGGTACTCTAACTTTCTCAGACCTCCAAACGCACCTGGTTGAAGATCAACTATACTGTTGTTATTCAAATACAGCTCACGCATACGATCACCCAACTTAGTAAACGCAAAGTGGTTTATGCCATTCAGGGAGTGGTTCGCTAAGAACAAAGTAGTCACACCTGGAGGAAAACGTACCTTCGTTTCTTCTACAAGTCCTTCCTTACATTGATTTATCACTGAGATATTACCAAGCATACAGACGCAATGTAAAAAGCACGCAATATCGCAAGTAGTGGCATTATCCAGAGCAACCAATTCTTTTTCATAAGGAAACCAGTGTGTTACACCTCCAGTGTAACAGGTAATCACAGGTGTGGTTGTGGGATGTACACGAGGTGCCTCTTTCAGAACAAACACTACTTGTATAGTTAAAACAAAAACGTAGCAGTACATGTACCACCATAGATGTAGGCCTATACCATGAGATCGGCAAGCCATTGTATCTCACTCTTGTTTCAGACAGATGTCCTTTCTTTATAAATTCAATATGATTATATACGATCTGTGATCTACTTGAACGATTCCAAATTTTGAGTGTGGCAAAATATTAGTTGTCACATTGAGGACATTATTCGCAATTAGTCTCGGTCCCAGCCGTCTTGTTCTCCTTCGTCACTTAAAAAGCCCAGTGCCAAATATAGATGTCTGTATTTGCAAAATGCCCAGAGACAAATAATATGGTGGTATTAAACTACATCTAGATGTCCATCACTTCATGTGTTCATTCACAGTGCAATCCGATGATCATTATGCTACCAGATGTCTGTATCTGCAAGCCAACAACACTGATGTGCGCATCTTTCGTCACACTGTTGTACACATAAGGTAGGGCCTCAAAATGTCGCCACATTCGCATGTCAACTACTAGCTGCTGTTTCCTGTGGTCTGATGGCTGTCGCCCCCACCAGGTGACAACAAGTGGCGCATCTAGTGGTCTAGCAAAATAAACTAGTGGGTCCTTGGTGGCGCAAAACTGCTCTTTCAACTAGCTGTACTGTAATAAACAGAAACCTAACATTGTATGATATTTTATACAAATGTAAATAAAAAAATAATTCGCATCATCTGGGGTGTCTTGTTGTTACATAGGTAACCAGATGAAGGATATGACCTTTGACATTTTTCGAGAACTATACGTCACAGGTAGGTTAAACTAAACTTTTTCTGAATCGTTTTGATCAGAAGAATACTTTGAGTTGGTGCTTTTTAACATCATCTGTTCAATTTTGAAATTTGACCCTTGCATAACCTTGAGACGATCATAACTCTTTTTGGAGCAAGGAATATTTTCCCACCAATACCATTGTTTTTTTCTAGTATTTCAAGGTCTTCAGCAGAGTTTACCTTGATTTCAAGCCTTAATTACAAAATGGCGCGACATTTGAAAACCATACACTTTGTAATTTAAAAATATTATTTGGGTCAAAGAGTGCTGATTATAACATAATGTGATAATATCACAATTGATGTTCTTTTTTGTGGAATTGATACAACAGTACAACACGCAGTGACGTTTCATGTCTCTTGCAATAATGATTTGAATCCCATTTTTTCGTAGTATTTTCGATAAATACAACCCTAGCCCTGAAGATGTTGAGCTCAAGTATCGGTAAGTCCAACAGAGGACCGGGCCGAGGCATGTAGTAGAATACATTTGTAAAGCGCATAAAAATGTCTCTTTGTATCACGAAATGATATTAAAGACACTAGTAAATTTTATTGTTTAAAGAAAAACTTAAAACTCTGTGACATGTACAGATAAATCTTTTGCTTGAAAAAACACAATTCAATATTTGGTGTGTCCACCCCTTGCCAGCTCAAGGTCATGTACGTGTACGTGATGTGACATTCCTACGACCTATGTTTACCAAGGTTCCTTGTGAATATCTTGCCAGCAAGAAATGAGGGCGTGTGTAAGTTCCTGCAGGTGATTGGTTGGTTGTCAATGTTACCTAACCCGCGGGATACTTCTGCCATAAGTTCTCTATGCGGGCTCAAAGCCTGCCAGTCTAGGTGTTCTACATTCTCATTTTCCATGTGTTCAAGGAGTTCCCTTACGCGTAGGGCTCTGTGCGCCCCCGGGTGTGCGCCGTGGTGTTGCCATCTTGCATCACGAAAATGTTCCCGAAGTCTCTGCTTGCAAACGGAAGCATAACTGTATTAAGAACATGTAGGTATTGGTCCTGGTTCATGTGTCCTTCTAGCATGTAGAGGTGTGACTTCGACCTACTGTGAAATGCTCCATATACTGTGATTCCGCAACCATCTTCCTGCACTCTAGGCAGGATACAATCCTCAAGCAGAGCTTGACCAACCTGTCTTCGGACATTGAATCGGCCATCTTGTCTGTAGAGGAAGAACCGGGCCTCGTCACTGAAGATCACATTACGCCAGTGGCCTACTGTCAAATTCCTATGTCTCTGTGACCAAAGCAAGCGCGCATACCGATGTCTTTGCAGAAGTACCGGCTTTCTTATTGGTCGTCTTGCGCGAAAATCTGCACTAACCAGTATATTGTTCACCAGTTTCCTGGTAACAGGCGCGTTTATGGACCTCGAGCCATTCAGTTCGTAGTCGAGATGCAGGCTTCGTGCGGCCATTGGAGAGATCAGTCTTCCCTGGCGGTTGTCTTTCGGGGCCGAACTGACCTTGGCCTAGGTGTAGTAGTCCCGATCTCTCGACGTCGCTTCAAAATTTTAGAAACTGCACCTTTTGTAATTCCTAAAACGGCACCAATATCCTTCTGTTTGTAGCCGTGATTACGTAAGTCAATGACGCGGGCGTGTAAATCTGCGCTAAACTTTCGAAGTAATATTGAGTTTAGACAATTTAGATTAGATGAGTGATTCCCTTTCAGTAGAGAGGCCAGTCCCATAAAATGTTTATCTTAAGGCAATGAAAAAAAACCCTGTTCTGCGGGCGGACGGACATTTCAAGTAGGGTCGGTCGGTCGATCGGTCGGTCGGTCGTGCTTTTTTTTATTCTTTATTTTTTGCAAACAACCCCCTAAAATCACCAAAATCTGTAAATATTTTGCAATTTGGATAAATACCAACCGGGCCGGTAGAATAGGGTTATCGTTTTTTTATTGCCTATCAAAATGTTCAGAAGAGAGCAGAAAATCTCTAGTTATGTTGTCAAATTTGCAACCCGCGAGTTCTATTCCGCTTCCATGGCAACAAGCAGTCAAGGGCATATCTATTGCAAAAACAAGTTTATCTCCATTCGAACAGAATAATAATTACATTACAAGTTGACACTCGTTGCAATTTTTTTTATGCGTATTTCTCCTGAAAAACGGGCTCGTACGTGTCCTTCCCCCGTTCGAAGCGAAATTAATTTTCAAGGCAGCAGGTTGATGACGTAAGTAAATGAAGCGGACACTAATAGGGGAGAGTGGGGTAATCCCCAACATCTTTTTATTTAAGCCCATTACTACACATTAAAACAACGTAAGATAGAATAAACCATACCAATATCAAGAGTGGGATTACCCGCCGTTCCTCTATCATGTCTATGTTCACGATAACACAATGAGCGTAGAGCTCTTTTCATGTTCATTCACGCATAGGTCATCTAGATGATCTATGATTCATGTATAAATGCGCGGCCTTCATTGGTTAACAAAGGTTAGCTGCCAGCTCATTGAAATTATTTATTTGCATAATAAATACAATATTGATCACTGAGACTAGTATACCTGAATATACTAGTCTGATAGATTAATCACGCTGAAATTCTAAAATTCAAAATATTTTTTTATTGTTTAGTCCAAATATTTCTCATAATATAGATATTATGAATTGTAATATCACAATTTTCTAATATATAAAAAAGAAGCGGCTGATTTTATCCATATGTTTAAAAACCATTAAATTTGTAATACTGAATTCAGAGTATTTTTTCTGAGAACAGCAACAGTATACGTTCTGTGCATTGAGAGCGTTTACAGTCCCTTCTCTCAAAGTAGGCACATCTCATTTCATGACGTCAACTTTTTTCTAGGTAAAATCTGCCTCGTACGAAGGAACTCATCGCTTAAGTTGGTTTTTACGGAATATCAATTTTAAACGTCTTATTTTCTCAAAAAAGGAGTAATTTTCATTGTCATTGCAATATATATGACCTTTAAGGATTTTTGTTCATTTTACCCAAAGTGTTACATTTTAACTAACTATTTCTTTGAAACTAAATGGAATAGAAGCTTCGTTATTTGGTGTGGAGAATATACACATGGATATTTAATATCTATGAACAAAATCATGACGATAAACAATACATTAGAATTTCAGGTGAAATCGACACTGATCAACCTGACATCTCATTCTACTATTATTGCAATTATGGCAATATACCACAGGTCATCCTGCATGCATGTGTGATTGGAAAGAATGGCTCCATTTATAAGCAAAATAGATCAACGCTGTTATGGTCAAAGAACTACCGATTCTTTTATGAAAAAATTAATCAAAATATTACAATAATAAAATTGGCAGAGTCACTTGCTGAACCCTGGAGTTTCAACACATATTTTGAAAAGTCGAATTATTGTTGTGTTCTTATCTCATTTCGACGGCATCCTGACTAAACGGCAAAAATGGCATCACAAGTTGTTCTTATTACAGGTTGTGCTAAAGGTATCGGCAAAGAAGCTTCCTTGTTTCTTGCAAGAGATCCGCAGCGTCGCTTCAAAGTGTATGCTACTATGCGTAATATGGCAACAAGGCAGGAGGAGCTGAAAAAAGAAGCAGGAAGTCTACTTGACAATACACTGTTTATTCGGGAATTGGATGTTACCAAGCAAGAAACTATTGATAAAACTGTGAAGGATATTGTCGACAAGGAGGGGAAGATTGACGTTTTGGGTAAGAGTTCAGTTAAGAAATCGAATATGCGGTATTCGCGTCATTTAGGGTCATTTAGTGGTAAATTAAAAAACCTGACAAAGACGTATCGTTTATCGGTATATCATTTTTGTTATTGACACTACCCTATAGTCAGATAACAAAACACACCACTGCAGGCTTCCTATAGGTTCATGTTCTACCTATAAGAACTGAATTCTTCCAGGCACGGTTAATCCCTTAAATGCCTTAATCCTCTGTTCTGTTGTTAAGTACATTTTAAATGGATTTTAATTTAACTGCCGCGTAACTGATCTGCTCCGGTGACAGGATTAATGCTGAGTAGTGCAGTACACAACACATTTTGGGGGACTAAATACAAACTAATAATTAAATTATAATAAAAAATGCTTGAAATTTTGATTATCAACAACGTAAATTTGAATCCCGACTTTAAATCACCGCAATCGGCCACAAAACGGCCGAGATGCATGTGAATTAGTTTTGTACACAATCCTGTTCAGTTCGGCACAGGCGGTGGTGGAAGCGATATCGCCATTTTTGACGTCGCCATTGGATTAACACATAATCATGAAATCTTCACAAACAATTCTAAATTTGTTATGTGGTGTCAAAGCAAAATTATCTTACTTAAATTACGACAAAGTAACCCACTGCAAGTATGTTAATTTTCCATTTGTAATTGCTAACCGTGTATTTCGAATGGGGCTGTCAGCCCTGTATCTTCGCCAGCCTCGTACGTCACGTGTTGCGTGTCTTATGCCACCTGGTTCGGCACAGAAACAGTGGCGAAAACAAAACTCAAAAATCCTTTTTTCTTGAAAACTGCCCCTCCCGATTTCAGATATTTAGGTTGAGACATATTTCTAGAAATTCACAGAAAATTGCATCGTGATCGGTATTTATGGGCGAAAGAGAAGCTCTTTTTACTATCGCTGAGATTATCTGGACCTGTTCAATTCGGGCATAGAAACAGTGGTAAAAACAACGCTCATAAGTCACTTTCTCTTTAATAAACTCATCCAAATTTCAGATTTAGATTGAAACATATTTTCTAGAAATTCACAGAAAATTGCACGACGATCGGTATTTGTGAGCGAAACAGAAGCACTTTTTACAATCTTTATGGAATATCTTTAAATTTCGACCACCGTTCGTGGTAAATCTTAGTTTGTCATTTAAAATAAAAACACCTTCACAATAGGAAAACGCCCTAGCAACCGGCAGGCTGGTTTGGGTATGAGTGTGAACGAAAGCATCAAATCGAAAACAGTATTTCATTAAGGGCTGGGGTATGAACGTTTGGACAGTATTTATTTTGGGATATTAGAGCACATCAGACATATCGAATTGCATTCTGAATACGGAGAATGTCTTTCTGATATCAAATAATTTTGATTTTTTGAAATTCGCAATTTAATACACATTTTATGGCAAATCATTAAAAATTGATATTTTTGATATTAAACAGTACTCGAAGTAAACTTTATAAATCTGATGATTTATACTTAAAGAGTATGTAGGTGGGATGAAAAGCCGACGATCAATTGAAAATTTTGACCTTTAGTATTGAAGATATGGATTTTTTTTCCAAAACACCAAAAAAAATTAGGTCTTTTTGGGAAAAAATCCATATCTTCAATATGAAATGTCAACATTTTCAATTGATCGTCGGCTTTTCCTCCCAGCTACATACACTTTAAAGAATATATCATTAGATTTATATAATTTACTTCGAGGACTGTTATATATCAAAAATTTGAAAATATCAAATTTGTCATAAAATTTGTATTATATTGTGATTTTCAAAAAATGAAAATTATTTGATATCAGAAAGACATGCTTCGTATTCAGAATGCAATTCGATAGGTCTGAGGTGCTCTCATGTCCCACAAAAAATACTGTCGAAACGCAATAAACGCTCATTCTAGATCCCTTAATGATGTTGTATGTGTTTGAATATGAAATAAAATATATGCACTATAGTATTACTGTTGTCATAGGGTTTAAGTGTGTAGGCCTATATATTCTAGCCATTTACTTATTTTCTACAAAAATATTAGCTACTAGGTCAAAGCTAAAAAGTTATGAAAGAAATCTATCACAAAAAACCATTTAAAAAAGGCAAGAAGCGTGCAAAATTACGAAATTCTGTATTAAAAAGGTCTTGTTATCGGTAAATAGGCCCTACATGAAATTACGAAAGGTATAGGTTGCAGTTTCCAAATGCCGTGCAAAACCACTCTCACGTGACGGAGCGAGGTCGAAAAGAGGCGGCATAAATATTTTGGCAAACCAGGGGAGGGGAAGCATATTTTGGCAGGTCGAAGGGGGGGGTATAAGGAATTCACCGTAGAAGTGATGACGTAACAAAATAAACTACCATAGCAATAGGTTAAAACAATTTTTGAATATATCACCCTGCACAACAAGTAGATACTGAAGCCAAAAAAATAGACTTGTCTCATGTTCCCCGCGGGCATAGGATCTCTTATGGTAAAAACGTTTTATTTTTGAAATTGTTATTTTATTTTCAAAAAATAAAGACAAATTGCCATTGGCAAAACATAAAGGGCCAAAAACCGGTGAGATTTCAAATGGCAACCCCCTGAACACCTGATTTATTGATAAAATAAAAAATAATAAACCGCATTCCGCATTAGATTTCAAACTCTCATGGGACATGAGACAAAACTATTTTTTATTGGCCTGACATCACCTGTGTATGTCTACATAGATTAGATACAATTTTTACCACTCTTTGTAAAGATACTAATCTTACAGTACAGGTACGAGTGATCAGCATGATATGAATTACGATCCAGGTCGTTATCTCTATGTTCTTTGATATCAATGGTTTAGAGCACAGTGAATGCAGATGTACTGCGTAAATGTACTAGCGCAGTGCGATATATTCAAAAATTATTTTAATCTATTGCTATAGTAGTTAATCCTCTTGAATACATTATCACTTCTACGGCAAATTTTTGGCACACATTTATAGTGCACTTTTTATTAAGACCTTCTAAGAAGTCAAGTGGGGGAGGGGCAAGCAAACACCCCGGGATGTGAGATCATATCGTTATGAATTCGGCAGACAGTCGAATTCAGATTCGGCTTTTGCTAAATTCATGTTACGCATGCATTATTTTTGAATTAGAGAACAAGGGATCAATGCTTTACAAAGAATGCAGCATAATCAGATAACAGCGTAATAAGTAATCAAAAGAGGGCGCCATACAGTGTTAGCTAACGGTGCACCGCAGTACGTTCGACCGTAATACCGTTACAAATTGATATGCCCTCTATAGGTAAAGTATTGATCCCTTGTTCTCTAATTCAAAAATAATAGTGCACGCGAAAAATGAATTTACCAAAAGCCGAATCAGGACTCGGCCGTCTGCCGAATTCATAACGCTATTATTGCATAGCACTATAATGTCCCCCTACACAGCGACAACGCCTGGTAAATAATTATATTGTACAGGCAGAGAAATTTAATCAATACACGTGTATCTTCTATGCGCCGATACACTTGTAATGATTTTCAGACCGTTTAGATCTTTGAATACCGGGGTAGAAAATGATGAATATCTACCAACATTTTTGGTTTCTAAAGAACCCGATTGTAAGGCTTGCACTTGAATATATGTGTTGAAAGAAAATGATAATCTTAAGTGAGCGTATTGAACTTCAACCGTGCGTTTTGAAATCAAAAACTGACAAAATTCAGATTAAAAAAAGACAGCTGCCCTCATTCGTAAACACCCGGGTCACGGAACATAACACGTTACTAGCACTGTGTAGACCACTGGTGGAGGCAGTCTAAAGCAGATGACGTACCAGGCTCACTAATCTACAGAGGTCAGTATTGTCAATAGCCTTAGTCGGGGGTCCCTCGGCCCACAGTCTCAAAACTATTAAACAGGTCGGAACAAAATGACCATACCTGGCTGTTGAAGAACCAGGGGATTCAATCTACCATCATGGCGATTTCTGGCATGAAGATATCGAGGAGATGATACTGTGCCCTATGTAGTGAACATAATATGAAAGGGATTGATGCAGTATATACGGGTTCTAACTGTCTGCTATTCCCCAGTGTACGGTAATCATGGTGATTCAAATCACCAGTGTTTGTCTGTTTGTTCGTTCATTTGTTCACTAATTATTTGCTTTTCTTTTTGTTTAGTTAATAACGCCGCCCTAGTCACGGTCGTTGTAGATTGGTGGGAGACGGCTCCAATAGACCCCGCCATTGCCGCACTGGATGTAAACTATATTGGCTGCTATAGAACAACGAGAGCAGTAGTTCCTTACATGAAAAAGAAACGCAGTGGCAAGATTCTTCAAATCTCAAGTTTACTTGGATTCCACGGTATTTGTTTGTTTGTTGTTTGTTTTGCCACAGACTCACATTTTTTTTTTTTTTGCCTCCCCTCACATACTGAAATGAAAACAGAAAGAAAACAGGGCTGTCGCTTGCCCATTTTACTGGCCCCTGTGCACGGCAACATGATTGCCACACCTGGCTCTTCGGACAGAAGACAGAAGACACCCCCCCATAACTGTAACCCAAGTTTTTTTCCAAGCTGTCCCCTGAATACCTTTTTCCGGGAAGAGCGAACAAAAACTTGATAGATTGCGAAAATTTGCTATTTCAATGCTAAAAATTAAAAGGGGATGTAACGGAGTCACCGTCTCACTGATCTGCTACGTCTCGCAGATCTACGCACAAAATGCCTTTACCGAGATAAATGCGCACGAAGCGCGCCGCAATTTGGCATTTTAATAATACTAAATGGGCCAAAATGGGGTTATTGTGGGTCTAAAATAGACCAAAAGGAAGATGCAAATCGTACATTTTGTCACAACTTTTCTGTCGACTGAGAAGGGGAGGGGACTGACTTGCTACCCTGCCCCATGGCTAATCTCTATCGGTCCTGAAGAGGGCGCGGTGCGGAGGAGTGATGGGATGCGCACATATTTTTCAGAAGTTCTTTGTCCACATCACCTCAACGCGCCTGGCCAACCTCATTGTAGGCTCAATGTACCTGCACAATAGGGCCTTTATTACGAACCTATTGTAGTTTTTATCCCCTCTCTCTTCTGTTATGTGAGAGATACATCTCATACTCTCACCCCTCCCCCATCTCTCTATTTCTCTCTAAGAGTATTGGGTGTGAAGATACAGTGCATTAAGGTTGTTCCCTTTAAGATAAGCATGGTTATTGGGTATCACCTAACAATAGAGTACTAAAATTTAGTAATAAGTAAGTAAATAAAACTCCTCAACAAAAGTTTGGAAAGTTTTTTGAGGCACCTATTTCTCATTTATTTGAAACCTGTTTCTATCCGTTTATGCATCAGTGGATTAGCTCTGTTTCTCCTCTTTAAAATGACACCACTTTTGTAGCAATCGCTTGCTTCATGGCTGAGTAACTCCCCTTTGTTTGCAGGTGGGTCTCTAACACAAT
Source organism: Amphiura filiformis (assembly GCF_039555335.1). Lineage (NCBI taxonomy): Eukaryota > Metazoa > Echinodermata > Ophiuroidea > Amphilepidida > Amphiuridae > Amphiura > Amphiura filiformis. The sequence goes on along the minus strand of NC_092642.1, from coordinate 5,914,602 downwards.
GTGCCAAATTTGCCATCATTTGTTCCCAATAGAACAAAAAAAATGCACAGTCGCCAGGAATAAGGAATTTGTATTCATTAAGACAACATGATCGCTTACCTTAATTAATAGTGAGTTGAACCTGCATATGCAGCCGCAACTGCCAGACATCTCCTCCGCATGCTGCTTACCAGTCTGGTTATACGCACCTGTGGGATAGCATCCCATTCCTCAACAAGGAATCTTCGCAAGTCAGCCAATGTGGTTGCGTCAGTTACCCTAGCACGCACAGCACGACCAAGCTGATCCCACAAGTGTTCAATGGGGTTTAAGTCAGGACTGACAGCAGGCCATTGCATCCTCTCAATTCCTTCATCCTGAAGGTAGTCATTGATGATTCTGGCTCTGTGAGGGCGAGCATTGTCATCTTGGAGTATGGCATTAGGGCCAATGTTGTTCAAGAAAGGAACTGCAATGGGATCAAGAATATCATCCCGATAGTTAATTGCATTCAGATTTCCAGCAATAACCACCAGTCTGGTCTTGCCTGTCATTGAGATGCCACCCCATACCATTACGCTGCCCCCACCAAAGGCTGTCACTCTGTCAATACAGCAATCGGCAAAACGTTCTCCGCGTCTTCTCCAGACCTTAACCCGGCCGTCCAAACTTCTTAAACAAAACCTCGATTCGTCACTAAACATGACATTACGCCATTGATTCAAGTTCCAATGTCTGTGTTGCCGACAAAAACGCAGACGAGCCAAACGATGAAGAGCCGTCATTTTGGGCTTCTTGGCAGGTTTTCGAGCTTGCAGATTGACTGCATGAAGCCTGTTTCTGATTAGCTGATCAGATACACGTCTGCCATATCGTCTTGCATGTCTTGCCTGCAGATCTGTGGCAGACAATCTGCGGTTTCGAAGTGATGCAAGAGTTATTCATGAATCGATCTTCTTCCGCTGTGGTCTTTCTGGGGCGTCCACTGCGTGGCCTGTCCTTGACATCACCTGTTTCTCGGAACTTTGCTTTAAGTTTGGATATCATACCTTCACTAACTCCAAACGTTGCTGCAACTTGCCTTTGTGGCACACCAGCTTCAAGTTGGCCTATAGCACGAGCCTTATCCAGGTTAGACAGTCTGACCATGATGATGCTTGGCTTGAACACCAAATGACCACTTTGAAGAAGTGACCAGCACGAATGATTAATTTCATAACTTTCATATTCAAAACCACACATTCATTCATTCATTCATTCAATCATTCATTGAATCATTCTATAGCAAAAGGATTAGCACAAATACTGCTCATTTTGGCACATTGTGTTAGAGACCCACCTGCAAACAAAGCGGAGTTACTCAGCCATGAAGCAAGCGATTGTTACAAAATTGGTGTCATTTTAAAGAGGAGAAACAGAGCTAATCCACTGATGCATAAACGGATAGAAACAGGTCTCAAATAAATAAGATATGGGTGGCTCAAAAAACTTTCCAAACTTTTGTTGAGGAGTTTAGATACAGTAAATAAGGTTTGTTGTATCTGATCCAGAAAATACACTTACTTGTGTACGTTTCAGCAAACACTCTTGCATTTGTCAACACTTGATAATAATGAGTCAGAGTGAATTGCTAAAGGCAGCTGACGCTAGATGTATCTCTAGCGCAGGCCTTGGTGTTGCCAGTTGATTTTCCATCTGAGGATTTTCTTGATCCCTGTTGTAGAAACTCATCAGTGCATTTTCTAGATCAGATACAACTAACCTCGTTTACTGATTTAACTCCCCTGATCCTGATGAATTTGATCAACCCAGTAAATAGATATACTATTTCACAAAGCACAAATACTTTTGTATACGTATGCATTAATGTTTGACTTTTTCAATGTACTTTCAGCTGCTCCTGCTGGTGCTGCGTACACAGCGTCCAAGTTTGCTGTTGCAGGGTTCATGGAATCTATCGCTCCACAACTCAGGAAGTTCAACATCTGGTAAATATATGCGACACGATCGTGCAAAAATTAAGAGTTTAATAAGGCCAAAAGAAAGAAATAATCTTTTATAAACTGGGTTCAAAAAGGTCATATCTTTCCCAAGGTCATATATTAAAATCCTGTTCATAAAAATGAACCAAAATTACACACAGGATTACTTCAATACTCTAATCACTGGTCAGTAACCATACAGTTGTGCAATTGACACAATCAACAAAATGCACTGACATGGAGTCAACTTCATGGACCACATTCATAGCCCAATTTTGGTTCATTTTTATGGACAGGATTTTAAGATATGCCCTTGTGAAAAATCATAAGTTTCTTTTTGAGCCCAGTTAATATGATTGTTCCCAGGGGTCGTTCTCAGCAGAAATCGCCGTATTCACTCGGTCGGACATCCGGGAACATTGTCCCCTTCGTCCCCTTTGCACAAGCTCGCGCATAGCAACCAGCTCGAGAAAGGGGAACTGCACATGCGCACACTGGTTTTACAAGGCTATTTCCCCTTTGACGTCAGCCCGACCAAGAGAATATGCGTACATAAATAAGCAATTTAAAGATATTTTGATGTTTCCTTTTCATTTGCAGGGTCTCTATTATCGAGCTAGATCATGTATTAAATGATGACACTAGACCATTAGGATCCACCCCTTCTGACCAATGGAACGTAATATCGTCTCTAATCCCAGGAGAAGAAGAGCGCAAAATTGTAACGAAGATGACAACTACTGACCCGGAAAACGTCACAGGAACTACAATTGACACAACGCAAGAAATAGCGGAATTATGGCAAAAAGTTATATTATCACCCAAACCTGATTTTCGCATTCAGCCTAATGAAACAGTTACAAGACTCAGTGCACAACGATTTCTTGACCCAACGGGTAATAAGATCATCGACTATTGGGTGAATAAAGCTTAATTTGCCTGAAAGGGGGTAACAGTCCCAAATGGGCTTTCAAAATTCGGGATTAGATGTTCGTACGTGAACGAAAGACGTCAATTTTATGTGCTGTAAGCTATATGGGATTTATGTGATGTCAGTCGATACAGCGGTTGAAATAACATTAAATTGAATCATTCATTCACGTACCGCGTTCATAGTTTAGCTGCTAAGCTCCCAAATTTGGTACAATTGTGCACGATTGTACATGGTCCAAAGTTTATTTTAAGATGTGGAGTCATTTTGGATTTGACCCCTAGTGACGTGACACGGTTGTTTGATGTATATAGAATTGGCTTCATTATTAACTAAATGCAAACTATAGATGGCGCTATTTATCCTAAATCAAACTTCTTTATTTGCAAGAGGTAGGTGATTAATACTGCCATTAAAACAGATGGAATAGGTGAAACAAGCAACAAGGAAATTTTATAAACATATTTTATCAAACAATAAAAGGAATAATTTGTATTAAAAGCTTGAAAGAGTATTTTCCAGTAACTAAATAGCGCCACCAATTTTGTCATTAATAGGCACATTTTATATTCGAAAAAGCTTTAAAAAATGCTATAAAAGTGAATAATTTTGTAAAAGAGGGGAAATTAAATTTGCGAATGACTCACAAGCATCTGCATACATTAGCATGATATCGCTTTTAGCTGTTTAAGCCTAAAATTTTGTTATACATTATTTTTTGTTTGAAAAACTAATAAATGATCCCATCAAACAACCGTATGACCGTTTGAGATCACAAAAGGTCACACAGGGGTAAAAATTTGAAAATGCTCCAATCTTGTCGATACACACACCAAATTATTCGTCTGATCATTAGAAATTGTGCTATATACGACCTATCGTTACTTTGGTTACAGAGTTATTCTATAAAAAAAAAAACCCCTAATTTTTGGGTAAAAATGGCACATTTTGGTTGTACGTGGGTAAAAATTTCTTGTGTGGACACTCTCATGCTTTTATCACAAAGTGCACCATGATTCAGCTTAGCAGCTGTACTTTCACATGCGACAATCTAGTCCTGTTTAATATCAGGATTTTGCAAATGCACGCGATACGTGAATGTGTGACGTCAATTCGATGTCACTTCTACTAACTGAACCATGTTAACTAATCGTTTTTAATAATTTTCACACACATATACAATATTTTTTTATAACAAATGATTTTTTCATCATACTCCAAGCATATTCCCAAATCACTTAGCGAAACTTACGTACCCCAAGCCAGCACTCTAATGGTATAGTTACGGAAGTGCCTACTGCCTTGCGGTTCGCCTTGTAACTCAAGAAGTCAGGTTCTTGTGATCACGAATCCCGACTTCTTGTGTTCCTGACTTAGCCAGTTTGAAATAAAGAAATAGTAAAGATAAAAAAATAAAGAAATAGTTAAGACAACTCACGATCTCAAGAACTCAAGATCTCAAATTTTCACGGCGTTAGTATATTGTAAGTTTGTGACTTAAATGTCAGGAACTCACGAAGTCAAAAACTCAGGATCTCTCGCATGAGTTCATGACTTCTCGACTTAAAGTCAGGAAGTCAGGATCTCGTGATCCTTTAAGACGGAATCTCGTGATCACAAGATCCTGACTTTATGTCAGGAACTCGTGATCTCAGAGATCCTAAATTCCTGACTTAGAGCTTGTATTACAAGCGCCATCATTTGATAATTATTATGATGGCGCTAGTGACGCAAGCTATAAGTCACTAAGTTAGGATCTCGAGATCCTAACTTCGTGATTTAGAGCTTGTGTAACAAGCGCCATCATTTGAAAATTATTATGATGGCGCTAGTGACGCAAGCTATAAGTCACTAAGTTAGGATCTCGAGATCCTAACTTCGTGATTTAGAGCTTGTGTAACAAGCGCCATCATTTGAAAATTATTATGCTGGTGCTTGCAACGCAAGTTCTAAATCACGAACATGATGCAGTCATGTCTACAGTAGAATTCATCTCGACCTTTGCAGGACTTAACCCCATTAAAAGCTATTAAACCAAGATAACACTCATTGAAACAGCTCAACTGATTAAATCGGATCTTCTCTGGTTGTGCACAAGTGTCTGTTTTCATGTGCGATATCGCAATAAAGCTGGTATTATAGCTTCAGTTGGGTAACCGATTATAAAGGAAACGAAAGGAAACAATGGTATGTGTAGCTTTGTTCACGAAATGAGACAATTGCCTGCTTTTTGTAAACCAGCATTCTTGAAAATGAGCAACATAATGATTGTTGACTTAACACGGTTTGGAAATAATTTCTTCATATTTTTGGATTATCTGTCGTTTACATATCCTTCCTAAAACACCAAAGTACGAATATTTCCAAACGTCTAAATTAGCTAAAATTTAGGACATGTTACAAAACTATATTGTCTAGAATTTTAGAAGAGTACTTTTAATATTGGCCGGTTATTTTTCACACAGCGACGTTAACTAGGCAATGTACTATTACCTATAACATTAACTAAAACACCAAAGTACGAATATTTCCAAACATCTAAATTAGCTAAAAATTTAGGACATGTTAAAAAACTATATTTTCTAGAACTTTAGAAGAGTACTTTTAATATTGGCCGGTTATTTTGCACACAGCGACGTTAACTAGTCATATCCCCATACTTTTAACGTAGGGCTATTTGTAGAGGTCACGCGTCAATGGGAAAGAGTACTGTGTATTGTGTATAGGAAAACGGACAGTAACTGCAGTATGAGTTACGATCTCGAGATTATTATAGGCTTGAAACCTGTGCAAACACACCTTTCGGATACGCGAGAACAATGGTAACTGAAGTGGGGCGCTTACACATCACTTTATACTCGTCACTTATTAATAGTCATCTGCCAGGTAAAGCGTTAATATACTGCCAGGTCAGTTGCCGAAGCTTTTTGTCCCAAATAATGATACCACTTGTTTTTATAAATAGCCTGTCGGCATGAAAGAAACAATAATTTTCGTAAACTATATGTCTCCATGTTTATATAACTTCTTTGGTAGTGCACTAACATGTTGTTTGGAGCTGGATCGGTGCTTTTTGAAAGACCGCAGAACAGCCAACAGGTTAACCATCGCCAACAAGGCTATAGAGTGTCCCATGCCTCTGCCGGTCGACTACCTCCTTCTGCAACTCCAACGTCCTTCCAGGCTTTCCTATCAGAACTCTTATCAAATCATAGCTGCAAAAAGACGGTTAGCTTATAAGTACTCTTCAAAGACGAGTAACAGACTGGAATAAACTGCCGTACCACATCACCATAATACAGGACTCCAACAAATTCCAGAAAGAAACAATTAACCACCTAATTATCAAGAAATAAAATATTAAGGGCATTATACATTTAGAGTGAGACCTTATAAGAAACTGTTGAAAGTTTGTGGAATTTGTTTGCAATAATTGTCATTTGTCTGAAGCCTTTTTCATACATTTGGAATATAGTCTACAAATTTTCAGCTATTTAGGTAAGAATTGACATTGATAATATTGAATATAATAAATGTACATAGACCTTGTTACATCCTTAATCTAACTTTACAGACAATATTGAAATGGACTTTAAATAGTAATTTTGAAATTATTTATCTGCGGGGGGGTGTGGCAAGATTTACTAAATTTTGACGTCATCATTGATTTATCAAGTGTGATGTGCCCAGAGTAATTTAATTTGATCATTTATCTTTGTTTACAATTTAAAGCTATGCCATGAAGGACCATTTTATGGATAGGGAATCCCCTAGAATGTAAGGTGGATATGACATCATTTTTGGAAATTCCCCAGGAAGTGTTGTAATGTGAAAGGTTTAGGCTTGGGAATTTCTAGATTACATTATAAGTTGTGAAAGTAGTAATTTGCTATTAATATAATGGGATTTTTTGGGTGTTTAGTATGTAAGAAAAGGTAAACATGATTTTTATTTTAGGGAAGACAGATAACGGAGAAGATCTAGAATACGTCAAAGTGCGCACCTCTTCCAAGAAAGGAATACATTCTTCTGTCGATTTGCAGAAGTCTAGTTTATGAAACAACACATCTGCCAATGTAAGTGGAAACATGGGGACTGTATGTAGGCAGACCTGTTTTCCATTAGAAATTGTGTGACGGGTGAAATGAGCACCAGTTTGTAGATTGTCATCTGTGCGAGGATTTTATATGCAAAGGATATAAAAGTCTTCAGTGGACTTCGCTGAACAGTGATCTGCGCAGGACAAGTGAATGGATAATACATCAGACATTGTAATCAACAACAAGAAGAATGCTGCTGGTTAAGTAACATTACTAAACAGTGTATTTGATTGATGCTGACTGATTGTGTGCCATGTTCACTCACAAAATTATTGTTAACTCATACTTTACTTTCGATTAAAGATTCAGACATTGTTAACTTAATCAAACAGTGTGTTTTGTTGTGCACTATGAAGTGAATTAGGGTAAAAGGTGTTTTAGCCTTGAGTCATTAAAGACTCGAAACACACGTAAACACACCCCTATGACAAATAATTCCAAATGTTAAATATATGTTATCAAGCAATATATTGCACGTGGTTATGTTATGATATAGACTCAAAATTCCTACCATTTGTGTAGCGTGGACTACTCTAGTCCCGTGGTTGCAGCGCACGAATGTCATGCACTTAATTCAAGTTGGAACCTTGGCAGGGGAATATTTATTGTATTTTTTTCTAACCAGTACTGCTGTCACATGTGTGTTTTGCTTACGACAATGGTTGTTACCGCATTGAATGACATAAGCATAAGCCACTATCGTCTGCGGCCTTTGCATTATCAGGTTAGCGCCCCCCGTTTCACAACAAATAATATTTCACACTCAAAAAGATGAAGTAAATTGTACTCAGTACTCAGATTTTGTTTCCTGATCAGGCGTTGACATCAAATGTTTCCATGTTCACTATAATGTCTAAATGGAACCAGTGATAGCGTACTATTTTGGGAAGCATAATAACCCAATTCAGTTCATATCATGGTTAAAAAAGGTGATATATATTCTGATTTTCCTGATATGAAATCCAAAGGCGTACCGACCGGGGAGCATAGGATAAGTCCCCACCCCCCTCCATAAGCTCGAAATACCGGGACAAAATTGACCAAAAGTTGTAATGTACATCTTTCTTTGGCCCGGTCCTAAGCGACAATTGTCCTCAGTTTGGCCCATTTTAGCATTAACTTCGCGCGTATTTGTCCCAGTCATATTAGGACCAGGTCAATGGGACGATTGGGAAATTTTGCCCACTCTAGCTCGTGCCCTCGGTACGCCCCTGATGAAGCCCAAATCTTACATATAATTTATCAAGTTCATTTCCTGTAGGACTGCAGCCCTAATACTGAAAGCACTACGGAAAAAAATTATTTGAAGGTGCTTTATGTTACTTAAAAGAAATATGAAGCAAAGAGTATTCGTGAAATTGGAAGGAAAATAATACACTTTGGAAAATCAAGGCGCCATCCGTTAACAATCGCATCCTGTAAATCATCGCGAACTCTTAAAGGTGAGTATTGTACAAAATGATGGTACAAAGTCATGGATATTTTTGATCTATGAATCAAGACACATGGATCCTATGGTAACCACGCAACTGCTAGTTTCAGTTTCAGTTTCAGTTTCAGTTTATTTTCACCATACAATATAATACAAAGCAAATAATGAAAGAAAACATTGGTGGGGCGACCAAAAAGAGCAAGGCTCGAAATGTATGGTCACCCTAGAAGTTGCAAATGATGATAATTATAGATTACTACCTTAAATAACTACTAAAAACATGACAACTACAAACACGGAACAGGACTGGGTAAGTGCATAACAGGACCGGACAGGACATGTGCAACTAAACACTAAGGTGAAGGCAGTGATGATGGCATATAGCAAAATTCAAATTAACTATAAGTTACAGGTACAAAATAAACAAACCAATTAAGTTACTGATAATATGACAACAGATATGACTTATATTTCCTTTTAAATACATACAGTGATTTGGCATTCTTTAACTCATGTAAAATTGTATTCCAAATCAGAGGACCTTGTCTTCTAATTGTATTTCTTGCTAAATCAGTGTTGAAATTATACGGACGATAAAATGAGGATATGCGGGTGGGGTAGCTGTGAAAGGACCTGTTTTGAATGAAATAATCGGCAAAATTAACTGGAAGGTTATTGGAAGCATAGTTGTGCATAAATGAACAAAGGGTCAATTTGTGGATGTCATAAATAGTCAGAGTATTAAAATTCTTAAATAAAGGTGGAGTGTGCTCGAGCCAGTGAGAATTTGAGCAGATCCTCATAATTCTTTTTTGTTTTAGATGGATTGAGTGGAGATTGGTGTTATTTGAATCTGCCCAAATTAAATTACAATAAGATAGGTGGGGAAGCACAAGAGTATTGTATAATGAAAACAATGTTTTGGAAGGGAGAACTTCTTTAAGGCGATACAAGATACCACACTACTTAGATAAAATATTAACAACATTTGAAGTATGTTTTGACCAAGTTAAAGACTCGTCTAAGAGAACTCCAAGGAACTTTGTATGGGAAACTCTGGAGATTTTGACTCCGTCAATGAAAATATTTAAATCATTATACACACGATTGCTATACCTGTTTTTAAACATAATGTAATTTGTTTTGTCTACATTTAACGACAACTTATTTGATTTAAACCATACAGAAAGCTTATCTAATTCCTGGTTAACAATAGTTATTAAATCAGGGAGGTTAGCATGCGAAACAATAACATTTGTGTCATCTGCATAGGTTACAAAAGCAAGTTTATCAGAAGAAAAAGCAATGTCATTTAGGAAAATGATGAAAAGTAAAGGGCCTAAGACTGAACCCTGGGGCACACCACATGTTATATTACGATATGATGAGTTACATTCATCTAAACAAACATACTGAGTTCTATTGGTAAGGTAACTCTTGAACCACTCGAAGGCACTTCCTCTGATACCATAATGATGAAGTTTATCAAGAAGAATGTGATGATCAATCGTATCGAAGGCCTTCGAGAGGTCCAAGAAGATGCCCATTGTATGTAATCTTTTATCAAGGTCTGTAGCAATCTTATCATAGGCGGTAATGAGTGCCATGTAAGAGGAGAGCTTTTTTCGGAAACCAAATTGACAATTATGAAGCAAATTATGACATTCAAGAAATTTATACAATCTTTTATGAATAATACTTTCAAAAATTTTGGAAAACACAGGTAAAACAGATATAGGACGATAATTGTTACATAAAGTAGCATCACCAGATTTGTAAATGGGAACGACACGTAGCCCGGTATGTCGCCCTCTATATTATAAAATGAGACCCACATCATGATATGCCGCACTGTAAACGTCAGAAGGAAATTGCATTTATGAAATACGACAAAACAAGGTTTCTCGATAATGGGTCAATGTTTCTACAGGAGGCGCTGCTGACTACGTGATCTGGCTAATTTGCTTTATTGAAATGAATTTGTAAATCAATATGGATCGTTCTGGTTATGAAGGGAAGTAGAAACATCGCTGCTAAATCAAGATCGTCATTTTTGAAACATTTGGAATTCTCTTAATGGTATAAAGTATTTTTTCCAGTTCATCTCAATTGCTAGTACTCATTTTGTTTCTATATTGGTTCAGTTTTCAGGCTTTGATAGAAATAACTTTAAAAGGAAAACAAAAACTACAACAACAAAATACTCTTTACGTGCCCTTATCTGGGGTTAACGACCCTTATCTAGAGTTAAGGCACCTTATGTGGGGTTTAGATGCATTATCTGGGGTGTATGTTCCTCATTTAGGGTTAAGGCACCTTATTTGGGGTTTGGACTGCTTTATCGGGGGTCTACGTCCCTTTTCTGGGGTTACGGCGCATTATCTGGGGTTTAGATGCCTTATCTGGGTTTAGACTGCGATATGCTAAGGTTAAGGCATCTTAGCCACAGGTAAGGAACGTAAGCCCAGGATAAGGCCGTCTAAACCACAGATAAGGCGCCTTATCCTTAGATAAGGGATGTAAACCCAAGATAAGGCAGTTTAAACCCCATGTAAGGGACATGAACCCCAGATAAGGCGGAAATGACACACTTATGCTTCTGCTCTCATTCAAAAATCACATTTACGCTCTACCAAATGGGGGCCATCTTGGATTTCTGGGCAAAAATTATGTTATAACGTCAAATTAATGTCAGATTCGGATTTCTTGGGGTCGAATTACCGTAAAAAGTGTCGTTGTACACGATTTTAGGTACCCTAGTTCCAAACTTATTTTTTCAAGATGGCGCCGGCGGCCACCATCTTGGATTTCTGGGTAAAAATGAGGTCGTAATGTCAAAGTAATGTCAAATTTGAAATCCTTGTGGTCGACTTATCCACAAAAGTGTCTTTGTACACGATTTTAGGTCCTCTGGTTCAAAACTTAATTTTTCAAGATAGTGCTGGCCACCCTCTTGGATTTCTGGGTGAAAATGATGCCGTAATGTCAAACTAATGTCAGAATCGGAATCCTTGTACTCGACATATCCGAAAAAGTGTCTTTGTGCATGATTATAGGTGCTCTGGTTCAAAACTTAAATTTTCAAAATGGTGGCGGCGGCCATTTTGGATTTTGGCCTCTAGCTAAAAATGCCGGGATTTTCGCGAGGGACATGGGGGCTATGTTTTTTCTAAATGGTCCATAGAAGTCGAATCAATCATCAAACCTTACTAGCCAGAGAGTGGTCACCAAATTGAAGTTTTTGGCCTAACTACGCCCTTGTCCATAACGAAATACCTAAGGTTGTGGTTATTGCCATCCAGGTACTCTATAATACAATAACGCTAGCAGTTCTGTTAATGTAGATGGAAGTATATCTGCAGTTTAGCTCGATATGCAAGTTTTATGATTGCACTAGCAGATTACAACTGAAACAACATTTAATGTGTAAGAGATCAAAATATCAAAACTCGACCGCCGGTTGACCGCCCGTTCCGCGCGGTTTACGGCTCCCTAACTAAACCGATAGAGTACCAGCAACGACAATTTATTTTATTCAAAAAAAATACCAGCATTCAATTTTTACTGATTGCTTTTCAGAGCATTGGAATTTGTTTGGGGTCACTTTTATGAAATTTACTTTTACGCTCTGTCTCAGAGATGAAAGTTAACAAATTAAAAGACACCAACCAAATTTGTTAACTTCATATTTTCAATTTTCCTTGGTCTTCAAATACCAAGTGCCATTTCCCTAGAAGGTTCGACATACTTCCATTAATTAACTTCTTAGAGCTGAAAGTTAACAAATTAAAAGACACCAACCAAAGTTGTTCACCTTTGGTGCTGAAATACCAAGTGCCGTTCGCATAGAAGGTTAAAATACTTCCATTATTTTAGCCTTGGCTTTTTATACCAACATTTCTGTATCAATATCTGTAGGGTGTTTTTTTTAAGAAGAACATCAAATTTGATCACAGTCTCTATCTGCTCCTATATTCTCGTTGCTAAAAAGCAGTGGTTTTTGTTGTTTTGTTGGAGTACAGCAGCTTTGTTTACATAATTTTCAATAATTCTCTTGACCAAATGATATTTTATGGTCATTTCAGTTTGGTACAGAAATCCAGATTTAGTTGATGTGTGTTGGTAAAATTGGCACAGATCCTTTATGTAATTCCCTCTATTATCATGCATGTCTGGATAAATCACACAATGGGAGTTCAAAATGGTGAGAACGTACTACTCAAACCAAGAATATTGTTCAAAAGCCGCCGTCTATGTCTTAAGGGTATGTTTTGCGTGAAACAAACCCATTACTTAGTACTCCTTCCATTAGGCATAATACATGTTGAACATGCTGAATTATTTCAAGGTTTCCTTGATATGTCAAACGATAACTAAAACTTGATCAAGTTAATTCAGGCAACATGAGATATGGAAAATAATAATTGATTTCAATGATCTCCAAATATATTTACATATTCGGCCAATATTGTGTGCTATGATTTTAATTAGGTCACGATCTGAGTGGATTCATGGAACATGTATCATCTTTTGCAAGTAATACTTAGCTTCAGGGTTATTTGTGACAACAATTCATAAAGCATTCTCTCTCCTCTTGTCTATCGTCTAGAAAGGAGTCTCTTAATTAAACCCTTATTCTATAAACCCATCTAAATAAAGGTCTACTTTAAAAGAGTGTCCCCTTTTTGTATAATACCTGATGGTTGGTAGGGACATATTGCCTGATGCCGGATTCAATAAAAAAACAATCCATAGACCAACCATGCACCTAGAATGACGCTTAACATTTTGTTTATTTTGTTTCTCTGCAAAGTCTGATTCGTTGACTTCTCTCCTGTAACAAATGTTTTATAACAGGTTTGATGTTTACAGATGCCACGGGCTATTAGTAATGTTGCGATGCTGAAATAAGGAACCTTTTTGTTTTTGCGTGTCGAAGTTACAAGGAAGAGAAGTGAAATTTATGTGTCCTATTCTCTATTTAACAGGTCAGTGTCTTATAGAACACCAACTTGCGTTGTACAATGGATAGATCAAATCAAATCTCTCCCCTGTCTCTCTCACTTACTCATTCCTGCTCCATAAATATATCCACCAAAAACACGTTGCAAACGGAAAGAATGCAGGAAGTGTCAAAAAGCGCCCATTTCTGTTACCTTTATGAAACTTAGTCTCATTTGGAAAAAACAATTATTGAAGTTTATCAAGTTAAAACAGGTAATATTTACGTTACTCACGGGTAAGTAGACTATGCCATAGTCGAATTTTGAGAAATTTAGAAATAGGCCTATGTTATCAATCTCGATAATATAATGTAATAAATAGTCTATAAGCAAATCTAGTTGCCCTAGATGTAGGGATTCTAAGTGATCATTTGTGTCCTGCCTTACTTTTGTTTTTTAATATTTTTTGAAAGAGGGCTCCCTTCATGCCTACCAGTGATTTTCTAGCAGTCTGTTTTATTTTCATGATTTTGGAGAATTGCTCACGTTACTCACGAAAAATACGACTATGGACAAACGATTGCGGTTAAGTCAGTGACGCTACAATGAGAATAAAATTGGCTCCACCCCTTGACCAATCAGAAACAGCGAATAGTTTCCGTCTCGTCCATAATTGTACAGGGGTTCTTGTATTTGGCAAAAGATAATACAATTTATTTAAAGAAAAATCAACGGTGGTACAAATCGATCAAGATTATATTTAGTATTTACTGTGATAAATATCGAATAATAACCCAATAAATAAGAAATACCTGTATGGAAAAGTCAAATTATACAACGCCAACTATTTGTCATCCCCGTGGGAAAGTGCAGCAATTTATTTGCCAAAATCGATCAGCAGGAGAAAATACCCCCAATTTGCATATAGCATCTATCTTGGCCTGTTTACAGGTATCACGAACCTCACTTGTGTAGTGCACAAACCCACAACTGAGTGCAAAATATTGGCATGAGACAGGACATTATTTTTAAAAATAGGCCGGCAAGATCACATCACAACACAATGTTGACTTTTCTGTTATTTTAGGGGCTGGCATTTTTTTTTTCGGAAGGGTGGGGGTCATAGATTTTTGGAAAGAAAAATAGGGGGGTCATTAAATATTTGATGAGATAGTTTGTTTATTTTTAATTCAAAAAGACTGATTTCAATACAATTTTAGTCTGTTTAGGGCTAAGGTGTATTGGTGGGGGGGACATAAAATTTTGTTGCCGAAATAGGGGGGTCGCAATTTTATTGACGCGAATGTTTTGTTAATTGCGGCCCCGTAATTAGCACTAGTTACTTCAGGTGCTTTTGATATTTAATGGCATGCCGAAAGACGGAAAGAGCCTCGTTTTGTGTGCCGTTTTGTCCGGGCCTTCATGCAGCCAAACCTAGCTAGCTACGTAACGCTCAAAGAAGATGTATAGTAGGGTGATTCACAAAAATGAAATTGGTATTTTTCAACGGGACACCCCTCATTTTGTTCATTTTGGTAATAAAATCATACCTGCAAAATGTGAAAAAATTCAAAAAAGTTTAGGGGTGCTACCGGTCAATGAACTTTTGTACACAAAGTCAATGGGATTTATGAGCCATTTTCTATAAAAAAAAAAAAAGCCATGTTAATTTTCCCTGATTGTGCCAAAAATATTTGATCATAGTGTGAGTAATGTCCTTAAAATAAATGCTAAAGAAAATTGTAAAATGTTAACCCGCTTTCCAGAAAATTGCATTTTGTGAAAACTGTTACATTTGGGGCAAGGCAGTTGCTGGAACAGCCAAAATATTATGGTACTTGGCTAATATAAAGTTGTGTTTATGGGGCTCTAGTTCTTTCTTTCTTTTTTTTAAATGTATGTAGGTTTGTAACTGTAAATTATGTTATTCAAGTGTTGAATGTGTGTAGGTTTGTAATTTTATGTAAGTGTAGTGTAATGTTTAATGTGTAATCCAGTAGTAAATGTGTCTTAGCCACTCTAGCTCTTGTCACAAGTACCTTGCACAAGGTGTAGTTTTGAACTGGCCACTATCCAATGTTGTGACCCCAATTTATATACATTTCTTTTCAACCATGGTGAATCTAATCCTTCCTGTGGTCATTCAATTCAAACAATACAAATCTTCATCAGGTATGGCCATAATGACCACCCTGATACAGATGTATGGATTGGGGTAAACTAATATGTGAAGAATTTTAATCTTTTTTTTTTATCAACAGTTCAGTTCAATAAGGTATATATTTGGGGTGCCTGGTGGGATTCCAGGGGATATCCCAGGGTATTCTTTTCTTGAGCTACACTCCCTCTGTCACTTTTGAAACATTTTTTATTATTACAGTCAACTCAGTCTGCCGCCTGGACAACCAATTCTTTAGAAATGCTTAGTCGCGCTAAAAGTCGATCGATACATGTAAAAAATCAGCACAATTCAGAGATACACCTTTTGCTATGAAATTAATTTTCTCGGTCAAATATAAAGCAATATTTTTTTTTCTTCAGTAATGTCAGTTAAAAACTTGGTGCTTGGATATACATTTTTTTAAAATCCTGGTGTTAAAATTAAGCATCAAATTGTGTCTTTTAGTGTGATATTTTTGATTTTTATAGGCCTTGAATTCGCCTGCGAGCTTTTTACGGAATTCATGTTTTAGCGTCTCAAACTAACATAGTTTGCTAAAGAAAGATATTTCCCACCTCTGTAAAGCACATCGTGTGGGTCTATATGTTATAGTTTTGTCAGAATTTCCGTTTTTGTTTTACCCTTTTTCCATTCAGTCTCCGAAAATGTCAAACTAAGTAAAAAGTAGGCAATGGTGAGTACTTTTATCTCGAGAGCAACCAGCTGAAATAGTCGATATTTCCTTTGTTGTTATCCAGGTCAATTTTTCATTGAAAGCAAATTGCCCGACCAGCGATTAAATCCCCAATTGGGTGTTCTGGTTAAACATGATCAGTAGGAGCGCTATAGGTCTGGGAATTTCTTTGCTATATTGAAGTTCTGGCAACACTATAGCCATGCCGGTATTCCTATTAAACCCAGGGATATCGATCCACAATGCTAGTACTAGCCTTTAGATTTCACGTGTTGATTTAGAAATTTTTCAGCCGACAGTGAAAGATGGTGAAATCAAAACGGAAATTCTGACAAAACTATGATATATAGCTCACGGTGATGTGCTTTAGAAAGTTGGGGAAAATCCTTCATTAGCGAACTATATTACTTTGAAAAGCTAAAAGGTTGATCCAAGAAAAAGCTCGCGGGCCGAGCTGAAGCCTATAAAAATCGAATATCTTACACTAAATGACTGAATTTCAGGCCTAAGTTTAACACCAGGATTTAAAAAAAAATCAGTATCAAGCATTATAGTTTTCCAGCCATTTACTGAAAAATGAAAATTATTGCTTTTCATTTGGCTGAGAAAAATTTTTACACTGAAAAGGTGTAACTCAAAATTTTGCTCATTTCAACACCAATTTCGATCGTTTGTATTGCCTCATTAAATGACTGAGTGAGCCTTGCAGAACAAAAGAATCGGTTGTGCAGGTAGCTGACTGAACTATGAACTTTAATTTGGTAAAACCCATGTTTTCACAAAGTAAGGTATATCATTGAACATTTACTTCAGTTTTGCAAGCCTGGTAGACTTTTTAGGCCCCGAAATAAGCGTTTGAAATTTTTGACAAAAAATCCCATTGACTTTGTGTACAAAAGTTCATTGACCGGTAGCACCCCCTAAACTTTTTGAATTTTTTTCATATTTTGCAGGTATAATTTTATTACCAAAATGAACAAAATGAGGGGTGTCCTGTTGAAAAATACCAATTTCATTTTTGTGAATCACCCTAATGTATAGTCCCTATCACTGGCTACAAAAAGGCCATATCAAAATAATGTCTATCAGGTAAATAGTCATCCGAAATTCTAAAATAGCTACAAATATAGACGGATTAAGAGAGGCATGAACTAATTTTCCCATTATTATGAAATATTTATCTTTAAAAAAATGATTACTACAATAATTTAATAATCCGCACAATCGTTCTCCATGTGTCGCGAATAATTTCTTTCCTTGAAGACAATATTGTCCCTGGCTAGAACTATCGATGTAAATGCGTTCATATTTTGCTTCCCAAGGTAAACTCACATTCCCGGGGGGGCACTTCAATATGAAATGGATATAGGTGTAGGGCTGGCACTTTCGCATCAAGGGGCATTCGGTGAGAGCAAAATGTAAAAAATATGGGGTCATTGGGTGAGAGCATGATTTTTGGCATTCGGTGAGAGCAAAATGTGAAAAATATGGGGTCATTGGGTGAGAACATGACCTTTTTTTTAAAAGGAATCTTTGGGTGAGAGCTAGACTATGCCATAGTCGAATTTTGAGAAATTTAGAAATAGGCCTATGTTATCAATCTCGATAATATAATGTAATAAATAGTCTATAAGCAAATCTAGTTGCCCTAGATGTAGGGATTCTAAGTGATCATTTGTGTCCTGCCTTACTTTTGTTTTTTAATATTTTTGAAAGAGGGCTCCCTTCATGCCTACCAGTGATTTTCTAGCAGTCTGTTTTATTTTCATGATTTTGGAGAATTGCTCACGTTACTCACGAAAAATACGACTATGGACAAACGATTGCGGTTAAGTCAGTGACGCTACAATGAGAATAAAATTGGCTCCACCCTTGACCAATCAGAAACAGCGAATAGTTACCGTCTCGTCCATAATTGTACAGGAATTCTTGTATTTGGCAAAAGATAATACAATTTATTTAAAGAAAAATCAACGGTGGTACAAATCGATCAAGATTATATTTAGTATTTACTGTGATAAATATCGAATAATAACCCAATAAATAAGAAATACCTGTATGGAAAAGTCAAATTATACAACGCCAACTATTTGTCATCCCCGTGGGAAAGTGCAGCAATTTATTTGCCAAAATCGATCAGCAGGAGAAAATACCCCCAATTTGCATATAGCATCTATCTTGGCCTGTTTACAGGTATCACGAACCTCACTTGTGTAGTGCACAAACCCACAACTGAGTGCAAAATATTGGCATGAGACAGGACATTATTTTTAAAAATAGGCCGGCAAGATCACATCACAACACAATGTTGACTTTTCTGTTATTTTAGGGGCTGGCATTTTTTTTTTCGGAAGGGTGGGGGTCATAGATTTTGGAAAGAAAAATAGGGGGTCATTAAATATTTGATGAGATAGTTTGTTTATTTTTAATTCAAAAAGACTGATTTCAATACAATTTTAGTCTGTTTAGGGCTAAGGTGTATTGGTGGGGGGGGCATAAAATTTTGTTGCCGAAATAGGGGGGTCGCAATTTTATTGACGCGAATGTTTTGTTAATTGCGGCCCCGTAATTAGCACTAGTTACTTCAGGTGCTTTTGATATTTAATGGCATGCCGAAAGACGGAAAGAGCCTCGTTTTGTGTGCCGTTTTGTCCGGGCCTTCATGCAGCCAAACCTAGCTAGCTACGTAACGCTCAAAGAAGATGTATAGTAGGGTGATTCACAAAAAATGAAATTGGTATTTTTCAACGGGACACCCCCTCATTTTGTTCATTTTGGTAATAAAATCATACCTGCAAAATGTGAAAAAAAAATTCAAAAAAGTTTAGGGGGTGCTACCGGTCAATGAACTTTTGTACACAAAGTCAATGGGATTTATGAGCCATTTTCTTTACAACACAAAAAAAGCCATGTTAATTTTCCCTGATTGTGCCAAAAATACTTGATCATAGTGTGAGTAATGTCCTTAAAATAAATGCTAAAGAAAATTGTAAAAATGTTAACCCGCTTTCCAGAAAATTGCATTTTGTGAAAACTGTTACATTTGGGGCAAGGCAGTTGCTGGAACAGCCAAAATATTATGGTACTTGGCTAATATAAAGTTGTGTTTATGGGGCTCTAGTTCTTTCTTTCTTTTTTTTAAATGTATGTAGGTTTGTAACTGTAAATTATGTTATTCAAGTGTTGAATGTGTGTAGGTTTGTAATTTTATGTAAGTGTAGTGTAATGTTTAATGTGTAATCCAGTAGTAAATGTGTCTTAGCCACTCTAGCTCTTGTCACAAGTACCTTGCACAAGGTGTAGTTTTGAACTGGCCACTATCCAATGTTGTGACCCCAATTTATATACATTTCTTTTCAACCATGGTGAATCTAATCCTTCCTGTGGTCATTCAATTCAAACAATACAAATCTTCATCAGGTATGGCCATAATGACCACCCTGATACAGATGTATGGATTGGGGTAAACTAATATGTGAAGAATTTTAATCTTTTTTTTTTATCAACAGTTCAGTTCAATAAGGTATATATTTGGGGTGCCTGGTGGGATTCCAGGGGATATCCCAGGGTATTCTTTTCTTGAGCTACACTCCCTCTGTCACTTTTGAAACATTTTTTATTATTACAGTCAACTCAGTCTGCCGCCTGGACAACCAATTCTTTAGAAATGCTTAGTCGCGCTAAAAGTCGATCGATACATGTAAAATCAGCACAATTCAGAGATACACCTTTTTGCTATGAAATTAATTTTCTCGGTCAAATATAAAGCAATATTTTTTTTTTTTCTTCAGTAATGTCAGTTAAAAACTTGGTGCTTGGATATACATTTTTTTTTTTTCCTGGTGTTAAAATTAAGCATCAAATTGTGTCTTTTAGTGTGATATTTTTGATTTTTATAGGCCTTGAATTCGCCTGCGAGCTTTTTACGGAATTCATGTTTTAGCGTCTCAAACTAACATAGTTTGCTAAAGAAAGATATTTCCCACCTCTGTAAAGCACATCGTGTGGGTCTATATGTTATAGTTTTGTCAGAATTTCCGTTTTTGTTTTACCCTTTTTCCATTCAGTCTCCGAAAATGTCAAACTAAGTAAAAGTAGGCAATGGTGAGTACTTTTATCTCGAGAGCAACCAGCTGAAATAGTCGATATTTCCTTTGTTGTTATCCAGGTCAATTTTTCATTGAAAGCAAATTGCCCGACCAGCGATTAAATCCCCAATTGGGTGTTCTGGTTAAACATGATCAGTAGGAGCGCTATAGGTCTGGGAATTTCTTTGCTATATTGAAGTTCTGGCAACACTATAGCCATGCCGGTATTCCTATTAAACCCAGGGATATCGATCCACAATGCTAGTACTAGCCTTTAGATTTCACGTGTTGATTTAGAAATTTTTCAGCCGACAGTGAAAGATGGTGAAATCAAAACGGAAATTCTGACAAAACTATGATATATAGCTCACGGTGATGTGCTTTAGAAAGTTGGGGAAAATCCTTCATTAGCGAACTATATTACTTTGAAAAGCTAAAAGGTTGATCAAGAAAAAGCTCGCGGGCCGAGCTGAAGCCTATAAAAATCGAATATCTTACACTAAATGACTGAATTTCAGGCCTAAGTTTAACACCAGGATTTAAAAAAAAAATCAGTATCAAGCATTATAGTTTTTCCAGCCATTTACTGAAAAAATGAAAATTATTGCTTTTCATTTGGCTGAGAAAAATTTTTTACACTGAAAAGGTGTAACTCAAAATTTTGCTCATTTCAACACCAATTTCGATCGTTTGTATTGCCTCATTAAATGACTGAGTGAGCCTTGCAGAACAAAAGAATCGGTTGTGCAGGTAGCTGACTGAACTATGAACTTTAATTTGGTAAAAACCCATGTTTTCACAAAGTAAGGTATATCATTGAACATTTACTTCAGTTTTGCAAGCCTGGTAGACTTTTTAGGCCCCGAAATAAGCGTTTGAAATTTTTGACAAAAAATCCCATTGACTTTGTGTACAAAAGTTCATTGACCGGTAGCACCCCTAAACTTTTTGAATTGTTTTCATATTTTGCAGGTATAATTTTATTACCAAAATGAACAAAATGAGGGGGTGTCCCGTTGAAAAATACCAATTTCATTTTTTGTGAATCACCCTAATGTATAGTCCCTATCACTGGCTACAAAAAAGGCCATATCAAAATAATGTCTATCAGGTAAATAGTCATCCGAAATTCTAAAATAGCTACAAATATAGACGGATTAAGAGAGGCATGAACTAATTTTCCCATTATTATGAAATATTTATCTTTAAAAAATGATTACTACAATAATTTAATAATCCGCACAATCGTTCTCCATGTGTCGCGAATAATTTCTTTCCTTGAAGACAATATTGTCCCTGGCTAGAACTATCGATGTAAATGCGTTCATATTTTGCTTCCCAAGGTAAACTCACATTCCCGGGGGGCACTTCAATATGAAATGGATATAGCTGTAGGGCTGGCACTTTCGCATCAAGGGGCATTCGGTGAGAGCAAAATGTAAAAAATATGGGGTCATTGGGTGAGAGCATGTTTTTTGGCATTCGGTGAGAGCAAAATGTGAAAAATATGGGGTCATTGGGTGAGAACATGACCTTTTTTTTAAAAGGAATCTTTGGGTGAGAGCCGAAAAAGCGCCACAGAAACCTCGAAAATCGAATTTCTAGTTCTAAATGGCTTCAAATGTCTTTGTTTTTTCAAAATAAGTAACAAAATCAGTGGTAAATGAAAGATGCTGTGCAAATTGAACTTGTAAGGGTCTTTGGGTGACAGATCAAATGGAAAAATAGGGGGTCTTCGGGTGACAGAGCATGTGTTCATAAAAAATATGGGGTCTTTGGGTGACAGCGATGCTGAAAAAGGGGGGTCTTAACGGCCCTACATACGCGTCACCTCCAAAGTTGGAGTGCCCCCCCAGGCTCAAATTGTGCGCTTCTTCTAGTCTGGGATTTCCCACCCGACAAAAAGTCCTAGCAAACGGTGCTGCTTTGGTAGAAAATATATTTCCCATATTATATCTAGTTGGTAGCTTAGGAACCGGGGGGGCTAGAATACTCTTCATCCCCGGCCCCTCCTCCCCCCCCAACAATTTCAGGTGAGTGAAAAAATGTCATTAAAATCCAGAAAACTAGGTATTTTTGGCAAAATTTTCTGACCTAAAGGGGGGAACCGCCTCCCAGAATGGGTCATCAACAAATTCCATTTTGTCAGCCACCCCCCCCCCCTGCTAAAAATCTGGGTAGAATGTCGAAAACGTCTTTACCAGCCATGGAATGATGAAGGACTTCTTCTGAGCCAGTTTACAATTTTGAGAGAAAATGAGAATGCATGATGAATCACAGTTTTTTGTATCGCACCCGGCCGGCCTCATCAGCAGAATTCCCTGAAGAAGTCTCGGGTGATATTGGCCATGTCATGGTCCGTCTCTAAACAGCGGAGCTAAATAATTATGTTTATAAATCAATTTAGGTATATTTTTAGCCGGTAGAGACACACTTTTGAAGTTATTTACCCGATCAGGATTTATCCACACACGTACATTGTACATTATGTGTACACACACGACACGTGTATGAACGTATTTGACTGGTTCATCACATATAAACAAACTTTGAAGTTTTACCGCAAGAGAGCCAAACACCACGGGAACAGCATAAAATGAGGTCACAATTATGCAAATGAAATTGATTACTATCGAGAAAATTGTAAGGCCCCGCCTACACAAATGCTGCATCACAATTGGTTAATTTATATGAAAATGCATTACATCATGCTATTCTTAGTAGGCCAAAAATCCGACATTCTTGCCATAGGGGCCTGTGTTAAGCATTTTGACCGCAATCGAATGTCAGTAGTCCACTTGGGTATCAAGCTAACAGAGGGCGTACGGTGACTGAATAGATCAGGAAAATCTATCAATTGTGCACACAATCGGAGTTTTAAATGCAAAGGTAATTCTGAATATGCACAATGGCAAGTGGACTACGGAGAAGTCTAACGGGTAAGGTGTTAGCTAATTTGTTTATCGCTACAATGAGCTGAAAGGATGGATCCCTGATTAGCTTAAGTCATTAGGTGGCTT
Source organism: Amphiura filiformis (assembly GCF_039555335.1). NCBI lineage: Eukaryota > Metazoa > Echinodermata > Ophiuroidea > Amphilepidida > Amphiuridae > Amphiura > Amphiura filiformis. The sequence goes on along the minus strand of NC_092642.1, from coordinate 5,891,272 downwards.
AGTTGAGCGTATGCACCGGGTGGAAATCTACTGGTAAGACGAGAGCAGTAGCGTAGCCAGCGGGGGGGCAGGGGGTGCAGAGTGCCCCCCCTGACAAAAAATGAAAGAAAAAAGTGCCCCTCTGACAAAAAATAAAAGGGAAAATCAGAAGGGCAAAGGAAAGAAAAGGGCAAGGAGCCCTTTTCTACCGAAATTCAGCCCGAAAATACACAATTTTTCCGCGCTACGCGCGCATATTGCAAAGATTAAGCCCTTTCCATCCTGATAATGGGCGAAAATAGTGTATTTTTTGCGCGCTACGCGCCCACATCGTCCCAATAAAGCCTTTTGTCTCTATGTATTGTATGATGCAACTGTAATTTTTTTCGTCTGTGCCCTAAAAATTTGATTTTGCCCCCCCCCTGACCAAAAAAGCTGGCTACGCCCCTGGACGAGAGTCAGCATAGCACTATATGACAATGCAAAATGAAAAAAAAAAGAGTAAATTATACTCAGTTTCTTTTAAACATTATAGCATAGTAAATTATAGGTAGTGAAACCCACGGTATAATGTGTTAATATTTTGCTGCTCCTGACAACTTCATAGTAGTGTGGTATGCTGTTAATAATCCTCATGTCGAGCCTTTATCATGTGAATATATTTGGATGATTTTTAGTGAAACTTTGATTGTTTTTGTAATCGTATTACACTACTTTAACTAACCAAAATAATTTCAATTCTAATCTAACATTTACAAGAGATGATACTTTAAAATGAGAGATAAAAGGGACAAATAATGACTTTTATTGCAAATCTCTCGATTATTAGATTGGAATTTATGACTATAGTGTTACTCTGTTTACATACCCAATTGAATAATTGAATTATTATTCGCTTCATTCATTTAATTTTTAGGGATCACCATAATCACTGAATCCTATGCCTATATAAACTCAGCCTGTATTAGCCTATATCGAAAAGAGGAAACCAATAAGTTTATTTGAATTCTTTTCGGGAATTTCTTGAACAAAATAATTCGCCTAATTGTACTCATAAGGACCCGCTTGAAGCCGTTCAATTAATTTAAAATTGTAAACACAGAACATAGTGACATAAAAACATTGATCGCAAATGATTCTAAGAAGGAGGAATAAAATAAATGTAATATTCATGCGATTGTTAAAGTGATTGTAAACTGATTGTTAAAAGTTTGCTAAGTACAACTAATCTTAATTAATTCTCTGAAATAAGCTAAAGACGTGTTTCAACCTTGAGAAATCGGGTCTAACCTTCTTAAATTATTATAATACTATTTATACGTCAGCAGACAAATGAAGAAGTAAAATAAAAATAAAACAACAACACAACGGCAACATTTACTTAACATCAAAAGTGCCTAGATTAATTCGCCGAAATAAGCTAAAGACGTGCTTCAACCTTTTAGAAATCGGGTCTTACCTAAAAGTTGTAAATATTTTACTCAAAGTGTATTTCTTACCAGTCTATAACTTCAGTGACACACTTTCATGACAGTACTATATATCGTGTCTCGTCACCTCTGCTTCAATAAAGCATCAGATTTATTGACAGTATTGCAACCTAACCTTACATAATACAACAAAGTAAATTTTGCTCTGATCTGGTTTGCTCAATCAAAGTCACGAATGTTTCCTATAAACGTGTGTCTTTTTTATTAGCCAATTCAATATGTGTAACCGGTGGGACTATAAGTGACATAAGAAGATCATAGAATCAAACCAGAACTTCATAAAATATTAAATACGACAGTTTCTGTTTGAGAAAAAAGCAAAGAAAAGATGTTGACATCACAAAACTCCTTTTTGGCACGCACACTTACTCTTAAATCTAGTTGTAAGATTAAAATGCTTTTGATTCAAATGTCACTATTTTCTAGGTCGACATTGGAAACGAGCGTGAAATAAGCCAAAATCGTGTGACTCAGAAAATGCGTCTAAAAATAACAGTGAGAAAAAGGGAGAGCGGGATATGGGCAGAGAGAGAAGACGAGTGATGAGAGACAGAAACAGAAATAGAGACAGAGAGACAAACAAAGGGGACACCTTAAGTGTATTCTCCAAAATACACTTAATATCGATGGAAAAAACACACCACATGCTTCCCCAATACCGGATTCCCGTAGATACGTACTCGTCGGATGTTCGTAATACAACATGAATGTGAGGTGTACTTTTGTCCGTGGGGGTGGAGTGTTGCGGAGTAAGCATGCGCGTATTTTTTTTTTTGGGGGGGCTTTGGGGGCGCCAGCCCCCCGGGGTCAAAGCAGGGGGCGGCAAAATGAAGGGGCGGCGGAAGAAGAAGGGGCGGCAAAAAGAGGGGCGGCGGAAGAAGAAGGGGCGGCAAAACGAATTAGTAAAGATAAAAGGGCGGAAAATGTGAAAAAATTGGACTATACATCAAAATGTGTTGCTTTTGGGGCGGTAGCGCCCTTAAATCCTTTTTTTTTTGCTCTTCACTTTTCAAACGACCGTAAAAAAATTAAGGCAACCTTTTCGGGATGTTGAGGAAGGGCGGCAAAATTGGATTTTCTTCAGCCCCCCGGGGAAGGGGAGGCCACGGTACGCTACTGGCAGAGGATGATTTAAGGAAGCCCCATCATGCACTGTAAATGTGTTATCACTAGAGTTTCAACTGCCACTTTACTTTTCAAATCCCATTGAACTCTGTGCAAAAGATGTTGTTTTAGAATTGCCCGTGTGTCGTCATTATTTGGTCGATTTCAGATCTAAAGTGATGTATGCATGAATGATAATTCACACCTTCTGTAGATAACATAAAATGTGAAATCGACCAACTATTTGAAGGTGTATTTATTGTAAATATATCTGTCCAAATTCAAATTTAACCATGCACGTGTGTATGCAGTGGGCGGGCAGTGGTGTCATGTTTACGCACACAGCTGTGCTAACCGCAAGACTTGCTGGGAAGTGCTTAAATCATCCTCTGCGCTACTGGTAAGTATTTGCGAGAGTGTGTGTTAGCCTACTTCTGTCTTTTTGCAGCGTATGCTCGTGATAAACAAGTTATTGCTAGGGGGAGGTGTGTAAGTAAAACGATATTGTTCAGTCTCTCACATCCCTGTTCAGGGTAAGTCGTTTTCTTATTCGACTTAATACCTACGTACTTAAAGTTTGTTTAAGTGAAGAGTGTGTATTTACCCTGCTTACCTGTTTGTCTACTTTGCTGTTTGAAACTATTTGTCTGCTGTTTCCATTCAAATGGCTGCATACATGTCACAAAGTTAATCCTACATTCTTTTATCACTGTCACATCCCTGGTGAAACTAATGTTCGCACCCTCCACTCTCTACATTCAATTGAAATTGGTGTACGACTACTAGGTTCGAATTCAATGCTAGGAACGACTAATACATACAAAAGAATAATATATGTCCATTTATGACAATGGCAATCCAAAACACGGACTCCTCCTTTTACTCTGCATGTGAGGTAACACGTGATAAAACGATATTGTGTGGACCTTTGTCGCCGTATCAACTCTCGCATCCTTTTTTCACGATTCGGGTATGGACACTTTCTATAATAACCTTTTCACTCTAATTTGGTCCTCGCTGATTTGGTATTGACATTGGTCTTTTATGATGTGAAGAAATATCATTATTTGGGCCTTCGTTATACCTATCTTCAGCATTACTCAATGCTACCTGAAGGGATAGGCTTTTATAGGTGCATTTCCTTCTGTAGCTGCGATAATCCGTATGTCTATCATCTATGTCTGTATTTTCGGAAAATCCTTTTAACCAGTCTAACCTAATATTATCATACGCTTCAAATCGTGTATTAATATGTTTGTGATCACGTGGTTCATCCACGATTATCTTTGAGAGAAATGTCAGCAGCTGCTACACCATGTGCGATTATAAACGTACTTTGAGTTCGCATGGTTTTATGGGTTTATTTGGTTAGGAACATTATTACATAGTTATAATGTCAGCTCCAGCGAAGAAGATAAATTCAACCACGTGATTAGGCTCGCAATAACATCCAAAACAAAGTGTCTCTTACGATTTGTGACGAAGTAGAACGCGTATGGCCACTTCACCGGGCGAAAAAACTACACACTAAATCGAAATGTGAAGGCATATACCGTAACACACGTGTGTTCCACTGTTAGACTATTAAAACAGTTGCAAGTGTTTAGTTATAAACTAGGTCTACACAGTAAATATTTTTTACACTCTAAAAACAATACACTATTACAAATCAAAATCTAAACATCTTGATAACTTTGAAAAAAAACATGCGAAAACATTTAGAATTTTAAAAATCAACGTATTCAACGCCCCAGCAGAATGTAAATATCATGTGCCTTCATTGTATCGGTGCATAACGCTTGTAATTTGTTAGAATATATAGGACAAACGGAAAGGTATTAAATTACAAATAATGCAAAACTTCAAATATTTTACAAGCCAGGCATAACACGATTTGTCGACTTAGTATATCGTGTAGATTGGCCCACAATAATATTGCACCTTCCACCTTACACAAATTTAAAACGAAGAAAAACAATCTCACATTTACACAAGCGCGAATAAGGACAAAGTTATTGCATAAATGCAAAAAAAGTAAATATATCATTTGAAATTATATCCCCTATTTAATTACAAATATACAAACCAAATAAGGAATGAAAACACCACACAATTTGGAATTGTCAAGTTTTCATTGGTTTAAATAATGCAAATTCGTAAAACAAATTACAACAACCACTTGAATATTTGAAGATAAATATTGAGCTAAACACAGAGATTCCCTCAAGTTTGATGATCAAATATAAACACAGCAAAATTAAAAAGTCTCCACTAGTTCCATCCCCATTTAATCAGAGTCTGATAAGTTTATGGTAAAATAATCTGTATAATAATTTTCTATACACTTTCCTTCGAAGGTTGATACCAAATTTGATACCAAAAGTTTAATCATCGTGAGCACAGGAACCGTTGTTTGGAAATTCGTGCAATTTTAAAAATGACAAATTACGAATTGACCACGCAAAAGCCAATGCATGGTATCAGCTTATTATGTGGCCTGAAGCAACCCGTGCAGGAACTATTGTACACTTGCCTGGGCACAATTGAAAGAGCGGGGTATTTGATTTGCATTTTGACATGCATGGGTAAACCTTTAACCGGCATAGGCATAAATAGGCATTCAGGCGACGTAATTCTTGGCACTCACGTTAGCTCCGCTACGTGATACAATTTCCTATGTCATTTTTAAAATTGAACGAATTTCCAAACAACGATTCCTGTGCTCACGATGATTAAACTTTTGATATCAAATTTGGTATCAACCTTCGAAGGAAAGTGTATAGAAAATTATTATATGAATTATTTTGCCAAAAACTCATCAGACTCTGATTAAATGGAGATGGAACTAGTGGAGACTTTTTATTTTGGCTGTGTTTAGTTACAAGTCTATACCTATGTTACCTTGGATAAAGCGTGATGCTCTGTTTAATTTACGCTTTATTTTCGAGCTAGCATTCTGAATGTGTGTCATCTAAATTCAAAATTCTACTTGCTAAAATTTGAAAAACAATCCACAAAGAAGCACCGTCCATCGGAGTGGACCAGGTCCCATAAGTTTCTCCATTGCATATTACAGATTAAGTATAAGGAGTGTAACATATGTAAGGCATGGCTTCAAACTAAAACGCCAGTTCTGCCCAGGGCGCCCGAGGGTTGACCGGTTGTTGCGTTTTGAAGCCACCCTAGCATAAAGCATATTGCAATCAAAGCATAAAGTAATTGAATAATAAATTATTTTTAGCAGATGAAATAAGGATGAGAGTAGATGTCAACAAGATGCAGTAATCAATCAGTGCAGGTTATTTTTCGAACTCCAGTCTCATGTTTTCCTCACATAATTACAGTTCTCGACAACGTTGCGCGTGTCACGCGTGTGTGGCGTAATGCCGACGCACCCTCTCTGGTTATCACATGTAAGAAGAACAAGGTAATGCGATACTCTCTCGCTCGTTTTTTTTTTTATGGTATAACAGTCACCCATAATAATCTCCTTATTCAACCAAAGCAAGGGGATGACACTCTTATTCACATTTTCATTTTACAACGCAAACCTATATCGAATCCCGGTGGTTTGCAAATAATGAAATGTCCGCATCCCAGATCAATTAAACCCTGGTATGAATTATTTATTAGCTTTCGCCACGATCCGTTTTGCAATAACATAAAAGCACTTCAAATAACAGCCCGTTGAGTTCAATGAACTACGCCCTGAAACCGATGGAGAAGTTCCCCGTAAAGAAGCTCTCCCATTGACCTCTATACAGGTCAGTGAGCTCTCCATACACAAATGAACAAGTACAATAGGACAAGGCCAGCACCTATGACCTGTTATTTTGAAGTCTTCTAAAGCTTAATATCTTGAAGATTAGTATTCGTTTGTACATATGGACTGCGCATTTATGATGCAAAATATTAGTTCTTACATAAAATTACAAAATATTGGTATTATGACACACGGTAGGTGATATAAAACGACTAATAAAATCATGTCATCATGACGTCATGTCAAAGGTTCATTGTATCCCGTATGTTTGTCTAAATTAATTAATATTTTCAGAACAATTTCTACACCCATTTAATATGTACTCAGGTGGAACCCGACTTTTCTTAATTTTCATTTCTTTTTATGTAACAAATTCAGGTTTTTCCATTGCGCGGGGCCGCCGGGCAATACAAATTTAATGCTAACATTGAATAAACGCGGAATTAAGAATATGCGTTTCTAGTATATACAGCGTCTGACTCTACCTGAGGACCTAGCCTGAGACCCATGGGCTCCAAGAATGGCTCTCCATACACAAATGAACAAATACAATGAATGGTCGCCATTGCTCTCCATACACAAATGAACAAATACAATGGAGAGTCCGACTGCCATGCAAATGAGCCAAGTGTCCTCTCAAGGTATGCTCTGTGTTCAAAGTATGATCCAATCAGGGATCGATATAATGGGTTAGGCATCGTAGTATTACGTAACACACCGAAAGATGTAGTTTAACTCTAGACAATAGGCGCCATATTGCAGGAGGGTTAGAGTTCATAGAGGAAACGTTAAAGGTTAGTAGATTAGGTCACCCAGGCACATCACTAATGTGTTTCACGAGTTGTAATACCGACAGGTAAAAACATTGATTTTGTAAAATTCTCCCGATTTTTTTTTTTTTTTAAATAAGGTTAGTACTTCAAACCATTCTTTGATGAATCTATGCAATATGACGGTAATTTTTGAAACATCTAAGAATCAATCTTAAACATCTTCATGATATTCATTTTTTGCGCATGGTCAAAGCATGCTCTTGCGCTATCCACAGACTATCCGGTGGAAACTTCAAAGCAACGATCATGCGTTAATATTTACAAAATGGCGAATGATGTAGTTTAAGTCGAACAATAGCGTGACCGGCGTGACGTAGTTTTTGGCATTGTTCCTATATGCACTTTTACCCTCCTGATCCAATTCAGCCAAATCATCACTGCCGGCTTTGGGCAGGTATGTTCATGTAACAAACGTTCAATACTATGTTGACCTTCTTATTATGAATGAGCTCTACTATTTCCCAAGTAATATCTATTATAAGGTGGACTACTCGCGTACTTTTAAAGCTAATAAAGTAGAGAAACAAAATACAATTGACTCTTTTACTCGTTATTACCCAAATTTTAAACCTCTAACATCCCTTTTGAGGTACGCATTTCGTTGTGCAATTTACACATTTTGACGCAATCTATAACGCTTTGACGTATTTCGTCGCGTAATCGACGCAATTAGTTACGCTTTGACGCAAATTACGACGCAATGATGCATTTTGGACGCAATTCGTTACGCTTTGACGCATTTCACGACGCATTGACGCATTTTTGACGCAATTCGATACGCTTTGACTCATTTCACGACGCATTGACGCATTTTGACGCGATTTGTTACGCTTTGACGCATTTTGTTACGCAATCGATGCATTTTGATGTATTTGTGCATTTTGTTGTATATTTGGGGTGATGTATCGAAAAGAAGAAACCAATAAGTTTATTTGAATTCTTTTCGGTAATTTCTTGAAAAAAATAATTCGCCAAATTGTACTCATAAGGACCCGCTTGAAACCGTTCAATTAATTTAAAATTGTAAACACAGAACATAGTGACATAAAAACATTGATCGCAAATGATTCTAAGAAGGAGGAATAAAATAAATGTAATATTCATGCGATTGTTAAAGTGATTGTTAAAGTGATTGTTAAAAGGTTGCTAAGTACAACTAATCTTAATTAATTCTCCGAAATAAGCTAAAGACGTGTTTCAACCTTGAGAAATCGGGTCTAACCTTCTTAAATTATTATAATACTATTTATACGTCAGCAGACAAACGAAGAAGTAAAATAAAAATAAAACAACAAAACAACGGCAACATTTACTTAACATCAAAAGTGCCTTACCTAAAAGTTGTAAATATTTTACTCAAAGTGTATTTCTTACCTACCAGTCTATAACTTCAGTGACACACTTTCATGACAGTACTATATATCGTGTCTCGTCACCTCTGCTTCAATAAAGCATCAGATTTATTGACAGTATTGCAACCTAACCTTACATAATACAACAAAGTAAATTTTGCTCTGATCTGGTTTGCTCAATCAAAGTCACGAATGTTTCCTATAAACGTGTGTCTTTTTTATTAGCCAATTCAATATGTGTAACCGGTGGGACTATAAGTGACATAGGAAGATCATAGAATCAAACCAGAACTTCATAAAATATTAAATACGACAGTTTCTGTTTGAGAAAAAAGCAAAGGAAAGATGTTGACATCACAAAACTCCTTTTTGGCACGCACACTTACTCTTAAAATCTAGTTGTAAGATTAAAATGCTTTTGATTCAAATGTCACTATTTTCTAGGTCGACATCACAGCAGCTTAAGGGAGTATCCCATCATGCATTGCAGTATATCTGCATGCCCCATAGCAAATGTATACAAAATATAAACAAGAGCCGCTTAGATATTGAGAGCTATGGATAGTTTCACAATACTTTAGGGGTCATATTTTTGCAAACAAAAGTCTAAGCTTCTCTGATTTAAGCAAGTTATTTAAAGTTGAAGTGAGGGATTTTGTGTACATTTTCTATGGCACATTAGGTTCTATTATGGTACCGCAAAGCATAATGGGATACTCCATTCAGCTGCTGTGGGTCGACATATTGGAAACGAGCGTGAAATAAGCCAAAATCGTGTGACTCAGAAAATGCGTCTAAAAATAACAGTGACAAAAAGGTAGAGTGGGATATGGGCAGAGAGAGAAGACGAGTGATGAGAGACAGAAACAGAAATAGAGACAGAGAGGCAAACAAAGGGGACACCTTAAGTGTATTCTCCAATATCGAGGAAAAAACACACCACATGCTTCCCCAATACCGGATTCCCGCAGATACGTACTCGTCGGATGTTCGTAATAGAGGCCTTCAGCCTTTCGCCATCTTGTGGGTACAAATGATACGCGTGTTCATGCGTCTGATACTACGCGCAGGTCGCAGCTTGCCACGCAGTTGTTACCACGCATCAACGCGATGATTTTGCTGTTCACGCATGGAGATCGAACGACCATCGCACCGTGTACCCACAAGATGGCGGCATATGACGTCACGCTGACGGCCTCTATACAACATGAATGTGAGGTGTACTTTAGTCCGTGGGGGGGGTGTAGGGGTGGAGTGTTGCGGAGTAAGTATTTGCGAGGGGGTGTGTTAGCCTACTTCTGTCTTTTTGCAGCGTATGCTCGTGATAAACAAGTTATTGCTAGAGGTGTGTAAGTAAAACGATATTGTTCAGTCTCTCACAGAATAATGTATGTCTATTTATGACAATGGCAATCCAAAAGACGGGCTCCTTCTTTTACTCTGCATGTGAGGTAACACGTGATAAAACGATATTGTGTGGACCTTTGTCGCCGTATCAACTCTCACATCCTTTTTTCACGTTTCGGGTATGGACACTTTCTATAATAACCTTTTTACTCTAATTTGGTCCTCGCTGATTTGGTATTGACATTGGTCTTTTATGATGTGAATAAATATCATTATTTGGGCCTTCGTTATACCTATCGTCAGTATTACTCAATGCTACCTGAAGGGATAGGTGCATTTCCTTCTGTAGCTGCGATAATCCGTATGTCTATCATCTATGTCTGTATTATTTTTCGGAAAATCCTTTTAACCAGTCTAACCTAATATTATTATACGCTTCAAATCGTGTATTAATATGTTTGTGATCACGTGGCTCATCCACGATTATCTTTGAGAGAAATGTCAGCAGCTGCTACACCATGTGCGATTATAAACGTACTTTGAGTTCGCATGGGTTTATTTGGTTAGAAACATTATTACATAGTTATAATGTCAGCTCCAGTGAAGAAGATGAATTCAACCACGTGATTAGGCTTGCAATAACATCCAAAACAAAGTGTCTCTTACGATTTGTGACGAAGTAGAACGCGTATGGCCACTTCACCGGGCGAAAAAACTACACACTAAATCAAAATGTGTAGGCATATAACACGTGTGTTCCACTGTTAGACTATTAAAACAGTTGCAAGTGTTTAGTTATAAACTAGGTCTACACAGTAAATATTTTTTACACTCTAAAAACAATACACTATTACAAATCTAAATCTAAACATCTTGATAACTTTGAAAAAAACATGCGAAAACATTTAGAATTTTAAAAATCAACGTATTCAACGCCCCAGCAGAATGTAAATATCATGTGCCTTCATTGTATCGGTGCATAACGCTTGTAATTTGTTAGAATATATAGGACAAACGGAAAGGTATTAAATTACAAATAATGCAAAACTTCAAATATTTTACAAGCCAGGCATAACACGATTTGTCGACTTAGTATATCGTGTAGATTGGCCCACAATAATATTGCACCTTCCACCTTACACAAATTTAAAACGAAGAAAAATAATCTCACATTTACACAAGCGCGAATAAGGACAAAGTTATTGCATAAATGCAAGAAAGTAAATATATCATTTGAAATTATATCCCCTATTTAATTACAAATATACAAACCAAATAAGGAATAAAAACACCACACAATTTGGAATTGTCAAGTTTTCATTGGTTTAAATAATGCAAATTCGTAAAACAAATTACAACAACCACTTCAATATTTGAAGATAAATATTGAGCTAAACACAGAGATTTCCTCAAGTTTGATGATCAAATATAGTTACTAGTCTATACCTATGTTACCTTGGATTAAGCGTGATGCTCTGTTTAATTTACGCTTTATTTTCGAGCTAGCATTCTGAATGTGTGTCATCTAAATTCGAAATTATACTTGCTAAAATTTGAAAAACAATCCACAAAGAAGCACCGTCCATTGGAGTGGACCAGGTCCCATAAGTTTCTCCATTGCATATTACAGATTACGTATAAGGAGTATAACAGATGTAAGGCATGGCTTCAAACTAAAACGCCAGTTCTGCCCAGGGCGCCCGAGGTTGACCGGTTGTTGCGTTTTGAAGCCACCCTAGCATAAAGCATATTGCAATTAAAGCATAAAGTAATTGAATAATAAATTATTTTTAGCAGATGAAATAAGGATGAGAGTAGATGTCAACAAGATGCAGTAATCAATCAGTGCATGTTATTTTTCGAACTCCAGTCTCATGTTTTCCTAACATAATTACAGTTCTCGACAACGTTGCGCGTGTCACGCGTGTGTGGCGTAATGCCGAGGCACCCTCTCTGGTTATCACATGTAAGAAGAACAAGGTCATGCGATACTCTCTCGCTCGTATTATTTTTTTTAATGATGATGGTATAACATTAACAGTCACCCATAATAATCTCCTTATTCAAAGTATGATCCAATTCAGCCAAATCATCACTGCCGGCTTTGGGCAGGTATGTTCATGTAACAAACGTTCACTACTATGTTGACCTTCTTATTATGAATGAGCTCTGCTATTTCCTAAGTAATATCTATTATTATAGGTGGACTACCGTTGGTATTCCATTAACAGAGACCCTATGATACGTATGAGCAACCTGGAGGCGCACCTGTTATAGCTTTGCTAAGGGATATAAACAGAAGGTTGCGGTGAAACAGTGTATCTTACAATATATTCCAAATATGCAAGCGAATTTGTGTCGTATAGATACCGTGGTATGAATATGTCAACATTCATAACAAACGTGAAATTTATTACCATAAGTAAACATCGCATAACATGGAAACCCACAATTATTTATACGAACTATTGTTAATGTACAAGATGGTCTAAGTATACATCCGAGTAAAATTAAAATACTTGCAAATGTCTTTTTTGTTTGAATTATGACTTGTCAACGTATGGTGAATATTTATAAACTTCGCTATCAATAAATTGATTTTCTTAAAAGTGTATATTGTCAAGTTGAATCAACAGAGTGCACCTTTACATCATTCATAAATATACAATATGATATTAATAAAGGACATTATTCAGAGAGAGCTCTTGAATTTTATGATATTAAAACTAGTCTCTAAATGTAAAAAAACCGGATTGGTTAGAGTGATCACTCTAATCGCAACGGTAGATTCATGCGCGGTGGTTCAAATGGACTGATTTTGCCCTCGCCCTCTTCTTGATCCATTTGAGATTGAATTGCACATCTTCCCAGATTGAATTATACTCTTTCTAGAATATCTCCCTTTTTTGTCTTACTCTCTTTCATAATTAATGGCGCTAAAACATTGAGCTTTCGCATGTATACTTGACGCAAATTTTTAACAAGACTTCGGAACATTAAATTAAAAAAAACTGTTATGAAGGACTATGTGACTCAGTGGTCGTTATAAGCATAATATGGCAGTTTCTTTTGATAGACCTTTGTTGCAGAGTAACCGGAATCAATTAAAAATATCGACAAACACTGACAAACATATTGCGTGAATATTGTCGTTTACCCTTAAATAATTCATACTTAACGTTATTCATGCAAAACCTCAGTTTTAATTCAGTTGCAAACACTTGCTGTTGAAATTCATGACCATAAACCACAGAACACCTTGTCATTCACAACCACCCATATCCCAGGCAAACACAAACACTCTTGCCCCCTTTTCTTGCAGCCGCATTGACCATCTAAGCGACGTTAACGTTCCACGGCAATGCAGGTTCAAACTCACGTGTTATGCTCACAATACTCGTGACGTACAAAACAGATTTGAATTGGACTAAATTGTTATTTTATATACAAAATACGCATCCTTTAAGCACGAGAGTGTTACGAAGCACGTGTTATAGTTACTATGTACTTGAAGTGCATCTAATGAATCCAGATTGATCCGAATTCAAAAGCATCGTGTGAATAACCATCAATATAGTCATGTGTTGTTATAAATCAATGGATTTGGGACAGGAAATGTCCATTAGTAGACCATTCACGATCTAAGGTTGAAAAAATTATTCTTGGCTGCTGCATGATACGCATTTTTATAACTTTGCCTGCACCAATTGCACTATATTTCTATATCATCAAGAACTAAAGAGATAATTAGGGACCCAAACTTATGCAATCAATATTGAATCAAAACGGTTTAGGGGGGGCTAGGGAAATTCTTTTTTTCGCTGCCTTTGGATTTTAATTAAGAAAAATCCTTAGACCAACCAAGCATCTCACAATCTCATGCATTTTTATTTCTCTGAAAAGTCGTAAAATTTTATCTGATTCGTTGACTTTTCGAATGTAACGAATGTTTTAGAACAGAATTGATGTTTACAGATGCCACGGGCTATTAATAACGTTGCTATACTGGAAATATGGAACGTATTTAGTTGGTTCTATGATTGTGCGTAGACTTGTGTTGATTCAAGTTACAAAGAAGAGAAATGGAAATTTATGTTTCCTATTCTCTCATTTGACAGGTCCGAGTCTAACATTTTAGAACAGCAAATTACGTTGTTTTGTATTAAAAAGATAGATAGTATAACTTCTCCTCGCTCTCCATTTCTCATGTATATATATCAGGAGAGAGTGCGATTGGGATTGGGAATTTCCCTTCGCAGTGAATATTGACTAAAATGGACTCGCGCCGCTAATTAAAACATTTTTCATTCAGAGTCAGATATATATCCACAACGTGACGTCATCGGGTCATTGCAAATGAATTGTGCACTGATTCCAAGCTAGTTTTGATTTTCATATTTTTGCACCTTCCCGATGAGCTATTTCAAAAATTTAAAAAAGGAAATATTATCATTGATATCAGAACTTAAATATTTTCAACAAAATGATAATATAAACTTCAATGCTCCATATGACCTTGTTCTTGATACTGGGCACCCAGACGGTCAGGGCTTAAAAATATCAAGGCAGCAAGACCGGCAGGGCTGATGCCGGAAACTCCCAGAGTGTATAGTGTCCCTGCAGAGAAAGAAAGCGTCAGAAACCTTAATGTAACATTGACCAACAGTGGGTGTGAATGTGTAGGCAATTACAGTAGAGAAAATAATAACATGTATATAGTAGGTAGAGTGCCCCCTGACAAAATATGAAAGAAAAAGTGCCCCTCTGACAAAAAATGAAAGAGAAAATCAGGAGGGCAAAGGAAAAAAGGGGGCAAGGAGACGGTTCAGTCTCAGGAATAACTTATATTACCGGTAATATTCTCTTCTACTGACAACTTACTGACAAGCAATTCTCAGCTCTGAGCACTGTCGAACCTTCACATTTTTTAAAATTAAAATATACTTCGTGTTTAGAGTGCTCTGACGTCTTCTATGTTGTATTCCAAACTTATTTGCGAATTTTGTACTGTTTTTGCATCGTATTAGGTTACTTTATATACCCCATAGACTGCTTTAAAATCTAACCAAGCTTTACCATGAAATGATACTTTAAAATAAAAGATAAAAAGGGAAAATAATGAATTTTAAGACACATTTTTTGATCATTAGATTAGCATTTATTACCAGTATTATTCTGTTTACATACACAACTGAATAATTGAGTTATTATTCTGCTGTAACTTATTGAATTGAATCCAATTATGTAAGTAGGTTTACGGATTCCTGTGCCTAAATCGGTCTGTTTCCCGAAAATCAGCCAATAAGTCTCTTTTGATTCCTTTGGGGAATTCGAAACCAAATAAACCGCTAATTGTAGTAGCTTACTTCAGTACAACACCGACTGAATAAATATTAGACCCGTTTGAAGCCGATGTTTCGGGGTGTAAAAAACCCAGAAAAAAGCAACATAAAACAATGATCACAAATTATTCCACAATGGAGGAATCAATCAGGTGAATTGGCTGGGGAGAAACTGAGTAATATGAGAATGCTTAGTACCAAACAACTCAAGGACAAGGTTAAGTAGAATTCAAAAGAATAGCAAAAATAGCAAATTTATACATGAAAGCAAAATATCTTGACATCGCAATATGCAAAAATAAATTATAATGGCATTCAAAGGTAACAACTTGCAATTGAGGAGGTTGGAAGCTGAAGATTTTGTTGCAATTGTTTTTTATAAATCGTGTCTTATCTTACATTACATTATTATTGTGATGGTATAAAGCTTGTTGAATAAGAATCTTTTTTGGCACGTACACATAATATTTTTTTCTTAAGTCTGATTTTAAGATTAGAGTAGTTTTATTAAAATGTCACCATTTTCGAGGCCAATATATTAGCAATATTAGTGACAAAAAAAAGGAGAGTGGGATTTGTACACAGTGAGAAAATAAGAGAGAAGAAAGAAGAGATAGAGAGAGGAAAAAGAGACGAGAGATAGACAAAGGAAATTAAGAGACAGACAGAGAGAAGACATCCATAATACACATAAGATCGAGGAAAACAATCGTATGCTTCACTGATATCGGATCCCCGCAGGTACGTACTCGCCGAAAAATGTGCCTGGAACATGACTGTGAGGTGTACTGTTGTACGTGTGTGACTTTTTACCAACTACATGAGGATAAACCACCCAGTGGTGTAGCGTCATAGTGGCACAGGGGTGGGGGTGGGGGCACCCCAATCGATTGCAAAAATTGCCAAAAAAATGGCCCGTGTCCCCCCATCATGGTCGGTCCCCCCCCCAATAAGATGACCCATGCTATGCCACTGCCTGCACCCTATGACTTCCACAGTTGTCGGAATAAGACCCCCTTGGTTTACGAAATGGCCGGTATCCAGTGGATGTTCTCGACAGTTGGGTGGTAAATTTCGGTCTGCGCCGGTCTTGGTTGGGTATTTTCTGGTCACTGAAAAAAAGGTCCATGGTTGTAGGCCTTTAGAGGTAGGTGTATGGAGAAGTAGGTGGGTCTGTAGCCAATAGCACCAAAAGACGCCTAAGAAAACCGGACGGAACCGGCGGTCAACCGCCGGTCGAGTTTTGTTTTCATCCATAACCTTGGACGTCTAAGATGTAATCTTAGACATCCAAGAATTTTGTGGTAGACTTAAGTCAACGAATCACAGGGCCAGAAATCACAAAAACAATCATCTTGAAATAATCATGAAATTTTGTGTTTACGTTGTGGCCAAAAATAATGGTGAAATTTTTATTGTTTCTTCGGCCAATTTTACACTATAGGGGATGGCATTTTCTTTGTAGGGGTTGACCACACACGGTTGACATTTTTTATCCACTTCAAAAATGTTTTCTGTTCATCCCGATTGCTCAAGTGACTGTAGCTGAAGGGTACATCCCTCCCCCTTTTAGATTGTCGGCATGGGCGAAAAATTGAGGTCAACAATTTTACAAATATCCCCCACATATTTGGGACCTACTTTAGAAGAAGATGACAACTCGAACGGATTATTTATAAGTGAACTATACGATATATTGGCATGAAATCATTTTTTTCACAATAAATCATTTATGAAGTTCACTACTACGGCATCGGTAATTTAATTATTATTCGCTTCATTTGTTTAAATTTTAGATAGGGGTCACTGATTCCTGTCCCCAACTCTATAGCCTATATCGAACAGAATAACCCAAAAATTTATTTGGATTCTTTTTGGGATATCTTGACAAAACAATTCGCCCAATTGTACTAACTTACTGTGAATTATTTGAATAAGTATGGGACCGGTCAATTAATTTACAAAAATAGTAAACACAAAACAAAGTGACATAAAAGCAATGAACGCAAAACAATGATCCAAACAACGAGGGATAAACTTAATGTAATATTCATGCGAGTTAATTACAGAAACTGTGATTATTAAAAGTTTTTAATGCACTTAATCTTTGTCTGTAGGAACTGTGCTTAGTAAAATACTCAATTCGGAAGGTTAAGTAAAGTATGAAAGAATAAACAAACATAGCAAACTAGCAAAGACAATTGCGGGCAAACAAGCAAAAGAAAAAACACTTGCTTATCATCAAAAGTACCCAGATGCGGAGAAACATGCAAACAAAAAAAGCAAAAAAACACTTGCTTAACATCAAATTACCTAAATTAATTCGTCGAAATAAGCTAAAGACGTGTTTTAACCTTTTAGAAATCGGATCTTACCTATTTATACCGATTGCCAAGACTAGAGACAAAATAATGAAGAAGTAAAATGCAAGTTGTAAATATTTTACTCTTAGAAATATTTCAATATCCATTAGGTGTATTTCTTACCAGTCCATAACTTCAGTGACACACTTTCATGACAGTACTATATATCGTGTCTCGTCACCTCTGCTTTCATAAAGCAATATATTTATTGACAGTAGTGCAACCTAACCTTATATAATACAACAAAGTAAATTATGCTCTGATCTGGTTTGCTCAATCAAAGTCACGAATGTTTCCTATAAACGTGTGTCTTTTTTATTAGCCAATTCAATATGTGTAACCGGTGGGACTATAAGTGACATAGGGAGATCATAGAATCAAACCAGAACTTCATAAAATATTGAATCTGTTAGAGAAAAAAGTAAAGACAAAATGTTGACATCACAAAACTCCTTTTTGGCACGCACACTAGTGTCTAGTAGTTTAAATGCTTTTGATTCAAATGTATCTATTTTCTAGGTCGACATATTGACAGCACGCGTGAAATAAGCCACAATCATGTGACTCAGAAAATACGTCTAAAATAACAGTGAAAAACGGGAGAGTGAGATATAGACAGAGAGAAGACGAGAGATGACAGACAAACAGAAATTGAGACAGACAAACAAAGGGGACACCTTTAAAGTGTATTCTCCAAAATACAATTAATTTCGAGAAAAGATAAAACCCGCATGCTTCCCCAATACCGGATAAATTCAGTAAATTTTCATCGTCAACCGTGTAATTGAATGAGATTATTTTGAAATTTTAAAACGCTTGAAATATCACAAACAAATAGGCATATGTTAATAAATAATATAAATACAAGCTAAAACCGTTGGGGTTCGATAATGAACCCCACAAAACTAACCAAGTTTATTAAAAATGCCATACGGCCGGGCGGTTTCACAGGTTACCGGCTCGATCATGTCATCCACCACCTGCGTCGGATGATCGTAATACAACATGAATGTGAGGTGTACTTTTGTCCGTGGGGGTGTGTAGGGGTGGAGTGTTGCGGAGTGAGTATTTGCGAGAGTGTGTGTTAACCTCTACTTCTGTCTTTTCGTAGCGTTTGCTCGTGATAAACAAGTTATTGCTAGAGGTGTGTAAAACGATATTGTTCAGACTCACACAACCATGTTCAGGGTAAGTCGTTTTCTTATTCGACTTTACGTACTTGGATTTTGTTTAAGTGAAGAGTGTGTATTTACCCCGCTTGCCTGTTTGTCTACTTTGCTTTTTGTCTGTTGTGTATATTCAAATCGCTGCATACATATCACAAAGTTAATCGCACCCTCCACTCTCTATATTCAATTCAAATTAATTTACGAACCCGAGGCTCGAATTAATGATATGAACATACAAAAAGGTATGTCCAGTTATGACAATGGCAATCAAAATCACGGACTCCTTCTTTTACTCTGCATGTGAGGTAACACGTGATAAAACGATATTGTGTGGACCTTTGTCGCCGTATCTACTCTCACATCCCTGGTTTCACGTTTCGGGTATGGACACTTTCTATAATAACCTTCTTACTCTAATTTGGTCCTCGCTGATTTGGTATTGACATTGGTCTTTTATGATGTGAACAAATATCATTATTTGGGCCTTTGTTATACCTATCTTCAGCATTACTCAATGCTACCTGAAGGGAGAGGCTTTTATAGGTGCATTTCCTTCTGTAGCTGCGATAATCCATATGTCTATCATCTATGTCTGTATTTTCGGAAAATCCTTTTAACCAGTCTAACCTAATATTATTATACGCTTCAAATCGTGTATTAATATGTTTGTGATCACGTGGCTCATCCACGATTATCTTTGAGAGAAATGTCAGCAGCTGCTACACCATGTGCGATTATAAACGTACTTTGAGTTCGCATGGGTTTATTTGGTTAGAAACATTATTACATAGTTATAATGTCAGCTCCAGCGAAGAAGATGAATTCAACCACGTGATTAGGCTCGCAATAACATCCAAAACAAAGTGTCTCTTACGATTTGTGACGAAGTAGAACGCGTATGGCCACTTCACCGGGCGAAAAAACTACACACTAAATCGAAATGTGTAGGCATATAACACGTGTGTTCCACTGTTAGACTATTAAAACAGTTACAAGTGTTTAGTTATAAACTAGGTCTACACAGTAAATATTTTTTACACTCTAAAAACAATACACTATTACAAATCAAAATCTAAACATCTTGATAACTTTGAAAAAAACATGTGAAAACATTTAGAATTTAAAAAATCAACGTATTCAACGCCCCATATATATTTTCAAGTAGAATCAACAGAGTGCACCTTTTACATCATTCATAAATCCAAAATATTATATATATGATTGATTCCATATTAATAAAGGAAATTATTCAGAGAGCTCTCTTGAATTTGATGATATTAAAACTAGTCTCTAAATGTAAAATATTGAAATTTCACTTTTTTATGGATTGTCTTCAATAATCACTCCAATCGCAGCGGTGATTCCATGTGGGATGGTTAAAGGGTCTGATTTTGCATGATTTTGATCTCAGGGGTTGGGGGTTGGCGCCCCGTGCCCCTTCTGGATCCGCCCATGAAAGGATTCAAAATTCACTCGTTTGAGAGTGAATTGCATACTTTCCCAGAATGAATTACATTCTTTCCAGAGTGAGTTACACTCTTTGCTTTTTGCATAGTTAATTACACTCTTTCTAGAGTGAAATATCGTCTGTCTCAATCTCTTTGCTAAAAATGATGCTAAAACATTGATAGAGCTTAAGTATGTACTTGACGCAAATTTTGAACAAGGCCTCGGAACTTGACTCGTCGTTAGTGGTCGTTACAAGCATGACAGTTTCTTTTTATATAATTTTATTTCATAGTAACCGGAATCAATTAAAATATTGACAAATACTGACAAACACATCGTGTGAATCTTGTCGTTTACCCTGATATAATTCATACTTAACGTTATGTTTGCAAACCGTCAATTTTAATTCAGTTGCAAACTCCAATCTTGCTGTTCAAATTCATGACCATAAACCACAGAACACTTTGTCATTCACAACCAGCCATACCCCAGGCAAACACACTCTTGCCCCCTTTTCAAGGCGACATTAACGTTTCACATCAATGCAGGTTCAAACTCACGTGGTGACGTACAGAACAAATTTGAATTGGAATAAATTGTTATTTTGTATACGAAATACGCATCCTTTAAGCACGAGAGTGTTACGATGCACGTGTTACTGTACTTGAAGTGCATCTAATGAATCCAGATTGATCCGAATTCAAAAGCATCGT
Source organism: Amphiura filiformis (assembly GCF_039555335.1). Lineage (NCBI taxonomy): Eukaryota > Metazoa > Echinodermata > Ophiuroidea > Amphilepidida > Amphiuridae > Amphiura > Amphiura filiformis. Next base: position 5,870,368 of record NC_092642.1, on the reverse strand, counting down.
GTGAATAACCATCAATATAGTCATGTGTTGTGATAAATCAATGGATTTGGGACAGGAAATGTCCATTAGTAGACCATTCACGATCTAAGGTTGAAAAAGCATTCTTGGCTGCTGCATGATACGCATTTTTATAACTTTGCCTGCACAAATTTCACTATATTTCTATATCATCAAGAACTAAAGAGATAATTAGGGGCTTCTTTGGTGGTCCCAAACTTATGCAATCAATATCGAATCAAAATGGTTTATGTCGCGGTTTAGGAATTCAACGTACACATTTTGAATTGCAAGTCATTCATATTTATTACAGACGATAAACACATTAATGTACTTTTTGCAAGGATTTTATTTTGTGGAGAGGTATTACTATGTCAAGAGTTGGTCCAACCATGCCAACTGTGAGCGTATCATGTATAAATAGTTGTATTAACCGACCAGTAGTCAGAAGCTGGAAAGACAACAGACAAACAGTGCTCCACGCAGCGACGACGCCTGGGAAATAATTATTTTGTACAGGAAGGTACTAAATCAATACCCGGGATCAATACACGTGTAACTGCTATACACGATTTGATATTCAGACGATAAATCTTTGGATACCGGGGTAGAAAATGATGAATATCTCGCGTAATTTTTTTGTTTATAAAGAAGCCAATTTCAAGGCTTGCACTTGAATATATGTGTTGAAAGAATATGATAGTCGTTAGCTTGCGTATTGTAAAAGAACTGTGCGTTTTAACTCAAAAACTGACAAAAATTCTGATTTTATATGTGGAGAACAAAAAGAAAATGACAGCTGCCCTCATTCGTAAACACTTGGGTCACGGAAGATACACGGTACTATAGCGCAGCGTAGGCCACTGGTGGAGGCAGTCTAAAAGCAGATGACGTACCATGCTCACTGACATCTATAGAGGTCAGTCACCAGGCTATTGTCAATAGCCTTAGTCGGATGTCCCTCGGCCCATTATGCGTCTCATAACTATTAAACAGGTCGGAACAAAATGGCCATGCGTGGCTGTGGATTTGATCTACCATCATGGCGATTTCTGCCATGAAGATATCGGGGCGATGACACTATGCCTCACAACCGCGACCATATTATGAGCATCCCACAAGCGCACACGGGAACACACGAATGTACACCAACATACAAACCCCCATACAACCCCATACACTCCCCGTATACATCCACATGCATCCATTCCCCCAACCACCCCAAGGTGACCATCTAAATTTCGTTGATTCCAAATGAGAGCATTCTATGAAATTGACAAATGTATTACAAATGAATTCCGAAATGGGTAGTTGTAAATTTAGTAACGTATCGAAACGTATGGAAATGGATGGAAATGGATGGAAATGGATTGGAAAAGGATAGGAACGGGTCGAAAAGGATGAAAATGGGTTGGAATGAATCAAAATGGGACTCGAAACATCTCGAAATGAGTACAATAAGAGCTAAAATTTGTCAAAATGTGTTTTCTTATCCCGTGTCTTCATTTGTTTTCTTGTCTTCCCTATTTTTGCATTTCTTTCTTTTTTGCTTTTTCTTTTCATGCAAATAAAATTCAAATACTAGTAATGGAAGGAAGAAAGAACAATTAGGCCTCGATTTTCTTTTAATTAATCAATTAACGCAAGAAGTAAATAAATGAAGTACAATTCTTCTTTAATTAAGAATAAATAAATTGATTTTTAGATTAATATGAAAAGATATTAATTAATTAAATAAATAGTTGTACTTTATTTTTCTCAATGACATTATTTATTAGCATTAAATAATAACTCCATGATCTAATGAGGTGTAAGTTGGAACATAATGACTTGACAAGCATTACAAAAAAAATCAGGTTTGAAAAAAATTGACCAAACTCAATTTAAAAGTTCGTACAATTAATATGTCTTTAGGGACCGATCGTTATTTACGGCAGGGGGGGGGGGGAATGGGTGTTTTGGCAAAAATATCGACAAAAAATTTCACGTTCCCCCCTCGCGTCCGCTCAAAATTTTCGCGTTCCCCCTCGTTTTCCCAACATTCTCCATTTAAAATTTAACAATCCCCCTCTTGGTTCAACTAAAAATTTCAGGTTCCCCCCTCAAGACCACAAAAAATTTCGTGTTCCCCTAAATTTACCCATTCCCCCTGCCATAAATAACGATCGCTCCCTTAACTTTTGATTTATATATATTTTATAGGCATATACCTGCATGTGGGAGGATATTGCTGGTATGAGTTTCCAATTCCCCTATCAAATACACCTTAAAATGTGTTTAAATTTAATCTGAGCATAAAATTCTAAAATAATTTGATTTATATGATTTTATAGATATCATATCTATAGACCAATTTGGTGAATGAATTGTCGAAAAATACACAATTTTTATCAAGACAATTTTCACCAATATTTTTTATGATGCAGTTCTTCTCCAGGATTGTTACTTTCTATATATAGTACCAGTAGTACTTAATAGCTGATGTACTATAGTACTTCAAAAAAGAATTTTAAAAGATTTATATTTCAATAAAGACAATAATTATCTTGAAAAGTTTGCAACTGGTGTATGCATGGACATTTATTTACACAAATTATGTTGAAAATCTGTTTTATGTAGTAATATTACATTATGGCCTTGACCTATTGAGATCTGCCAAGGTTTCATGCTGCTGTGGCGGCTTTGTATAACTGGCCACACTGTCCAGTGATTTGAGCATTTTGATCGACGGGTGAAACAAATTTTGACGAATTTTAGCTCTTATTGTACTCATTTCGAGATGTTTGAGTCATATTTTGATTAATTACGACCCATTTTCATCCTTTTCGATCCGTTCCTATCCATTTCCATCCATTTCCATCCTTTTCCATCCATTTCCATACGTTTCGATACGTTACTAAATTTACAACTACCCATTCCGAAATAAGATGGCAAAATTTTCGAGCCAAAATGAGGTCTGGTTATTTAAAGTGCTTAGGAACGGGGAAACCCTCAGAGTTGATTTTGATGGAACGTAGGTGTGCTGTGATGCGGTCATATAATAGGAGAGATCAAAAAAAGGGTGCTGGATGTGACAACCAGCCATTGCTTAAGGGGTCCAAAATGAGCGTTTATTGCGTTTCGACAGTATTTTTTGTGGGACATGAGAGCACCTCAGACCTATCGAATTGCATTCTGAATACGAAGCATGTCTTTCTGATATCAAATAATTTTCATTTTTAAAAATCACAAAATAATACAAATTTTATAACAAATTATAAAAATTTGATATTTTTCAAATTTTTGATATATAACAGTCCTCGAAGTAAATTATATAAATCTAATGATATATTCTTAAAGTGTATGTAGCAGGGAGGAAAAGCCGACGGTCAATTGAAAATTTTGACATTTCGTATTGAAGATATGGATTTTAAAAAAAAAAAAAAAAAAAAAAAATTAGGTCTTTTGGGAAAAAAATCCATATCTTTAATACGAAAGGTCAAAATTTTCAATTGATCGTCGGCTTTTCATCCCACCTACATACACTTAAGTATAAATCATCAGATTTATAAAGTTTACTTTAAGTACTGTTAAATATCAAAAATATCAATTTTAATGATTTGCCATAAAATGTGTATTGAATTGCGAATTTCAAAAATCAAAATTATTTGATATCGGAATGACATTCTTCATATTCAGAATGCAATTCGATATGTCTGATGTGCTCTAATGTCCCAAAATAAATACTGTCCAAACGTTCATACCCCAGCCCTTAAAGGTTTCTTCTTCTTCTTCTTGTCTGAAAGGGAACTCTTAATCAAAACCCTTATTCTATAAACCTTTGTCTAAATAAAAGTTTGCTTTAAAGCGAGTATCAACTTTCTGGATAAATACCTGATGGCAATGACATACAGTATTGCCTGGTACTGGATTTTAATTAAAAACAATCTTTAGACCAACCAAGCATCTCACAATCTCATGCATATTATTTTGTTTCTCTGAAAAGTCGTCAAATTTGATCTGATTCGTTGACTTTTCTCCTGTAACGAATGTTTTAGAACAGGATTGATGTTTAGAGATGCCACGGGCTATTAATAACGTTGCTATACTGGAAATAGGGAACGTATTTAGTTATATCAATGGTTCTATGGTTGTGCGTAGACTTTTGATTCAATTTACAAGGAAGAGAAAGGTAAATTTATGTTTCCTATTTTCTCATTTGACAGGTCCGAGTCTATCATTTTAGAACAGCAAATTACGTTATTTTGTATTAAAAAGATAAATAGTAAAGCTTCCCCTCGTAGTAAAAATTGTAGAAATCAGTAAAGTCAGAAATTAGTTAAGTGAGAACAAATGAGTTATGTAAATATATAATGTGATGAAATCAACGAAGCAAATAAAATAAAAGATAAAAAAAAGCTTCCCCTCGCTCTCCAGTTCTCATGTATATATATCAGGAGAGAGTGAGATTGGGATTGGGAATTTCCCTTCGCAGTGAATATTGACTAAAATGAATACGCGCCGCAAATTTAAAAAAAAAATTCATTGACTTTCAACTCACTATATTTCTTTTAAGACGGAGAATAAACTTTACATTCAAGAATAAAATTGTAATCATGAATAGCTACATATTTACGATGGTATCAGATTCAGTGATTTATTTAAACATATTTTAAATCTATTTTTAAATAAATTAAATACCGTTCTCTTTCATGCTCTTTCTCTCTCTTCTATCTCCTTCTGTTGCCTAGCCGTCTCCATCCGATATGATTGTCTGTCTTGTTTCTTTCTCGTCTAAAGATAGTCTTGCTCTATGTCTGCCTCGCATTCTCTTTCTAATTGCGCGCTTTAATTGTAAGTGAATGAATGAATGAATGAATGAATGAATGAATGAATGAAAGCGCTACATGTATACATGATCTGCATTTTTGTATGCGGTTTCTTGAAACCTATATTATGGTCTGACAGAATGTGTTAAGCGTACTGCAATCGCAAAAAATAGCAACATCCGTCCGGCACCTCTAGTCAATGCGTAATTCAATTGCATAATCCGTTGGACTGGTTTTCGATTTCTTCTTTGTTTTCATTTTCCTGGTACTCGTGTACCCTATCTATTTGCGATGGATGATGTATTAAGGATGGGTAACAAGTAGAATCGCCGCTAGGGTTGAGACACGTGTCATTTAGTTTCTAATTTCAAAGCAAGTTTACGATAGTCGACAAAAACGTGTTTTCTCTTTTAGCTGTACTTTTCTTTGGCCATTATTTTAGCATGTCGAAATGCCGCTTTCTTTGTATTTAAATCTAACCCCTTGTTCTAATCTCACTACCTCTAGCTTCCCCACCAAACAGTAATGGGTACTACTACAGCCACACATGAGCAAAAGTACGTGAATTGAACACACCTGATAAATGGGGGAACAAATTTGTATATTAAATTATAATGTTTACGTTATACAGTAGCTTATTTTCCTCGCTACAATGAGCGCAAAGGATGGTCCCCAGATATTAGTTCGAGTTATTTGGTAGCTTAGTTGAGCGTACAGTTGAAAAACTACTGTGGAAATCAAATAGTGTTCCACAAAGTATAAAAATAATACTTTTAAAATGTTAACTTTCAAGCCTATACTACAGATTATAATAGAGGTGGAGAAACCTACGGTTTAGTCTCAGGAATAATTTGCATTACCAGTAATCACTGTCGAACCTTTAACATTTAAATATATTTGGTGTTTAGAGTGCTCTGACGTCTTCTTTGTATTATTCCAAACCTATTTGTGAAATTTGTACTGTTTTTGCATCGTATTAGGTTACTTTATCTACCCCAAAGACTGCTTTAAAATCTAACCAAGGTTTACCAAGAAATGACACTTTAAAATAAAAGATAAAAAGCGAAAATAATCCATTTTAAGACACATTTCCTGATCATTAGATTAGCATTTATTACCAGTATTATTCTGTTTACATACACAACTGAATAATTGAGTTATTATTCTGCTGTAACTTATTGAATTGAATCCAATTATGTAAGTAGGTTTAAGGATTCCTGTGCCTAAATCGGTCTGTTTCCCGAACATCAGCCAATAAGTCTGTTTTGATTCCTTTGGGGAATTCGAGACCAAATAAACCGCTAATTGCAGTAACTTACTTCAATACAACACCGACTGAAAAAATATTAGACCCGTTTGAAGCCGATGTTTTGGGGCGTAAAAAACACAGAACAAAGCAACATAAAACAATGATCACAAATTATTCCACAATGGAGGAATCAATCAGGTGAATTGGCTGGGGAGAAACCGAGTAATATGAGAATGCTTAGTACCAAACAACTCAAGGACAAGGTTAAGTAGAATTCAAAAGAATAGCAAAAATAGCAAATTTATACATGAAAGCAAAATCTTGACATCGCAATATGCAAAAATAAATTATAATGGCATTCAAAGGTAACAACTTGCAATTGAGGAGGTTGGAAGCTGAAGATTTTGTTGCAATTGTTTTTTTTTATAAATCGTGTCTTATCTTACATTACATTATTATTGTGATGGTATAAAGCTTGTTGAATAAGAATCTTTTTTGGCACGCACACATAATATTTTTTTCTTAAGTCTGATTTTAAGATTAGAGTAGTTTTATTAAAATGTCACCATTTTCGAGGCCAATATATTAGCAATATTAGTGACAAAAAAAAAGGAGAGTGGGATTTGTACACAGTGAGAAAATATGAGAGAAGAAAGAAGAGATAGAGAGAGGAAAAAGAGACGAGAGATAGACAAAGGAAATTAAGAGACAGACAGAGAGAAGACATCCATAATACACATAAGATCGAGGAAAACAATCGTATGCTTCACTGATATCGGATCCCCGCAGGTACGTACTCGCCGAAAAATGTGCCTGGTCAGCCTGGAACATGACTGTGAGGTGTACTGTTGTACGTGTGTGACTTTTTACCAACTACATGAGGATAAACCACCCAGTGGTGTAGCGTCATAGTGGCACAGGGGTGGGGATGGGGGCACCCCAATCGATTGCAAAATTGCCAAAAAATGCCCTGTGTCCCCCCATCATGGTCGGTCCCCCCCAATAAGATGACCCATGCTATGCCACTGCCTGCACCCTATGACTTCCACAGTTGTCGGAATAAGACCCCCTTGGTTTACGAAATGGCAGGTATCCAGTGGATGTTCTCGACAGTTGGGTGGTAAATTTCGGTCTGCGCCGGTCTTGGTTGGGTATTTTCTGGTCACTGAAAAAAAGGTCCATGGTTGTAGGCCTTTAGAGGTAGGTGTATGGAGAAGTAGGTGGGTCTGTAGCCAATAGCATCAAAAGACGCCTAAGATTATACACCTAAGGGATGAAATGAATTGTTTTAAACAATGAAAACCGGACGGAACCGGCGGCTAACCTCCGGTCGAGTTTTGTTTTCATCCATAACCTTGGACGTCTAAGATATAATCTTAGACATCCAAGAATTTTGTGGTAGACTTAAGTCAACGAATCACAGGGCCAGAAATCACAAAAAACAATCATCTTGAAATAATCATGAAATTTTGTGTTTACGTTGTGGCCAAAAATAATGGTGACATTTTTATTGTTTCTTCGGCCAATTTTACACTATAGGGGATGGCATTTTCTTTGTAGGGGTTGACCTCCCCCTTTTAGATTGTCGGCATGGGCGAAAAATTGAGGTCAACAATTTTACAAATATCCCCCACATATTTGGGACCTACTTTAGAAGAAGATGACAACTCGAACGGATTATTTATAAGTGAACTATACGATATATTGGCATGAAATCATTTTTTTCACAATAAATCATTTACGAAGTTCACTACTACGGCATCGGTAATTTAATTATTATTCGCCTCATTTGTTTAAAGTTTAGATAGGGGTCACTGATTCCTGTCCCCAACTCTATAGCCTATATCGAACAGAATAACCCAAAAATTTATTTGGATTCTTTTTGGGATATCTTGACAAAACAATTCGCCCAATGTACTAACTTACTGTGAATTATTTGAATAAGTATGGGACCGGTCAATTAATTTACAAAAATAGTAAACACAGAACAAAGTGACATAAAAACAATGAACGCAAAACAATGAAACTTAATGTAATATTCATGCGAGTTAATTACAGAAACTGTGATTATTAAAAGTTTTTAATGCACTTAATCTTTGTCTGTAGGAACTGTGCTTAGTAAAATTCTCAATTCGGAAGGTTAAGTAAAGTATGAAAGAATAAACAAACATAGCAAACTAGCAAAGACAATTGCGGGCAAACAAGCAAAAGAAAAAAACACTTGCTTATCATCAAAAGTACCTAGATGCGGAGAAACATGCAAACAAGCAAAGGAAAAAAAACACTTGCTTAACATCAAATTACCTAAATTAATTCGTCGAAATAAGCTAAAGACGTGTTTTAACCTTTTAGAAATCAGATCTTACCTATTTATACCGATTGCCAAGACTAGAGACAAAATAATGAAGAAGTAAAATGCAAGTTGTAAATATTTTACTCTTAGAAATATTTCAATATCCATTAGGTGTATTTCTTACCAGTCTATAACTTCAGTGACACACTTTCATGACAGTACTATATATCGTGTCTCGTCACCTCTGCTTTCATAAAGCAATATATTTATTGACAGTAGTGCAACCTAACCTTATATAATACAACAAAGTAAATTTTGCTCTGATCTGGTTTGCTCAATCAAAGTCACGAATGTTTCCTATAAACGTGTGTCTTTTTTATTAGCCAATTCAATATGTGTAACCGGTGGGACTATAAGTGACATAGGGAGATCATAGAATCAAACCAGAACTTCATAAAATATTGAATCTGTTAGAGAAAAAAGTAAAGACAAAATATTGACATCACAAAACTCCTTTTTGGCACGCACACTAGTGTCTAGTAGTTTAAATGCTTTTGATTCAAATGTATCTATTTTCTAGGTCGACATATTGACAGCACGCGTGAAATAAGCCACAATCATGTGACTCAGAAAATACGTCTAAAATAACAGTGAAAAAACGGGAGAGTGAGATATAGACAGAGAGAAGACGAGAGATGACAGACAAACAGAAATTGAGACAGACAAACAAAGGGGACACCTTTAAAGTGTATTCTCCAAAATACAATTAATATCGAGAAAAGAAAAAACCCGCATGCTTCCCCAATACCGGATAAATTCAGTAAATTTTCATCGTCAACCGTGTAATTGAATGGGATTATTTTGAAATTTTAAAACGCTTGAAATATCACAAACAAATAGGCATATGTTAATAAATAATATAAATACAAGCTAAAACCGTTGGGGTTCGATAATGAACCCCACAAAACTAACCAAGTTTATTAAAAATGCCATACGGCCGGGCGGTTTCACAAGTTGCCGGCTCGATCATGTCATCCACCACCTGCGTCGGATGTTCGTAATAAAACATGAATGCCCGCACTATGTGAGGTGTACTTTTGTCCGTGGGGGTGTGTAGGGGTGGAGTGTTGCGGAGTGAGTATTTGCGAGAGTGTGTGTTAGCCTCTACTTCTGTCTTTTCGTAGCGTTTGCTCGTGATAAACAAGTTATTGCTAGAGGTGTGTAAAACGATATTGTTCAGACTCACACAACCATGTTCAGGGTAAGTCGTTTTCTTATTCGACTTTACGTACTTGAATTTTGTTTAATTGAAGAGTGTGTATTTACCCCGCTCGCCTGTTTGTCTACTTTGGTTTTTGTCTGCTGTGTATATTCAAATCGCTGCATACATGTCACAAAGTTAATCGCACCCTCCACTCTCTATATTCAATTCAAATTAGTTTACGAGCTCGAGGCTCGAATTAATGATATGAACTTTACTATAACATACAAAAGAAACAGGTATGTCCAGTTATGACAATGGCAATCAAAAACACGGACTCCTTCTTTTACTCTGCATGTAAGGTAACACGTGATAAAACGATATTGTGTGGACCTTTGTCGCCGTATCAACTCTCACATCCTTTTTTCACGTTTCGGGTATGGACACTTTCTATAATAACCTTTTCACTCTAATTTGGTCCTCGCTGATTTGGTATTTACATTGGTCTTTTATGATGTGAACAAATATCATTATTTGGGCCTTCGTTATACCTATCTTCAGCATTACTCAATGCTACCTGAAGGGATATGCTTTTATAGGTGCATTTCCTTCTGTAGCTGCGATAATCCGTATGTCTATCATCTATGTCTGTATTTTCGGAAAATCCTTTTAACCAGTCTAACCTAATATTATTATACGCTTCAAATCGTGTATTAATATGTTTGTGATCACGTGGCTCATCCACGATTATCTTTAAGAGAAATGTCAGCAGCTGCTACACCATGTGCGATTATAAACGTACTTTGAGTTCGCATGGGTTTATTTGGTTAGGAACATTATTACATAGTTATAATGTCAGCTCCAGCGAAGAAGATGAATTCAACCACGCGATTAGGCTCGCAATAACATCCAAAACAAAGTGTCTCTTACGATTTGTGACGAAGTAGAACGCGTATGGCCACTTCACCGGGCGAAAAACTACACACTAAATCGAAATGTGTAGGCATATAACACGTGTGTTCCATTGTTAGACTATTAAAACAGTGTTTAGTTATAAACTAGGTCTACACAGTAAATATTTTTTACACTCTAAAAACAATACACTATTACAAATCAAAATCTAAACATCTTGATAACTTTGAAAAAAAAACCATGCGAAAACATTTAGAATTTTAAAAATCAACGTATACAACGCCATAGCAGAATGTAAATATCATGTGCCTTCATTGTATCGGTGCATAACGCTTGTAATTTGTAAGAATATATAGGACAAACGGAAACGTATTAAATTACAAATAATGCAAAACTTCAAATATTTTACAAGCCAGGCATAACACGATTTGTCGACTTAGTATATCGTGTAGATTGGCCCACAATAATATTGCACCTTCCACCTTACACAAATTTAAAACGAAGATTTACACAAGCGCGAATAAGGACAAAGTTATTGCATAAATGCAAAAAAGTAAATATATCATTTGAAATTATATCCCCTATTTAATTACAAATATACAAACCAAATAAGGATTGAAAACACTGCAAAATTTGGAATTGTCAAGTTATCATTGGTTTAAATAATGCAAATTCGTAAAACAAATTACAACAACCACTTCAATATTTGAAGATAAATATTGAGCTAAACACAGAGATTTCCTCAAGTTTGATGATCAAATATAGTTACTAGTCTATACAAAGTATGTTACCTTGGATAAAGCGTGATGCTCTGTTTAATTTACGCTTTATTTTCGAGCTAGCATTCTGAATGTGTGTCATCTAAATTCGAAATTCTACTTGCTAAAATTTGAAAAACAATCCACAAAGAAGCCCCGTCCATTGGAGTGGACCCGGTCCCATAAGTTTCTCCATTGCATATTACAGATTACGTATAAGGAGTATAACAGGTGTAAGGCATGGCTTCAAACTAAAACGCCAGTTCTGCCCAGGGCGCCCGAGGTTGACCGGTTGTTGCGTTTTGAAGCCACCCTAGCATAAAGCATATTGCAATTAAAGCATAAAGTAATTGAATAATAAATTATATTTAGCAGATGAAATAAGGATGAGAGTAGATGTCAACAAGATGCAGTAATCAATCAGTGCATGTTATTTTTCGAACTCCAGTCTCATGTTTTCCTCACATAATTACAGTTGTCGACAACGTTGCGCGTGTCACGCGTGTGTGGCGTAATGCCGACGCACCCTCTCTGGTTATCACATGTAAGAAGAACAAGGTCATGCGATACTCTCTCGCTCGTATTTTGTTTTTTATATATGATGATGGTATAACAGTCACCCATAATAATCTCCTTATTCAAAGTATTATCCAATTATTCAAAGTAATATCTATTATAATAGGTGGACTACCGTTGGTATTCCATTAACAGAGACCCTATGGTACGTATGAGCAAGTTGTAGACATACCTGTTATAGTCCGTAAATAAATTCATCAGGTTTGCAGAAATTCAGAATACAAAGTTCGTTTTTCAAAACCAATAAAATACTGTTTTTCACTGACCTGACAGTTTCGAGTGTCTTGGGCGACACTCTTCTTCAGAGTGATCTATGTCCACACACCTCCGGCGGATTTCGGCCTGTAGGGGGCGCACTACTCGCGGAGATGATTGGGTCATAGATGTGACTTAGAAAATGGGCCCCCTCGTCTCTGTTCATGACTTGCGGGGATTTCTTCCTTATCCAGATGGATTCCATAATTCTTCTTGATCTCGCGTCACCTTCCTTGCTAAGGATTTTGGACCCTTGCCAATCGATGACGTGATTTTGTTGTACAGAATGATCGGCTATGGCAGATTTGCTGAGCTCACTTTCGGACTGTTTTCTGGTCTGACGGGTGTAGTTCTTTTTCAAACCCGTTACTTTGTCCGTTTCTTTCATGTGTTCACTTAATCTCGTGGAAAATCGTCGCCCGTTTCACCCACATATGACTGATTACAATTTGAACAAGGGATCTCATATACACAGTCTGTTGTAGAGTCCGGATCCCTCTTGTCCTTGGGGTGGACGAGCATTTTTCTCAATGTAGAGTTGAGTCTCATCGCTGTAGCGATTCCATGTTTTTGGAAAATCCTATTGGCCTTCTCCGATAATCCGCTGACATAAGGTATAACTACCAGTCCTTTGGATATCTCGCTATTTTCACTTTTCTTAGATGTTTTCATAGTCTTTTTATTTGCAATCTGTTGTTTCACCTTCTTGAAGGACCAATTTGGATAGCCACAGAGACTAAGTGCTTTTTTGATCTTTTCCTCTTCTTGTTGTTTGTCATCCTCGTCCGAAACTAAATTATTCATTCTGTCCATTAAAGTTCGGACAACACCCAGCTTGTGGTGAACTGGGTGATGAGACTCAGAATTCAGCAAATCTGCCATAGCCACTCTTGCCCCCTTTTCTTGCAGCCGCATTGACCATCTAGGCGACATTAACGTTTCACATCAGTGCAGGTTCAAACTCACGTTTTGTGTGCATAATACTGGTACTACGTATAGAACATAATTCGTCGTACTTGATGTGCATCTAATGAATCCAGATTGATCTGAATTCAAAAGTATCGTGTGAGTATCCATCAATATAGTCATGTGTTGTTATAAATCAATGGATTTGGGACAGGAAATGTCCATTAGTAGACCATTCACGATTAGTAGACAATTCACGATTAAAGGTTAAAAAGCAAATCTTGGCTGCTTCATGATGCGAATTTTTAAAACTTTGCTTGCACCAATTACACTATATTTCGTTATCATCATGATCTGAAGAGATAACAATTAGGAGCTTCTTTGGACACAAACTTATGCAAGGAATATTGAATCAAAAACGGTTTAGGTCGCGGTTTAGGTATCACAAGAACAAATTGTGAAGTCTTTTATATTTTAATATAAAACATGATAAGAAAAGGCTGACTCTTTTGCACATTATTGCACTTCTTGCAAGGATTTTATTTTGCTGAGAGGTACGGCTATGACAAGAGTTGTGGCAACCATTCACCTGTGAGCGTAGCATGTATAAATAGTTGCATTAACATAATCATGATGGTAGTCGGAAACTGGAAAGAAAACAGACAAACAGCTATTTTCTGGAATAGCCCAATGTACACCATCATACAAACCCTATAAAAGCCTATCCATCCCCCGAATACATCCACACCCCTCCCGCCCGTACACCCCAGCACACCCCCACCCACACAAAGTTGACCCCACCTAAGCATATTATGTTTGTATAGAATAATTAGTTAAGTGAAGTGTGCAGAAATCCGTGTTTAGGAACGTTTACCTTATGAAAATACTGTGGAACAACCATTTGTTTATCGCTCTGACGACTTCAGTACTTTTCATTGATTCGAGATGTGAGCATTCTATGAAATTGACAAATGTAGGCCTATTATACTCTTCACGCCTTCTTGGTTCAGGATGATATCTTTTGAATAGTGGCTCTAGATCACTCCAATACTCTTCACAGAATTCCGAATAAGAGTGCACAATTTCAGAATGTTGGCTCGAAAATGAGGGTGGGTTAAAGTGCTTGGCAACGGGGAAACCCTCAGAGTTGATTTTGATAATTTTTGAGATGCTGTCATGAGAGTTCCAAAGAAGGGGTGCTGCATATGACACCGGCATATGACAACCAGCCATTGCTTAAATGCTGCTCCTTCTTGTATGAAAGGGAACTCTTAATCAAAACCCTTATTGTATAAACCTATGTCTAAATAAAAGTTTTGCTTTAAACCGAGTATCCCCTTTCTGGATAAATACCTGATGGCAATGACATGATCCCAGCAAAACAAAAACGTTTTTAAAACGTTTTAAATAAGTTATATTTTGGGTTTTGGTTTAGGTAAAAACGTTTTAATAACATTAAAATGTCGGGTTATATAAAGGTCATGAAATCGTTTTAAAACGTTTTGTATGAAAACACACTACAACAATATTTTTAAAATGTTTTCGAAATGTAATTTTTAACTATTTTTGCAAACATTTTTGGCCAAATATTTTGTCAACACTTAAATAACATTATGTTAAAATATTTGCACCCAACAAACACAGAAATGTTCTTAAAATGTTTTTTACAAAACGTTTTAATAACATTTAAATGTCGGGTTATATAAAGGTCGTGAAAACATTTTAAAAACGTTATTGTAAATATTTTGGGCAAACATTTTTTGCAAAATATTTTTCAACCCCAAAATAACATTCTGTTTAGAATGATTTGTACCATGTTTTCGAAAATGTTTTCGAAATGTTATTAAAACGTTTTTATACCCTTTATATAACCCGACATTTAAATGTTTTCTGTATAACATTTGTGTTTGTTGTGCATTAAATTACCAACAAATGTTATTTAATGTTATGAAAACGTTTTATACCATTAATGTACCCTTTATATAACCCGACATTTAAACGTTTTCTGACAACCTTTTATAACCTTTTGCGAATGATGTCGAAAACGTTTTGTGTTTGCTGGGATATTACTTGGTACCGGATTTTAATTAAGAAAAATCCTTAGACCAACCAAGCATCTCATAATATCATGCATTTTTATTTCTCTGAAAAATCAAATTTGATCTGATTCGTGGACTTTTCTCCTGTAAGGAATGTTTTAGAACAGGATTGATGTTTACAGATGCCACGGGCTATTAATAACGTTGCTATACTGGAAATAGGGAACGTATTTAGTTATATCAATGGTTCTATGGTTGTGCGTAGACTTGTGTTGATTCAAGTTACAAGGAAGAGAAATGGAAATTTATGTTTCCTATTCTCTCATTTGACAGGTCCGAGTCTAAAATTTTAGAACAGCAAATTACGTTGTTTTGTATTAAAAAGATAGATAGTATAACTTCCCCTCGCTGTCCATTTCTCATGTATATACATCAGGAGAGAGTGAGATTGGGATTGGGAATTTCCCTTCGCAGTCACTATTGACTAAAATGGACACACGCCGCTAATTATAACATTTTTCACTGACCTTCAAATCGTTGTATTTCTTTTAAAACGCAGTATAAACTTTACATTCAAGAATTACAATAATAAATATCTACATCTTTACGATGGTATTTGATTATGTGATTTTTGTAACATATTTTAAAGAATATTTGAAAGAATATACAGGAACTGTGTACATTTGTGTGTACTGCGGTACGGGGTCAGATATCTTTTCACAACGTTATAAACAGAAAAAGGTTCCCGCAAATGAAATGCGCGCTGATTCCAAAGACCCCAAAAGCTAGTTTTGATTTTCAAATTTTTGCATCTCCCCGATGAGCTATTTAAAAAAAGGAGGAATATTATCCTTGATATCAGAACTTTAAAAGGGCATTTCGTGATCCACAGCATCATCCCCCACTTTTAACAAAAAAAGTTGAGATTTTTATACCACTGGAAACCTCTGGCTACAAAATGTTTATTTAGAAAATATTTCTTGCAGATTAATTCGTTTATCAAAGATATCGTGAAATTTTAATTTCGTTCTGGTATGCCAGAACGAAATTACAACACATTGTCTATGGAGCAGTGTAATACACATAATCATGCAGAACTCCCAAACGCAAAATCGGAATCAACTGAAATTTTGGGAATAAGCTTTTTCGTGGATATCTACTGAAAAATGTCATAAAAAGAGGATGCTAGGATCACGAAATACTCCTTTAATATTTCAAACAAAATGATAATCTTCAATGCTCCATATGACCTTCAATGTTTTTTCCTGATACTGGGCCCCCAGACCGTCAGGGCTGTAAAAACATCAAGACGGCAAGCCCGGTAGGGCTGATGCCGGAAACTCCCAGAGTGAGGATTTGCAACTAATGGAGTTGACCAACATTGACCAACAGAGGGCGTAGAGAAAATAATAACCTGTATATAGTAGGTAACTTAGGCAAACAGTACACGCTGTATGCCTACGTGTGAATGGGGTGCAATAGAATGAAGAGCAATCTGTGAGTGATATCTGCATATGTAGCATTGATAGCAACATAAGATGAAATAGAATCAACAAGTGATTTAATTCGACACCCAATTCTCTTTCATGCTCTTTCCTCTCTCTTCTATCACCCTCTCCTATATGTTTGTCTGTCTTACTTCTTTCTCGGTTAAAGATAGTCTTGCTCTCTGTCTGTCTCGCTCGCTCTTTCTAATTGCGCGCTTTAATTGTAAGCAAATAAAATAAACGAATGAATGAATGAATGAATGAATGAATGAATGAATGAATGAATGAATGAATGAATGAATGAATGAATGAATGAATGAATGATTGATTGTAAGCGCAATACATGATCTGCAATTTTGTTTGCGGCTTTGTGAAACCTATATTATGGTCTGACAATTACAATAATAATAGCAACATCAGTCTCAATAACATAGTTTTTCCGGCACCTCTAGGCAATGCGTAATTCAATTGCATAATCCGTTGGACTTGTTTTCGATTTCTTCTTTGTTTTCATTTTTCTGGAACTCGTGTACCCTATCTATTTGCGATGGATGATGTATTAAGGATGGGTAACAAGTAGAATCGCCGCTAGGGTTGAGACACGTGTCATTTCTATTATCAAAGCAAGAATGTACTTTCTCTTTTGGCTGTACTTTTTATTTATCCATTATTTTAGCATGTCGAAATGGCGCTCTCTTTGGTGTTTAAATGTCTGTCACACTACACCGAATAGGTCTTCCGTACAAGAAACGGATGGCATTTTAGTAAATCCGTTGTTGTTCGTCAATGATCGTTTTATGTTCTTTTTATGTCCTGCTATCATCCGCCAAATGCGTTTCGTGTTAGGTGATGTTCGTTAAGTCCGTCGGCAAGTTTGTGCATGCACAAAACTTGAAACGGAGTGTACCGAATACACAAGTTCGGTATTTATCCGATGTGTGTTCGTATGGTGCTGCATATTGCCGGAGTTTGTTCGCTCTCCTTTCGTTCATGTTCGTTCATTGTTCGTTGCACTCGGCCCGTGTTCGTTGCAAATACGTTCCTGTGAGGCCTTCACCACCGGATAGCATATTTTTGCATTCGGTGATGTACGTTGACCCAGACCGTCTTAGTGTCACACTACACCGGATCGGTCTTCCGTATAAGAAACGGATGGTATTTTAGCAAATCCGTTAGTGTTCGTCAATGTTCGTTTTATGTTCTTCATATGTCCTGTTATTATCCGCCAAATGCGTTTCGTGTTAGGTGATGTTTGTTTAGTCCGTCGACAATACGTTTCAAGTTTTGTGCATGCACAAAACTTGAAACGGAGTGTAATACACATGTTCGGAAGTTGTCCGATGTGTGTTCGTACTGTTCTGTATATACCCTGGGTTTGTTCGTTATTCTTTCGTTTATATACCGCGGGTGTTTGCAAGGTTTCGCAGGCGCTTGTGTCGGATGTAGGCCTGTGGCGAACATGTGCATCGATCATGGGGGGGCTTTCTGAAGGGTGTGTGACGCAATATCATATTTCCCCCAGTACTTTAGTGACTGACAAGTATAAAAAGGGGAAAGGAGAGAAAAAAGAAAAGAAAGTGAGAAAAATTGAAGAGAGAAGAGAGAGAAAAAGTTAAATTGCACGTAATTTAGTAGTAGGCCTATGCATGTAAGTAGTATTGAGGGAGGGGCACTTTCTGAAGGGTAGAGGACGCAATATCAAATTCCTACCAGTTTTAGTGATTGACAAGAAAGAAAAAGAAGAGAAAACATGGAAAAGGTTAAATTGTATACGTTATTGAGTAGGCCCAGGATAGTAGTACTAGTTTAGCCTAAGTATAGGCCTGTGATTATTATAGACAGTGCTTAAATGTGGTTCCTTGGCCCAAAAGCCTGTGAAAATTACTGCCGGCCAGTCCATATTATGCAGTCCATATTATGCAGATATTTTGTCACCAAAGTCAGTATTTAAGACGGACTTATAGGTCTATTCCTGACTTTAACATATCAATCCATGCATGCTTTACCTGAAATTACGAGTCTGAAGTCTTATATCTAAGTGTCAGTGGATCAGTGTAACATTTTAAATTTTGCAAATTCAAATCGGGCCTTCTTTGTTTTTTGTTTAAGGCAATAATAGTGTAAAAATGATGCACTAAAAACAATTTTCCAAATTTTCCATTTTAAAAACTAAATTTATACACAATAGGCCTATGCCTAATAATGTAAATAGGCCC
Organism: Amphiura filiformis; assembly: GCF_039555335.1. Classification (NCBI taxonomy): domain Eukaryota; kingdom Metazoa; phylum Echinodermata; class Ophiuroidea; order Amphilepidida; family Amphiuridae; genus Amphiura; species Amphiura filiformis. The sequence goes on along the minus strand of NC_092642.1, from coordinate 5,851,671 downwards.
TACTGTCCCCATGCAAATGGCTTCAATTGGACCTTCATTTTCAAAAATGGACAAGTCTTCCTTTTTGCTTCTGCTATGGACATCCACGTGTTATTTTTGAAACAATTGTTTATATTATACAATAATGGTGAAAACTTTTTAATGGCTTCAATTAGGCTTTCGTTTCACCAATTTGCGGCTGTTTCAAACTAAAATAGTACCCAATAATAGTGCTAAAATTAATAAAAAAAATGACAAATGGCTTCAATTGGGCCTTCATTGTCCAAAGGTTTCTCACCTCTATTGCCCCCGGACGCTGGTTGCCCTGATATATCAGATTTGTAGCCCTTTTGTACTTATTAGCCAATATTTGACCATTTTCGTCAAAATTTACCCCTTAAAGTTGTCTTTCCCCACTTTGTTCACCCTCTGAAAAAGTGCTTGCTACGTCACTGCCTCTAAGGGGTCAAAACCCTCTCAAACACCCTCTCCTCCCCACTTTTCTGATAGGGTGGACGTCCCTGTTGGTGCCACATGCGACGGATTCGCCGGTCATTTGTCGGACGTTGAACGATTGAATATAAAACGCCTGCAGGATTATTAGCGGCCACAACGCATAGAGAAACGAACGGGAATCGGACCCCCAAATCCGGACATTTGTCGGACGTTGACCCCCAAATCCGGTCATTTGTCGGACGTTGAACGATCGAAAATAAGACGCCTGCAGGATTATTAGCGGCCACAACGCATAGAGAAACGAACGGGAATCGGACCCCAAATCCGGTCATTTGTCGGACGTTGAACGATCGGATATAAGACGCCTGCAGGATTATTAGCGGCCACAACGCATAGAGCGACGAACGGGAATCGGACCCAAAATCCCACCGAATCTTCTGCCGGACGGGTGATTTTTCCACCGAATAAAATGTTTTTGTATTCGGTGATGTACGTTGATCCAGTCCGTCGTAGTGTGACAGACCTATTAAGTCCAACCTCTTGTTCTAATCTCACAACCTCTAATCCCCCATCAAACAATAATGGGTGCTACTACAGCCACAAAAGCCACAACATGGCAAAAGTACGTGAATTGAACACGCTCGAGTGGGCCGGTAAATGGGGGAACAAATTTGTATAATTATAATGTTTACGTTATACAGTAGCTTATTTTACCTCGCTACAATGAGCGCAAAGGATGGTCCCCAGATATTGGTAGCTTAGTTGAGCGTGAAAAACTACTGTGGAAATCAAATAGTGTTCCACAAAGTATAAAAATAATACTTTTAAAATATTAACTTTCAAGCCTATACTACAGATTATAATAGAGGTGGAGAAACCTACGGTTTAGTCTCAGGAATAATTTGCATTACCAGTAATCACTGTCGAACCTTTAACATTTAAATATATTTGACTTCTTCTTTGTATTATTCCAAACCTATTTGTGACATTTGTACTGTTTTTGCATCGTATTAGGTTACTTTATCTACCCCAAAGACTGCTTTAAAATCTAACCAAGGTTTACCAAGAAATGACACTTTAAAATAAAAGATAAAAAGCGAAAAGAATGAATTTTAAGACACATTTCCTGATCATTAGATTAGCATTTATTACCAGTATTATTCTGTTTACATACACAACTGAATAATTGAGTTATTATTCTGCTGTAACTTATTGAATTGAATCCAATTATGTAAGTAGGTTTACGGATTCCTGTGCCTAAATCGGTCTGTTTCCCGAACATCAGCCAATAAGTCTGTTTTGATTCCTTTGGGGAATTCGAGACCAAATATACCGCTAATTGCAGTAACTTACTTCAATACAACACCGACTGAAAAAATATTAGACCCGTTTGAAGCCGATGTTTTGGGGCGTAAAAAACACAGAACAAAGCAACATAAAACAATGATCACAAATTATTCCACAATGGAGGAATCAATCAGGTGAATTGGCTGGGGAGAAACTGAGTAATATGAGAATGCTTAGTACCAAACAACTCAAGGACAAGGTTAAGTAGAAAGAATAGCAAAAATAGCAAATTTATACATGAAAGCAAAATCTTGACATCGCAATATGCAAAAATAAATTATAATGGCATTCAAAGGTAACAACTTGCAATTGAGGAGGTTGGAAGCTGAAGATTTTGTTGCAATTGTTTTTTATAAATCGTGTCTTATCTTACAATATACGTCTAGCCCTTTTCTATTCACAGATTATCCATTGTATTCCTTTTGTTTGAGGTTCGTTGCCTCGACCATTACCTAGAGTAATGGAGGTAGCTAGCTGCCCAGAGACCGTTATCAACACAATAGCTCAAGATAACGGTCTCGGGCAGCGAGCTAAACAAAAGGAATACCATGGACATTCTAGAAACACTATGGAAAGGATCAGATAGAATTTTGGAAAAAATGCATTTACAGCTCGATTTAAATGCAAATGTTACATGGCAAGAGAAAATTATAGAGGGCGCCTGCAGTCCGTATAACAGTAATTCATATAACACCACTGGTGCTCAGTTAGATTTATGCAAATTAAATTTTAATTAGCCTAACGAAGTAAATATTCATAAATAAAAGTAACCCGTTTCGTTGAATGTAAACTCAGTACATGTATATAAACTTGCCATTGGTTTTCAGAAGGGAATCTGCCTTTATCCTTGCCCAACCCAAAAACGCTCAACGGTCCATGCAAGTTAGCTGCTAGGCAAGAACCCCCGGGATACTACCCGACCAGGGGAACTTCGCAAACTAACCTGCGGTACTCATTACAAGTCAAGAGGCTGGGGGTGCAAAGCCTTACTGTGACCTACCCATAATGGGGAGCACCATTGGACACAACGTTACCAGGTCTTACAAATATCTGCTTATACTCACAGTTTTCTAAGATATAAATTTCATGGTGTTGAAACAGATGGTAGTCAAAACGTTGAAAACTCTATATAATTTGCATTATTCATTAATCATTTGAATAATAATGGTCACGGGGTGAATAAACTCCAGCGGATTAAAGCAAGTGAATAACCTACCAAACCACTTCAAATACAATTGTCAATTGTGATCAATTCTGTATTGATTTGATAAAATCACTTGCATTTGTCATTAAATAGACTCGCACGCAGGACACATGGGAAGAATATTACACTATCTCGAGGTGTTTTTATTTTGGGAAAAAACCCACAACTTTTACAAAATAATACATCAGTTTTTGCCATTTGTTTTTTTTGGAAAATTAATACACTTTTACAACAAATTCGTTTATTTTTGCTCGCCGTATATGTAAGATAAACGGTTCAAAACAGACCATCACCATAGATAATCGGTGTCTTGTTGAGGTATGGTTCGCATGTTAGTCGCTCGGAAGTCATAGTGGCACGGGGAGGGGTCACCCCAATCGATTGCACAAATCGCCAACAAACTGTGTCCCCCATCAGACCCAGTACCCTCAATCATGGTCGGTCCCCCATTATGATGACCCACGCTACGCCACTGCCTGTTACTTAGGACGTCCACAACACCCTAGGAAGACAACATTGCAAAGCATCGTTTGATGGGGTATCCAGTGGATGTTCTCGACGGTTGGGTGGTAAATTTCGGTCTGCGCCGGTCTTGGTTGGGTATTTTCTGGTCACTGAAAAAAAGGTCCATGGTTGTAGGCCTTTAGAGGTAGGTGTATGGAGAAGTAGGTGGGTCTGTAGCCGATAGCATCAAAAGACGCCTAAGATTATACACCTAATGGATGAAATGAATTGTTTTAAACAATGAAAACAGGACAGAACCGGCGGTCAACCGCCGGTTGAGTTTTGTTTTCATCCATAACCTTGGACGTCTAAGATGTAATCTTAGACATCCAAGAATTTTGTGGTAGACTTAAGTCAACGAATCACAGGGCCAGAAATCACAAAAAACAATCATCTTGAAATAAACATGAAATTTTGTGTTTACGTGGTGGCCAAAAATAATGGTGAAATTTTTATTGTTTCTTCGGCCAATTTTACACTATAGGGGATGGCATTTTCTTTGTAGGGGTTGACCACACACGGTTGAAATTTTGTTGTCCACTTCAAAAATGTTTTCTGTTCATCCCGATTGCTCACATGACTGTAGGTGAAGGGGGTTTATGGGCAATTTGTTGTAATGTAGTTCCCCTCCATCCCTCCCCCCTTTTAGATTGTCGGCATGGGCGAAAAATTGAGGTCAACAATTTTATAAATATCCCCCACATATTTGGGACCTACTTTAGAAGAAGATGACAACTCGAACGGATTATTTATAAGTGAACTATACGATATATTGGCATGAAATCATTTTTTTCACAATAAATTATTTATGAAGTTCACTACTACGGCATCGGTAATTTAATTATTATTCGCTGCATTTGTTTAAATTTTAGATAGGGGTCACTGATTCCTGTCCCCAACTCAGTCTGTATTAGCCTATATCGAACAGAATAACCCAAACATTTATTTGGATTCTTTTTGGGATATCTTGACAAAACAATTCGCCCAATTGTACTAACTTACTGTGAATTATTTGAATAAGTATGGGACCGGTCAATTAATTTACAAAAATAGTAAACACAGAACAAAGTGACATAAAAACAATGAACGCAAAACAATGATCCAAACAACGAGGAATAAACTTAATGTAATATTCATGCGATTTAATTACAGAAACTGTGATTATTAAAAGGTTGTTTAATGCACTTAATCTTTGTCTCCAGGAACTGTGGTTAGTAAAATACTCAATGCGGAAGGTTAAGTAAAGTATGAAAGAATAAACAAATATAGCAAACTAGCAAATACATTTGCGGCCAAACATGCAAACAAGCAAAATAAAAACCATCTCAAAAGTTAGGTCTTTACACTGGGAAGCTTTCTCTTGCGAAGGCACCATGTCAACAATGCCTAGAAATGTTGCTTTTTGCCTTGTACGTAATTTTTCGCCGTTCACTGCTATTCCCTTTCTCCGATCAACACCAGATAAATCGACCTTCCTTTTACGCGCTAATTAACCAATCAAGGATCGTAAAGAATTTGATTGACAGTGACGTCAGACGCAAACTAGTCTTTTTATCTTTGTCTTCAATTATAAAGACGTGCTTTAACCTTTTAGAAATCGGATCTTACCTATTTTTACCGATTGCCAAGACTAGAGACAAAATGAAGAAGTAAAATACAAGTTGTAAATATTTTACTCTTAGAAATATTTAAATATCCCCCGGGGGAGGCACTCCCTATCTGAAATGGCAGGGATGTGCCTCGGCCATGTTAAAAGTAGGGGGCGTTCAGGTCAAATGTACAATTACAAAAATATGGGGTCATTCAGTACACAACCTGAATAAAAATGGGGTCATTCGGTATGAAACTTTGAAAAAAGGATGGTCATTGGGGTAACAAAAAGTAAAATGGGAGTCATTGAGTACAGGATTGCCAAAAGAGTATCATTAAGTACACATAAATAAGTGCCAAACTGCATAAAAACAACTTGGCCACCTTGGAAATGTGAAAAATCTCATTATTTCTGGAGGAGAACACAAATACCATCTAAATTTGGGAATTAAAAGGGGGTCATTGGGTATAGCAGGAAATAGAAAAAGGGGGTCATTGAGTACATGAATTTTTTAAAGGGGGTCATTGGGTAATAGGTATAGGTATGACCATAACACAAAAAGGGGGTCATTGGGTACAAGCCGGTTTGAAAAAGGGGGTCTATCCCGAGGCACATGATGCATATCTGTCATGGAAGTGCCCCCCCCCGGGAAATATCCATACGATATTTAAGTGTATTTCTTACGAATCCAGAACTTCAGTAACACACTTTCATAACAGTAATAAATATCGTGTCTCGTCACCTCTGCTTTCATAAAGCATCAGATATACCGGGTCAGATATACTGACATATTGCAACCTAACCTTACATAATACAACAAAGTAAATTCTGTTCTGATCTGGTTTGCTCAATCAAAGTCACGCATGTTTCCTACAAACGTGTGTCTTTTTTATTAGCCAATTCAATATGTGTAACCGGTGGGACTATAAGTGACATAGGAAGATCATATAATCAAACTGGAACTTCATAAAATGTTGAATACGACAGTTCCTGTTTGAGAAAAAAGCAAAGAAAAGATGTTGACATCACAAAACTCCTTTTTGGCACGCACACTAGTGTCTAGTAGTTTAAATGCTTTTGATTCAAATGTATCTATTTTCTAGGTCGACATATTGGCAGCACGCGTGAAATAAGCCACAATCGTGTGACTCAGAAAATACGCCTAAAATGACAGTGAAAAAACGGGAGAGTGAGATATGGACGGAGAGAGAAGACGAGAGATGACAAACAGAAATTGAGACAGACAAACAAAAGGGACACCTTTAAAGTGTATTCTCCAAAATACACTTAATATCGAGAAAAGAAAAAACCCTCATGCTTCCCCAATACCGGATCCCCGCAGATACTTACTCGTCAGATGTTCTTAATAAACACGATTACATGCACTATGCAAGGTGTATTTTTTGTGCATGGGGTGTGAATGTCTGGAGTGTTGTGGGTGCAGGGGTGCGCGTGGGGGGGGTTAGCTTCTACGTCAGTCTTTGCGCAGCGTTTGCTCGCGATAAGCTATTGCTAGATGTGGGTAAGACAACATAATTGTTCAAACTTAGTCGTTTTCTTATTTGACTTAAAAGGGCATTTCGTGATCCACAGCATCATTATTTCACTGGAAACCTCTGGCTACATAATGTTTACGTACAATTTCGTTCTAGTATACCAGAACGAAATTACAACACATTGTCTATTTTCATAATTATGCATAACTCGCAAACGCAAAATCGGAATCAACAGAAATTTTGGGAATAATGTTTTTTTCGTGGATATATACTGAAAAATGTCATAAATGTCTAGGACCAAGAAATACTCCTTTAACCTACGTTCTTGAATTTTGTTTGTTTAAGGGAAGGGGTATGAACGTTTGGACAGTATTTATTGTGGGACATTAGAGCACATCAGACATATCGAATTGCATTCTGAATACGAAGAATGTCTTTCTGATATCAAATAATTTTGATTTTTGAAATTCGCAATGTAATACACATTTTATGGCAAATCATTAAAATTGATATTTTGGATATTTAGCAGTACTCGAAGTAAACTTAATAAATCTGATGATTTATATTTTAAAGTGTAAGTGTAGTATTTTAAAGTGTAAGTGTAAGTAGTTGGGATGAAAAGCTGACGATCAATTGAAAATTTTGACCTTTCGTATTGAAGATATGGATTTTTTTCCCAAAACACCAAAAAAATTAGGTCTTTTGGGAAAAAAATCCATATCTTCAATATGAAAGGTCAAAATTTTCAATTGATCGTCGGCTTTTCATCCCAGCTACATACACTTTAATACTATATCATTAAATTTATAAAATTTACTTCGAGGACTGTTATATCTCAAAAATGTGAAAAATATCAAATTTTAATAATTTGTCATAAAATTTGTATTATATCGTGAAAATTATTTGATATCAGAAAGACATTCTTCGTATTCAGAATGCAATTCGATAGGTCTGATGTAGTTGATGTGCTCTCATGTCCCACAAAAAATACTGTCGAAACGCTCAAAACGCTCATTCCAGTTCCCTTAAGTGAAGAGTATGTATTTACCCCACTAAACCCGTTTGTCTACTTTGCTGTTTGAAACTGTTTGTCTGCTGTTTCCATTCATTTCTAAAAATGTATAGGACAAACGGAAAGGTATTAGATTACAAATAATACAAAACGTCAAATATTTTACAAGCCAGCATAACACGATTTGTCGACTTAGTATAATCTTATAGATTGGCACAATAATATTGCACCTTCCACCTTACACAAATGTAAAACGAAGAAAAACAATCTCACACTTACATACCGTGATATGAATATGTCAACATTCATAATAAATTTGAAATGTATTTCCATGAGTAAACATCAAATAGCATGCAAACCCACAATTTATACGAACTATTTTTAATGTACAAGATGGTCTAAGTATACAACCGAGTAAAATTCATTTATTATCTGAAATGAAACTTGCAAATGTCTCTTTTGTTTGACTTATGACTTGTCAACATACGGTTAATATTTATAAACACTTAGCTATCAATAAATTGATTTTCTTAAAAATATATATTTTCAAGTAGAATCAACAGAGTGCACCTTTTACATCATTCATAAATCCAAAATATTATATATACGATTGATTCCATATTGATAAAGGAAATTATTCAGAGAGCTTTCTTGAATTTGATGATATTAAAACTAGCCTCTAAATGTAAAATATTGAAATTCCACTTTTTTATGGATTGTCTACAATAATCACTCCAATCGCAGCGGTGGTTCCATGTGGGATGGTTAAAAGGGTCTGATTTTGCATGATTTTGATCGATTTTAGGGGTTGGGGGTGTTCAACAAGACCTCGGAATATTGAGTTAGAAATTCTTTATGAACGACTTCTTTATTCAGTAGATAGATAGATAGATTTATTATTATCTTTTCACTCATTACATGATACAAGAAAAATACATAAGAATAATACATTATAAAGATATAAATAATAATACAAATATAATAATTATGGAAATGCATAATACAACGATGAGTGAAGGAATTACAGTAAAGGCCCAAAGGCCTGTAGCTCTGTAACCCTTGATACAGGTATATGGCATTTATTTGACATGGCAGCAGGTTGGTAGACAACAAAATGCCGAGTCCAACCAACCAGCTGTCATGTCCATCAATGACATATCCTATGTTAACATTTAAGGAAAAAACAAATAAAAATAAAAATGCACATATCAAAAACTAATTATTGAAGTAAATTAATGAAATTAGTGAACAAAATATTGGTGAGGTACACATGATTGAAAGACTAAGAATAGCTTTGCATAAGATGTTGTTTATACTTTTTCCGGAATTGCTTCACTGATGACGAGCACTTGATATCAGAATCAATAGCATTCCAAAGCTTTATACCTGCATATTTAATAGATTTCTCACAAAAGACTTTCTTGACTCGAGGTAAGATGAGATTGTTTCTATATCTAGTGTTTATAGCGTGAATTTCAGAGTGCTTTGTAAAAAGGTCGTCAAAAACATTGGGTAATAAGCAATTTGTATGTTTATACATGAATGTCCCAAGCTCTAGAGCGTACATATCTTTGATGCTTAAAGTATTATATTTAAGTAACAGAGGATTAGTTCTAGATCTGTAATTACTGTTACTAATAATACGCAATGCTCTTTTTGAATTTTAAACAGATTATGAATATATGAAGAGCAGGCACATCCCCATGCTAAAATACTATAATTCATGTACGGCAAGACTAACGAACAATATAATGTATACAAAGCTTCACTGGGTAGAAAATGTTTAACTCTGTTAATAACGCCGACATTTCGAGAACAAGTTTTAATGACATTTACAATATGCTCCTTCCAAGTAAGATTTTGATCAATTTGAAGGCCTAGAAACTTTGTGCTGGTGACTCTTTCAAGAGGGGTGACTTCACTATCATTTGAGTCAAGACAAAGATGTAGAGTATAGTCAGAGCATGTATTTTTACCACTGCCAAGTAACATGTAATTGGTTTTTTTGGCGTTTACAGATAGTTTGTTTACTTTAAACCATCTGTCTATATGAGTAAGCTCTTTATTCATTACTGTTTCTACCTCCTCAAGTTGGCTGTGTGAGAAAAACAAGTTGGTATCATCTGCAAAGGATATAACATCGAGAGAATTTGTAACGAGATGGATATCATTCACATACAGAATAAAGAGCAGTGGCCCCAATATTGACCCCTGAGGCACGCCACAAGTGATATTTTTGCTCTCTGATGAAACACCATTGTAAGTTACAAACTGTTTTCTGTTACACAGATAGTCTTTAAACCAGTCATAACATACACCTCTAAAGCCATAATGGTATAGTTTACTAAGAAGTATTGAGTGATCAATTGTATCGAACGCTTTCGATAAATCCAGGAAGATACCAGCAGTAAATTTGTTTTCATTTACTGCGTCCGTAATTTTATTCACCAAATCTATCACTGCCATATATGTACTGTGGTTCTTTCTAAAACCATATTGGCGCTTATACAAAATGCTATGTGTATCTAAGTATGATACAGATCTGTTGAATACAAGACGTTCAAGAATCTTTGATAGAATGGGTAAAACAGAAACAGGACGATAGTTTGAAAACAAATCACATTCATCCTTCTTATACAGGGGAATGACCTTTGCTATTTTAAGACTGTCTGGTACTCTGCCAGTGGAAATGGATACATTGAAAATGGTTACAAGTGGATGCACTATTCCAGGAGCTACCTTTTGATGATGAATGAACCAAGACCATCCTGGCCTGGACTTTTATTTGAATCAAGTTTATTGATTATTTTGAAAATTTCATGTTCAGTGATGGGTGTAAATAGGACGCTGTTGTTGTTCGCAATCTTACTCTTTGAAAGAAAATGTGAATAGTCAATGCCAGGAATACTGTCAATTGATTGACCTAGATTTGGACCAATGTTTACAAAGAACTCGTTAAAGCCATTAGCAATATCCTTTGAATTAGTGTAAACTTTATTTTGTCCCGAAATTTATTAGACTGTTTTAAAACTTTATTCTTATTCAAAATATTTTTAAAGTTTTCCAAGTATTTCTCATATCATGCTTGTAATTTTCTAATTTATGAGTGAAATAATTTTTCTTAGCTTTCCTTAGCACTGAATTTAATTTGTTTCTATAAAGTTTATATCGATCTTGTTTATCGGCCGTTCGGTGTTTCAGAAACGATTTGTATAATTTATTTTTATGATTAATTGAATTCAGAATACCTTTAGTTATCCATGGCGAAATCGGCTCATTTTTCCTCCTATTTTTAATTTCTTGGTGGGAATACACTCATCATATAAAATACTAAATTTATCCATGAATTTATTATACATTGCGTTAGCATCATTTGGTGATTGACAATTTAAGAATTCATCCCAGTTGACTAAAGAAAGTCTGTTGTTTAGTAAGTTTATGTTATCATCTGTAAATTGCCTTTTATAGTTACTTTTATTTTCTTTGCATAGATTATTTTTTTACTATTTAAATCAATATTAGTCCTGGCAAAGATTGGAAGATGATCACTGATATCTGCTACAAATATACCAGAATGATACTGAGTGTTGTTATTCGTAATTATGTTGTCAATAATAGTAGCAGAAGTTTTGGTGATTCTGGTTGGCTTATTAATTATTGGATGAAATGTATAAGAATATACCATGTTCAGAAAATCGCCTATTGGTCTATGAATCTCTTCCTTCAGCAGGTCTATGTTATAATCACCGAGTAAGTAGCTGATTTTATTCTCATTCGAAATTTTATTCAAAGTATAATCAAACTCAGAGTTGAAATGGGCAATGGGGTTATCATTTCCCGGAGGTCTGTAGATAGCTCCTACAATAATATTCTTGCAATTTTCTCTTTCAATTTCGACAAACACTGATTCAAATGTTTGAGATGTTATTTCAGTTAAGTCAGATCTAATTTTGAAATTTATGTCATTGTGAACAAAAATGCCAACACCACCTTTGGGTCTATCTACTCTGTTTTTATACACAAATTGGTAACCTGGTAGCTGAAAATAATCAGGTGGTGTACATTTAAAGTAAGTTTCGGTGACGGCAATGATCGAGAACTGTTGGTTGATGGATTGCAACAATAACTTCAGTTCATCAAAATGCTTGTTCATACTGTCTATATTAAGATGAAAAATTGAAAGACCAGATGTACCTTCACTGATTGAGCTCGAGTTGTTAACATGACTGTTAAAGCTATCATAGGTGAAATAAGTGCTGTTACAGTTTGTGTTTTGCTCGCTTTCATTTGAATTGAGATCATCATCATCTCTTAGAGGATTAAAACACAATTGATCATAACAATGAATATTATCAGCATTAACATGAAAGTCTGCATCTGATCCTTCAATAGCATCAGTGAAATCATCATCATCACTATAATGATTAAAAGGAAAATTAACTATTCTTGTGGTACATTCAGAACAACTCCAAAGATTTGAAGATATTTCATTCCTGTTTACAAGGATGCAATCATTGTGAGCATAACCATGACATACAATGCAGTAATTATGGTTGTTATCAATTTCATTAACATATTTGGAACAAATAATACAGATGTGTGCATTCAGCATTTGAAAGTAATTTAAGCTAACTAATAAGATAAATAATAAGACAAAATTACACAAACAAACAATATACCTGCAAAATTATTTTTTTGCAGCACCTGGTCTCTCGACCAAAATGAAATTTTTTTTAAACATGTCTAAGCAATCAATTTTAAGGAACTGAGCAAATCAACACAGTAAAAATTTGTCTTGCACCTGAGACAGTAATTCAGATGATTTTAAACTAAATATACCAACATTTTATGAAAATATAAATGAAGCAAAATCGTTTAACTGGTTGACCATAACCATCGATGAAAACAACTAAATAGCAATATATAAAACGAATTGACAAATATATCTTGAAATTATCGATGTATGTAGATGGCTGATGCAGATACTGGTATATTATCGAGTGCCGATAATAGGGTTATGTTTACAACAAACAAGTTAATCAAAATCTCATAAATTATGGCACTCTCAAAAGAAGACAGATTTGAAGTGTTAAGTGGTATAAACTGATGATCAATATAATACACTGTAAAACTCAACCACTTGTATAGAACATGGTGAACTGATTTACTCAAAATCATTGCACAAAACATAATGAGGTAAATCATATGGAATAGAAAATAAGTTGAAATCATGGAAAATGCATGCAAGCCGTAACGTCCAAATTTAGTGCAAAGGAGGAAAAATGCAAACAATTTCGTAGACCAATTGAAACAAGGGCATTCACACTGTAATTAGGAATCCCGTTCTGGTAAACATAAACAATACCTTGCACAATATGATTCAAAATAAACTTCAAACACATTTGATTTGAACATGTGTTAAAGAAATCACAATTAGATTGAATGTGATTGATCAAACAAATAATATGAACAAAAGAATTCAAACGCAGTAACGTGGTTTTACACGAACTCATTGCATAAAATGGAATGATGCATAGCATATTGAATGGAAACAAAAATCATAATCATGAATTCATGTACCATAACGGGGTGCCAAATTTAGTGCAAAGGAGGAAAATGCAATAAAAGGAGGAAAATGCAAAAAACAATTTGCATAGACCAATTGAAACAAGGCCTTTACACTGTAATAAGGAATCCCGTTCTGGTAAACATAAGCAATACCTTGCACAAAATATGATTTAAAATAAACTTCAAACACATTTGATTTGAACATGTGTTAAAGAAATCACAATTAGATTGAATATGATTGATCAAACAAATAATATGAACAAAAGTACTCAAACGCAGTAAACTGGTTTTACACTGGTCGTTACAAGCATATATGACAGTTTCTTTTTATAGAATTTTGTTTCATAGTAAAAATATTGAAAAACACTGACAAACATATTGCGTGAATATCGTGGTGTACCCTTAAATAATTCATACTTAACGTTGTGTATGCAAAACCTCAATTTTAATTCAGTTGCAAACTCACATCTTGCTGTTCAAATTCATGACCATAAACCACAGAACACTTTGTCATTCACAACCACTCATACCCCAGGCAAACACAGACACTCTTGTCCCCCTTTTTTGCAGCCGCATTGACCATCTAGGCAAAACTAACGTTTCACATCAATGCAGGTTAAAACTCACGTGTTGTGCGCACAATACTCGTGACGTACACAACAGATTTGAATTGGAATAAATTGTTATTTTGTATACAAAATACGCATCCTGTTAGCACGAGAGTGTTACGAAGCACGTGTTACTGTGTACTTGAAGTGCATCTAATGAATCCACATTGATCTGAACTCAAAAGTATCGTATGAATATGCGTCAATATAGTCATGTGTTGTTATAAATCAATGGATTTGGGACAGGAAATGTCCATTAGTAGACCATTCACGATCTAAGGTTGAAAAAGCATTCTTGGCTGCTGCATGATACGCATTTTTCAAACCTTGCCTGCACCAATTTCACTATATTTCTATATCATCAAGAACTAAAGAGATAATTAGAGGCTTGCTTGGACCCAAACTTATGCAATTAATATTGAATCAAAACGGTTTAGGAATTCAACGTACACAGTTTGAATTGCAAGTAATTTATATTTATTACAGACGATAAGAAAAGTCTGACTTTTTAAAGACATTAATGTACTTTTTGCAAGGATTTTATTTTGCGGAGAGGTATTGCTATGACAAGAGTTGATCCAACCATGCCAAATGTGAGCGTAGCATGTATAAATAGTTGAATATATGAATACAAAACCCACCCAAGTCCATACGTTGGCCAAATTGAGTTAAGCATGGGAAATTGTTGCTATACATAGGCCTGTCATATGTATGAAATAACACCTCAAATTCATCCTTTGTGTCTATTGAGCATGTGAGAAATAGCATGTATGAAAGAACCACCCAATTCCGTGATTTGAGTCTTGTAACACATTGATTGAAATCCAGTATGTATAAAAGTCCACTTGTAACACATTCATTGCTGGAGAGTGACTTTTGAAAGAAAAATGGGTTTAATAAAGGAACGTGTGGTTTATATTACATGGCAGAATGCTTATCAACATTATACATACCTGTGTGCTTTATTTTGTATTATCTTACTAGTGGTAATCTCATTCCAACGTTGTTGTCTTTGTATATGATTAAAAAAAACACCCAAGTCCAAAATTTAAAATGAACCCTACAAAGTCCCTGAAATGCTAATCGTCATACTTTATACAGTTTAATACACTCATTTGCACGTAAAACTTACCATATTGACCAGGTAAATCTAACTTAAGGAATTAAAATGATACACAGGTTTTTTTCTCAAAATCACTTCCCATGGACTTGGGTGGCTTTTGTATTCATGTATTCAGTTGTATTAACCGATTAGTAGTCAGAAGCTGGAAAGACAACAGACAAACAGTGCCCCATACAGCGACGACGCCTGTGAAATAATTATTTTGTACAGGCAGCTACTAAATCAATACACG
This sequence comes from Amphiura filiformis, assembly GCF_039555335.1. NCBI lineage: Eukaryota > Metazoa > Echinodermata > Ophiuroidea > Amphilepidida > Amphiuridae > Amphiura > Amphiura filiformis. Next base: position 5,836,551 of record NC_092642.1, on the reverse strand, counting down.
GGATAAATACACGTGTAACTGCTATGCACGATTTGATATTCAGACGTTAAATCTTTGGATACCGGGGTAGAAAATGATGAATATCTACCGTAATTTTTTGTTTCTAAAGAAGCCAATTTCAAGGCTTGCACTTGAATATATATGTTGAAAGAATATGATAGTCGTTAGCTTGCGTATTGAAAAAGAACTGTGCGTTTTGAACTCAAATACTGACAAAAATTCTGATTTTATATGTGGAGAACAAAAAGAAAATGACAGCTACCCTCATTCGAAAACACTCGGGTCACTCGCGGTACTATAGCGCAGCGTAGGCCACTGGTGGAGGCAGTCTAAAAGCAGATGACGTACCATGCTCACTGACATCTACGGAGGTCAGTCACCAGGCTATTGTCAATAGCCTTAGCCGGATGTCCCTCGGCCCATTATGCGTCTCAAAACTATTAAACAGGTCGGAACAAAATGGCCATGCGTGGCTGTGGATTCGATCTACCATCATGGCGATTTCTGCCATGAAGATATCGGGGCGATGACATTGTGCCTCACAACTGCAACCATATTATGAGCATCCCACAAGAATGCACACCAACATACAAACCCCATACATTCCCCGTATACATCCCCATGCATCCATTCCCCATCCACCCCAACAAGGTGACCTCATCTAAATTTCATTGATTTGAGATGAGAGCGTTCTATGAAATTGACAAATTATTACTCTTTACGCTTGCTTTGTGCAGGATGATATCTTTTGAATAGAGGTTCTAGACCACTTCCATGAACGGTGCATCTTCATAGAATTCCCAATAAGATGACACAATTTCAGAATGTTGGCTCGACAATTAGGCCAAGAAAAAAAAATGTTTGTTTGTCCTTTCCCGACCGACCGAAAATCACGAAAATCTTGGGTCGCGTTTTTATTTTTTATTTTTTTCCTTTATAACCTCAAAATTTGTAATTTTTGCCAAAAAATCATATAAAAAACAATTTATACTTTTCTAAGATATTTTTGAGCGTTTTTGAAACCCAAACTTTGCCAAATGATGCCTAATGACTACGATATGTTTCCATGACTGTTCTCATTTTTCTTTGTTTGTGTCTTGTTTTTGAAACAAGTGGGACGATATAACGCTGTTTACATCTTAAAAAAAAAAAAAAAAAAAGAAAAAAGAATCGACCTACCGACCCTCCTGATTTTTTTCATGAAAGGGCAAACAAACAATTTATTTTTTTTGGCCTTAGGGTGGGTTAAAGTGCTTGGCAACGGGGAAAACCTCAGAGTTGATCCTGATGGAACGTTTAGGTGTTCTGTGATGCGGTCATGTATACATGCGGTCATATATATGCGGTCATAAGAGTTCCAAAGAAGGGGTGCTGCATATGACAACCAGCCATTGCTTAAAGACTTCGCCTTCTCCTTGTCTGAAAGGGAACTCTTAATCAAAACCCTTATTCTATAAACCTTTGTTTGCTTTAAAGCGAGTATCAACTTTCTGGATAAATACCTGATGGCAATGACATGATATTACTTGGTACCGGATTTTAATTAAGAAAAATCCTTAGACCAACCAAGCATCTCACAATCTCATACATTTTTATTTCTCTGAAAAGTCGTCAAATTTGATCTGATTCGTTGACTTTTCTCCTGTAAGGAATGTTTTAGAACAGGATTGATGTTTACAGATGCCACGGGCTATTAATAACGTTGCTATACTGGAAATAGGGAACGTATTTAGTTATATCAATGGTTCTATGGTTGTGCGTAGACTTGTGTTGATTCAAGTTACAAGGAAGAGAAATGGAAATTTATGTTTCCTATTCTCTCATTTGACAGGTCCGAGTCTAACATTTTAGAACAGCAACTTACGTTGTTTTATATTAAAAAAAGATAGATAGTAATGCTTCGCCTCGCTCAGGAGAGAGTGAGATTGGGATTGGGAATTTCCCTTCGTAGTGACTATTGACTGAAATAGACACATGTTGCAAATTTAAAAAAAATCATTGACTTTCAATTCGCTGTATTTGTTTTAAAACGCAAGAATTGTAATCATGAATATCTACATATTTACGATGGTAATTGATTCTGTGATTTTGTAACATAATTTAAATAAATTAAATACCATTCTCTTTCATGCTCTTTCTTTCTATTCCATCTCCTTCTGTTGCCTAGCCGTCTCAATCCTATATGTTTGTCTGTCTTGTTTCTTTCTCGTTTAAAGATAGCCTTACTCTCTATCTGTCTCGCTTTCTCTATCTAATTGCGCTCTTTAATTGTAGGCGAATGAAATAAACGAATGAATGAATGAATGAATGAATGAATGAATGAATGAATGAAAACGCTATACATGATTTGCATTTTTGTACGCGGCTTCTTGAAACCCATATTATGGTCTGACAGAAAGTGTAACGCGTACTGCAAGCGCAATAAAAATAGCAACATCCGTCCGGCACCTCTAGGCAATGCGTAATTCAATTGCATAATCCGTTGGACTTGTTTTCGATTTCTTCTTTGTTTTCATTTTCCTGGAACTCGTGTACCCTATCTCTTTGCGATGGATAATGTATTAAGGATGGGTAACAAGTAGAATCGCCGCTAGGGTTGAGACACTTGTCATTTAGTTTCTATTTTCAAAGCATGTTTACGATAGTGGATAAAAACGTGTTTTCTCTTTTAGCTGTACTACTGTGTCTGTTTATCGAAAACAGACACACACGGACCAGTACTTACAATTCGGTTCTAATCACCCGCTAATTCAGAAACTCGGCGTGGTCAATACTTTGTTCCATAGAGCTGATTCCATCATTACCAAGGACTCCGACAAGATCACGGAATATCAACATCTGCGCAAAGCTCTGGGTAACTGTGGTTACCAGGACTGGGCTATAAACAAGGCCCTGAACAAGGATAACACCAAAACCGCTACCACGAGCACAAATCAGACGGAGAGAACTACAAGTATCACTATCCCATACCACGGTGATTTGTCTGAGAAACACAAAAGAATTTATCGCGACCACGGGATCACCACTCCCCGCACCACTCATTTTAAACCTACAAACATGATCCGCCAGTCCTTAGTGCATCCCAAGGACAAGGGCAGTATCAGTGGAGTGGTCTACGGGGTACGCTGTTCGGGTGAGAAAGCCTGTCAGGACTCCTACATAGGAGAAACCGCCCAACCTCTTCATTATCGCATGCTACAACACCGCAGAGCTAGCTCAGGTGGAAACGGCTCAGCGGTTTTTCTACATCTGAAAGCCAGCGGACACCACTTTGACACCAAGGATGTCCGTATTTTAGCATGATGCACTTATGGTCCATGGCAAGCCCGATTCGACCTTTGTGGCATTAAACCCAGTTAACAGGATATTAATCCAGTAAATCGATTCAGTAAAGCAAATAAGCTCATGCATTCGATCACTAACGACAACCAGCTTCGGTCGATTACCCCAGCTGCAGCGTGTGTAAACTCTAATTTGCATAGAGGCTGTACGTGAAATTATTGATTGGCTCCAAACAAAGGATTTGAACCGGTGCACCGTAATCATGTCGCAGTGCAGTCCATTCAATCAAATGTTGTCATCAACCTATTTGATCGCAGTGCATTGTTATGTGTGTGAGACGAACTGTCGCGGTTGATTGCAATCAAACAAACGATGTCTTATGTATTACTTTGTTCCGTGATGAAAATCGTGATGTTTTATTTAATCACTCTCGAAAAAAGCATTTCTTTTGTAGGCCTATTACTTTGTTATGTGATGAAAATCGTGATGTTTTATTTCATCACGCTCTAAAACAAACGATTTCTTATGTATTACTTTGTTTCGTGATGAAAATCATGATGTTTTATTTCATCACTCACGAAAAATTGATTTCTTATGTATTACTTTGTTTCGTGATGAAAACCGTGATGTTTTATTTCATCATCACGCTCTAAAACAAACGATTTCTTATGCATTATATTTGTTTTGTGATGAAAATCGTGATGTTTTATTTCACCACGCTCTAAACAATAATTATAGTTAAATGCATTTTAAGAAAAAATCTTATTAAAACAGTATGTTGTTTAGAAAAATGTAGAGTGATGATGATGATGATGATGATGATGATGATGATGATGATGATGATGATGATGATGATGATGATGATGATGATGATGATGTCTCCAAAAGTGTCCCGGTTTTTTTTTCTTGCCCTAAATCGTGCGTATCTATTAATAAGGCACTTCAATAATCAATAATCAGTCCGTGACGGCCTCCACTAACTAGCTACTAACTTGGGTTATGGGCGCTGAATTTCATGTTCACTGTCACTTACTCATTAGCGAAGTACGACCCTTTTTCAACCACCTACAGTACCCAATTTCGGCATACTATGTAAGAAACTCATCATGATGATCGAACAGAGAGTACTTTAAATGTAGCTTGTACCGTTTTCAGCTGTTTTCGTGTGGCATTCTTCAGAAGTGAGCGGTCCGTTTACCAAAATTTTCGGTCAAATCTCCATTCAATTAACACGGGACGTTGGCTAGCTATGTCTTGCCCTCACTCACTATTTTACCAAAGTACGAATATTTCTGAGCATCTAACCTAGCTGTAATTTTAGGTCATGTTAGAGGAATATATTTGCTAGAAGTTTTTGAGGGTACTTTTAATATTGGCCGGTTATTTTTCACACATTGACGTTAACTAGACAAATGCCTATTCTTCTAACATGGCACGATTTGTACAGGTCACAGCTCAATGGTGAGAGCACTGTGTATTGTGTATAGGAAAACGGACAGTAACTGCAGTATGGACCGTGAGCAGCGTTGGTTTGAGCGGGGTGTGAAAGAGGCTATCTAGGTGAGGGCGGAGCAACCATCTGTCAACCGTGGAGGAGGCGTCCGGGCCAAGCTGTCACACGGCTGGGACCGAATCATAAAGGACATTCCTCGCCGATTGTCATCAATACCGGAAGAGTCCGGTACTCAAGGTCATTTGCATCACAACCCAGCTGAAGACTGAATATTTCAGTCGCAACGTCGGTTCGTCCGTAAAAATTGGTATGTCTGGTTGACCAGATTTAATTTAAACTAACCAAGCTTTAGCAAGAGATAATACTTTAAAACAAAAGATAAACAGTGATAATAATGAATTTTAAGACACATTTCCTGATCATTAGATTAGCATTTATTACCAGTATAATTCTGTTGACATACACAACTGAATAATTGAGTTATTATTCTGCTGTAACCTATAGAATTGAATCCAATTATGTAAGTAAGTTTACGGATTCCTGTGCCTAAATCGGTCTGTTTCCCAAACATAAGCCAATAAGTCTATTTGGATTCCTTTGGGGAATTCGAAACCAAATAAACCGCTAATTGTTGTAACTTACTTCAGTACAACACCGACTGAATAAATATTAGACCCGTTTGAAGCCGATGTTTTAAGGCGTAAAAAGCTAGAACAAATCAACATAAAACAAATAAATGATCGCAAATTATGCCACAATGGAGGAATCAGTCAAGTGAATTGGCTGGAGAAACTGAATAATATCCCAGCAAACACAAAAACGTTTTAAAACGTTTTAAATAAGTTATATTTTGGCTTTTGGTTTAGGCAAAACGTTTTAATAACATTAAAATGTCGGGTTTTATAAAGGTCATGAAATCGTTTTAAAACGTTTGTATGAAAACACACTACAACAATATTTTTAAAATGTTTTCGAAATGTCATTGTAAACTATTTTTGCAAACATTTTTGGCCAAATATTTTGTCAACACTTAAATAACATTATGTTAAAATATTTGCACCCAGCAAACACAGACATGTTCTTAAAATGTTTTTTACAGAACGTTTTAATAACATTTAAATGTCGGGCTATATAAAGGTCGTGAAAACATTTTAAAAACGTTTTTGTAAATATTTTGGGCAAACATTTTTTGCAAAATATTTTTTCAACCTCAAAATAACATTCTGTTTAGAATGATTTGTATCAAGTTTTCAAAAATGTTTTTGGAATGTTATTAAAACGTTTTTATACCCTTTATATAACCCGACATTTAATGTTTTCTGTAAAACATTTGTGTTTGCTGTGCAGTAAATTACCAACAAATGTTATTTAATGTTATGAACACATTTTATACCATTAATGTACCCTTTATATAACACGACATTTAAACGTTTTCTGACAACCTTTTATAACCTTTTGCGAATGATGTCGAAAACGTTTTGTGTTTGCTGGGATGAGAATGCTTAGTGCCCAACTCAAGGACAAGGTTAAGTAGAATTCAAAAGAATAGCAAAAATAGCAAAATTATACATGCAAACAAAATCGCGACATCACAATATCCAAAAATAAATGACATTCAAAAGTGACAACTTGCAAGTGAGGAAGTTAAAAGCCGAAGATTTTGTTGTATATTTTTGTATAAATCGTATATATACATTACTTTATTATTGTATAGTAGCGATCACCAAGATTATAATCAATCAAAAAGTGTAATGCTTGAAGAATAAAACTCATTTTTTGGCACGCACACATTTCTTAAGTTTGATTGTAAGATTAGAGTAGTTTGATTCAAATGTCACCATATTCGAGGCCAATATATTAGCAATATTAGTGACAAAAAAGGAGAGTGGGATTTATACAAAGTGAGAAAAGAAGAGAGATGAAACTAGATAGCACTGTTGTGTTTGACCAAACACGAATATCTATGACTGTAATTCCCACCCTAACACCCCAACCCACCATGAAAAACTTAACCCATCCTGACACCCCGTAATATGTTTAATGCTAAAAGGGCTATCAGTATACAAATACAGGACATTGTAGCAGCTTTATTTACTGAGTAACGGCCGGCCCTATGTTTTAACATTTGGGGTCCTGGGGCCCATATTATGAAACATATGGGGCTCTTATATATCAATAACAATATAATGCTAAAGACCTATTAGGGTGCCAAATGTGAGCCCAGTAGCTACTTTATTTGCTGAGAAACGGCCGGTCCTTTGTTTTAACATTTGAGTCTCTGAGGCCCTAACTTTAAGCATCTGGAGCCAAAATGGGCAATAGGCACATCTGCAAGTTAAGGCCCATAAATGTGCCACATATGAGCCCTTGTTCCCTTGTAGTTTTAGACCTAGCCTTGTAAGTCTGTTGCCCCATATTTAAATATTTCGGGCCCTGTGGCCCATATTATAAGACATATGAGGCTCATGTATACCTGTAAATATAGAGTTGCCCGATTTTAGTTTCACCGTGCTAAACCTAAGATTCGGGGGCTATATCCTGGTTTTGCGGGCTATTCCTAGGAATGGGCTTCAAAACCTTAGAATAGCTACCCGGATTTGAGTTTTGCTTGGCTAAACCCAAGATTCGGAGGCTATACTATAGTATTGCTATTGTTGCCCATTCTTAGGAATGGCCTGCAAAACCCTAGAATTGCTACCCGATTTGAGTTTTGGTGGGCTATTCCTTAGTTTGGGGAGCAAAACCCAAGAATGGGCTGGCGAAACCTGGGTATAGCGACCGATTCTTGGGTTTTGCTCGAAATGATACACTTATGCTTCCATACACGTACTCCCCATTCGATTGCAAAATTTAGGAAAAATGCTGAAAACGGCTTGATTGACCGCCGGTTCCGTCCGGTTTCTATTGTTCTAAAAAATGGAAACCGGGCGGAATCGGGCGGAACCGGCACGGCCCTGATTTGGTAAAACGATCTAACTTGAAATTGGGACATTTTGAGATAAATTCATATCATGGGTAATGTGACGGCGCTCTTTCCATTGGTGACATCCTAAAATCATCACCATGCCACCAAATAATGAGATTTTTATATTTTCTAAGACATTAGATCTGTTTAATAATTTATTTCATTCAAAAAGAAAAACGTCAAGTGTTCAAACTTTAAAGCTCTTTTTCTCGAAAGAGCGATTTTAATTTCAAGTTAGATCATTTTACCAAATCAGGGCCGGGCAGTCAACCGCCGGTCGAGTTTTGATTTCATCGCTAACCTCTAAGATGAAATCTTAGACATCCAAGAATTTCGTGGTAGACTTACACCAACGAATCACAAGGCCATGAATCACAAAAAAAATCACAATCATATTTAGCGTATTCAAGTATCGACCAATGCAATCTTGGGCGCCTAAATATTTAGACAACATTCAAGATTGACAAAATTCCATGATTAAAGGTGGTTTAAGATGCTTGCTGTTAGTAATTTCTGGCTCTCTGATTAGTCGATTTAAATCTACCTCGAAATTCCGACGTCCAAGATTTAAAAATCTTTGACGTCTACATGATCGTCTTTGGATTTTGTTGGCCGTCTGTAATAAGCTTGTTATTGATATATAGATGTTGTAAAAGGACATTTTTTATAGTAAGTCATTTTCTTATTTTACTTAATAGGCCTACCTACGTACTTGAATTGTGTGTGCTTAAGTGAAGAGTATGTATTTAGCCCGCTATCCTGTTTATTTACTTTGCTATTTGAAACTGTTTGCCTGTTATTGTTTCATATTGCTTCGACTGCTTCGAAGTTTCTCTTACATTGTAATTTTACAACTGCATGAGGTTAAATGTGGCAAAACGATATGCTTAGACCTTTGTTGGCGTAGCCTAAATAGAGTAATAGAACGAGTCCATGTTTTGCATTAGCAGCAGGCTCATGATTTTCAGAATTGGACACACCTTATTCATTTGTATTTTATTTATAGTAAACTTCATATCATTAATTCGAACTCTATGTCAGACACTAATCGGGGGGGGGACACTTCAATTTGAAATGGATATAGGTGTAGGGCTGGCACTTTCACACGAAGGGTCATTCGGTGAGAGCAAAAGGTAAAAAATATGGGGTCATTGGGTGAGGACATGATTTTTGGCATTCGGTGAGAGCAAAATGTAAAAAATATGGGGTCATTGGGTGAGAGCCGAAACAGCGCCACAGAAACCTCGAAAATCGAATTTCTAGTTCTAAATAGCTTCAAATTTCTTTGTTTTTTTTTCAAAATAAGTGACAAAATCAGTGATAAATGAAAGTAGCTGTTAAAATTGAGCTTGTAAGGGTCTTTGGGTGACAGATCAAATGGAAAAATATGGGGTCTTTGGGTGACAGCGCCGCTGAAAAATGGTGTCTTAACTGCCCTACATACGCGTCACCTCCAAAGTTGGAGTGCCCCCCGGGACACTAATCGAAATTTTGTAATATGGACACGTTCTTTACTTGCCGCCTGCCTGCCCCAATGTATGTCAGTCTGTCTGTCTTGTGATGTGCCCTGAGTAATTTAATTTGATGATTTATCTTTGTTTACAAAGTTACATGAGTGATGACATTTTGGAGGATTCCCCTCTTAAATTGAGCAAAACAAATTGAATCATATCTAATTTGGAATATTTGGAAACCCCCCTGAGGTTGTAAAGTGAAGATGATGTCACGGGATTCCCCTCAGGAAGTGATGTCAGGGGATTCCCCTCAGGAAGTGATGAAATGTGAAAGGTTAATGTTATAATTTAGACTTGGGAATTTCCCAGACTGCAGAATAGTGTGAAGGTAGTAATAGCCTATTGATAGAATGGGGGTTTTCCCAGTGCTTGATAAACTCCTCAACAAAAGTTTGGAAAGTTTTTTCAAGCATCTGTATCTCCAATTATTTGTGACATATTCATATCGTGTTGCATATCACTGGGTAGCTACAATACTCCCCTTGACAATGACACCCCATTTGAATCAATGACATTTTTCACGGCTGATTACACGCCTTGTGAATGTAGTCAGTCAACATTAATAGGTAAATTTTCACGGGAAAATTTTCTGGACACGTGACCAATGCGTATCAATGTGAGTGTAACCTCGAGCCTGATCTCTGACCCCCGGCGGTGACCTTGCTATTCAAGTCTTAGTAATTTGAATTGGAATAGTATTTTGACCGCAATTTTGATAGAAATGTGTGCATTGCAAATTTTTTGAATATTATGTTATCTTAATTTTTTCACAATATCATCAAAACGTAATTTCAAAAATATCTATCTACGGAAAAAAATATTTATCTACGGAAACTCTTACCATAACATTATTAACTTGCGACAAGTAACTTATTTTGCCTCAAAGGAAGAATTCTTCCTATTCTAATACATTGGAAGAACACCCGCTGTGCTCGGGGTCACATTCCATAATGCTAATATGTCTGCGCCCATGGGTGTCACGTGTCCAGAAAATTTTCCCGCGAAAATTTACCTATTAATTCTGACTGGTAGTGGGGTCTTAAACAGAATTTGCCAAATTGACCATTATTCTGTGCTCAAACAACGCTAGCCACTAACCTCAATAGCGGCTGGAAAAACCACAGGCAGCCACAATAGTCAGGCACCTTCTCCTCATGCTGCTCACCGACCTGGTTACACTTTACTGTGGGATGGAATTCCATTCTTCAACAAGGATTCGTCGCAGGTCATTCAATGTGGTTGCAGATGGGCTTCTCTGGCACGCACCCCGGTGGGTTCAGTTTGTATTTCAAGGTAGGACGTATGACCGTTCCAGGATTTAAAAATTACCCCTATTTCACGGGGAATCGAGGACATTTGCAGCAATTTTACCCCCTATTTTGCGCGAAATCAAGGAAAATTTGCCCCCAAATACCTCCCCTATTTTTATCATTTTGAGGACGCATTTTCATTTCACCCCCTTATCACGAGGAATCAAGGTCATTTTTTCGAAAGAAATACCCCTATTTTTACCATTTAAGGACGCTTTTGAATTTTTACCCCTATTTCACGCGGAAATGAGGACAATAACGAAAACTGTAGCGGTAACACACGGACGAAAGTCCTAAAAATATACCCTATTTTTCATTTCAAGGACAATTTTGCTCCAAAACACCCCTAATTTGGACAATCGCGAACAATTTTGTCCTCGAAAATTCCGCGGACATTTCTTGAAAAGTACCCCTAATTGGAACCATCATGCGTACACATTGTCAGTGAAGACTGAACCCACCGGGGCACGCACAGCACGATCAAGCTGGTCCCACAAGTGTTCAATCGGGTTGAGGCCTAGCCCCCGGGTCTGGCGAGCGGTGTCATCTTGGGGGATTGCATTAGGTCCCAGATTGTGAAGTTATGGGATTGCAGCTTGCTGCACAGAATAATGGTCAATTTGGCAAATTCTTTTTGAGACCCCACTACATTCACAGGGCATGTACTCATCCGTGAAAAATTTTATTGTTTCAAATGGGGGTGTCATTATATGCAACACGATATGAATATGTCACAAATAATTTGAGATATAGATGCTTGAAAAAACTTTCCAAACTTTTGTTGAGGAGTTTATATAAGAAAATGTAAACACAATTATTGACACAGTTGATAGTGTTGATCTGGGCTAGCTAGCTAATATGCTTACAGTCCAATTCCTTCAAAGAAAGGAAATTGCAAACCAGAAATATTGTATGTAGTCAAAGTACTACTATTTGCCAGTGTTGTGGGAGAAGATCTAGAATACGTCAAAGAACGTACTTCTTCCAAGAAAGGAATATATATTCTTCTGTCGACTTGCTGAAGTCTGGTGTTTTGATTCAACGCAACTGTCAATATAGGTGGGGACAACTGCATCGTAGTCCTGCTTCCTGAAGATATTGTGTGAAAGGTGGAAATAGCACCAAGTTTGGAGAAAGCAGCGCAAGGAGTTAAGTTTGGAGAAAGCAGAGCAAGGAGTTAAGTTTGGAGAAAGCAGCGCAAGGAGATAACGGTTTGGAGAAAGCAACGCCATTTTTGTGTGAGGATTTCATACACAAGGATATTTATAAACGCAAGTGTATACTGGACTTCACTGATTTTCGCAGGACAAGTGAATAAGGATATATTACATCAGTCGTCCAGAACATTGCAAGAACTTTATGATCACCAAGAAGAAGAATGCTGGCTAAGTACTAGGCCCATTCTCAGATAAAGCGTCCAAGTTTGGGCTCAGGAATTGCAAAATGCCAACCACGAAGAATTCGTGAAAATCATTCAGAATCGTAAACTTTAATAGTTTCAGAACACAAAACAATGCATGGGTGATTTTTCAACAATACTTCATTTTTGAGCAATATTACTTGTACGCATTGGGGGTAACGTATCAGTGGTAACGTATCTGTGAAGCCCTTTCCCACTTTTGTCTTAATCGTGCAAGTGTAAAAACTTACCGACTTAATACCCATAATTGATCAGTCATCACCCAATGTACTGAATTCTGGTATGGTATTTGGCTTCATTTATCACAGCGTTTTTTCCGAGGGGAGTAGAATTTAGGTAACGTATCTGTGAACGCATGAACGTAACGTCAGGATTTTTTGCCATTAATAGACCTGATTTTTTACTTTGAAACCATTGTGTTATGTACCACATATATAATATAACTATAGAGCCTGCTTGATCCATAACATATGGGAACATTCATATAGCCAGTTATTTTGACAGATTGTTATTCATTAGAAATATGGTAACGTATCTGTGAACAATTTTGGCGACATAGTCTCAAAGACCTGTTGGAAAAATTTAATAACTTGCGTTGTGATGTTTTATACTTTATAATTAGGGCATGATACCACTAATGAAAAGTACCTATAATCCATTATTATGCGCGCATGTTTAACGAACAGGGACACATTATACGGAACTGACCTTGGCTGGCGACATGGAGGAAAACAATGGACATGCATAATCAGCTTTATTGTTTTATACTTTCTAGGCATGTTACAACCTCCAGCCCCACACATTTTAGAAAGCAACTCCTAAGTATTAGTTATATTAATAAAAGTCATTTCTTTCTGACGAAACAAGTCTGAATACGACTTGACACTATGGGCGACACAGATTTGGCTTTTTGGACACTTTATCGGAGAATGTGCCAAATACGACTCGTAACAGTCTTACTGTCGGCCTGTTTGTCTATCTCTATCGGTCTCGTTATATCGTTTTGTTTGCGAAAGCCGTGTTCTACGTTTTCACTCCTGCCTGAAATATTTGCCTTACTTCGTTGATAATCTATGTATGTCTATCATTATGTGTCTGCATCTTCATGTGTAAGGTAAATCCATTTAACCAGTCTAACATAATATTATTATAAGCTTTAACGTGCATTATTCTGTTTCTGATCACTTGGCTCATCCACGATCCTCTTTGGGAGAAATGTCAGCATGTGCGATTAAAACGTACTTTGAGTTTGTATGGGTTTATTTGGTTAGGAACATTATTACATCGTTATAATGTCAGCTCCAGTGAAGAAGATGAACGTAACCACGTGATTAGGTTCGTGATAACATCCAAACAAAGTGTCTCTTACGATTTGTGACGAAAGTAGAAGGCGTATGTCCACTTTATCGGGTGACAAAACTACACACTAAATCGAAATGTGTAGGTAAATATACACATGTGTGCCATTGATACACTTTTAAAACATTACACGCATTTAGTTGTACGCTAGGCCTGCATATTGAATACATACTAAGAAATCGCAATCTCTCTGATAACCTGAAAAAAATTCATTTAGATTCACTTCCAAACACACTTCATTGTGACGATGCAAAACACTTTGAATGTTTGGAAATGTAAGAAAAAACACAAAGAAAAGTAAAGATATTATATTTACAAATGACGGCAATCTTGTAATGTTTTAAAAGACATTCATAAAATTATTATAAAATTTAGTACAAGGTGTCCCATGAAAATGTTACATGTAAGAAATGAATCGCATTTTGTGATGCTACAACAAAATAATGCAATTTTTCAGATATTATTTACTCAACCTATGTGCGCAAGATGATAGTGGTGTCAAGATTGGCTAACCATCAAAATATCGTACAACGAAAGTTGAACACAAGCACACCTTTGTTTTCATAATTTTTTACTTATTACTGTTTATTTTTCTCTTATTTTTTTCATGGTTGAACTTATTGCACAATGTGTTTCACATTGAAAAATTAAATATTGTACATTGTCTCTTGGTGGTAACAAATAAGGAAAGATGAAACAAGAACACGTTTTTGGTGAAGGCGACATGAAACTCTTGAAATAAAACTGAACAAGCTTTATGCTCTGTTCATTGGAATAAAATACTGCATCTGCCATGCTATGGCTACATCTATTCGAATTTCCCGCTAAAGGCACCGTGCTGTGACGGTGGTAATGAGCCTTGTGTTGCATTAATGTTCAGGAATGGTTGGAATGCGGGCTAATTACGTAAGTTGTGAACTTCACATTTACAGGGGTACTAGTAAAGTGTGCATAGATTATGTCATGAAAAGATATTTATATCTAACCATCTAACATTAACTTTTTTATTTAAATCTTTTTTAAACTTATAATTAAAATCTACTTGTAACCTTTTTTTGCGACACCCGGACCATCATGATTGTTGACTGCTCCTTCTTCCTCAAATAAATTGAAGATAAGAAAAAACAAAATCAAATTTACATAAATTACAGAAAGATTATTATATACAAGAAAGTAAATATATAATTTGATATTTTATCTTCCATTTAATCAATTTAATCAAACATTTGCAAATAAAATATGGAATGAAAAATGAACTTGTTAATGGTTTAAATAAAACATATTGCATGTTCGTAAAACATATTGCAACAATAATCACTTCAATATTTGAATGATAAATATCGAACTAAAAGTTTTTTAAAATCCTCTCAAGTTTAATGATAAAAAAAATATGCTTACTATTTTGCACCTATTTTAAGTTGCACTGAATAACAGGCATGATTCTGATATAGTGTCTTCTAATTCGGAATTTCATTTTAAACTACATTAAAATTTGGAAAATATTCCATGAAGCTGCACCGGCCATAATGAGGGTATACATTAAGGCTAAACAGTTACGAAATCGCCAGTTTGGTCATTCGGCTGACTTAAATATAGGTTAAACCACATATAGAAGTGTTGATATGAATAATCAATGATTTTAAGCGGATGAAATAAGGATAAAAGTAGATGCTTTAACTGAACCAATAACATGCATTAATCAGTTGTTATGTTATTTCTGAGACTCAAGTCTCATAATTTGCTTACATAACTACAGTTCTCGGCACAATGGTTTCACGCTTGACGACGTCCGCGCCCTGGTTATCGCGTGTAAATTGAACCAGGTCACTCGATGCAAAGGGGCTGGTTCATTTAATGACATCCTACATCGGCAAAAATTGCGAGGGGATTCTAGTAAAGGATGTAATACCAGACCTATTGTTATTCCATTTACCCTAAACGCAAATTATCAGGGCCCCTATCGATGGTATGCACACATTTTTAAATAGACTGCATCTCCTCATGGAAAATGTAGAACAATTTTGATCTGCCTCAATCTGGATTCAATAGCAGTATATAAATAACTTAAACACGTCAATTGGTCGTTTCAAGGTATTAGGATTTGTTTTGGTTTTTCTATTATCCTGCCTAAGCACTTGACTGACGTTATTACTGATAGCATTGTCTGTACTCTTTGTTTACAACATTAAAACTGGTAGAGAGCAGCTTCGGTTTTCATTTCAGTTTAGTACATAATCGTGTAACCGCAGAATCAATCAGTTTGAAGTTATCTTGATCAAAAGTATACAAAAGAAGTGTTTAAATTTCGCAGTGCAATATTCACGAGGAGAGAAATCGAACAAGTCCATCTTCATTTGAAAGCGTGGTGTAGATGTTCGAATAATCCTTGGATTATGTTCCTGATATAACAAGGGTCATTATACTAATTTAGTAGGTGTATGACTTACTCTAATGACGGCAACGATTTATTAGAATATTGTTAAAGCTTTTATTAATGTTGTCCTCCACACCCTTATTAAGATTAGGTTAATTGAATGTTAAGCCCACCGGTCCCTAATCGCCTCTCTGTAATTACCCAACTCCCACGTCCTCGAAGATTGACGTAGACTGGAACCCAGTGCATGTCAATCGCGTATACCCTGGATAGCTCAGCTTTGCGGCTGAGTGAACAGACGGGAGCAATGGGGGCAATACACTGGAGCCAGCCGGTTCCAGTGTATTGTTTAGTCTTCTTCAACATCGGACTAAGGGTGAGGAATCCCTGACAGAAACCTCTACTGACACCACGTCCTGCCAGCGCGTCGGTATATGGCAAAAATCCCTCATGAAACTATGGAAGACAAAGAAAAAAGAGGTCGTAAAGCCCATGGCCAGAAGGGGCGCAAACATCAAGGACCTGGTGATTGCAGATTGCCCAGTCGTGACATAAGATGTGAATCTTTGTATGGCGTCACACAGTCAAAGCCAATAGGAAGCTGTGTGACTGATGATGGTCACAAGATTGGACAAACACAACTCAACATATGTACATATAATACTAGAACATTGAGAACGGAAGAATCACTTGAATCATTGCTAGACGAACTGAAAGACTTCAAATGGGACATAATTGGACTATGTGAAACAAAACGAGAAGGAGAGGGCATTGAGGAACTCAAGGGAGGTGCTTGGCTCTATAACCAAGGAAAAACAGAGGCAAACAAAAATGCCAAGGAATTGGATTTCTTATCCACCCAAAATTCATAGACTATGTAAAGGACATGAAATATTACTCAGATAGAGTGATCTCTCTCATAGTACAGTTGACAGGAAACAAACAGCTTTGCGTAATTCAAGTGTATGCACCAACATCGGACTACGACGATGAAAAAGTTGAAGAACTCTACGAGGAGGTAAATAAGGCGATAGAAGACAGCAAAGCTGAGTACACCATAGTAATGGGTGACTTCAACGCCAAGATAGGAGAATGTCAATCTGGAGAAGAAGCCATCATGGGAAAGTTTGGAGTTGGAGAACGAAACAAACGAGGGGACATGCTACTTGAGTTTGCTGCGCAACAAGGACTTATCATTGCTAACACATACTTCAAGAAACATAAAAACAGGTATTGGACATGGGAAAGTCCCAACGGAATTACAAAGAACCAAATCGACTTCATCCTAAGTAGCCAGCGTGGAATTGTAGAGGATTGTTCTGTCATCACGAGTGTAGACATTGGTAGTGACCACAGGATGGTCAGAGCAAAGATACACATAGACAGGAAATTGGCAAGACTCAAAATCATTAGAAATCAAAAGAAAAGCAAGTTAAACATACTGAAACTGAAAGATTTGAAGAATGATTTTCAACTGGAGTTGAAAAACCGATTCGCATGTCTGGACATAGAAAATGCAGATATAGATACCAAATATGAGCTTATACCAATACAATAGTGGAGGCAGCTGAAGAAATAGCGCCAAGAGAGAGAAAGACCAAACAGACCACAGAGGAGGACAAAGCAATCGAAGAGTTAGATAAGAAAAGGAAAGAACTTAGAGAAGTAGAGGACAAATCACCAAAACAGAAGATAGAATACTCAGAACTAGTCAAAACAGTGAGAAAGAAAAGACGAGAAAGAAGTAGAAAGAGAAAAAAGCAGCAAATTGAATCCATCCTAGAAAGTGGCAAGGGACCAAAACAGATTACAAAAATGAACAGCAAGAAAACAAGAATTTGCCAAATGAGACAAAAGAATGGAAGCATAACCACAGACAGAGAAGAAATTCTAAATGTATGTACAGAATTCTACCAAGACCTGTACAGCAGTAAAACAGATGAAAACAGCGGAACCAGAGTACCCACAAAATCAACCGATGACACTGAAGTACCAAATATAACAGTTAGAGAAGTGGAAAAGGCAGTAACACAAATGAAAAACAATAAAGCACCTGGACCTGATGACGTATCAAGTGACATTTTTAAGATAGGAGGAGGAGATCAACAAACAGCTGGTGAAACTTTATAATCAAATCCTGAAAGACAAAAAGATTCCTGAGAAATGGAAGGAGGCAAAGATCATTCTACTTCATAAAAAAGGGGATAAAGCAGACATCAAAAATTACCGGCCGATAAGTTTGCTTTCTCATGCATATAAGATATTTACCAGAATAATCCAAAACAGGATCCAAAGAATACTAGACGAAAACCAGCCAAGGGAACAAGCAGGATTTCGGGCAGGTTTCTCAACAACAGACCATCTACACGCATTAAACCAGCTGATTGAAAAGGCGAATGAATACCAACTAAAGCTTTGTGTAGGGTACATAGACTATGAAAAGGCATTTGATTCGGTTGAACATTCAGATCTTTTTGCAGCCCTAAGAAGAATAGGAGTCAATGAAACCTATGTGCTCATCATAGAGGATATCTACACAGATGCAGTAGCCACAATCCATTTGGACAATGATGTGTCAAACCATATTCACATAAAGAGAGGAGTGAGGCAAGGGGATACAATATCACCAAAAATCTTTACAGCTGCCATGGAAGAGATTTTCAAGAAGTTAGATTTGGAGAAGCAAGGAATAAATATAGATGGAGAATGGCTGACAGACCTGAGATTCGCAGATGATGTTGCTTTAACAACAACATCAGTCAAGGACATGGAGATTCAATTAAATGGTTTGAACAGTGAAAGCAAGAAGATCGGTTTAAAAATACACAAAGGAAAAACAAAATTCATGACAAATTTCGAAACAAATGAGCCCATTGTAGTTGAAACTGATGAGATAGAAAAAGTAGAAAGCTACAAATATCTTGGCCAGACTGTGAAGCTGGAAGACAACACGAGAGAGGAAGTTCTAATCAGAATTAAGGCTGGCTGGAGCTGCTTTGGCAGATATAAAGACATTCTGTGTGATAAAAAACTATCAATGATATTAAGGAAGAGGGTCTTCAATCAATGTGTGCTGCCTACAATGACATACGGCTGCGAAACGTGGACAACAACTAAATACCTAGAACAAAAACTGATAACAACACAGCGGGCAATGGAAAGAAGAATGCTGAATATCACAATACGGGACAAAATTAGGAACACGTATATAAGAAATAAAACCAAAGTCAAGGACATTCTGGAGAAAATAAAAGAGGCAAAATGGAGATGGGCAGGTCATCTAGCAAGATCAAATGATAACAGGTGGACAAAACGACTAACAGAGTGGCAACCTAGAACAGGCAGAAGGCGAAGGGGAAGACAAAAACGCAGATGGCGGGACGACATTACATCATACATTGGCACAACCTGGGCTAGGATAGCGCAAGACAGAGAAACATGGAAGCTTCATGAGGAGGGCTACAGCCGACATGGGCTGACGTAGCCAGCAAGGCAAGGCAAGGCAATTGAATGTTGCTACAATTGCATTATTGTTTGATTCCAAGACATGGAGATCTGTCGAGTTAACATCGTATTATGATTACATAGATATTAAATATTTATACTTCTACAACTTTACATCTGTTTCCCTGTTCGCTTATTTATTATCCCGGTTATACTGTGGTCAAATATAGACCATCGAAATATTTTCTTTGTAAAATTGACATTCGACGAAATTTAACAATAACAATTTTGAAAAATTGGCAACATTGTCAGCTGTAGTTTATGTGAGTCTGTAGTAGATAATGAAGTGAATCCTTTCTATAGTATGGATTTGTAACCGATTGCCTAAAACCTACAAAGAGGTTCAAGTCTATATTGACGTATATCATGTATATGGAAAGACTTTGCACTATATCAGAATTGTATAGCTATAAAAGTGTTTTCATTATGTACAAATGATATTCACATATTGGGATGGATTTTAAAAACTAGAAAAACAGTACTAGGCAAGATGAATCTACAGGGTTCAAAAGAAATAACTCCCCCTAAATTTACAAAACATTTCTTTGCATAACTTGACATACATTTGGTTGATTTGGAAAAATTTAAAAACCTGTGAATAGAGGAATCTTTTTGCTACCCTCCCAATTTTCTTCTTTTTGAAAATCATTTTTTGTTGGTCAAAAATTATCACATTTCCCAAAAATGATGCTTTCAAAAAAAGTTGCACTTTACCACATTATGTACAAAACGTTCTCGATATTAATGTTAAGGTTGATTTAATTCTTGTTTTTTTTCCTTCACCTTTCTGTCTCTGATCCTTCAGGCATCCATGCAACCATCATTCAGTGCAAACCAAAGATTTGTTGAACATAATTTTCGCGTAAAATGAGATTTTCTTTGATGTTTTTAATCAGCAGTTGCTTCAAAATGATAAAATCACTAGGGTGGAGAAATGAGCTCTCCACGCATAAATTTGACCAAAAGGGTGAACATTTACCTGTAGTGGGTCAGTTGAAGCATCTTGCATTTTGATTTAAAATGATGGTTTTCTTGGATAAAAATGTAGCACTCATGATGTGGCCACTAGAGGTTGGCTGCATGCAGTTGGATGCTGACTTCCAACCTCCAATCTTTGTTGGCCATTTCTTTGTCATGTACGCATTTTCTTTGTCATGTACGCATTTATTCAAGAGAGCCGTTGCTATAGATCTTTGCAACTGTTTCAGTCTACCATTTGCAAGTAATTTTTTTTATCTATTCTAGCCAACGAAAGAAATAAGCATCACACTACAAACCTTATTTCAACTCCTATAGTGATTTGACCATTTTTGAAGCACCGACTAAAAACCCCATTCATGTCAAAATTGATGTCAATGAATCATTGTTTTATACTGAAAGGTGATTGCATGGGTGACTGAGTAATCGGATACATAAAATTTAAGAAAATTAACTAACAATTAGGTCAATCAAACCATTGATCACGTTGATATCGAGAAGGTTTTTGTACATTACATGTATAGGATGTTGAAAAGTGCAACTTTTTCTGAAAGCATCATTTTTGGGAAATGTGATAATTTTTGACCAACAAAAAATGATTTTCAAAAAGAAGAAAATTGGGAGGGTAGCAAAAAGATTCCTCTATTCACAGAGTTTTAAATTTTTCAAATCAACCAAATGTATGTCAAGTTATGCAAAGAAATGTTTTGTAATTTTAGGGGGGGGGAGTTATTTCTTTTGAACCCTGTTGATGAAAAAGCATTTTTTTCATTTTAATGTCAATTATTGGCATGCATAATAATAATAATAATTAAATAAAAATAAAAAAACAAAACGCAATAGGTTGCAGCTGCAGAAGGCTAACTGGAATTCCTATACTTCTCTGACTAGGCATAGATACTTTACTTGAATGATAGGAGCACTCGCATAGTAATAGTGGACAAGTCAAAGGTTTGTGATTTCACTTGAGCGATTAAGTTTGCCGCCGGCGGCTTTCACGAATTGAAGAAAATTAGTTGCGGACACCAAGATACTTAGTACTGTCATGAAGAGAGAGAATACAGAAAGAGGGAGAGAAAGAGAGGGAGACAGATTGAGATTGAGAGAAAGATAGAGATAGATGGAAAGGGAGAGAGGAATGAAGGAAGAAGGAGGAAGAAGGAAGGGAATGAGAAGGAGATGGAATTATTAAATGGACACTGTCAGACAATACTGATGATTTGTAAGGTCAGGTGCATAATCAAATCAGACATTATGTGGGGCTCTTATTTTGTAATCGTTTTGAAAAATACTTATTATGGTATGGTATGGTATGGGAGTGGTCTTGTCTAGTAATGGTGTGACCTTAAAATGAGTGTGGTCATGGCTGTTTTGAGAACATTGTAGACGTTTGAAATGGATAAGAATATTGAATGATATGATGAAATTGACATCATGCGACAAACGCCTCATATGATCGTGTTGGGTCAAGATTTAGTTGATGTGCTTGGGGATGATAATTTGCACACATACACATTCATTTTAGTATTACCTTATTATAATGCTTATATTCGCACGATGCATCGATGGGAGTTGTAAATATGGTGAGTTCGTGCTACACAAGCTTACACATGTGACATGTATAAACGTACAAAAACTACGTCTCAGGGGTACACGTATTTCGGGTGAAACAAACCTATTACTTAGTACCTCCATTAGGCATACCATATTGAACATGTTGAATTCTTTCAAGGTTCCCTTGAAATAATTTTAATTAATTAATGTCCCTAAACTGACGATATCTCTAGCGATAACTCAAACTTGATCGAGTTAATCGATGTAAAATGACATAAGAAACATAGTAGATGTTTTCAATGACCTCTAAATATATGTACATAATCGACCAATTGTGTTCTATGGTTGTCATTAGGTCACGATGTGGACGGATTCATGAAGTATATATCATCTTTTGTAAAGCAATGCTTATCTTCAGGGTTATTTGTGACAACAATTCATTACAGGCTTCTCATTCTTCTTGTCTGTCTTCTAGAAAGAGGACTCTTAATCAAAACCCTTATTCTATAAACCTATATAATATAAAGGAAAGTTTGCTTTATTGTAGAGTGTCCTATACCTGATGGCAGGGACATATTGCCTGGTGCCGGATTCAATTAAAGAAACATCCATAGACCAACCAAGCATCTGCATCTGAGAATGAGGTTTAATATTTAGTTTAATATTTTTCTGTAAAGTCGTCAAATGTGATTCTTTGACTTCCTTACCGAAATATTTTTGAACAGGTTGATGTTTAGAGATGCCACGGGCTATTAATAATGTTGCGATGCTGGAAATAAGTAACGTATTTGGTTATATCAATGGTGCTATGGCTGTGCGTAAACTCGTGTTGCAAGGAAGAGAAGGGACATTTATGTTTCCTATTCTTTCATTTGACAGGCCAGAGTCAAATTTTTAGAACACCAAATTGCGTTGTATGAAAACGGACGCACAACGTGATAGCTTTATTATTCAGAGCTTCACATATCCTTATTCAGGTGGATAATATTATAACCGGGATATATAGGGGTGATGACTGGGTACGGGGAACTAGCTGATGGCTCAGGTAGAGCCTTAAGGTATCGCAATAAACACAAAGCTTACAGTTTCCTCTTGCTAAACTAGAGTATCATTTTTTTTCAAGTTGCTCCTTCTTTGACCTCAAAAACGTACTTGCCTATATTTATATATAATTCAAAACAAATTTCTGACAATAACAATTTTAAAAAATTGGCAACATTGTCAGCTGCAGTTTATGTGAGTCTGTAGTAGATAATGAAGTGAATCCTTTCAATAGTATGGATTTGTAACCGATTGCCTATAACCTACAAAGAGGTTGACGTATATCATGTATATGGAAAGACTTTGCACTATATCAGAATTGCATAGCTATAACAGTGTTTTCATTATGTACAAATGATATTCACATAATTTATTGGGATGGATTTTAAAAACTAGAAAAACAGTACTAGGCAAGATGAATCTAGAAGAAAAAGCATTTTTCATTTTAATGTCAATTATTGGCATGCATAATAATAATAATAATTAAATAAAATAAAAAAACAAAACGCAATAGGTTGCAGCTGCAGAAGGCTAACCGGAATTGCTATACTCCTCTGACTAGGCATATATACTTTACTTGAATGATAGGAGCACTCGTATAGTAATATTGGACAAGTCAAAGGTTTGTGATTTCACTTGAGCGATTAAGTTTGCCGCCGGCGGCTTTCACGAATTGAAGAAAATTGGTTGCGGACACCAAGATACTTAGCACTGTCATGAAGAGAGAGAGAGAGAATACAGAAAGAGGGAGAGAGAGAGAGAGAGAGAGCGAGGGAGGGAGAGAGACACAGATTGAGATTTAGAGAGAAAGATAGAGATAGATGGAAAAGGAGAGAGGAATGAAGGAAGAAGGAGGAAGAAGGAAGGGAACGAAAAGGAGATGGGATTATTAAATGGACACCGTCAGACAATACTGATGATTTGTAAGGTCAGGTGCATAATCAAACCAGACATTATGCGGTGCTCTTATTTTATAATCGTTTTGAAGTGAGAAATACTTATTATGGTATGGTATGGTATGGTATGGGAGTGGTCTTGTCTAGTAATGGTGTAACCTTTAAATGAGTGTGGTTATGACTGTTTTGAGAATATTGTAGACGTTTGAAATGGATAAAAATATTGAATGAAATGATGAAATTGACATCATGCGACAAACGCCTCATATGACCGTGTTGGGCCCAGATTTAGTTGATGTGCTTGGGGATGATAATTTGCACACATACACATTTATGTTGGTATTTCCTTATAATTCGCACGATTGGAGTTGTAAATATGGTGAGATCGTACTACACAAGCTTATTCATGTATAATGTACAAAAACTACGTCATAGAGGTCCGACGTATTTCGCGTGAAACAAACCCATTACTTAGTACCTCCATTAGGCATACCATATTGAACATGTTGCATTCTTTCAAGGTTCCCTTGAAATCATTTTAATTAATATCCCTAAACTGACGATATCTCTAGCGATAACTCAAACTTGATCGAGTTAATTGATGTAAAATGACATATGAAACATAATAGATGTATTCAATGAACTCTAAATATATTTACATAATCGACCAATTGTGTTCTAGGGTTTTCATTAGGTCACGATGTGGACGGATTCATGAAGTATATATCATCTTTTGTAAAGCAATGCTTATCTTGAGGGTTATTTGTGACAACAATTCATTGCTTACAGGCTTCTCATTCTTCTTGTCTGTCTTCTAGAAAGAGGACTCTTAATCAAATTCCTTATTCTATAAACCTATATAATATAAAGGAAAGTTTGCTTTATTATAGAGTGTCCTATAACTGATGCCAGGGACATATTGCCTGGTGTCGGATTCAATTAAAGAAACATCCATAGACCACACAAGCATCTGCATCTAAGAATGAGGTTTATTATTTAGTTTAATATTTTTCTGCAAAGTCGTCAAATGTGATCTGATTCTTTGACTTCCTTACCGAAATATTTTTGAACAGGTTGATGTTTAGAGATGCCACGGGCTATTAATAATGTTGTGATGCTGGAAATAAGTAACGTATTTGGTTATATCAATGGTGCAGTGGCTGTGCGTAGACTTGTGTTGCAAGGAAGAGAAGGAAAATTTATGTTTCCTATTCTTTCATTTGACAGGCCAGAGTCAAATTTTTAGAACACCAAATTGCGTTGTATGAAAACAGACGCACCACGTGATAGCTTTATCATTCAGAGCTTCACATATCCTTATTCAGGTGGTGGTATTATAACCGGGTTGATGACTGGGTACGGGGAACTAGCTGATGGCTCAGGTAGAGCCTTAAGGTATCGCAATAAACACAAAGCTTACAGTTTCCTCTTGCTAGGCTGTGGTATCATTTATTTCCAAGTTGCTCCTTCTTTGACCTCCAAAACGTAAGCCCTGCAAACATCTTTCTTAACCCATCATCACCATGAATAATGTTCAAAGTTCAATGTTCAAAATAACGTATATATCGCCTAATATCCAAAGATAAATCAATATTCAGTGTATTTTACATGGAACAAGCTCTGAATTTTAAGTATTTTCTTAAAAGTGTTGACATTGTTTGGTGCTATTTTGTATGAAGTAAGTAAGCTCCAAAGTGCAGCAGAAAATGATCGACGCCAATATGAAACAAGGTTTAATTTGGTGTTTGAAGTATAAGAACATCAAAGTCAGCCATCGAATTAAACCACGCTACATCATTCAGGAAAACTAATTTTCATAGCCCTCATCTACAACCCCACTGTCACTCACGGACTGTCACTTCGCTTGTACTTAAATTTTAGAAACTAGGCCAAACCACATTATGGAATACTATACAAAAACAATTAATAACCAACAGGTTCTTTGCCCTGTCTCTTTGTCGTGTGACATCATATGATAGTAATAAACAAATAACGTAAGGGAACATAAATATTCAGTACACCATAGTTTGGCTGACAAAATTTTAAACATTTATATGGAAACTTACAGAATGCAAGTTCTACTGGCATTGCCAGAATCAACAGTGAATTTCAATGCTGTGTTGTTATTTTGTTTTTCTTAATTAAATCCTAAAATAGACTTGGTCAATATTTTATGAAAACCATGTCATTATTTGCTCTATGGTTTGGAATAACCTAAATAATTATGTACAAGCCTGTTCACGAACCTTGTCTATCTTTGTCTTGAGGGGGTTATATTCAATCAATATCTAGACATGTTATAGGAATACTATTATTGACAGATTGACCGGTATACTCGAGTTAGCCTGCTCGTTTCCAACCAATATATTTTTAACATTTTACTTTAAATGGGTGAAACAAACATTTAATGAGCATATTTTCAAGGACACGTTTTGATTTTACATGCAATAAATATTCAAATGAGTACAAACATATTTATTTATTTACTTATTGCATCATATTTACCCAGGGTGGCCCGATCAGCTAAAATGCTGTTCTTACACGCGCCCTGCATAACATTAAAAAACATACAGATACATTGAGTAATATAATAAAGCATAAACATATAAAGCACAATTGAAATAGAGTATACCAATTTACAAGTACTTAAACTAATATAATGTTAAGAACAAATCATTACAAAGTAGAATGACTGAAAAGCTGACACCTGGAATAACAGGACAGCAGAAAACGAAGATGGGGAGAGTGTCATCAAATTAGTTGAATTTTGTCTGAACACCACCCTACTTTGTACTCAGAGGGAAGTGTTATCAGCAGAAAGATGGATGCGCGATTGGAAGCCCCTGTAGCACCCACGTGGTCAACGCATACATGAAACTCTTCGAATGGAAAGATTTGTCATCAGCTCCTCACCCTTCGCAGTTGTTTCTTTGATATGTCGATGATACATTATGTGTGCTAAAGACCTCACACGTGGAAGAATCAAGAGTCACATCAGGATTATAACATTCAATTTACCAGGGAGGAAGAGGAACAGGGGCAACTTCCTTTCTGTGATACTCTAATCGTGCGTGTTAGCGAAGGCAGTGTCAAGATCTGTGTTTTCAGTTGCATCACCTTCTGGAACACAAATTAAGTGTGGTCAGGACGCTGAAGTGAAATAGTGAAGGATTCTTCGGATAAAGAGAAGGCGGTATCGCACATCGAGTCAGCGCTCCGTAGTTGTGGATACAGAGATTGAACCTTCTTACGTGCTCGCGAAAAGAAAGACAAATCCAACTCACAGGAAACTGCCCGAGTGCTCGAGCAGGGCCTTTACTGTCACCTTGCTTGAACGACTACGTAGAGCGTTCAATAGAGTAGATGTTCCAACTGCCTTTAAACCTCATTATACATTACGTCATACCTTAGTTTCCCCGAAATACAAGGTCGACAATTTGAAATGGTCGGGAACAGTCTTTAAAATTGCATGCTAAGATTGTCACACCACATACATCTGAGAGTCAAGCAGGAAGCTGGTATGAGACTTGCGGCACACAAGTCCAAAGCCGCTGGCTCTAAATCGGCCGTACAAGAACATGTGAAAGCGAGTAAGAACACGCACCAAATAGACTGGGACAACGTAAGAGTATTGGAGAAACAAACAAAAGGCTTTTCCAGGAGGGTCCTGAAAGCTATCCAGATCAAGAAGCAAGGACCGTCATTGAATCGAGACACGAGATTGGAACTAGATGTGGGACAATCTGGACAAACCCAGTGGCACCAGGGGCAGGAATATTCCGACTTCGGTGACGTCATCGAGTGTGATGTCGCTTGATCAGGTTGGCCTCTAGCCGTTTCCAAGACAAACATCAGAGCCAACAACATTGGCTGACGATGAGGAAGTTCCTCGAAAGCGCTTCCAATAAGCGAAATAAACAAATAATGCTGCAGTTCAATTTAAATTACTTTCCAGTACAAATATGCTTAGTTCTTAGGCGACTTTTCATGCATTTTAAGAACCTGAGATTGTACGGTTTTAACCGTATACTTAAAAGTATTAGAAGTTAAGTATAGAAGTAGTGTGTATCAATATCAACAAAGATGAAATATAAACATCGGAAGTTTGTATCCCCAAAAGTATTGGCAATATGTTTTACAAAATTTCAACTTGATGTATTAACGCGTTCACATGAGATCAATACAATCGATGTCATGTAAAATGTCTTTAAAATATTTATCAATATAATGACGGGACATTAAATTGCTTAGAGCTATGTATAAGACACCAACCTACTTTTCGTTAAATGTGCTATATAGTCCATACGCCTTCATGGAGTCAGTGATTTAGATACAGTTTTTAGTACAGGTTTGACGATCACGTGACAATTCGAATCATCATATCGAAATATCACGTGGGTAAAAATATCAATATCGATATCAATACTATTCGTCAATTCAGCCTCAAACCAATTCACCCACATGCTAATTCGAACCCTGTATATTGAAGTACAAAAAAGTTGGCCAAAACTATTTCGTGATTTTCTCCATAACCGTTGTTTTTACACCAAATCTGTATATTTAGATGCCTTGATGTCTTGCATTCGGTCACAAACCAATTCGTTGTACGTTGTGCACTTAACCCTCTATCTTTTAAACCAAATATCCTAAAGAGTCGTGTGATATGTCGAACTTTTCCTCAGGTCATAAAGAACAAAAAAAGTCAGCGTTCGCGTATCTGTACTATCATGCCGCAGTTATTGTGGCCCTCACAACACGGGCTTCCGGTGAGCTGCCGGTCCTAGGAAATGGAATATTACTGATAAATATATAAAGATGGCAAAATCAGTAAACCAGTTTAAGTTACAAATAAAGAAAAGTCTAATAAAAATTACATCTAATATTTAGGCATTATTTAATGACCTCACCCATCCCCACCCATCTCCACCCCAACTATCAATTTCTTCTGTGAACTGTGGAATGTCTATATGAAATGTTATAAATATTTATATTGCTTCTTTCTTTGCATGTTCTTCTCCTCTTTCTTTTATTTGTTAGCTTTGTGTAATTGTATGTTGTAACTTAAGGCAGTGTAAGGGGGCGCTCGCTTCAGGCCTTTTGAGCATCTCCTCATTCAAATGTTGTGTCTTTTATATATATTTTGTATATCGATTTGTATGAAAATAAAATGATGATGTATGATGATGATGATGTACATCATTTCCTACAGAGTCGTGAGATATGTCAAACTTTTCCCTTAGTCATAAGGAACAAAAAAAAAGTCAGTGGTCGCATATCTGTAGGATCATCGGTTAATGAGATATAGTCACTTTTTTTTGTACGTTGTGCACTTAACCCCCTTGTTTTTTACTTCTGGATATCGTTTGGAGTCAAATGATTTTTCATTTTAAAGCTTATGATATATTTTCTAAACACGAAATAAAACAAAATTGACCGCCAGCCGACTTTACAGCTGTTTCGTGATGGACGGTCACATATATTCATTAACATATTAAATCGTTTATCCCTTTTGGTCGATATTGAATTGGTTTGTGGCTGACTTAGCTTGGGCCAATGCATGAATTGGCATATGGCCAAGTCAACTGTGGACGAATTGGTTTGGGCCGAATCGACCTGATACCAGGAAATGCCGAAAAATTACGTACTTTTACAAGGCAAAAAGCAACTTTTCTAGGCATTGTTGACATGGTGCCCCCGCTAAAGAAAGTTTCCTACTATAAAGACCTAACTTTTGAGATGGTTTGTACGGTTTGAAGGTGCAAAATTAACAATAAGCTTAAAATAAGACGCCGTTAACGCCGGTTCATCATCAACGACTTTGACAGATGACGTCATCAGACGCAATCTCTCTCTTGATAATATCGACATGGACTAATATATAGAGCACGTAGTGTGATGGACTGGAAACTTCACGCATCGATCTGAGGACAGCTTTCAAACATAAGTCTTGATAGTAATACGCTGTTTTTCTGGTGGCAACAGCATTTTTCTACAGTCACGTGATAATGGCACCGGCCGATAATACACTGGGGAAGCCGACGGTGTCCACACTTCTTTTTTTTTTCCTTTTTCAGCTTTTTGTATTTTATCTGTACTTAGAGCTGGCGGGGGAGAAAGCATAAAATACATTCAGGAAAAAATACAACTCGAACCAAAGATCAAGGCTCCATTTCAAATTTAAACCTAAAAAATCACTCATTTTTGAAACCGGACGTTGTTCAAATTTGCGCCAAAACTTCAGCTCTGAAATAAAATATTGGGATTTTTTCTCATATTCCTTCATGTAGACACTTGCCAGAAGCAAATGAGCTGAAAACGGGCGAATTTTGACAATTATCTTTTGAAAATAAAGCCACAACAAGCTCAAATAAGCGGTGGACTATTTTAACCGAATTTCACTGGTACATAAATCGTGGAGTGATTTGGTGGTGCGCCCTCTGAAAAGATTTGAAGAATAGAAGGCTGACGTTGCGCCAAAACATGTGGGCCTATTTAATGATATACGAGGGGCAGTCAGTATATTTTAAGAGTTGACTCGTGACGTCATATGTGGATTGTTTTCATGGCATTTCTCAATGATTACATAAACAATGTACCTTTGTCTTTCAAACAACACATGTAAAAATTATATCATACACATGATTACGTAACATCATTAGCATAAAATCAATATACTAGGGACACTGCCAAATCACGCAAAAAGCGGGCCTTTTAAATTACAGAAAAAACACGTGTTTACAATGTCCGAAAACAGCAAAAGTACAAGGTGCATATGGCTAGTTTTGGGCAGAAATAAACACTAGGTCCTCCGTTTGCATTTGGTAAAATATGAGACTTGCCATTAAACTTTGGTGGAAATGGGACGTCTGGAAACTTCAACAACTTTAGGGCTTGAATGGAAGCAACATTTTTCTGCAAAAATGGCGAAAATGAAAAAGCAGTTATTACAAATGACATTAATTATCTCCAAAATGAAACAGACTAAAATATAATGACTGGTCACGTGTGAGAGCTGGTACTCAGTGCGATGATAACTGGTGCAAATGAAACAACAATCTGCGCATTTGCAGGTGGGCTGACCGATACAACATGGTGGAAATGCACGAAAATTGCTAAAATAGGGCCTAAAATATTACAAAATGCTATGAAAATTGTAATTTAAATATTCATATGAATTTTTATGGATGATCTCAACCTGAAATGAACAGAAAAGTTTTAAAAATAAATTTCTCATTCAAACGATGGCCGCTCTCTTTGTACCACTACTTTTTGTATAAATGTAACAATGGTACAATAACAGTTATATTTTAATCACGGATTCAAATATTTTCTAGGGAGACTCCCGTTTAAATGTTTGGAGATTAGTCAGCAGAACTGGAAAAAAATTTAAATTTCCACGTTTGCTATTTTTGGCAATATCAAGATTTTTAAAGAAAGAAAAGCCTTGTTTTTGTCAAAAATAAGACATACTTGACCACGCATTTTAAATAAACTAAAACCTTTACAGCCCAACAAACATAGTTTAATGAACTGGTAGTTTGTGTTCTATTACTGTTCCAAAAGGCAACATTCTCCATTCTTTAATTTCCGAGAAAATATAGAAAATACAACAATACCTGATTTCAGCCTCTTATTTCCCTTAACAAAAACGCCTCAATTTCACCAGGTGACTCTAGACCATTGATTTTATGCTAATGCTGTTACGTAATCATGTGTGTGATAGAATTTTTACATGTGTTGTTTGAAAGACAAAGGTACAGTGTTTATGTAATCATTGAGAAATGCCATGAAAACGATCCACAAATGACGTCACGAGTCAACTCTTAAAACATACTGACTGCCCCTCGTATGAACTACCACTCATGTTCTTGTCAGCGCTACAGTGCAAAACTTCTCTTTAACATTACATTCAAACTGAGACATTGTAAATTGGAACTGACACCAATTTTTTTCAGGAATACTTGTTTATTTTATCTCTTAATGAGAAGTATATATGAAAACATTTTCAGATATGAAATGATGCATGGAATCCACCAGCATAATAGATTCCTGCAAAAATGAGCATTTTTTTAAAAAGAAACTCTTTAACATTTAAACTTATTTTTTACGAGTAAGGCATACGGACTATAAGTGTCATGGTTTATTCAGCTCTTCTGGTGCAGAAATCAAATACCCTTTGTGGATATAGTTATCCAGGTGGCGAGCGGCATGATGAGCGGAGTGAGATGGCAAAACCGCTCAGTCGTATGGCATTTCCCATACACTCGGCCAGTTTTGTGGGTACATTATCGAACCCCAACGGGTTTAGCTTGTGTTAATATTATTTATTAACATAAGCCTATTTGTTTGTGATATTTTAAGCGTTTCAAAATAATACCATTCAATTACACGGTTGACAACGGAAATGTACATTTTTTACAATTTTATAGAATTCGTGGCGTTCACCACCTGTAGTTCTCATTAATACTGATTGCTTTAGTAAAATGTGACCTACTTTGTAGTTAACAGCGATACCCATTAGGCACTCTAATTGTTGTGTATGAATAATACATACAAGGGATTCATCTTAAGCTAGAATCTGAAGGTGACAGTTATTCAAATTAAGAACATAATTGGAACAATGATTGAAGCTCCTCACTTGATAATATTAATACTTGATACTAGAGATCATATTTATACGAAACAAAACCTATTAGGCACTCTAATTGTTCTGTATAAATAACACACACAAGGGATTCATCTTGGGCTAGAATCTGAACATGCTGAAGGTGACAGTTATTCAAATTAAGAACGTAATTGGAACAATGATTAAAGTTCCTCACTTGATAATATTAATACCTGATGGAGATCATAATTATACATCAGTACGTTGTATTTCGTGATGCTTTAGCATATCGAGGTAACAGATAAATAATTGAGAACCGATATCGTATGCTAATAGATATTATACTCTCTTCCCCTGCGATAATGTATTTATTCAATATATAGAACTTTTCTTTTACACAATTAATCACCCCACTGTATATCATACACATTATTAAACCCAAAACTGTGATATTATGGTTTATTGGAACCAAAATGACGTGCCACTTAAAACTAAACATTTAAAAAAAGTTTCAATGCTTTGAACGACTCACTACCAATCAAAATATTCCAAGTGCCGCATGGAATAAATCAAACATGTTTTGAAAAACAATCACCACACCGATCAAATTTGCAAGTTTTTGTAAGCAACTGCCAATCAAGTTGAAAACGTGATATCATAAACTCAATGCCACATGGAAATATTCAATACCTGTTTTGAAAAATGATCATCACAAAGACTAAATTTGCTCGATTATATGATGTGATAATAGACTTGGTATACTGCTTCAATTCGCTTAAAACGTTTTAATAAATTGGTTAAAATATGCTTCAAACAAGTAGATCCATGGTTTACAAGTGTCGTCTGCTTTTGCGTTCTTTATTTTGGTTAAAAATTGGTAGGCCTATACTGGTGGGGGGACTGGTGGGTGGCAAAAAGAGCAAAAGGTAGGTATAGAGAAAGTCAGCATCTAAAAGTCTGCATGGCACATCCCCTTCCAAATTCAAAGATCGCGGTATACACGTCACGTGGTGATACATTGGCCCTACGTACACTTTTTATAAGCTTTCTGAATAAAATTAGTGATATATTTACTAAACCTCTTGCTATTTTGTTATATCTTTTCAACACTTTAAATTTTGTTTATGGTGCGTCTACGATTCATATTGATTGTGAGCCACCAATCGAGCATTTGAATTCATATTAAACGTGATTTATGTACAGTCCACAAAATAAATAGGATACCATATTGTTTGAAGGATTGCATGTCCAACTAGAATTCTAAAAAAGATTTAAATGAGTGCTCCTTTCGTCTTGTGTCAATTAAAGATATTCCTGACTGAAATTGAAAACTGAAGATATGATTACAAAAGCGTTGTTAAGTCTAAAAATAGAAATTGCACTTTTGGTTTGTCATGTTGTTTACCCAGATATTCCATGTATTTCCATACTACAATTGATTGATTTGTGCAAGCGTTGTCATCTCAAAACTAGTCCCTTTGTTGTGGTCTCTTCTAATAACATTACCTTCAATAATGACACTGTCGTTTTAGTTTTCTTTCAAATCTCAGGTATTAATTAAGATATCAAATTCAGTTAACAATGATCAAATTAAAAATACGACAGTAGCGTTCAATGTGCTCTGTGCTAAAAATGAGGAACATTGGTACTTTTCTTTCTATTACTGTCATAGTACCAAATAGCTGAGGTGTTAAGTCAACATATTAGGACAATATTTCTGCTGATGACCCCATATGTTGACAAGGCTGAAAATAATAAGCCGTAAGCGTGCAAATTAGTGACACATCTTGTGCGTCACTTTTATTTTGTCAGACGATATCGCGTCAGGTATACAAGTTCGCCTATTACTGTTCAAAAGTGAACTTCGATGTAAGGGATCTCGTAAATTATTGCCGCCGGTGGTTCCAGTGGTACCCGTTTTCATAGTTGCTGGGGCTGATTCATTGATGGAGATGTAATGACATCGGGCACTTGGCTATTAAAACAGCCTTGATGAGTGTCTAGTAATGGTTTGAAACCATGCGTTTCTTGGAATGAAGAATACCATAAACATGATAAATCATACATAATTGTTACACGCAATTATATTTTTTGGACTACAGCTTTGCAAAGATTCAACACTTTTTTTTTTATAGAACTACGACTCTTTTACCTACCTATTTTGCCTGCTTTGTGCATATGAACCGACATTCGATTTATGTTGCTTAGCAGAAGCGTGAAAGTTATTTTGAATTCATTGTCGATTACATGAACATACATTAGGCTACATGATATCTTTGCTTTTAAAGTAACCTCACTTTCTTTTGATTTAGTTTTGAGAAGCCCTTTGAAATGAATGAGAATATTAAATGAAACTTGGAAATTAGCATCATCCGACAAACGCCTTATATGCTAGTGCTCTGTCCAGATTGAGTTGATGTGTATTCATATTGATACACAGACCCTTGAGGTAGTTCCCAATCATACTTATTATTGCGTCTGGACAAATCGCGTGACGATAGTAGTGAATATGGTGAGTCGAACGTACTAGTCATAACAAATATTGTACGCATCTGTCTACGTCTTAGGGGTATATTATGCATGAAACAAACCCATTACTTAGTACCCCATTAGGTATACATGCTCAACATCAGGTAGGCAGATGCTACATGATAGCATCAAACAAATGACGCAAGGGAACGTAACATGACATTTCTCTTCATCTTAGTTTGAATGTGAATATACCAGGGGGGTGGTCTTTGAAAAATCGATTTCGGGGTCCAAGCATTTGAAATGTTCAGTGGCGTATCAGGGTCAGTTGGTCAGAGGGGCAAAGACAAAACTATTTGTGGTGGACATCATTTTGGTCGGTTTTACTGTGATAATTGCGCGTAAACATGGTAAATTGTTTTTCAATTGTACGGTGATATTTTGTGTTTGCCAGAGCATTTGTCAATTTTACACTATTTGTTCCTAAAATGAATGTGT
Source organism: Amphiura filiformis (assembly GCF_039555335.1). Classification (NCBI taxonomy): domain Eukaryota; kingdom Metazoa; phylum Echinodermata; class Ophiuroidea; order Amphilepidida; family Amphiuridae; genus Amphiura; species Amphiura filiformis. The sequence goes on along the minus strand of NC_092642.1, from coordinate 5,801,329 downwards.
AATTTTGTGTTCACCGAGCCAAATTGGGACGGGCCAGTTTTAAGGAGTGAGGGGTTGAGTTAGCAAAACAACGCATTGGGGGAGGGGAGAGTTCAACGCCTAACCCCTCCTCTCCCTACAAAGACCACACTGGAATATACCAAAAATGCGTTATAGAAGTTCATAGAATGCAAGTAAAAATCGGCAAAATTGATTGCCGGAATTGTCAGCAAATGTCGATGCTGTGTTGTGCGATATTAGTTAAGGGATTCTTAAAATAGGTCCGGTCAGTATTTTGTGAGAATCATGTCTCTATCTGATATATGTTTTCGAATAACGGTAAATATATACAAGCCTGTTCACGAATCTTCTCCATCTTTGTCTTGAGGGAGTGATATTCAATCAATATCTAGGCATGTTATAGGAATACTACAATGACATAAGCCGATAAGGCAACAGATTGACCGAATACCCGAGTTAGCTTGCCCTTTACCAACCAACATAGGGTATACATTTTCAACATTGTCAATAGCTTACTTTTTTAATCATAATTTTACATTTTGAAGTACATATTTGGAATTTATAAAAGTATGTATTTGAATAAAGATGAATATGTCTAATTTTGGTTAGGTATTTTGTTGTCGTAATTCAAGAATGTGAGATTAAACATTGAAGTATGGAAGCAGTGTGTAGCAATAGTACAAACACAGGAAGTTGTTCCCAAAGGTACGACATTTATGTTCTACAAAAATCTAACTTGTTGTCGTAACGCTTTCACAGGCAATCAATAACTTCAAAATCGATGTCATATCTATTAATATATAATAGAACATAACATTTCTCAGGATATGAATAATACTTTAATTAATTAAATGTTGTAATCACTTGGGCTTGACTGCTGTGCTAAGTACTGTGATTTATGCAACTGCGAGTATATTCCATTGATGTCGCACTGAAATAAAAGTCTAAGGTTAACAGTTTGTAATAGTGATAACTTGAATTTTTCCAGTTCTGATCACCGCTGTTTGGTTGCAACATATTTTATTTCATTTTAAACTTTAGTCTTGGGTATTGATAATACGTAATATTTCTTCTTTATTTTTCTTCCGTTTACATATTATTCTACTTATTTATCTGTTTTTTCACAAATTATTATTTACTAATTTAAGCGTAAAAAGTTACTTTTTCAGAGTCTGAATAAAGCGACTTATGTCAATATGACAGAGTCCATTGTTTTTTGATTTTATAATTTGTTCATTTACTCAATGGGTAATTAACAACTCTTCACCACCTCTAAATATGCAAATTAGGTTTATAATAAATAGTGCCTACAATGTCCTAATTTACTTAATAATATCACTCATTTCTTTAGGGCAAAACTGGGTGTGATCTTAGCAGCCTCTGCCATCCTTTAATTCATGGGCGTAGCCAAATAAGCTCGCCCATTTTCTTTTCATTTGCATTCCCGATTTTCTCTTTTAATTATTTGTCTGGAGGGCCTCTTTTCTCTTTCCTTTTCCCCCCTGCCCCATCACGCTTGCATCTCTACTGCTTTCATTACATCCTGTTTGATTGACCTAATACCAATCCCTTTTTCAACTGACCAGAAACCTTTCAGACCCAACGGCACTGCAAGAACAAATCCTTTTCCAACCGAGATAATACCCATCCGAAACTTTTACAGGAGTCATAGGTTAATAAATGCCTTGTTGGGAGTGAAATTTTACAAAATAATGTACGCGTAATAGGACGCATTAACATCTCTGTACAAGTGCATTATTTTGTACAATTTCATGGGCAACAACTATAATTACGCATTTATTAACCTATTTTATACACGAGAAAAGACACGTTATTTTTGCTGTTTTTATAACAAAATTATCACTAAAGATGTGGAAAAATACAACCAAATATAAATGGATCAACCCACCTGAAAAATGAATCAATCCTACGCGACTCGAACACGTGCGAAAGCACTGCGAGTAGTACGCGGAGTTATACATAATCAATGCACTTCGCGTACTTTTCTAACTGCTTTTCTGATTGGCTGGTTTGTTATAGGAGTGTATGAATATTATCTTAATCAAATATCTATTTACCCATTTACTCACATATTGCTAGTGTGACTATATTATTTCTGGCACTACGTCGATTCAAGTACTCTTTTTGGATCATTTATGCTGATTGCTTTGGCGGAATGTTGCCTGCTTGAGGTTATGCAGCTGTAATTGTTCTAAATAACAAATACAAAGGATTAATATAAGTCTTGAGGTAGAATTATTTGGAACATATTTGGAACAATGAACTGAGACGAACTAACTGTATTGAAGCTTGTTATTCCGTTATGCTTCTTCATATCGAGGTATTGGTGAAATAAAGGTTGCCAACACTAGACAGGATTAGATTTGTGGACGCTTCACGTCAATTTGATGTCATGTGTTACGTCATGTGTTACGGTACCTTGTACGCTCTCGTGGAAAAAATGAGTTAGCTTGAAATTCCCCTGGACAAGGAACTTACTGCTAATTTGTCTCGTTGTAACCCGTACGAAACTCGGGGAGCTGATCCTGGTTGCGATGGTTATTTGTGGAATGTCTAGGGTGTGCGCTCTTGAAGCAGCAAAGTCCCTGATTTGTTGTTTAATGGTTTATGGAATGATGTGGGGCCGTAGTGGTCAGCGACAACCTGTAAAGTGTGCTGAGGCTTGTGGATCAACGTCTAGGCGTTTTGTCTATGCGTAGCACTATAAATCACTGCGCTTTTTTGTTAACGTACCGCGTTCACGAACGCAAACCTAGTCCTGTCTGCTGTTTACTTACTCGTAACTCCTACGTGATAGAAAATCAGTCATAAAAGAATGATCAGGTTATTTTTTACGAAGCAAATCGCTATCTTTCAATTGATACAAGCAAACCAGGGCAATATATCATGCAAGATAAACAAAATGTCAATACCTTGTTAGTCTGATCAGAGTTTCTTTAAGTTAATGCCTCTTTGAGAATACCTGTCATTAACGCTGATTGGTTTGGTAAAAAGAATGAAAGTACGGCTTCTTTGTGGTCAACCACGCTAAACATTAGCTATTAGCTGGTTTCCGATTGTTTGTAATAACAATCGGAAGGGATTTAAATACGTCTCGTTTGGGTAAAATGCAAATGTGATATATTTTAGGAGGAATATAATTAGAACAATGACCGTATAAGTAGTAGACTAACTAGATCACCATGTAGGTGTTTTACTTTTGCATTCACTAATTTGCACTGCTGTCAGACGCTCTGAACGATTCTTTGAAGCGTTTTGGTATAATCCATGTTTACATTTTATAAGTCTTTGCTAGATTATAAAACTGAATAAAATGTGTTACATTGTACGCTTGTGGCTGGTGTTAGTATGCGCATATCTAAAAGGCGGGTCTCTTATTTTGAATCTTTCAAAACAAATTTGCGATCTATTTCGTAGCCTTGTTGCTATTTTCATGTCTATTAGCACATTAACTTTTGTATATGGCGTGTCTAGTAGTAACATGTATTCATATTGATTTCGAGCCAACTCTATCGAGCACATGAATTCAGATTAAACGTGATTTATGTACAGTCTGCAAATAAAAGATTCCTTTTAAAGACTGTTTAAATTCGACTAAAAACTTTTTAGATGTGCGCTCCTTTCTTATTGTCAATTAAAAACACCACTAACTACGATCTATAATAAATGCATATCACTTGTTGGGTGCATTAGACGCATCAAGATCTCAGTACAGGTATTTTTTATAACAAAATTGTCACTAAAGTGTTGGAAAATACAAGCAAATATAAATGCATCAACCCGCAAGAAAAACGAACGTGTCCGAAAACACTTCGTGTAGTACGCGTAGTGCGATCCCGTGCATATACGTACACAATCAATGCATTGTCTGCATTTTTCTAACGCTTGCTCTGATTGGTTCTTGCTTTTTAAGAATGTATGAAATGACTTTAAAAGCGTTTTTATCTCTGAAAATATAACTTGCACTTGCTTGTCAGATTCGATTTATTTACACACTACAATTTTGTTCAAACGTTCTTACTTATAGCATTACAATTTACATAGCTAAAACCCAGAAGTGCACATTTTTTTTCAATATTGACAATGTATTTTTAGTTTTCATTCACAACAAATGTATTAATAAAGAAATCAAATTCTGTCAGCAATGGTAAAATAAAAATACAATAGCGTTGAAACGGAGTCGTGTAAAGTAACTGGTACATTGTATCTCATTTGTTTTTAGCATTGCATACGCGTTTCCAACAACGTTTCCACAAGACCAGGAACTGAATTGGGTTTCACCAGGTAACAGGCATAACTTGCCGCAGAATATCAATTTCAATTGTTGAATATACCGTTCCTCACACTATGAATATATTCATGTTGCAGAAAAATTAACAATCCCAAAGGAACACTAACAGTAATGAAATATTTGTTTTCATACAATTTCCAAAGTTCACAGTGATCTGAGTGGGGATATATATGCTAAGCTATGTGAGAGACACCTGCCGTTTCTCGACGATTCATCTCTTTTGTATGTACAGAGACAAGGGTAAACATTGTTTCCGAATATTCAATATTTCATCGCAAAAGTAGCTACATACATGTATTAGTAAACACATCACTCATTACGCTTTACAGTTTTTTAATCTTAAAAATGTATTAAACTCTCTTAAATGGGAACCCTATAAATAATTCTGTATATAAGTTTGTAGATATAGATTACTCTTTTCCTAATCGTTATTTTTAATCAGTAAATAAAATCATTATTACATTTTTGTGATCTCAGATGGCATGGCTTTTTGCAGCAATTCGTGCGAATCCGGGCTGCCGATAACCCTTCATTGCTCTACCTCTTCTGCCTCTAAAGCCAAAGTAGGGAAACATCAGCCAAACTTTAAAGTCGTTATTACCCTGTTCAATTTGGTTGACTTTTGATGTATACCTCTCCGAATATAGATCGTAGATTGATATTGATGTGAGAGACAGAAATATTGTGTGAATAATTAATTAAAATTATTAAAATCCACATCATAAACATGACGAAAAATAGAGGCTTTGCAACGATACCAATATCATCAATGCAGTGATGGAATAAAGTGGGGATGCATGCATGGGGCTACCTATCAGGTCTTCCGCATAGAAGTGAGTAGCACTTAAGGCGGGAACGTTATGTATGTTTGTATTTGGTGTGATATGCGAAAAACCCTGATGATCCCTTGCCCTTTATCGACGCTACATTACGACAACATCGTGTGATTTAAAGAGAGTGTACTTTAGACTGTACTTTAGACAGCATATTTATGCTTGGCCCTTTGGGTGGTTTTATTCGATATGTTTTTGACTCGAATGAACGTTTCATCCCACACAATCATGTTTGTTTGTTTGCAGCAGCGGTCTGGCTAGCAATATGTACTGTTGCTATTGCATGCTATTCATCACTTCTACTCTTCTTGCTCCTTTTATAACGTGTTACTTTTACAATTGCACCAAATTTTATATATTTTGTTTGGTCACAACATAAGGAGGTTTAGATTTATTACGGATTACGTAAGTGAGGATTTTTTCTGTTAGGTTTACGTTGTATTATAAAGTCCTAGGAATATTTTCGTATGTTTTGATCTTGCCACCATCGCTTAGTTTTCAACTCTATACGTTACGATCTTCCGAGCTTTTATGCAGACTAGTACTTCAAGTTCCAAAGAATTTGGATATTTTATAATTTTGACTACCTGTTTGACCTTAATTACCCGCTACCAAATATGCAAAACACTTTGAAGAGGTCAGCACAGGCCAAATTGGTTCAATATCCTTCAGGCATGCCAAAACACTTTCAAACCTTTGTTCCAATGATTTGGTCGCCAGACATTAGTACTGGTCTTTTATTAAATCGTTGATGATGTTGTGTTTTTGATGTTTTTGTTTTTATGTTTATCTTGGTTTCATTTTCTTCATTGACTCAAAAGATTCCATTCATATTCCCCGAAACAAATTAACCATTTGTAAAGTTAGTTAAGGCATGGGGTATGGTCACAAAACTATGCCACCATCTGCTCAATGGTTTGGAATAACTGTAAATATAAACAGGACTGTTAACAAATATTCCCCATGTTTGTCTTGAGGGACTGATATTCAATCAATATCTAGGCATGTTATGGTTCAGGAATATTATAAATGAGATACGAAGAATAGGCAAAGTATCAACCGACATCTCTGTGTTAGCCTGCTTTCTTTACTCATTATTTTTAATCAAAATGTAAGCAATAAACCTAACTACACTACAACTACAAGACCTGCAATACCGTTGCCCTAATTCTAACCAAGACAATACCCATCCTAAACTTTAACCGCAGTACCGTAAAAACTCGATAGTTAGCATATGTGCTTACTATCGAGCGCTTTTAAAACATGCACATATGAAGAGCCCCATCCACAAAAGTGTAAAGGGTTTTGAGCAATTCATCGACACACATAGTTCTTTACGAACAAGTAAACCTGCAAATTTGTTTCTCAACTCCAATGATTTCATATGTGCTCGATAGTAAGTAATTACACACTATACTGCCATGCCAGTGCAGTGTAAGACTTGTGGATCTATGTCGATTCAAGTATACCTTTATTATTTTGTGCTTTGGTCGCATGTTGCCTGTTTGTGGTTAACAATTAAATATTAAAAGGTATTTGTACAAGTCCTTGGAGTAAAATGAGTAAGTGACAGGTATGCAAATCAAGAATATAATTGGAACAATGGACTAAGACGAACTGAGTTGAAGCCCGTCACTTCAGAAGAGTACGAGGGTTCAGAACCAGCTACAAAGCCGTGACTCACTATGATCAGCTCACAAAAATAAGTTTAAAGTTGGCTCCTTGCTTTGATCTTCAAAAATCAATATTTAACCCAGAATGTTTTTTGTTTTCTATTGAATTTTGTCATGACTAATGAACCCTATCTTTTATAGTGCCCTGGCGACTTTATACTCATTTTGTGGGAGCAGGTGATTGTGAGTTGAGGCTTTCTACTTCTAAACCCTCGACTGCATTTGAAGCATAATACAGGCTTTCCCATGATACGAAAATAAGTAGAAAGAAGTACCAAATAGCTGAGGTGTTAAGTCAACATATCAGGACAACATTTCTGCTGTTGACTCCATTATGTTGACAATACTGAAAATAATAAGCCGTAAGGGTGCAAATTAGTGACACATCTTGTGCGTCACTTTTATTTTGTCAGACGATCACAATATATCGCGTCAGGTATATAAGTTCGCCTATTACTGTTCAAAAGTGAACTTCGATGTAAGGGATCGCGTAAATTATTGCCGCCGGTGGATCCAGTGGTACCCGTTTTCATAGTTGCTGGGGCTGATTCAGTGATGGAGATGTAATGACATCGGGCACTGGCTATTAAAACAGCCTTGATGAGTGTCTAGTAATGGTTTGAAACCACGCGTTTCTTGGAATGAATAATACCATAAACATGATAAATCATAAATAATTGTTACACGCAATCATATTTTTTTGGACTACAGGTTTGCAAAGATTCAACACTTTTTATATAACTACGACGCTTTTACCTACCTATATTGCCTGCTTTCTGCACACGGGTGCATATGAACCGACATTCGATTTACGTTGCGATGACTCAAAAGATTAGCAGAAGCGTGAAAGTTATTTTGAATTCATTGTCGGTAACATGAACATACTATTACTAGTACATACTTATACATTACATGATATCTTGGCTTTAAAAGTAACCTCACTTTTTATTGATGGAGTTTCGAGAATAATCCAGCCCTTTGAAATGAATGAGAATATTAAATAGAAATTAGCATCATCCGACAAACGCCTTATTTGCTAGTGTTGTGTCCAGATTGAGTAGATATGTATTCATATTGATACACAGACCCTTGAGGTTGTTCCCAATCATACTTATTATTGCGTCTGGACAAATCGCGTGACGGTAGTTGTGAATATGGTGAGTCGAACGTACTATTAATAACAAATATTGTACGCATCTGTCTACTTCTTAGGGGTATATTATGCATGAAACAAACCCATTACTTAGTACACCATTAGGTATACATGGTGAATTTGTTCAAGGTGCCCTTCAGGTAGGCAGATGCTACATGATAGCATCAAAGCAATGACGCAAGGGAACGTAACATAACATTTCTGTACATCTTAGTTTGAATGTTAATATAACAGGGGGGTCTTTGTAAAATCCATTTCGGGTTCCAAGCATTTAAAATGTTCAGTGGCGTATCAGGGTCAGTTGGTCAGAAATATTTGTGGTGGACATCATTTTGGTCGTGTTTTACCAAGATATTTTAGTCTAAAATTGAAGTGCTATTTTGTGTTTTCCAGAGCATTTTTCAATTTTACACCATTTGTTCCTAAAATGAAGGTGTAATTTTGTGTTTACCGAGCCAATTTTACAAATTGGGACGGGGTCAGTTTTAAGGAGCGATGGGGTTGAGTTAGCAAAACAACGTATTGGGGGAGGGAGAGTTCAACTCCTAACCCCTCCTCTCCCTACAAAGACCACACTGGAATATACCAAAAATGTTGAAGAAGTTCATAGAATACAAGTAAAAATTGGAAAAATTGATTGCCGGAATTGTCAGCAAATGTTGATACTGTGTTGTGCGATATTAGTTAAGGAATTCTTAAAATAGGTCCGGTCAGTATTTTTTGAGAATCAGGTCTCTATCTGATTATGTTTTCGAATAACGGTAAATATTATACAAGCCTGTTCACGAATCTTCTCCATCTTTGTCTTGAGGGAGTGATATTCAATCAATATCTAGGCATGTTATAGGAATACTACAATGACATAAGCCGATAAGGCAAAAGATTGACCGAATACCGGAGTTAGCTTGCCCTTTACCAACCAACATAGGGTATACATTTTCAACATTGTCAGTAGCTTACCTTTTTAATCATAATTTTACATTTTGAAGCACATATTTGGAATTTATAAAAGTATGTATTTAAATAAAGACGAATATGCCTAATTTTGGTTAGGTATTTTGTTTGCGTAATTCAAGAATGTGAGATTAAACATTGAAGTATGGAAGCAGTGTGTAGCAATAGTATAAACACAGGAAGTTTGTGTTCCCAAAGGTACGACATTTATATTCTACAAAAATCTAACTTGTTGTCGTAACGCTTTCACAGGTAATCAATAACCTCAAAATCGATGTCATATTTATTAATATATAATGGAACATAAAATTTCTCAGGATATGAATCACACCATTTTACTTTTTTTAAAGTTTGACAGAGGCGGGGTTCGAACTCATTTGAACATATAATCGCAACTTCAACAAAAGCCTACCACGTGACAAGCAAAGGCAGAAAATGTACCATATTTTGGAATTGTATTTGCCTAAAAACATTAATGTGTATTATAATAGAGCTACCATTATTTATATTGTTGAATTCTTAAGCGCATACAGACAATTAATACGAGGGTACTATGATACACATAAATCGATTTTGATTTCGGCCATGTGTTCTGCAGTACATCGCGTCGGTTGCGAGGTATGGCCAGTCAGTCTACCATTTTTCTTGTATACACGTTCGATGTTGTTATCAATTATTTAAAAAATCCACATTAGACCCCAATTTTTTGTCAGGAAATAAAAGATTAGATTACCATAAAAAGGAAACAGTAATCTTTGGTGGGGTCTAATGTAATTTTTACATAGAATTGTCAACGTTTTTTCTATCCTTATTCTTGCTCAATTCAAAAAATATTTTGGCCTATATAAAATTGAATAAAATTCTCTGCCTCTTAAACGACATCAAGTGTGCCACAATTTGGTATCACGAATCGTTATATATGATGTGCAGTAAATATTCATATATTCTTTTATACATAGTATGCTTCAATTTTGACACAAAAAATATTTCATTGAAAACCCTCTCACTCGCCTATTTAAATAAGGTAACCACGCTTCCCTAGAATGGGCAATAAATTAGCATTAAAAGTTTTCTTATTTAGCAGCATTCTAGAAACTCTTGCCGTTTGACGAATAGAGGAGTAGATATGAATAATACTTAAATAATTAAATGATGTTATCACTTAGGCTTGACTGCTGTGCTAAGTACTGTGATTTATGCAACTGCAAGTATATTCCGTTGATGTCGCACTGAAATCAAAGTCTAAGGTTAACAGTTTGTAATAGTGATAACTTGAATTTTTCCAGTTCTGATCACCGCTGTTTGGTTGCAACATATTTGTTTTAATTTGTTCATTTACTCAATGGTAATTAACAACTCTTCACCACCTCTAAATATGCAAATTAGGCTTAAAATAAATAGTGTCTACAATGTCCTAATTTACTTAATAATATCCCTCATTTCTTTAGGGCAAAACTGGGTGTGATCTTAGCAGCCTCTGCCATCCTTTAATTCATGGGCGTAGCCAAATAAGCTCGCTCATTTTCTTTTCATTTGCATTCCGATTTTCTCTTTTAATTATTTGTCTGGAGGGGCTCTTTTCTCTTTCTTTTTCCCCCTGCCCCATCACGCTTGCATCTCTACTGCTTTCATTACATCCTGTTTGATTGACCTAATACCAATCCCCTTTTCAACTGACCAGAAACCTTTTAACGGCAATGCAAGAACTAATCCTTTTCCAACCGAGATAATAACCATCCTAAACTTTTACAGGAGTCATAGGTTAATAAATGCCTTGTTGGGAGTGAAATTTTACAAAATAATTAACGCGTAATGAGATTTTGATTCGTCTAATGCACGAGCCCCGAAGAGGGGAGCGAATAAGACGCATTAACATCTCTGTACAAGTGCATTATTTTGTACAATTTCATAGGCAACAACTATTACGCATTTATTAACCCATTTTATACACGAGAAAATTTTTGCTGTTTTTATAACAAAATTATCACTAAAAATGTGGGAAAATAGAACCAAATATAAATGCATCAACCCACCCGAAAAATGAATCAATCCTACGGGATGCGAACGCGTGCGACAGCACTGCGAGTAGTACGCGGAGTGCACATTTATACACAATCAATGCACTTCGCGTGCTTTTCTAACTGCTTTTCTGATTGGCTGCTTTGATATAGGAGTGTATGAATATTATCTTAATCAAATATCTGTTTACCCATTTACACACATATTGCTAGTGTGACTATATTATTTCTGGAACTACGTCGATTCAAGTACTCTTTGTGGATCATTTGTGACTGGACACCTCGAATCAGCCGTAAAGTCGGTCCGAACAATTTTGTTTTATTTCGTGTTTAGAAAATATACATCATAAGCTTTAAAATGGCATATCATTTGACTTCAAACGATATCCAGAAGCGGGGTTATGGTTTGTTGAAATCTGTTCCTTCAACAAAATTGTAAATTTTTTCGGTTGTACATGTGTCTCTTTTTCCACATTTCTGGTAATAAATATCAAACAGTCATAATTGGCGGTCATTTCAAATCATCCCCAAGTCAGTGAGGTTCAGGAATGTCCTCTCATTGTTAATTGGTGGTTATACATACCTAGACAAAATACAATGCTTTGTTATCCACCACATGTACAGGATTTAGCCAAAGCAAACAAAGGAAAGAACTATTTAAAGGATTCTATAGAAATAGGTAGAAGCTTATTATCCTCTTCAGCAATAGGATTATTAATTGGTTTAAACAGTGTTTGATGAGATACTTGTCGCGCCGAATGGAGATACCTATGAATACGACCTTCACGCATATTTTACACTGTAACTCAGAATACAATTTGCCGAGTTTACGGCTCATTCGTAGTGTCGACTCACATTTATGCTGATTGCTTTGGTGAAATGTTGCCTGCTTGAGGTTATGCAGCTGTAATTGTTCTAAATAACAAATACAAAGGATTAATATAAGTCTTGAGGTAGAATTATTTGGAACATATTTGGAACAATGAACTGAGACGAACTAACTGTATTGAAGCTTGTTATTCCGTTATGTTTGTTCATATCGAGGTATTGGTGAAATAAAGGTTGCCAGCGCCAACACTAGACAGGATTAGATTTGTGGACGCTTTACGTCAATTTGATGTGATTCAAGCGTGCGGATTGGTTACAGCAGTTAAAGTGAAATTAAATTCACGTCATGTGCTACGGTGCCTTGTGCGCTCTCGTGGAAAAATTGAGTTAGCTTGAAATTCCCTGGACAACTTACTGCTAATTTGTCTTGTTGTAACCCGTACGAAACTCAGGGAGCTGATCCTGGTTGCGAAGGTTATTTGTGGAATGTCTAGGGTGTGCGCTCTTGAAGCAGCCTGTCCCTGAATTGTTATTTAATGGTTTATGGAAAGATGTGGGGTGGTAGTGGTGAGCGACAACCTTTAAAGTGTGCTGAGGCTTGTGGATCAACGTCTAGACGTTGTGCCTGTGCGTAGCGCACTATAAATCACTGCGCTTTTTTTTAACCTACCGCGTTCACTAACGAAAACCTAGTACTGTCTGCTGTCTACTTACACGTAACTCCTACGTGATAGAAAATCAGTCACATAAGAATGATTAGGTTACTGTTTACGAAACAAATCACTATCTTTCAACTGATACAAGCAAACCAGGGCAATATATCATGCAAGATAAAGAAAATTTCAATAACTTGTTAGTCTGAACAGAGTTTCTTTAAGTTAATGCCTCTTTAAGAATACCTGTCATTAACGCTGATTGGTTTGGTAAAAAGAATGGAAGTACGGCTTGTTTGTGGTCAACCACGCTAAACATTAGCTAATAGCTGGTTTTCGATTGTTTGTAATAACAATCGGAAGGGATTTAAATACGTCTCGTTTGGGTAAAATGCATATGTGATGTATTTTAGGAGGAATATAATTAGAACAATGACCGTATACGTGGTAGACTAACTAGATCACCATGTGGGTGTTTTACTTTCGCATTCACTAATTTGCACTTCTATCAGACGCTCTGAACGATTCTTTGAAGCGCTTTGGTATAATCCATGTTTACATTTTATAAGTCTTTGCTAGATAATAAAATTGAATAAAATGTGTTACATTGTACGCTTTTGGCTGGTGTTAGTATGCGCATATCTAAAAGGCGGGTCTCAAAGTGATACTTATTTTGAATCTTTCAAAACAAATTCGCGATCTATTTCGTAGCCTTCTTGCTATTTTCACGTCTATTAGCACTTTAACTTTTGTATGTGGCATGTCTAGTAGTAACATGTATTCATATTGATTGTGAGCCATCTCCATCGAGCACATGCATTCAGCTTAAACGTGATTTATGTACAGTCCGCAAATAAAAGATTCCTTTTAAAGACTGTTTAAATTCGACTAAAAACTTTTTAGGTGTGCGCTCGTATTGCATATATCACTTGTTGGGGAGTGCATTAGACGCATCAAGATCTCAGTACAAGTATCTTTTATAACAAATTGTCAGAAGTGTTGGAAAATACAAGCAAATAAACTGCATCAACCCGCCCAAAAGCACTTCGTGTAGTACGCGGAGTGGGCGCCAGTGCATATACACAATCAATGCATTGTCTGCATTTTTCTAACGCTTGCTTTGATTGGTTCTTGCTATCTAAGAATGTATGAAATGCCTTTCTATCTCTGAAAATGGAACTTGCACTTGCTTGTCAGCTACTTATAGCATTACATAGCTCAAACCCTGAAGTGCACATTTTCCTTCAATATTGACAATGTATTTTCAGTTTTCATTCACATCACATGTATTAATAAAGAAATCAAATTCTGTCAGCAATGATAAAATAAAGAATACGACAATAGCGTTGAAACGGAGTCGTGTAAAGTAACTGGTACATTGTACCTCATTTGTTTTTAGCATTGCATACGCGTTTCCAACAATGTTTCCACAAGACCAGGAACTGAATTGGGTCTCATCAGGTAACAGGTATAACTTGCCGTAGAATGTCAATTTCCATTGTTGAATATACCGTTCCTCACATTATGAATATATTCATGTTGCAGAAAAATTAACAATCCCAAAGGAACACTAACAGTAATGAAATATTTGTTTTCATACAATTTACAAAGTTATTTGAGTGGGGATATGCTAAGCTATGTGAGAGACACCTGCCGTTTTCGACGAATCATCTCTTTTTTATGTACAGAGACAAGGGTAAACAGAAGTTGTGTACTCGATATCAAGTTACCCATATATTCCAATGGTCAAAACACAATTCGTTGGAATTGTTTCCGAATATTCAATATTTCATCGCAAAAGTAGCTACATACATGTATTAGTAAACACATCACTCATTACGCTTTACAGTTTTTTAATCTTAAAAATGTATTAAACTCTCTTTAATGGGAACCCTATTAATAATTCTGCATATAAGTTTGTAGATATAGATTACTCTTTTCCTAATCGTTATTTTTAATCAGTAAATAAAATCATTATTACATTTTTGTGATCTCAGATGGCAGGGTTTTTTTGCAGCAATTCGTGCGAATCCGGGCTGCCGATAACCCTTCATTGCTCTACCTCTACTGCCTCTAAAGCCAAAGTAGGGAAACATCAGCCAAACTTTAAAGTCGTTATTACCCTGTTCAATTTGGTTGACTTTTGATGTATACCTTAGCAAAAGGATAAGAAAAGACCCCTCATGCGCTGATGATGCGCAGTGATTATCTCTCCGAATATAGATCGTAAATTGATATTGATGTGAGAGACAGAAATATTGTGTGAATAATTAATTAAAATTATTAAAATCCACATCATAAACATGACGAAAAATAGAGGCTTTGCAACGATACCAATATCATCAATGCAGCGATGGAATAAAGTGGGGATGCGTGGGGCTACCTATCAGGTCTTCCGCATTGAAGTGAGTATCAACGCACTTAAGGCGGGAACGTTATGTATGTATGTATTTGGTGTGATATGCGAAAAACCCTGATGATCCCTTGCCCTTTATCGACGCTACATTACGACAACATCGTGTGATTTAAAGAGAGTGTACTTTAGACTGTACTTTAGACAGCATATTTATGCTTGGCCCTTTGGGTGGTTTTTATTCGATATGTTTTTGACTCGAATGAACGTTTCATCCCACACAATCATGTTTGTTTGTTTGCAGCAGCGGTCTGGCTAGCAATATGTACTGTTGCTATTGCATGCTATTCGTCACTTCTACTCTTCTTGCTCCTTTTTATAATGTGTAACCTTTACAACTGCACCAAATGTCATATATTTGTTATGTCGCAACATAAGGAGGTTTAGAGTTATTAAGGATTACATCAGTGAGGATTTTTCTGTTATGTTTATTATAAAGTCCTAGGAATATTTTCATATGTTTTGATCTTGCCAACATCGCTTTGTTTTCAACTCTATACATTACGATCTTCCGAGCTTTTATGCAGACTTGTATTTCAAGGTCTGCGCATCCAGATATACAAGAATTGCAAATCTTTTTGCCATATTATGCTGTGTGACAAGTATTCATTACACCGCAAATATCTTAAACAATATATTTAGCTGAAAAAGGGGTTGGGTGGGGAGGGCAAAATATGACTAAACATGCTTCCAACATACTTCTAACATTGTTTCAAACTGTCCGATTGCTTGAATTGATGGGCAATATGTTTGGCACACTTTGACAATGTGGTGGCACTCTTCATTGCCGTTCTGAGAGTTCAGCGACCAAATCTTTGGAACAAAAGTTTTGATAGTGTTTTTGGCATGCCTGAAGGATTTTGAACAAATTTGG
Source organism: Amphiura filiformis (assembly GCF_039555335.1). Lineage (NCBI taxonomy): Eukaryota > Metazoa > Echinodermata > Ophiuroidea > Amphilepidida > Amphiuridae > Amphiura > Amphiura filiformis. The sequence goes on along the minus strand of NC_092642.1, from coordinate 5,785,618 downwards.
ATTGGGCTGCCATCTTCAAAGTGTTGATTATTTTGATTGGGGGTGGGGATGGGGTAGAATTAAGGTCAAACAGGGGGTCAAAATTCTAAAATACATTTGACCTTGAAAGTACACATGTCAAATTTGTTCAATATCCTTCAGGCATGCCAAAAACACTTTGAAACCTTTGTTCCAAAGATTTGGTCGCCAGACATTAGTACCGGTCTCTTACTAAATCGTCGATATTGTGTTCTTGGTGTTCTTTGTGTTTTCGTTTTTATGTTTATCTTGGTTTCATTTTCTTGATTAACTCAGAAGATTCCATTCATATTCCCCGAAACAAATTAACCATTTGTAAAGTGATTCTTAAAATAGGCTCGATCAATATTTTATAAAAACCATGTCACTATCTGCTCAATGGTTCGGAATAACTGTAAATATAAACAAGACTGTTTACAAATATTCACCACATTTGTCTTGAGGGAGCGATATTCAATCAATATCTAGTCCTGTTATAGTTTCAGGAATACTATAAATGAGAAGTATAGGCAACGCATCAACCGGCATCTCTGTGTTAGTCTGCTTTCTTTACTCATTATTTTTAATCAAAATGTAAGCCATAAACATAACTACACTGCAAGACCTGCAAGACCGTTACCCTAATTCTAAGTACAATTAGCGAAACTTGTTTTTGTTAATTGGTGTTAGTCCCGGTATCGATCGACGTTGAGGGCGTGTGCATTGGCCGTTGACGTCACAATTTGACTTCGGAATAGTTTTGATGGCCATTCTTTCAAATGAAAACCCACCCTACCCGCCCTTGTTTCGTTTGGGGGAAAAAGGGGTGGGGCGTTGAGGGCCTACTTTTTGGAGCCTGAGCGGTTTTTTCAGATTATTCGCGTTGGTGGGGACGCGCCCCCTTCGGGAACAAATAGGGGTTGTAGTACCCTCTTAACGGGAGTAGTATTTAATTACACACATACTGCCACTGCCAGTGCAGTGTGAGACTTGTGGAACTATGTGGATTCAAGTGTACCTTTATTATTTGTACTTTGGTCGCATGTTGCCTGTTTGTGGTTAACAATTAAATATTAAAAGGGATTTGAACAGGTCCTTGGAGTAAAATGAGTAGGTGACAGGTATGCAAATCAAGAATATAATTGGAACAATGGACTAAGACGAACTGAGTTGAAGCCCGTCACTTGAGAATAGTACGAGGGTTCAGAACCAGCTACCAAGCCGTAACTCACTATGATCAGCTCTCACAAAATGAGTATAAAGTTGGCTCCTTGCTTTGGTCTTCAAAAATCAATATTTCACCCACAATGTCTTTTGTTTTCTATTGAATTTTGTCATGACTAATGAACTCTATCTTTTATAGTGCCCTGGCGACTTTATGCTCATTTTGTGGGAGCAGGTAATTGTGAGTTGAGGCTTTCTGGTTCTAAACCCTCGACTGTACTTGAAGTATAATACAGGCTTTCCCATGATACGAAAATAGCCAATGTAATGACGAAATAAAGTGGGGAAGCATGCATGAAACTACATCAGATTATCCTCCTTTAAGTAAGTATTGATGCACTAAAGGGCGGAGAATGTTATGTATGTATGTATTTGGAGCATTGTGCGGAAAACCCTTATGTTCCCTTGTGTTGTATTGACGCTTCATTACGTCAACATCGTATGGTTTAGAACAGCTAAGAGAGTGTACTTTAGACAGCCTATTTATTCTTGGCCCTTTGGGTGTTTTTTATTTGATGTGTTTTTACATGAATGAACGTTTCATCCCAAACACTCACATCATGTTTGCTTTGCAACAGCGGTCAGCAACGGGTACGGTAGCGTTGCTATATTGAGTAGTTCTGCTCGCTTACCGAAGACACACTGGCGTTTTAAGCGAAACAATGAGGGATATATATATATAGATAGGCCACCTAGATTGGGACATAATAATAATGAAGATAAAGCAGGTAGCGTCTTACGTAGATACCAATGTAACACGTATGTCACACATAATTGTCTCTTTTACTATTATTCAGGTTTTGCATTGCGGGCTTGCGGGCAATGATTTGCTTTAATTCTACGATGCAATCTTCCGCTGCAAATAATGTGCTTTAATGCAGACTGGAATTTAGAGGACTGTCGCGTCCAGAGTTACGAAAATTGCACACTTGCTAGAAATAATAGTTCATTGCTTGAAACGTTTTTTTTCCTAAAACGTTTTATTTCCTAAAACAAATCGGTCATATTGTACCAACGACTTGTCTGATAAGGAGGGTAATAACCTTTGAATCAAACTGTGGCTAACAATGTTTCCCACATGACAACCAATATTGTTTCATCAGGCGAAGGTCACTTGCTGAACAAGGGCATCTGATGAAACTGATTCCCCTCTGGGTCATATATTGTATACTATAAATAGGGCTTTGATGTATGACAAATTGCTAAACTGATCGTCTCAGGACAGGAAATAATTAATTTCGGAACTAAAAGTGAGAAGAGTTGCTTAAACTTTGAAGGGACCAAACCTATAGCGAAATGTAAAGTACAGGGTGTCCCTGAAAGAACTGTATTGTCGGGACCTGAATTATTTAACGCATAAACCAAACATAACTAAATAATAGATATGGATGCGGAATATATCAGCTATCCACATACTTTTTGAAATTTGACAATTGACCGCTCCGTTTTTGAAATAAAAGAATTTTACGAAACTACCTCATTTTCAATCCGTTCAACGGAGTCAAATATCTATCAATACAATATACGCCTCATGCGCTGATGATGCGCAGTGATTATCTCTCTGGATATAGATCGTCGATTGATAATTATTGGATCCATGGAAAGGCTTGAAAATGAGGGAGTTTCTTAAAATTCTTATATTTCAAGAACGGTGTGGCCAATTATTTTCAAAATTCCTCAACCACACCAGTTATTTAGTTATTTTTAGTTGTGGCGTTAAAATACTCAAACAATTTAAAAAGTTTCCGACGATACAGTTCTTTCAGGGACACCCTGTATCTTGATTACATAAATTTAATCCATTACGATTTATATTGCTTAAATATATTGGTGTGAGTGAGAAAGGAAACTTTAATAAAACTCACTTTGAAATTAAAATTTCACACGCCATGACTACAGAATGAAACCGATATAATTCCATGATTGGGTAGAAAACGTAAATCAAGACACGTGTTCCAATATCTCCGTACACGGCATTCAAGACCGGAGATAATGTGCTGTACCGATGTATTAATACATCTCGCTCTAACGCTAATTGTAACCATTCCGATACGCTAATGGCAGCTAGGTATGTCAAACAAATTTTCGTTAATTTTGACAATGGGTATCTTAAAATGTAAATACTATGAGCACCTAGAAGGAATTGCGTCAGAACCCATGTATTCACTATACACACAAGGTCTTCAGCACAATAGCTCATAACGTTATAATAGGTGATATTTAAGTTTTGATCTTCGATGGTGGTAACAGCTATTGTTGCAATCAGCTTAAACAAAAACCAAAGGAAAACCCCAGCAGTAGTGACAAGTAGCAAATAGTCATTGGTAGACAGTGATGCAGGGGTGTGGTTAGTGTTTTTGTACATTTTATACGCTGAAATCGTACACAAGATAGTTAGCGGACCAAAAACCACAACTTTGACTCCCAGGAGAATGTACATTCTGTCAAACGGGCGAAGACTGTCACCAACGTATTCTAATGGACCATCGCGTAGAATAAGTCCAGCAATTAGGTAACTTACACTTGTTATCACAGATAGTAAGACACCAACTCGTTTGGCAGATTTGGGGAACAATGTGCTGGTATCTTGTAACTCTACATTCATCATTGACCTTAACATAGTGCGGTCTGATACAGTATCCCCATCATTAGACAGCAAACGATGCTCTTGGCTTTCCGTTATAATTGAATCATAGTTACGATAAGGAGAATAAACTTCATCATCAGTTCCTGTTTCGTCTTCAAAACAGGTTCGTCTTTGTGGTTTCTTTCCTATTGATGACCACATATAGAGAAGGATACCTACACATGTGGTTAAAAACTCGATAAAGAATGGTTCTAAAAAGCTTTGTGAAGTTTCCAACGCATTAGTTGAATTATTTGAATGACCAATGTTTGGTTGATGCGCAATGTCGGCTACGCTACTGAGAGTCAGAGAGATCCAAGTCCAGACTTTATCAGCTATCATCATCGCGATGGCATAGTGTAATGCAGTGACGTTTCGTAGTAATGCGCCTTCGTACATAATAAAGAAGATCATCTGAGCTGCTAGTGAGATCAGATGTGTCACATCATCTGTTATGACTACTATCGCTTCAACTGTGGTTTGATTATATGACATCTTAACTAAATCAATTATCAAATATATAATGCCTCCTATTCCAAATAGTACAAGTTGAAAACGATGTATATTTATATTCTCGTGTCCTCGGGAAGGTGATGATAGTGAAATATATTGCCCGTTAACGTCTAATGCTGGATGAGTTACACGGTGATTACTGTGACTCTCCGTTGGAAACTGTACATAACCTTTTCCTTCTATCTTTTTTCTTCCAATGATGAGGCCCAAACTAGTTGTAGCCACAGACAGAGCAAACATTCCACCAACTACGGTGGTAAAATTGGCCACATTAGTCGCAAAAGCTCTCGGATGATAAGATGGTAAGACCAAGACGGGAGCAAAGGCGAGAGCTATTCCTAAGGTTCCGAGAAGAAACACCAGGAGAAGTGCTGAGTGGTAATTCCCATAACTTCCTGATCGCTTGACCCAGTTGTTCTCTTCCTTTACATTGTTCGAAACAAAAGAAGATAAAGTGTAAATATTGTATAATATTTGAATTCTTCAATGAAAATTCTTCTTATTTATCATGCTTAGGCTTGTGTTTAGAGTAGAACTGTATATTGATATTCTAATAATATGAATTGCAGGCCCATCAATTAATGTTAAAAACGTGGATTAAGTTTTGAGATATATAACACTGCAATGTCAAACGGTGTACTATTAGTCTAGTCAATCTAAACAAATTAGTGGTGTCACTCACCACTAATTGCAACAGAATTTTTGTCACTTTTGTACATTTTAGAGATGTCCCTTGAACATCATACCAAAAATATACTAAAATATACTTGGTGGAAAGGTATTTTTTGGCGGGAAAAGGTCATGCAGGGGTCAAATTTCAAAATTGCTTTAATCTTTTTAAAAACTATACCAAAGCATTCCTCTAGTTTTAAGGATTCAGAAAAAGTATAGTTTGTCATATCTGTGATGTACCATTCTCAAGTTATAAGCAAAAAGGTCAAGGGTCAAATTTTGGGCTCCACGTGGGTCAACTTCGAAAAAATGCTCCGATCTCCTTTAAAATGGTCTAAATGTGTTCGTCCTTTAAAAACACTCCAAAATAAGAATAGTTTGCCATATCTTGGATGTTTCGTTACCTAGGTAGCAGGGTAAAAGTGGTCATTGACCATTGAACTCTATTGACCCCGACCTAGTTTTCGATGTTACGCATGTAATTAAACAACCGAAACAGTGCAAATATTCTTTAAATGAATTATGTTTGCAAGCCGAACAATTTGAGACCATTTTGGTTAAAATCAGACAATTTTAGTTTTTTGACCTCTGTTGAACACAATATTTGACCTTTGACCTTTTCGGTTATAACTCAAGAACCGTACATCACAGATATGGCAAACTATACGAAAATGATTGGAGCGATTTTGAAATTTGACCCCTGTATGACCTTTTCCCGCCAAAAACTACATTTCCACCAAGTATATTTTAGTATACTTTTTGTATGCTACATCTCTAACATTCATAGCAGTGAAAAAAATCTGTTGCAATTAGTGGTGAGTCAAAACCCACTTTTATTGGACTATATAATAGCAAACAAGTTAACACATTAATAGTTTACATACATACACAAATTAAACAATAACAATGACACCGCCGCGCCGTCAACGTCGATGCCAACTCCGTCAGTAGTGGTAGAAGTTGTACGTGTAAAGTCAATGGGAAGGCAGTGAAATCACATATTATTGATTGTGGGTCTGTATGCCTTGATGAGTGGGAATTCCCTAAATGAGTCATGTAATCTTGTCATCTTATCTTCAAACAGTAAAATCCTTCTTCTTCGTGACAATAGTAAAGAATAATCATGTAAAGATATACAAATGAAAAAACAATACTTTGGTATATAGAGTGTTTAATTGTTGCCATTTTAAAGTTACACTCTGTGGATTGAATTAAATTAGACCTAATAATAGACCCTCCCTCGGGTTAATGGACCCTCCCAATCTGTAGGCAAGTTGCCTTCCACTTCCCAGCATTTTGTGGGAATTCATTTTTACCGATCCTGGGTCAGACGAGTTTTCTATATATCACGTCCGTGGTCTCACTGTCTTGCCGTTTGTGTAAGCGGCTACTTAGCCTGACCAATCAATGTAGATCTCAGCAAGCAAGGCGATATTTGAAATGGGTTTTCATTGATAGTCTATTGATCATAACCAACGCAACTTACAATAGAACTGGGTTATGCATGTTATGTACCTACCATATTTGAATTGACAATGGGGCGGGGCTATCCTAATTGACGCAATAGTCACGTTACATAGCTTGATAAGGGAGTTTACTATCAAAATGTAACAGTCTCGGATTAAGAGAGCTATTATAAAAAATAAACAAGTCGGTATGTAGATTAATTGAGTTTTCGTCGACACAAAGTACTCTAGAAGCACTATAACTTTGTTGCTGGTAGTTAGGGCTAATTGGTGTGTTGGTATTAATCTTTGGAGTGAAGGAGAAGGTAGGTTTTAGCTCTAATTATTTACTCAGAGATGGAACCAACACTATGGGACTGTCTAACCTAACAACGGACGTTTGTTACCAGAGTGCATTAATCGCGTGATCAGACGCAATCTTATAATATTAAAGTATAATATAATGTATAATATTCAACATATTACAATTTAAATCTATATATGTTGAAATTGGCGAAATAAAGTAGAAACCCATGCCGCTTGAAATCGGGGTAATTCATTACGGGACAGTTCATTGTTGGCCTTAAGATCCAAACAAGGTTTGTTAAAAAAACTTTTCCTTGTTATTATGATCGTCCCTAGGAAATCTTTTTGTTGTTGTTTTTAAGTTGACTTGACGAGATATTGTCATCTCATCTTCTTGTCTTTAGAAAGTTGACATAACAAGGACTTCTCGGTGGCACTTTAAGTTTCCATAACTTATATAGAAAATAGTAGTAGCATCCTCTTTTGTTGTATTCGAGACAATTCCTATGCATTTAGATATGATTTAGTGTTAATTAATGAAATTGAACAATAATAAGGTCATATGCATTGCTAAGTTGATGTATGAAAAACATTACCAGAACGCAATTTGTAAGTCACATTAACCAGTATGTTTCGACTATATTTATAAATGCGTATATATAAATACGCACGTGACCCTTGGGGACGACCAGCAAGCGTGACCAAATCCTCATGCCATTGACATGGATAGGAACTCTTTAGATAAATACCATCAAATATAAGTATTAATTGAATTGCAAAATTATTACACCTAAGGGGACTCCGAATTTGTAATATGTTATCAAAAACAACATTTTGAAAGCATTTGCCTACGAAAAATATTTATCGACGGAAACGTTTATAATAATATCACAAAGTTAAGCAAAATAAACAATTTTGCTGCACAGTCTGGTGTTGTTTACCACCTTTGCATTCAAATGTACGGGAAGACCATCCGCTGTGTCGGAGGTCACTTGCAGACCTTCTACAAGCTGTTATGGCAGCGCGGTGGTTGTCACGTGTGTATTTATAAATACGTATTTATAAATTTAGTCGAAACATACTGTTAAAGTACTGCCGGATTCAGTTTGATACTTTTCTTGATGTATGTATTCTCTTATTTCCCAGTGATGTATTTGTGCTTTTGTCTATCAGCATAATGGATTTTACATGTATGTCACGCAAGTATTCTTGTCTTTCTATTTATCTACATGTAATTGTCAAATGTGGGACTTACGTATAATTACATTGAGTTAAGGAATCGGATAGCAACTTTTGCACAGTATTTTTTGTGGGACCTGAGAGCATATCAGACATATTGAATTGCATTCTGCATACGAGGAATGTCCTGATGATATCAAATAATTTGTTGAAATACGCGATATAATACTAATTTTATTGCAAATTATTAAAAATTGATATTTTAATTTCTTTTGACTTTAACAGTCCTTTATAACAGTCCTTTTTAACGGTACTTTATAAATCTAATGATATGTACTTAAATTGTATGTAATTGGGATGAAACATTTAACCAATAGAAACTGAGCATGTAAAGGAATAAAGAGCTTAACAAGGAGAACATGGAAACTGCAAATTAAAAAAAAAAGCTTCTGAAAATTTCCTCTTATACAGTCAAGAATACAAAGCTAACAAAGTAAGTCAAAAGAACAAAACATTGACATCTCAAAAAACAAAGATCAATATGATACCCAGGAATGATGAAATAGCTTAGCAATCGGCATGACTCATTAGTGGAATTCCCACCCATCACTAGGTATACCAGACCCACAATCAATAATCTATGACTCAACTGTCCTCCCATTGACCCTACACGTACAACAGAAACACACAGGCCTACAAACACACTCGATGTGGGGAACTACTTCCGTCACCATAAATGACCCATACCACCACCACCGCCTGACCACCGTCTTCGCCACAACCGACACCGCCAAAGCACCACCACCACCATTACTACCCTCGCAGCAACATCAACATCAAACAAAAGGTTTCACTTCCTTTCGTGTCATGTAAAATATTAGACAGGTCCATCCCAGGAAAAGACTTTTCCTAACCACACTTGGCACATATGTTGCTTGGGTTAATATGATCAAAAAAAAAGCCCACGGGCTACCTCGATTTTTCCTCTAAATCCAAGATGGCGCCCAAAATCATTTAAAAAATAATGTTTTGACATCTTTATGTGAAGTAAATGCCATCATTTTCGCCTAAAATGTGTAAGCAAAATATACAAACATATTAACTTCAGACAATGTCTCATCACTTGACCTTGAAATATTTGAAACGGCTGCCATTTACAATGTTCAGGTTAAAAAGTGTTTATTTCTTGGGATGTACCTGCTTATATTCCGTAAACATTTACATACTTAACTCGGGGAAATAATTGAACACATCATCGTTAACAAATTAATCACAACAAAATTAAAGAACAAGTACTCGAGATTCTACCCGCAAGTATGGCATCATGTTATATATTTAACATTATAATGACATAATTTGCAGTATAGCATACTGAGTTACAGTGACTGCTAAACTAACTAATCTGTTTCATAAACGTTATATCAGTTCTTACCTGGACATAAGGTTGGCTTGTTCTAACCATTTCAGACATTTTGTTGCTAATATGGTGCATAAGTTACGGTGTCAGGCACATTCTAAATCGATACAAGGAAATACGTTTCATGTCACTAACTTTTCGTGTTTCTACCTAGCCTTACTTGGACCTACAGACCATGAAACTGCCGGCTAAAACTGTGTTTTTGTCTGTCACATTGACATTGAAACCGCTAGCCTATACATGATCTACAATGCGTGTCAGCATGGTTTGTTGATTCAGTTAGGAAAGATAACATTTCCTAACCACGCAATATGTTTCCTGATCAGGGTACATATGACTTTGTTTAGTTATATTTCTAAATTTGGCGGACTAACCATGTAGTAGTCACGACGATTTAACGGGCGATTTAAATTCTGATCGGACATTATTTCTTTTTTGTACACTTGAACTACCGTGTTTTTTTATTTGAACATTTTTTCACCAAAAACAGTAATCACTTGAACGAAAGAAATAACATCAAAATTGTTATATATTGATTATTAGGAGTGGACTTCTATCTTTTAACTATGACGGGCCAATATAATCTACCAAAAAACGTTTCAAAACGTAAAAAGCGGCCAAAGTTTAAAAAATCTTTCCTGTGTGGCTTTTCACCCTTTTTTAAACTTGGTCCCATTTAGTAAAGTAGTATTAACATGAAGAATGAGTCCTAATTTTTACATGCAACAATGTACTCTTATAGGTTTAAGACTGTTCGAAAGCGGTGCAATATGACGTAGGCTACCGTATGTATTATCAAAAACATTTCAAGGTTTATGTTTTATTATATTGCGTGATCATAAAGAGTAGTAGAGTATTATATATACTTAGCAAATTGACTGTGTGTCAACCTGCTACATATAGGCCCTACATCTGTACATAAGGCGCAGAATCGCACATGACGATGAAGAATTTAACAAAGTGAGTATTTGCTACAAAATACATTATAACGTCTATACGGAAAAAAACTTCAATTACGCACGAACATTAATTCATTTGCTCTACAAAATAAACATTGACAACTAAGAAAACCAACAAGTAGCCTATAGATGACTTCGTATGTGTCTTTAAAAACTTTCATAAATGGGACCAAGTTTAAAAAAGGGTGAAAAGCCACACAGGAAAGATTTTTTATACTTTGGCCGCTTTTTACGTTTTGAAACGTTTTTGGTAGATATTAATTCTTTTTTGAGATAAAAAATATTGCGCGCTAAGTGGTTCTTTGTAGCCATGCGAGGTGAACTAGTTGGATATCCATATTTCGCGGTTAATGGTGCTTTGTAGCCCTGCGGGCAAACTAGTTGGATATCCATATTTCGGGGTGAGTGGTTTTTTGAAGCTCCGAGGGGCAAACTAGTTGGATACTGATCGGTCACTGATCCGGCATCATATTAACGCTCTACACAACAGGCGAGTATCAATAAGGGACCACACTACAGTCATGTGTAAGGGCAGTCATGTGTTAAGTGGTACCAAAGGGCAGTCATGTGTAAAGTGGTACCATTGTACTCACGTATCCCAAATGTGTGCTTGTGTGGGTCTGAAGTATATAAGGAGGCTTTAGCTGTCGATGCAATCATCTTTACCACCCACCTGACGTTAGGCGTTTCATTTAAATAAATTGAATGCTCTCGCTGATCGATTACACATGAAGGCTGCCATGTCCAGTCCATATATCTATATTACACTATAATGGTAATCGCTATACGTATACATGTAAGTATAAGTATAGGCCTATAAAGGTTGTTTTTAAGAAATTTCCATTTTTATTTTAAGAAGGAGATTGGTATAGAAATAGTGGCATACCCAAAGAGGGAAAGGGGTTGGGGAGGGGCAGATTCACCTCTGTGAGAAGTCTTGGGAGGGGAGGAGAGGAAGAGGGGAGGAGGGTATATGGAGAATGAGAGAGGGCTGGAGGAAGGGAGAAATAAAAAGATATAATAAAGACAAGTAGATAAATAGAAATATAAGGAAAATGATGGGAATGAGAGAGGGAGGGTGAGAGGGGACAATGAGAGCGAGGGAGTGATAAAGTGTAGGCATAGGAAAGAATAAGTACAGAGAAGGGAAAAGAAAGGAATGATGAATACATTTAATAATAATTATTAGGCCTATATAATAACTAAACACATAACAGCACCGGGCAGCCATTCGATGATGTCAATGCCTTTATTCGTTACGTAATTAAAACGCCCAGTCAGATGTATTTCACACCTACCAAACACAACTCACCCAATTTCGCAAACTGGACGTTGAATGTACACTCTCATGAATATTGATTGGCAACATTTTCCAATATGTCAGCGCTCTAATCGGAAACAATAGAACAATAGACCCTGCAGAGCGTTGTGTTAGCCCTCCAAGTTATAACATCGTTCACTTTGTGTTGAACATTGTATGTGGGCCTCGCTGTAATAACATAAAGATCAGTATGATCAGTGTGGTATCACAGAGCAGACCCTTGAGAGGGTCTGCTCATTTGGCTCATTTGCATGGCAGTCGGACTCGCCATTGTATTTGATCATTTGTGTATGGAGAGCAATGGCGACCCGTCATTGTATTTGTTCATGTGTGTATGGAAAGCCACTCTTGGAGCCCATGGGACTTAGGCTAGGTCCTCAGGTAGAGTCAGACGCTGTATGTACTAGAAACGCCCATTCTTGGTTCTGCGTTCATTCAATGTTAGCATTGAATTTGTATTGCCCGGCGGCCCCGCGTAATGGAAAAACCTGAATTTGTTACATAAAAAGAAATGAAAATTAAAAAAAGCAAGGTTCCACCTGAGTACATATTAAATTGGTGTAGAAATTGTTTTCAAATATATATATGAATTTAGACAAACATACGGGATATAATGAACCTTTGACATGACGCCATGATGACATGATTTTATTAGTCGTTTTGTATATCATAATACCAGTATTTGTAATTTTATATTATATAGAACTAATATTTTGCATCATAAATGCGCAGTTCATATGCACAGACGATTACTAATCTTCAAGAGTTCAAAATAACATGTTACTAAGCAGGTAATAGGTACTGGCCTTGTCCTATTGTACTTGTTCATTTGTGTATGGAGAGCTCACTGACCTGTTAATAGAGGTCAATGTGATAGCTTCTTTATGGGGCACTTCTCCATCGGTTTCAGGGCGCAGTTCATTGAACTCAGCGGGATTCTATTGCAAGTGCTTTTATATTATTACAAAACGGATCGTGGTTATTGCCTTGACAAATCTAATACATAATTCATACCAGGGATTAATAAATCCAGGGGTGCGGACATTTCATTGGTCGCAAACCACCGGGATTCGATACAAGTTTGCGTTGTAAATGAATGCGTGAATAAGAGTGTCATCCCCTTGGCGCGATATTTGATTTCTGAAAATACTCAAGTTGCCGTTCAAAATGCCTAAAAATCATCTAGATATTGCAATACTGTCTAAAGTGATGTAAAATTGTGGCAAATTTGTATGATTTATCGCACATAATTTCTGCGTAGCGTGGAGAATCATTTACATAGGATTTTGGAAAAAAATGTGATAATTTTAGGGAAATATAGAATGGCGGAAGAAACAAATAAAACATTTTCCTGGAATGTGTAGACCATACTCTTTCTGTTCCTATTGATTTGGATACTGAAATAATTCTTAAAATGAAGCTGTTGGGTGATTTATGTTGGCGTTTCTAGAGTGTGTCATTATTAGCAAACATCTAGGGATATTGTTGAGAGGGCACTCGATTCACGAGATTTCTTTTGCAAGAACGCCAAAATAGCACGAATTTTGTTGGTTTGCGACTGAAGAGTGTCCGCACTATAGATTTCTGCCATGCAAATTAGCTAGTGTCAGTGGGTAAGAAAGTGGCATCTTTTGAATCGTTAAGACAAGCCACATAATCTTATGTAAAACTCTGCTGGGTGTTTCGATCATGTATTATGCGTGTTTGGTCAAGTGAGGGTAATTTGTAAAGCATCAACTTGTGAACAAGTCATAGAGGGTTTGATCATGCTGATGATGTTGCCATTTTGGACGACTTCTGAGTGTTTAAAGCCCAAAATGAATGAATAAAATCGTGTATGAGATATTTGCGGGGATATTTGGGTGCATTGGGCACTTATGGGTTGGGTATAATAGATTTCTATGTATACAATTAAGTCTGATATATTTTCGATGGAACATATATTTTCACTTGAAAAGTTAGTAGTTTTCCGAATTGCAATTTCTGAATATTATATAAAAGGTGAGAATAAGACTATCAATGTAAGAGTATGGGATAATTTTGATTGTTAATAAATACGAAACGCCGGCGGTAGACATCAGCAATATCAGGGATTGCCGCGATTCTTGCAGTAGCTTTAATGAATAGAATACAATAGTGGATACAATAGCGGATACAATAGCGGAACAATAGAGCTCTCTTACGGGCAAATAAACCTCGTCGCGTTTTGCTAAATTTCACTTCTTCTTTTTCATGAACTAACCGTTATTTTTTTAAACTTGTGGCAAAACTTCGACCGAAGTTTTTAATGTTTACAGGTTACGCTAGCCTCGCTATGAATATAAATGAGATTCTGCGAGACCCTTCGTGCCGAGTTAACATCACCGTATGGCCAATTTGTGTACATGTACAGGGTGATTTTGTACGAAATCTAGAAAGTATTATTTTATCTGCAGTAAATGAAAATATCATTGAAAAGAGCAGATTCCGAACGTGTAAATAAATTGTTAAAACAAGAACTGTTGTATTTGCTTTCTGCAAACCCGAGTTATACTCATTTGAATAAAATCACCCATTTTTGTAGCTGCACACGGTTTCTCTTCCCAAGCATGTAGTCATGATCATGGTAGTGTGTTGACTGGTATAGCGCGATATTCAAACGCAAAATAAAGTTGTGTGGCAGGAGTGGTTTCGATCAATAACGCCTAGCAGGCTACATCATGGCCTAAAGACTTCTGATTTAAACGAACCTTATAATGGAGATAAAGATTAACCAATGGTAACGTTTTCCTACACCACCTAAAGGGGAAGAACATCTGCTGGTGGCGTATGTTGGCGTACATCATTAACCTAAATATATTTCTCAAATGAAATCTGCATGCATAATGAATTATACTCACTTGATAGAAATTAAACAAGCAAGAATATGCGACTGGTAGCAAAGCTGTGCATCTTTTATTCAAAATTCAATTTAGTCAAATAGATACAACTTCATAATATTCACATTATGTATACATGTAAAAAACGCAACAGTTCGTTTTATGAACAAAACAAAGAATCAAATGAGCTTTACTTTTTACTTTTGTACTTTTTTGCGAAATATATAAATCAAAACTAAGTCATCATGATGCAAAGTCGAGCATTGTGACCTCTGTCGCACGTGCGTGTTGATATTGTAATGACGTCGATGTTTGTTTCTTTCTCAAGGGATTTTGGAAAATGACAAAAATGGCAAATTATGGCATGATTGTTTTGTGATATGCACTCGATGTTAAGAATAAGCAGACACGAAACACAACAGTTTGTCCCGTCTCAAGTTGAGAGTAACGCCATGTTGGATTTCGCAGTGGCAGATTCAAATTTAGCACGCTAACCTAAGCCAGCGGGGCGTATATACACGCGTAGAAGAGCGACTTGTTCGTACGCTGGCGACGTAACCGCGTAAAGTCACTGATTCGAATCTGCCGCTGCAAAAAAGACTAGTCAAATTATGAAATCACCCATTCACATGCGTTCATCTCCCAAAAGCTCACACAAAAATATATCAAAAGTCCCAGAAAATCAAATTTGAAATGTGGGCAAATCTTGTTTAAGATTATTCCTCTCGTCTTAAGGGATCCAAAATGAGCGTTTATTGCGTTTCGACAGTATTTTTTGTGGGACATGAGAGCACCTCAGACCTATCGAATTGCATTCTGAATACGAAGCATGTCTTTCTGATATCAAATAATTTTCATTTTTGAAAATCACAATTTAATACAAATTTTATGACAAATTATAAAAATTGGATATTTTTCAAATTTTGATATATAACAGTCCTCGAAGTAAATTATATAAATCTAATGATATATTCTTAAAGTGTATGTAGCAGGAGGAAAAAGCCGACGGTCAATTGAAAATTTTGACCTTTCATATTGAAGATATGGATTTATTTCCCAAAAGACCTAATTTTTTTTGGTGTTTTGGGAAAAAAAATCCATATCTTCAATACGAAAGGTCAAAATTTTCAATTGATCGTCGGCTTTTCATCCCACCTACATACACTTTAAGTATAAATCATCAGATTTATAAAGTTTACTTCAAGTACTGTTAAATATCAAAATATCAATTTTTAATGATTTGCCATAAAATGTGTATTACATTACATTTCAAAAAATCTAAATTATTTGATATCAGAATGACATTCTTCGTATTCAGAATGCAATTCGATATGTCTGATGTGCTCTAATGTCCCAAAATAAATACTTTCCAAACGTTCATACCCCAGCCCTTAAGGATTCAGAAAAAGAATAGTTCGACATATCTCCGATATACAGTTTTCAGTTATAGGGCAAAATTTGAATTCCACATGGACAAAAATTGAAAAAAAATTCTGATTTTGATAAAAATGGTTTTAGATTGTTACGCTTTGATCAACTTTGAATTTCATCTCCTGCATAAGCGGTCGTTTGGATTTATGCAAATTAAGCACTCTTTTACTACTCGGATTTTCGGGTTCTTTTGATATGTTATTCAATATGCTTTTCTGAAATGACTGGTTGCAGTTAGTGGTGGTTAAGCCCTTTTTTCTTAATAAGGCGTTACTCTTAACTTGAGACGAGAAACACTATATACATTATAGAATTGCAGATTCATACGTAGTGGTAATAAAATAAAAGCAATTTAAATTAAACTTCAACACCACTTGTTTATTTTCGCTTACCGGGAGCGCTTTCGAGGAACTTCTTCGTCATCAGTTGATGTTGGTAGCTCTGATGTATTTCTGGGAAACGGCTACAGACCAACCTGATCAGGTGACATCACACTCGATGACGTCACCAAAGCCCTGTCCCTGGTGCCACTGGGTTTGATCAGGTTGTCCCACACAGGACCTTGCTTCTTGATCGGGATGGCTTCCAGGACCCAGTCTATTTGGCGCGTGTTCTTATTCGCTTTTACGTGTTCTTGTACGGCCGATTTGGAGCCAGCGGCTTTAGACCTTTAGACATGCAATTTTGTAGACTGTTTCTGGATTCCGACTGTTTCAACTTTTCGACCTTGTCTTTCGGTGCAACTAAGGTCTGTCGTAATGTCTGATGAGGTTTTTTAAAATGCAATTGGAACACCTGCTGTATTGAACGCTCTACGTAGTCGTTCCGAGGTACCTTCAGTGTAAGGCAAAGTGACAGTAGGCCTAAAGGCCCTACTCGTGGACTCAGACACAGTTTCCTGCGAATTGCATTTCGTTCTTGGCACTAGCACGTAGGAAGGTCCAGTCTCTGTATCCGCAACTACGGAGCACCGCCTTGATATGCGAAACCTCCTCTTTATCAGACGGATCCATCACTATTTCGCTTCTATGAATCAGCGTTCTGACCACATTTAATTTGTGTTGCAGTGTGAGTTGGTTTTCTGAAGAATTTAATCTGCACACTGCCGTCGCTAACCCGCACGATTAGAGTATTGAGGAAACGAAGTTGCCCGTCTTCCTCTTCCTCCCTCGTGAATTTAATGTTATTGTCCTGCGTATTGACGTGACTTTGAATTCTTCCACGTGGGCGGTCTTGAACACACAGAATGTATCATCGACGTATTGAAGACACTAACGTGGAGGGTGAGGAGCTGATGACAAAACTTTCTTTTCGAAGGATTCCATGTACGCGTTGGCCACCAGGGGCTACAGTGATCCATATTAAGAACCAAGGACCTTCACTGAACCGAGACACAGGATTGGATCTAGATCCTGTGTGGGACTTCGGTAACGTCATCGAGTGTGATGTCACATGATCAGGTTGGTCTCTAGCCATTTCCAAGAAATACATCAGAGCTAGCAACATCGGCTGATGACGAGGAAGTTCCTCGAAAGCGCTCCCGGTAAGCGAAAATAAACAAGTGGTGTTGTTTAATTTAAATTACTTTCACTATACATATTGTTGGCGTATTATTATTAGCAATAGTATAGATGAGGTGACATCAATGTTTATCAACAAAGGCAAGGGACTGGTATCATCTTTATGCTTGAATGAACCCCATGTAACCACTACACTGTTTAATAGTCTTATTGTGATGTGGCGGGAGTTTTAAAAACACGAGCCCTGAACAAAATATGATGCGCGCGCATACTGCCAGGCAAAAAACAATGGAAATTGTGATGATGCGTGCGCATACTGTCAGGCATTGACGTCAGAAGTCACATCATCTATAATGGTATAATTAGCGAAGTAAAACACCACAATTTCTGTTTTTTTACTTTGTAGCGTGATTGTTTTAGGTCAAATATTTACATAATAAGTGTAATGCTATAACTTAATGCATGCATTCAGTAAGCCAAACGAACATGATGCAGTCATGTCTACAGTAGAATTCATCTCGACCTTTGCAGGACTTAACCCCATTAAAAGCTATTAAACCAAGATAACACTCATTGAAACAGCTCAACTGATTAAATCGGATCTTCTCTGGTTGTGCACAAGTGACTGTTTTCATGTGCGATATCGCAAATTTAATGTATTCATAGCTTCAGTTGGGTAACCGATTATAAAGGAAACGAAAGGAAACAATGTTATGTGTGGCTTTGTTCACGAAATCAGACAATGTCGTGCTTTTTGTAAACCAGCATTCTTGAAAATGAGCAACATAATGATTTTTGACTTAACACGGTTTAGAAATAATTTCTTCATATTTTTGGTGTTATCTGTCGTTTACATATCCTTCCTAAAACACCAAAGTACGAGTATTTCCAAACATCTAAATTTGCTAAAAATTTAGGACATGTTACAAAACTATATTGTCTAGAATTTTAGAAGAGTACTTTTAATATTGGCCGGTTATTTTTCACACAGCGACGTTAACTAGGCAATGTACTATTACCTATAACATTAACTAAAACACCAAAGTACGAATATTTCCAAACATCTAAATTAGCTAAAATTTAGGACATGTTAAAAACTATATTTTCTAGAACTTTAGAAGAGTACTTTTAATATTGGCCGGTTATTTTTCACACAGCGACGTTAACTAGTCATATCCCCATACTGTTAACGTAGGGCTATTTGTAAAGGTCACGCGTCAATGGGAAAGAGCACTGTGTATTGTGTATAGGAAAACGGACAGTAACTGCAGTATGAAGCACCTTAAGATGCCTCTTCTTACAACAAAACCAATACTTGCTACAAAAGGATTGAAATAGGTTGACAAATAGTAGCCTCATTAACAGTCACCTGAAACGATCATACTAAGCACCCCATCCTTGTGTTTACTTATAGTAGGCAGTGCTTATTATACAGGAGAAATAGGTTATTAAAGCTACAAAAGCAATTCATATACAATTGTATGTTGATTTCGAATACTTGATTTTTTATTTGTGTGTAAACGGACGTATCTGTACAGTATTTCCCCTCTACAGTGTACTTTAATTTTCGACGGACGATGTGGAACAAGACGTGTGGCGTGTACGTACACCAGGTTATAATTTAAACAAACGCTATATAAACACTATATAGACTGTGTAGCTACGAACACGCGGGATTACAGTTGCCTCTACGCGTTGACATCCGGGGTTGACATCACCGATTGCGCGGATTACTAGTTGGGAGATTAAAATTAGACAAAATAATGCAATTGCGCTGATGTTGATGCGTCTAATGCACGAGCCCCGAAGAGGGGGAAGGGGGGGGGTGCATTAGATGCATCAACATCAGCACAAGTGCATTACTTTGTCCAATTTAATTTATCTCGCAACAAGTAATACGCGTTCATTAACCTATTTCATAACCTATTTCATATGCTGTTTTTATAACAAAAGTATCACTAAAAAAATTGGAAAACAGAATCAAATATAAATGCATCAACCCGCCTGAAAAATTAATCAAGCCTAAGCGACGCGGACGCGTGTGTAAGCCCCGGGGTGTAAGTACTGCGCGTAGTACGCGGAGTGCACATCATATACAATAAATGCATGGTTTGGATTTTTCTAACGCTTACTCTGATTGGTTCTCGCTATCTAAGAGTGTATGAATAATAGATAAATTTCTACTCTTAGCCTAATGATTTTGAACGTTCAGTTCTTGTAATGCTAAGAGTAAATTATATCTTTATTTTCTACTTTGTATTCTACTAAATCGCCCTTTTGTCTTCGCTATCGTGAAAACAGATAAAGCAACAAACGAAAAAAACAAAACAACTTCTGACAGAGATTTTTTTGCAGATATCACCTATAACATTTGGATGCGTAGAAAATAATTCATATCACCGCAAAACAAGAACTTGTGATATCTTGAAGTAAACATGTCATTGACCATAAAGTGTACCAGTCATGTGAGATATCACACAAAGTATTGCTGACAGGACATATCTTATTTTTTAATACCCCTATGCCTACTAAATCTCATTTCAAAAAGTTGATTAATCAATTATGAAATAGCAGAGTAAATGAAAAGTGAATTTTACCAGGTTTCCTCTCGGAGCTTAGTGTTTGTAATCTCTTTATGTCCGCTAGTCGAACAATTTCAGGTAGAATTGAGCAATAATTCACTTGGGTATTATGTCAGACAGGCACTTAAAGGCCGTATCCATCGGGAAATCTGATTGTAACGTTAAGGGGTATGCAGGAATATTCTATATTCAAATTCAACTATTTGCCTTACTGAAAGAACAAATGTTAAGGGCGTAAATCACCAAATAACTTCTCCATTGAAAAGCACGTAAAAATCACCTTTTTTAAACGGCGTTTTCTACCAGGCGTGACAATATTTTTCACTTTTTAACGTCATCCCTGTATTAATTAAGGACTGAAATTTCATTTAAGCTTCAATTTTGGGGAACTTTATAGATTCAGTTTTTATTAAAAAATGTTGAAAAGCGACGCCGCTATTTCAACGCCAAAACTAGCATTAAGACTTGTTCCGTTAGCAGTAATTCGGACAGGGCCTACTTTTCTTGTGAAATCGATTTGTATAATTTCATATCTATTTTAGTCATTAATAGGTTAGCATCTTTCATTTAAATCACAACATGCCATCCTCACGAAGAACATGGTCCCTAAGGACACCACATTGTCTCATGTAGCCATATACGTTTAACCGGAACTCATCACCATTGCACCTTTCGCGCAGTGATTTAGTGTAATACGCCCTTAATCTTTCCACAGAGTAGACCAGTGCACATAAACGTTGAAAAAACCCAGTGCATCCGGCCGGATTCGAACCTTACCTAAGATTAGTTTGCATTAATAGATCAATAACATAACTGTCCATAGGTCTATCATACATTGCTACTTTGTAAATAAATAAGACGCAATCTTGTGTAAAAAAGAGAAAGCTCATTTGAGTCATTTAGTAATTAGATTGACTCAACTTTGATTAACGTTAAATAATAATTTATTCAGCGTTGAGCACCAAGTGACTCAATCTGCTGAGTTTTACCCTTTCTTTTACTCAAAATTGAGCAATTTGTATTTAACAGTGCATGCAAGCGTAAGTATGAGTATGGTACCCGAATTCAACTGCCTTGCTCGCCCGGGTTCTCTTTGTCCACGGGAAAAATAAAACACCACAAGTTCTAATAAAGATTTATCTCATTTGAAAATTTAGTTTCCAAATAATTCATTGCTTTGGTAAATGTTCACATTGAAATCGTTGTAATCTGCGCAGAATGGAGAGTAGAGGGGAGTTCGGAAGTTTACTTTTCAAAGCAATGTTTCATAATAATAATGTTTCTTTAATATTTGAAATTACACATATCAATGCGTCAGTATCTTACGTAAGGCGCCATGCAATAAATATTTGTGCCGGGGGAGGGTTTTTCCAAATCGCCTGGAAAAGATTGCTACTTGAGGCGTATGCTTCACCAGCTTCGCACAGCTTAAATTTAGATTTGCATTGTCTACATTGGTGATGCGAGCGTATCGGGCAGAAATGCATATTGTAACCTTTTCAATTTTTCTCTGTAACATTTTATTCAGTAATAAGTTGCCAATCACACTTCACGGATTGTATACGGATGATGTAACACATGGAGGCACAATGACACCTGGGCATAATACCTTGTCTACCAAATTAGTTTGCCTACTCAATTTTCCGCCTAAAATTCATTTCCCCGTTTAAACCTCAGGGGCATACAATTAGGCTATGCCTATGTTGCTGAGAAATTATGTGCCTTGGTGTTTATTAATTGTTGATCACACGCACCTTTTATAGGTTGTCACAAATTAGGCAGCATTATGTATGGTCACTACGAGATGTCTGGTGTCTCACTGTCTTTGTATGTCAATATATAAGTCATCATAGAATATTGTTGATTGTATTGGTCTAATATGCATGCGTGGTACGTCCGTCACATAATCATGGTAATTATGGGCAAACTACAAACACGATTTAAATGTTCTAAACAGGACATTGAAAGTGAATGGGCGATCAAGTATAGTTTTTATAAACTCCTCAACAAAAGTTTGGAAAGTTTTTTCAAGCATCTGTATCTCCAATTATTTGTGACATTCATATCGTGTTGCATATCAATGGATTGCTACAATACTCCCCTTTACAATGACACCCCATTTGAAACAATTTTTCACGGCTGAGTATAAGCCTTGATCATTATTCTGTGCAGCAAGCTGCAATCCCATAACTTCATAATCTGGGACCGAATGCAATCCTCCAAGATGACACCGCTCGCCCCACATAGCCACGGTAGTCAACGACTAGCCTGCCTACAGAATATGGGAGTAGAGTCAAAATGGCCTGCCATCAGGCCAGACTCCGGTCAGACCTCAACCCGATTGAACACTTGTGAGACCAGCTTGATCGTGCTGTGCGTGCCAGAGAAGCCCACATGCAACCACATTGAATGACCTGCGACGAATCCTTGTTGAAGAATGGAATTCCATCCCACAGTAACGTGTAACCAGGTCGGTGAGCAGCATGAGGAGAAGGTGCCTGACTATTGTGGCTGCCTGTGGTTTTTCCACCCGCTATTGAGGCTAGTGGCTAGCGTTGTTTGAGCACAGAATAATGGTCAATTTGGCAAATTCTGTTTGAGACCCCAATACATTCACAAGGCGCGTACTCAGCCGTGAAAAAATGTTATTGTTTCAAATGGGGTGTCATTGTAAAGGGGAGTATTGTAGCTATTCAGTAATATGCAACGATATGAATATGTCACAAATAATTGGAGATACAGATGCTTGAAAAAACTTTCCAAACTTTTGTTGAGGAGTTTAGTTGCACCAAGTATTCTTACATAGAAAAATTGTTCGGACACTATGAACAGGTATATATTCTGTAATGATTAAGTATTTTAGAAGCCTGACTGTGTGATAACAGAGTTCTTTATGTACAATTCCAAGAAAAATGAAAGTGTTAGACTCACAAACCTAGTGACGTTTTACCACTATGAGTGAAAATAAGCCCCTCGTATTTATTCAGAGTGTCTTTTCATTTTCTTTCAGCCATCTAGTGGTCTTGTAAGCGTCGATAACTTTTGAGTCATCCCAATTGATGGAATGATTCAATATATTCAACTTACTCATCACGCCATCTACGGCGATAAAGGAAACATTCAGATCAGGGAACGCTGAATTATGCAGGGCTGTCAACTCTCACGCATTGGCGGTGAGTCTCACGCATTGGGTCACTTTCTCACGGTCTCACGCCAAGGTAGTATAATCTCACGCCTAGGTAGTAAATCTTACGCAAAAAGCTAGAAAATGAGTAAAATCTCACGCATCGTCATGGATAATTTGTTGCTCCTACCCCAATCCCCCCACCCCCCCACCCGCTTTTCACATTCCCGAGCGCCGTGGCTGACGGTGGCTCAAATATTCATGGTACAAAATTAACATTGGAGACGGCAAATCCCGGTACGCCTCTGTCTCACGCCAAGTAATTCCAAAAAGTTGACAGCCCTGATTATGGGAAGGGCGACTGGAATTACATCACGAGATGATGTATCCTAGGTCTGGATAATAGATGCCATTAGCGGCAATTTTGGTTCCTACATGATGTTATTCACGTGTCGTAATACTTCAGTACAAAAATGCATTAGTTAACAGGTTTACCATTTTAAATGATAAGTTCAGCATATAATATATTCTGTAGTAAATCGATAGAATATGACGGTGATTGTTGAGGTATTATGTAATTCCAGTCACTTGAACTTTTTATTTTTATTTATAACATTCGGCCGAAGGCCCGAAGCCAGGCTAAGCCCAATAGTGCCCATCCGGATATGACGGGACAAGGATATGGGAAGAGGTTCGATTTTAGAGGCAGGAGGAAAACCGGAACACCCGGAGAAACACCTACGAGGACGAGCATGGATCGGCAACCAAACTCACATGTGACACCGCCCGCATGGAATTGAACCCGGCCACAGTGATGAGAAGCGAGCGAGAAGGCCAATACACTTGATAAGTGTTGTAACCATTCGACTCGGCATTGCCCTTATGAACTCTCACCCTCCTGGGCAGATGTGATGGGTTGCTACACTGACGAAACCACTTGTGTAGTGGTAACACTCAGAACGCTACTGACCACCCTCGATTGTTATGCATAAGCGTACTGGAAGTCGATCGCAACATCTTGTTGTTGACAAGATGTTGCGATCTGAGATTGTTGCTTTAACATTCATTTTTACGTTAAATTTACATACTATGAGCACTTTGGTCCAGTGATAGTGTTAATTTTATCATTCCTCGCACCAGGAAATGTGCTGGGGATAGAGCCTTTTCAGTGACTGCTCCAAAGATTTGGAATAGCTTACCATCTACAATCAAGAATGCTATCAGCCTGGACTCATTCAAGTCTTTGATCAAAGCTCACTTATTTCCTTAATTTTTGCTGCCATTGCTTTCTGTTTCTGTATTTTTGTTTAAACTTTTTGGTGTTCTTTTCTCTTGCGCCTTAAATCCCTAGGCAAAGGCGCATATAAATACTTGTTGTTATGTTATGTTATGTTAAATATAAAATAATAATTGTATATTTTTCAGTATTGACAGATAAAACCGGTGCTTGGATATACCGTTTTTTTATCCTGGTGTTAAAATTAGGCATGAAATTGTGTGTTTTAGTGTAAGATTTTTTTGTTGCTTTTACAGACCTGTATTTGGCTCATGTGCGCTTTTTTGAGGGTTAACTTTATAACGTTTCAAACTAATATGGTTTGCTAAGGAAAGATTTTTCCCAAGGCACATCGTACCGGACTATATATTATAGTTTTGTCAGAATTTCCGTTTTGATTTTACCATTTTTCATTTGCGACTTTCAAAATGTCCAACTCAGAACTTTAGTGCGAATGCAATCAGCAGAAATAATCGATATTAATATTTTGGCATTCAGAATCACCAATCCATGGGTATATTCAAGCGTTGATTTAGAACAAAAATGGCAGTCAAAACGGAAATTCTGACAAAACTATGATATATAGCCCGGTATGATGTACTTCAAAAAGTTCTTTCATTTGCGAACTATATTAAATTAAGTTGAAAAAATATTGAAACCAAAAAAACTTCACGGGCGAAATTAAGAGGTGTCAAAATCTAGAAGGCTAAATTTCACGTCTAAGTTTAACACCATCATACAGATACAGTATCAAGCAGCATGGTTTTCTGCTGATATTTACTGAAAAATGAAAGTTATTGCTTTCATTTGGTCGAGAAAATATATTTTAACGTAAAAAGGTGTAGCTCACAATTTTGATCATTTCAACACCGAATTCAATCGGTTCCAGTGCTTAAATAAATGACGGAGTGAGCCTTGTATAACAATAGCCATCGAGTGACCAGACTTCTGAGTGGTAAAACGTCCCAAAACATGTGAGTCCAACACCTTCATTTTTCTTGGAATTATACAAAAAGAACTATGTTAACAGTTGAATATAACATTCCAAATGAACTTGTTCAAAGCCTGACTATTTGTTTCCATAAGTCCTGCAGCACATACCACTCACTTGTCGAGAAGTTAGATATTTTAAAGTGTTAAACTTTAAACTAAAGAAAAGAACGGGCATACCACGACGGCTTGCAATATTATAAAAAAATTAGAAAAGTTGAAAGAAGTGTCCAGTCTGCTTTCTGTATGCACTAGGGTGATTGACAAAAATGAAAGTGGTATTTTTCAACGGGACACCCCCTTCATTTTGTTCATTTTGGTAATAAAATTATACCTGCAAAATATGAAAAAAATTCAAAAAGTTTAGGGGTGCTACCGGTCAATGAACTTTTGTACACAAAGTCAATGGGATTTTTTGTCAAAAATTTCAAACGCTTATTTCAGGGCCTAAAAAGTCTACCAGGCTTGCAAAACTGAAGTAAATGTTCAATGATATACCTAACTTTGTGAAAACATGGGTTTTTACCAAATTAAAATTCATAGTTGACTGTAATAATAAAAAATGTTTCAAAAGTGACAGAGGGAGTGTAGCTCAAGAAAAGAATACCCTGGGATATCCCCTGGAATCCCACCAGGCACCCCAAATTTATACCTTATTGAACTGAACTGTTGATAAAAAAAAAGATTAAAATTCTTCACATATTAGTTTACCCCAATGGTGATACCAGCTTTTGAAATCTTACGTAATAGTAACTATCAAAATCCATACATCTGTATCAGGGGTGGTCATTATGGCCATACCTGATGAAGATTTGTATTGTTTGAATTGAATGACCACAGGAAGGATTAGATTCACCATGGTTGAAAAGAAATGTATATAAATTGGGGTCACAACATTGGATAGTGGCCAGTTCAAAACTACACCTTGTGCAAGGTACTTGTGACAAGAGCTAGAGTGGCTAAGACACATTTACTACTGGATTACACATTAAACATTACACTACACTTACATAAAATTACAAACCTACACACATTCAACACTTGAATAACATAATTTACAGTTACAGAAAAAAAAAAAAAACATTTAAAAAAAGAAAGAACCAGAGCCCCATAAACACAACTTTATATTAGCCAAGTACCATAATATTTTGGCAACTGCCTTTAAATGTAACAGTTTTCACAAAATGCAATTTTCTGGAAAGCGGGTTAACATTTTACAATTTTCTTTAGCATTTATTTTAAGGACAATACTCACACTATGATCAAATATTTTGGCACAATCAGGGAAAATTAACATGGCTTTTTTGTGTTGTAAAGAAAATGGCTCATAAATCCCATTGACTTTGTGTACAAAAGTTCATTGACCGGTAGCACCCCTAAACTTTTTGAATTTTTTCATATTTTGCAGGTATGATTTTATTACCAAAATGAACAAAATGAGGGGGGTGTCCCGTTGAAAAATACCAATTTCATTTTGTGTGAATCACCCTAGTATGCACTCTGCATCTGGAGAGAGTAGTTCGGAGTCATGTTTCTTTAAAGGAGAATAAGTAGTCAAAGGTTATATACAAAATGTAAGCGAAAACATCTTAAATGCGGACTTTTTGTTTGTAACAATACTATTTCGGGAACAAAGAAGTCAGGTGCAAACAGATCAAAGATTGTATTTTAATAAGTAACAGTTTATGCATAACCTTGATTGCTGTTGATGTTTTTAAACACTTAAATCAATGTGGCCATGCATCATTTCAGAGCAAATTTCTTACTTGAATGCTCTTGCGCGTGGTGTGTTGCTAATCTTCGAGTATCGAGTTTCGAGTTCGAGTATCGAGTTTCGAGTTGCAATTTTCGAGTATCGAGTTGCAATTTTCGAGTATCGAGTTGAAATTTTCGAGTATCGAGTTGAAATTTTCGAGTATCGAGTTGAAATTTTCGAGTATCGAGTTGAAATTTTCGAGTATCGAGTTGAAATTTTCGAGTATCGAGTTGAAATTTTCGAGTATCGAGTTGAAATTTTCGAGTATCGAGTTGAAATTTTCGAGTATCGAGTTGAAATTTTCGAGTATCGAGTTGAAATTTTCGAGTATCGAGTTGAAATCTTCGAGTATCGAGTTCAATTTTCGAGTATCGAGTTGCAATTTTAATTTTCAATCTGCTTTTGAAGTAGGCTATAGGATGTCCCTCTCCGACATGAAGAGAAAGCACAAATGTTTAACCCTTCTCTATCCAATTTGTTATTACGTTCTCCACGGAATTCGTAAAAGCCCCGGTAAAAGCACACTAGTTGTTCATAAAAAGGGGTAGGCCTACTAGTGGATAGGTATTAACCTCGGGGGTATTACCCTCCCGAAGTATTTTGCCTTTCATATATAGTAAATATGGATTTCACTCGAATATTGATCATTTTGTAGGTTTTCGAGTTTGTTACTCGAAATGCGCTCAAATGAACGAAGTTCGAGTTAAACTTTTCTGTTGCAATGATGCATTTGTCGCACATGCGGCCCTTAATCAAAGTGGTAAACACATATTATTAGGCCAAATGTTAATCTAGATTGATCTGAAGTATTTTGCCTTTCATATATAGTAAATATGGACGAGACTCGAATATTACTCATTTTGCAGGTTTTCGAATTTTTAACTCGAAGAACGCTCATTTTGCAGGTTTTCGAGTTTGTAACTCGAAATGCGCTCAAATGAACGAAGTTCGAGTTAAACTTTCCTGTTACAAATGATACATTTTTCGCACATGCGCATGCACAAAAGAAATGTGTGCTAAAGCTTAAATAAAAGCGTTTTGGGTTACGGTAAACTTATCTGTTGGGGTGTTGGATCCCGGGCTGGATACCACGATACCACCCCTTCGTTGGACTATATGGTTAATCTAATGATATGAAGTAAATTTAGTTTACCTTACATTATGAGGTATGAATGAAACTCGAACATTTAAAATTTTGCAGATTCTCGAATTTAAAACTCGAAGTAGGCTCATGTTAAAGGTTTTCGAGTTTGAAACTCGACGTATGCCAAAATGAACGATTTTCGAGCTATATAAAAAGTAGAGGGTGCTAAAACTAAATAAAAGCGTTTTAGGGTTACGTTAAAGTCATCCGTAAGGGGAGTTGGATACCACGGTACCATGCACCCCCTGCGTTAGAGTAGGGTTAATCTAATATGATGTGAAGTAGTTTGCTTTTCATTATAATAGGTATAAATGAAACTCTAAAATTAAACATTTTACAGATTTTCGAGTATAAAACTCGAAGTAGGCTCATTTTGCAGGTTTTCGAGTTTGAAACTTGAAGTATGCTAAAATGAACGATTTTCTAGTTTGAATTTTCTGATGCAGATTTTCCTTTTTTCTCGTTATCCACGAGCCCTTAATATAATGGTAACGTGTATATATCCCGGTATATTATATAAGTTAACCCTAGTCTAATTTTAGTCATTCTTGTATCAATGTATTCCTACTCTGGAGGGTAATACCCCAGAGGTTAATACCTATCCACTAGTAGGCCTACCCTTTTTATGAACAACTAGTGTGCTTTTACCGGGGCTTTTACGAATTCCGTGGAGAACGTAATAACAAATTGGATAGAGAAGGGTTAAACATTTGTGCTTTCTCTTCATGTCGGAGAGTGGACATCCTATAGCCTACTTCAAAAGCAGATTGAAAATTAAAATTGCAACTCGATACTCGAAAATTGAACTCGATACTCGAAGATTTCAACTCGATACTCGAAAATTTCAACTCGATACTCGAAAATTTCAACTCGATACTCGAAAATTTCAACTCGATACTCGAAAATTTCAACTCGATACTCGAAAATTTCAACTCGATACTCGAAAATTTCAACTCGATACTCGAAAATTTCAACTCGATACTCGAAAATTTCAACTCGATACTCGAAAATTTCAACTCGATACTCGAAAATTTCAACTCGATACTCGAAAATTTCAACTCGATACTCGAAAATTTCAACTCGATACTCGAAAATTTCAACTCGATACTCGAAAATTTCAACTCGATACTCGAAAATTTCAACTCGATACTCGAAAATTTCAACTCGATACTCGAAAATTTCAACTCGATACTCGAAAATTTCAACTCGATACTCGAAAATTTCAACTCGATACTCGAAAATTGCAACTCGATACTCGAAAATTGCAACTCGATACTCGAAAATTGCAACTCGAAACTCGATACTCGAAGATTAGCAACACTCTTGCGCGTGTACACAGATGTCGTCCAGGATATGTCTATTCTAAACAATAGCGAGCAACATAATACTAAAATACCTTTTATTTTCATGATCACGATTGCCGCTTTTTTTAATACTCGTTCTGAAATATGTACTGAGTGTCTGTCGGTGCGTAGTGGAAAGTGGGGGTATGTATCTGATTGTCTGTCGGTGTGTCTGGGTGTCTGTCTGTCTGTCTGTCTGTCTGTCAGTCTGTGTGTCTCTTAGTCTGTCTGTCTTTCCAACTGTTTTTTGATGCATTATTGTTGCCAAAAACGAGCTCTGTGGGTGGGATAACTGGGGGGGGGGGGTGCGCTCGCATACGTGCTTTATTTGTATGTGTGTGTCAGCCCGTTTTATTTTTAAATCTTTTTAAAAATCTTTGAAAAAATCTTTTTGCCGTTTTGTTTATAGGGGCCTATTTGTTTGTTTTTCTTTGCACGTGCGTTTGTGTTGCTGACGGTATGAGTGGGTGTTTAATTTTATGAGGATATTTTTTGGTATCAGCCTATTGGTGATTGCCTGTCGTTGTATCATTGCCTATGATCTATATTAGATAAAGACGAGCCGCGACGCTTTCTTGATTAGGATTCGGGAAGAAAATATGATCTTTTTTTATCCTCCATCGCGTGGATGTGGCATAAGTGTAGGATAGACTTACGTGTGGTGGGATGTGGAGGTGGGGTGGGTTAGTTTTGGGTGTGTATTGCAACAATAAAGTAAAGGTTTCCAGAGGGTCTACCTTGTAGAGTTGATGGTATTTTGTGGTGTGTGTTGTCCCATTGTTTTGTTGGGTATTTTGTCAGTGCTTTAATAGTCCATAGATGGCACACACCATGTGGATGCCATTTACACCATTAATTGGAACATTTCCTACCGTTGAAATAATTTACTATAACTACTCATGTCTAGCATTAACGTTCAGTGACGTCCGCAGGTTTACAAAGATGGGTGGCCACGGATATATTCCCTCGACTGTTGGACCGACTGTTCAAAAATGTTTGGCTCGTTTGACAGTATTTTAAGACTGAACAGTAAAATAAATGATCAGTATGCCTCGACTATATTTATAAATACATTTTTATAAATGCGCACGTGACCACCTCCGCGCTGCTATAACAGCTTGCAGACAGTAAGTCTCGAAGAGACCTACAGCATAGCGGGTGCACTGCCTATATATTTGAATGCAAAGGCTGAACTACACGAGACTATTGTGCAGCAAAATGTTCTATTTTGTTCACCTGTGTGGTTATATTTTAAACGTTTCCGTCATTAAATATTTTTTCCGTCGTCAAATACTTTCAAAATGCTGTTTTTGATAATATATTACAAATTCGGAATCCTGCCATGTGTAATAATTTTGCTATTCAATTAATACTTAAATTTGATGATATTTATCTACAGTGTTCCTATCCTTTTCTGTATAGTGGTCAATGCATGAGGATTTGGTCACGCTTGCTGGTCTGGGTATGTCGTGCCCATGGCTCAATTGCGTATTTATAAAACCGTATTTATAAATATAGTCGAAGCATACTGATTATAGGGTCTTTGTAATGAAGTCACTCTGTCTGGTCTCTTTAGTATAGTGTCAGTAGGAAGCGATTAGTAGTCAATAAGATACTGTTGTTGGAAGTCATTTAAAATAACATTTGTTATCTTTAAGCAGTCGTGATTATAAGCTTGCGCTTGTTTAGGTGTGGGGAATGCAACACCACTGCTGTAAATATTAAATGTCAGGTCCGTAGCTTGTCCGTACTTTAACCCAATTTTAACATTGGCACATAATAAAGAATAATGTTTGATATCTGTCGTCAATCCCGAAAAGAAAGAAAGAAAGAAAGAAAGAAGGGTAGATAGAAAGGAAAAAAAGATAGAAATGAAGAAAGAGAAAGAAAGAAATGAAAGGAAGAAAGGAAAGGAAAGAAAGAAAAGAAAAGAAAAGAAAAGAAAAGAAAAGAAAAGAAAAGAAAAGAAAAGAAAAGAAAAGAAAAGAAAAGAAAAGAAAAGAAAAAAAAAAGAAAGAAAGAAAGAAAGAAAGAAAGAAAGAAAGAAAGAAAGAAAGAAAGAAAGAAAGAAAGAAAGAAAGAAAGAAAGAAAGAAAGAAAGAAAAAAGAAAGAAACAAGCACACAAAATACGAAAGAAAAAGGTTGTCGCAACAAGTCACCGAAGTCTTGCAAACAAGTCGTCAATTTCGTACCTGCCATTCACCGATTAGATAATATTTTCTCACAGTACCTTAAATTTCATATTTCACGTCGATACCTGAAAATAGCCCCATACACCATATAATAGAATACATTAATGGATCTTGTATTTATAACCGACAATGACCGATAGCACAGCGAAGGGCGTTTAAAGAAAAAATTCCCTTTAAAAGGGAAAGCCAGCCTCAATGTAGAAGAGGTCTTGTAATTAGTTTTGGTCAATGTGAAAGGCATTTTTAGGATCACGCTTACATCTACATGACAGTCCACCAAACCATCAACGATGAGAACATGCACACTGAAACAGCAGAAAACATTAATTCCTAATCTCATGTCAACTCTTTTAATTCATTACATGTACTCCAAATTGTTCTGGTCTGTTTGTTTTGTTGTTGTTGTTGTTGTTGTTGTCGTTGGTTTTTTTGTCTTTTCAGCTTTTTACCCACGATATCTCAATTTCCAATTTTGTAATACCAGAACTTACGAACTCAATATCTTCGCTTAGGAATGTCCGATTTCACTGCTTTCGATATATACACTGCCGGTTTGAGTTAACTTACATGTACATTTTATTTTAAAATAACTTAATTAATTCGCAATGTATAGTTTAAGCCTACTATATTATAATAGATAGTGGCCAGCACATTTATAAAGGACTGGTTACTCACTACAATCTTCACTCTTAAACTGTGTTTTTCTGAATGTGCTGATCATGTTGATTGCTAGTCGGAAACTCCTGCGAAGCTATGGACATGGCATCTTACATACTCCATTCTATAACAGTCTGCCTAGTGCCTTGTGTGTTTTCTCTTCAATCATTTTGTTGAATGTAATTTTATGAATCAAATAGTTATGTGTCATTTTATTTATAATAAAGAAGTTATTAAATTAATAAAGTAAGACAATTTATTTATCTATAAGTGCATGTCAAATGGGGTACATTGTTCAATACTATATGCATAAATTATGCCCATATTATAGCTAGGCCCTAAAAACTTTATTTTGCATCGGATTTTTCCCGTTGAAAAGACAAAACTGATGTTTATGATAGCAACCATTTCATCAATAACATTTTGAGTCATTTTTATCCATAAAACGACACAGGATATGATAGATAACTACTTTCACATCAATATGGTCCATATGATCACATATTGTTGAGAATCTGTGATATGATCCGGGGATATGATGAAGATTTTGATTCTATAGATCTGTTATCAACATGAGATCACGCTGTTCAGTGGTCAAGGAGTAAGGACCCCGGTCAAGGACACTGATATGACATCATAGGTGATGTCAGATTTTCTTCTGCTGACCATATGATGCTATATATATTAACTATTATTGTTACATTTAGGCCTTTAAACTTTTAAAGTCATAATTAATTAGTTCAAACATAACTTTGGTAATACTCACTCGTTTTCGTTCGTTGAAACGGCAAAACATACTTACTTTTCCTAACAAATCGAATTAAAATATTTAAAAAAAAATTTAACCACAAAAAGTAAAAAAAAAAAAACATTCCAATACCACTAAAATATAATCTCTTGAGTAAACTGACCCCAAACCTGAAACAGGTACCAGCCCCGAATGGGCTGGCGAAAAGGAATGAGTACCCAAACATTGCCTTGTCATATTGTCGTGTTACAAAGGCCCGTCAAGTTGTCTACCTGTAAAAACAAGTTTGCAATACAATATTCGGGACAATATTGTCATGTTATGTATCGTATTATCAATCAGAGTCAACCTCGGATATTTTGAGTCGCGCTACTATCTTCGAAACATTTATTCGCACTCATGTTCTGAAAATGAAATTCGCTACTTAAAAATGCCTTGACATAAAAATAAAATATAGGTCATTTCAATAACAAAAAGTGAGATACTTGTTTAATGTTAATATTCGATTGTTAGTATCAATTTACACTTTGTAACGCTCAATTCAAACATTTCTTTGACATTTTAAGTTAAATGCAAACCATGTATCGATATTTCTATGTAACGCATCATGTATTGCTGCACCATTTTGTCAATATTCTTGCAAACCGCTTCGGCGCCGTTTAATACTTTTCTTTTTAAATTGCCCTTTCGAATGCGCTACTTTATTCATGTTTTTGTTTACACATCAACTAGATTCAAGCACATACAAACAAATTAAACATTTGATAAATTAATGAGAAACCTAATTGCCATTGCAATTCATGTTACATACAGCAAAAGAATGAATGAAACATATTTCTTATTATCACTTCTATTCTAGATTTAATTGTGACCTATAGGGTGCACACCGATAAATAGAAATTCTCTAAAATAGCGTAATGGTCGAAAATCAAAGTATTCGGACTTGACTCTTATTTATTCCTAATTAATATGATTTGCTATTTCAATGTTAAGCGAATTGCGCAGTTCATGATATTTTAAAAGCTTTTGCCTAAACTCCCAAAATGGGAGCACGGAACTACGGTAAGCCAAATAATTAAGGTACCAATTATGTTTACCCCCTGTATATCCTAAACAAAGACAGATATGTCATAATTGGAACCAGCGGCCAATAGCTGCATGTTTTAGCTCGAATTTAAGACCTCATTTGTTGAAATTGTTCTAGAATAAAAACACAACGATCCATTGATTAGCACGTTAAAACTAGCGTCGTGCTTTCATTGATTAGAACACAAATGTGCAATTTTTGATTTCGTTTCTTCATTAAGTTTTAGATCACCATTTCTTTAATCATCAACCAATTTCAACAAATGTCTGAAATAAGAGCTAAAGAGTAGGTATTGGCTGTTTGTTTTAATTTTGACATATCTGTTTTTATTTAGGATACACAGGGGTGAACATAACTGGTACCTTAATTCATTGGCTTACTGTACTTCAGACCTGCAATGGTGACCAAATGACGATTTGTAGCTGGATTTCGTGAGTTTTCGCCACACTAGATTATTCAATCTGACCTTAAACCTAAAGAAAATGCTACTCTTGAAAAACTGTGAAACTCAATGCCACTTTAAAAGCAGGCCTTCAACACAATAAGTCTATGGAGATATATTAATTGGTGTGTAACCTGTATTCGTAGCTCGTTGTTCTTTTCTACAGGTTTATCTATCCTTTTGCAAAATTCAAGCACACTGTAATTTCGGTTTGATATAAAACATATTTAACTCAACAAGACACTGTACATTGATAAGTTTTAATTTCACATTAACCATTATAATATATACTTCAAATTCCAGCTCGACCATAAAAGGCGTTTAGATAGTAGGGCTGGATTAAGACTTTTGTAGTTTTATGAGAGGGAAGAAATAGAACTAGAAATAGAACTCGAAATGTTTTAACAATCTAGCTGACCATGATGTTGATGAAATTGTAAACAAGGTGCGACACTGAGTTCCGCAAGTTTGGGTCACTTTTGCAACAATTATTGATGGTTTAACATTCGACCAATTTAAGGGATAAAATGGTGTGAATGAAATGGAGGTCTCTGAATCTACGGGTTTAAGCTATTACGGAGACCTCCTCACAACATGCACAATGTCAAAATTTCCCCTCTCTGCCCTCTGGTTTAATACCATGCTTAATCCAGCCCTTATTTGTACCAACAGTAGCGTAATTGTCTTAATCTAGGGGGCGCTGAGGGGGAAACATCATTCAACAAGGGAGTGAAATCGGGACGTAGACACTTTTATAAAACAGTCAGCTTATTATGTCGTTTGGATAGGGGTCCTCACTAATGTCCACTCCCAGATTTATGCCACTGTTAACTGATATCTACACCCATAGATTTTAAATTAAAATCTATGCTACACCATACTATGGTCTGTATTGTTGTGTGTCCGCGGTGTCCGTCTTACGCTAGGCGATTGAGAATAATCTCCCAATGACCTTGAAACCACGAGTTCTCGATGTTTCTGATGATAGATTTTTGGTCCGCAGCCTTTTCCACGGCACATGCCACCAAGAAATATGCATTCAAACACACCTTTAAAGCCCTGACGGAACTTTGCGTTCATCCAGCAATATATGAGTGGGCTATGACAGCAGTTACTCATTGCAAATAACATGACAAGAAGATAGATAAGTTTGATGTAGTAGAAGCTGTGTATGTAGGGGAAGACATCTTGAAGAATTGTGAAGACGTGGACTGGAAAATAATTCATGGCAAATAACAGCACAATTACAGCAAACATCTTCACTAACTGTAAATAAAATATAAAGAGAGAACAGAGTGTAAGTGAGTGACAACTTGTCGTAATGGCTGCAGTGATTGGAAAACATGGGCCTGCGACGTGAGTAGCGATCTAATGAGAGTGATATTGCATAATTATATTGGTGATGAAATTGCGACGCGCTATTTACCCGAGGGCCCTTGGCGTGATCTAGTTGAATTGGTCAAATTGTGTGGTAGTCACGTATTTATGTTGTAGATGGTTAGCGACTATTGAACCTGTGGCGTTAACGCATTGGAAAAAAAAAGGCAAATATATAGCCTCTAAACATAGTATAAATGAGTTCTTTTCTTCCTTTAAATTGGTTAATACATAGTTTAACTATTTTGCTTACCAGCCTCGGGGATTCATTTGAAAAATAGACGTGTTTTTATAGTAATTTTCTTGTTACATTGAAATTTAAAATGAAATTGCTGATGGAAGTAGCGATTGATTTTAAGCCAATGAACGGGATCGTACTTCTAAGATTATACATGATAGATATAAAGAATGCATCTCATGTTTACAGCAATATCAACTGACAACGAGACGAGTACATAACAAATTATTTACGATATATTGATCGAATCAATAGATATCCACATTTGCGGTCATGAGCCTTGTCCGCAGCACGATATCACCGTAAAGGCTCGAACCAAAAACATTGCAATCATGAGTCCATCACGTCCTCGTACACTAGAACAAACTCTACGTCTAGTCTGCTCAAGTCGGCATATAGCAAGCTAGTATAAGAGACGGTTTGAAATAGGCAAATGGTCGTCCCGATTCTCGTAAAAGGATAATTACTCCATCTTGAAATTAAAAAGTGTCTAAGAGTTTTGAAA
This sequence comes from Amphiura filiformis, assembly GCF_039555335.1. Lineage (NCBI taxonomy): Eukaryota > Metazoa > Echinodermata > Ophiuroidea > Amphilepidida > Amphiuridae > Amphiura > Amphiura filiformis. Next base: position 5,748,688 of record NC_092642.1, on the reverse strand, counting down.
ATGCCCCAAAATGTCAGCAGTCGATAAATGCGGCATGTAATATCCCAAAATGCTTACCTACTAGGTTGCATGAACACCGACAAAACATTAGCCTTTAGGTTACCTTATTCTTACACAAGTCATATCGAATGCTCGATACTTTGTGTATGAATTAATCTTCCTGTATTGAAGCCACTGACATGACAAATTAATACGCGGCATAAGCTTTCTATAGATATTTTGATGATGGCATCGGGTGACTTTATTTCTGGTTTCATATGATAAAACATACTTCATAATGTTCGCTGTGGACTTCTGACATTCTCAGCCAGACTAGGAGTAAGATATCAATAAAGATAAAGGTACAGACTACCTCTCAGCTGAAAGAAATTATTTAGAAATTCCGTTTAAATTGGAAATATTACCATCGCATGGACTAGGAAAGAGGTTAAATATATTTTTGGAACACAGCTACAAATCACTTGCATTAACTCTGCCAGTTAGTAATTTCAGTGATTAAAATTAAGTAAATATTATTAATAAATTGGTCTTTTATAATTTCACAACGTGTGTTTGCACAATATTGCCTGCATCAATGTTTGATTATTAAAAAATATATCAAAGTGATTTATTGAACGTATTTAGTGAACAGCAACTTTTCATACCCTTTTCTTTGCATCTGTTCTCTGTTTTGCCCCTGTATCTTCCATTTCTCCGAGAGTTTTTTGACCCCATAGAATTTTTCCAATTCTCCAATATCCAATCGCTAGTACAAAAAACGACAAAAAGTACTGTAGTACCATTCCAAGTACACTGTACACTCTACTGTTCCAGTTGTTAGATTCTAAACAAGAGCTAATGCCATTTCCGCTTTGTACTGAAACGTAAATTGCTATCGGCAAAGCCCAAGCGCATGCGCCGATCCAAATGAAGGCAATCATGTATTTTCGTTTTGAAGATCCCGAGCGAGTTTTCACTTTCAAAGGATGTACAATTGCAACATATCTATCCATTGTCATTGCGACAAGAGTATAAATACTAACAGAAACTGACACACTTTGTACAAAGCTTACAATTTTACAAGTTGCAATGCCAAATGGCCAGGTAAAATACAATGTGGAATAAAAGGTAAAATTCACACAAAAGATTGCCATTAAGATATCTCCGATTGCCATATTGACAATAAAATAATTAGTTCCGGTACGCATGTGTGGATCAGAAAGCACAATGTAACAAACTATAGCATTCCCGCCAACTCCGAGGACTGTTACGGATCCAAAACAGACGGCGAATAATACTTGTAACCAAATTGGCTCCTTGTAATAAAAATCCAAGAAATTATAAGTTGCATTCGGGTCTCCAGTACTTAGGTAACTATCCGTATCGTATGTTGTTACAACGTCGAGTAAATCAGAAACATTCGACATGTTAAATTATTGTTTTAATTCCAGTAGATTGTTATTAGGGTAATAATTCCAACTTTAAGTAACACTATAGAGATGCTAATCTGAAACGTAACTACATCGATGTTTATACTGGTTCGTTGTTATCATTTGCCTAGCTTCTTGAGTTAGTGAAATGACACCACTGGTTTTGAAGAGGCTCCTACTCATCCACCTTCTCTCTGATTAACGCCGCAGAGCATCTACAAGGCATGATATATCCACGTCAACATAGTATCTCCTCGTCTTCAACAATTTCTGTTTTGTTTACGACGTAAGGGTCTCCTATTTAAAACCCGTCAGCCATCTTGAATGAGTATCTTGAGTGTGGATTACCTGAATAAAAATAAAAATATAGATATAATATTCAGATTACAATATACTACCGAAATAAACACAAACATAGAAAATATCAAAGAAAATGTTTAAGTCATGCGTAAATAATGCTGGGTAATATCATTTGCAAGAACAAAACATGACCCGGTTTATAGAAGTGGGTTGTATTGTGTTTGAAACTTAACTTACTCTTCTGAAATATTAGAATAAATAATAGAATTAGGTAAAGCAGAAGAGAGAATCGCGTTATTCAAAATTTGATGTATTAGACTGATGTAAGGTGAACTTTATAAATTTACGCGCTACTCTGCCCTGTGGAAACTAACGTAATCATCTAAGATGCTACTATGATTGAGAGAAGTGGCTTAAATTTGGCAGGCCCTAACAAGATGCTGTATCTGACTTGTTAGCTGGATTTATAATCCAAACGCTTTGCATATGTAGCGATTCGTATTCAATATAGCAACAGAAACAACCCAGATTATTGGTCAGATTTCAACCTAATGAAATATGATGTTTTTTATGCCTTATGGTTTGTTATTTGGTCACGTGACTTCAAATAGTCACGATCCCATCATCATTGACTACTAAGCATTAATACAAGATGCAAGACCTTGAGATGCGTGGTACGTGTATCTGTCACTATCTGTGCTAATTATACCAGGGATAAAAGTAACATAATATGTATATAACTTACATACGGAACCTTGCACCGATTCGTACATTTAAATCAAATGAATTAATATGAATGTCAAGTGTTTAAAAGTCTCTTTCTCAGCGTGAACACCCATAGCAAAACACATCAAAGTATGTGGAAAATAAGAAACATTTCCGTAAATATGTAAAGGATATACATTCAAATATTTCAAAAAGTATTTCAATTTAATGAATAAACATGAAAAATACAATTTGATTGAATATCGATGAGTGCACAATACGAAACACAAAATGAAATGCATCCATTATTAATGATCTTCTAAACAGTATTTTACCAAGTTCCAGTGAACCCGAATTATCATTGTACGTTGGTGACCTTGAGATTCGATCTTGTGGTTTAACATGCGAGGCAAAGATATGAGGTAAAAATCTGATAAACATGGAAGAGTCTCACCAAACCAAATTTACTGTTAAATATTTCACATGCACAGCTAACTTTGCTTCAAGTTTGTTTAATGTCGAAGAGTTGGCGTAACTTCAAAGTACTTTGCTAACAATAAACAAATGTATACTGCATAATCAATTAAAGTACCCACTAATTAATCCTCATCCCTGGCGACTGGTCTCTAGATTTTGAAACCATTTGCACCTCACAACTTTCTGGGTATACTAATCAACAACGTATCATTAGGGTAAAATTACTCGGCGTCTTTTTGGCGACACAAAAGAAAGGTGAATTACTCGAGCTCCTTAAGCGTCACACCTTACACATTGTCCCAATGCAATGTGCGTTTTTCTCTAAAGGTGTCACGTGAGATGCACACAAAAAATTCTACTGCGTACGATTTTGTCCATTAGCAATGCATTCTGGACAATAGAGCTTATGGGTTGTCTGTAATTTCGTATCTTAGCACGAATAAAATCCGTGATATAAAGTGGTGTATAGAAAGGATGAAACCGACACTGCCCTGTCTGGTCGCTTAATAAATCTCTGTGTTCAGGCCGAGTTTCGTGACTAGAGCTATTTACACAAATTACTCTGAATCGGACACCGAGCTGTGACCATCAGCTTATGAACATTGTGAGAGGCTTTATAGCAGCTAGCTAGATTCGACTATTCGGATTGCAATGAGGTTAATATACTTTATACTTTTCACAAACATTTATCACTTAGCACTCATGATGCGCTTTAATTATTACCTGGTAAAGGTGCAATATTGGCATTAGTTTTGCGTCTACTATGGTTAAATCATTACTTGCTTTCCTGACCATAGAATACCGAACGAACGTATATAAGAGTAATAATGATAATGGCAAACGAAGACGAATTAACCTTTTGAAAGAAGAAAGAGAAGAATAAGAAAAGGAGACTAAAAAGTAAAGAGAACAATGATCAAAAGGAAAAGAACCACAAGAAGTACGCGAACATGAAAAAGAACTATTATCGTGTCACAGGAGAACAAAATGTCCTCGTCAAAAAGTTTATTATTTCTACTTAAAGTTCTAGTTCAAATAAGGCAAAGGTGCCCTAACAATCATTCCTACCAAAGTCAAGAACATAAAGTCAGATCGACTCCTTTTATTGGGCCCAAACACGAAGCTACATGAGACGATTTAAGTAATTATGTAATGCTATCAGCATTCACGGGTCGCTCAATAGTCTGGTACTTCGTGACAGTGGCAGTGCGGAGTTAAACAGATAGCATGTCCTGAAGGCTTCTAGCTATTTTAGATACTTCAAAACAAGGATATCTTATTTAACTTAAACAGGACCGTCATCACTAAAGTGCAAAAATGTCAAGACCAATATAGAAAATTGACCAAAATACAAAGGATATCATCATTGAATTGTTTTCATTCAATTTCCACCGGTATCACAGCATTTGGAATCATCTCCATCCTGAAATGCGCATAACTTTACTCCACCTAGAATTGGTAGCATCTTAGATTCATGCAAATTAAGGCTCATAAGTGCGTTATAGCAAATTTGTTAGATAACCCAACATGACACGTACATTTGAGGTATCTTAGATTTCTCCACTTTTACTATGAAAATGCATGGGGTGCGAAGAATTAGTTTCAAATTGCTTGCGGTCAATCATTATTTGCTTTTCTTATTATAGCTTGCTTCTAATAACTTGAAAAGGGATATTGGTTAAACTTGAGATAAAATCTTTACTGAGCTACAAATTTATCACATTTGTCACTAAGACATATAATCAGCATATACTATTGGATTTTTTATGATAAATTGAAGCGACCTTAGGACTATCTACATTGAAAGGCACTTGAAGATTAATTTTCATCTCAAATGCTGACATGGCCGAGATCTGGATCAAATAAATAGCACCTGATATAACCAGCCGTCTGCATGGTGAGCATCAGACTTCTTACGGCCGCAGAACTAGCGCCACCGTATTCGTATTAAATAGGAGCATTAGTCAATATCATATTGACTAATCCGTCGTTACGGTGTTTTCTTTCAGACCAGATAAAGTATATTTACAACAGATTTCATTGATTTGACTTATATTAAATCTGCATCTGAATCGTGCACAGATTTAGATCTAAACAGCTGGTTTTTTATAAAACTTTTAAAAGATTGTATACACCGTTGGCCAAACTTTTAAGTAAGTTTTAATGACGTGAAAGGCTCACGTCATCACCATGCGATTTTTTGCTGCCACGTTCTTATCTGATATGTTAGTTAATGTTGAAGTGATATATTTCCAAAATGCGGTAAAGCCTGCATTCTGCCTCGAGCAGCCTAATTATCGATTCTTAGCGTATCGGTAAGTCTGCTAAGAACGAATCTATTTGGAATAGAGTGTGGCGCATCATATTGGGGAAGGATTACAATGACTCTAATGAGGCATTGACGAGCATAGGTAATATATAACCTCTTAGCTGATCTTTGTACAACATTCTTACTACTGCCTTCAAATCAAATATATTCAGGAGTCGGTTTCACCAATCCAAGAGGGTCATATGCCTGAAGTCTAGAAAAAAATTTGACGAATAAAATTGCAAATTTTGGAACAACTCAGTTCCATACCTTATAGGATTTCGCAACGGCAATGGATCTGCTTGATTTTATTTGTTGTTTCAATTAATCTGAATCCTTGTTATTAGCCTGTTGTATCTTTCTATAGACGAATTCCTACACCTCAATGGCAGCCATAGCTGGGTCCCCGTCGGCGCTATCTCACCTACAATGTGAAATGATGCGGCCTTGGAGGGTATTTTAAACTGCATTCTATCACCCGTGTAACACGTAGACAAAAGAATGATGACAGTTTACAACACAAAAGAATCTAACATCGAATTTTAAGCGGCTTTAATCCAGCCATTTGGGCAGTCACAACACCAGTTTGGTGCTGTGGGGACCCAGTGATGGCCGACCAAATCCTGACCATGACTTGGCTCGTTGGATTCGTCTATAGTGCAATTAACCATGCAATATAATTACTTGATGCAATGCTGATATTCCTACGTCTGTAATACCCCTCGTTAAAGCAATATTATCAAGAAGTGTCACGGTTGTTTGATGTGATCATTTCCCAGCAAACACAAAACGTTTTCAACATCATTCGCAAAAGGTTATAAAAGGTTGTCAGAAAACGTTTAAATGTCGGGTTATATAAAGGGTATATTAAGAGTATAAAACGTTTTCATAACCTTAAAAAACATGTTTTGATAATCTACTGCTCAGCAAACAAAAATGTTTTACAGAAAACGTTTAAATGTCGGGTTATGTAAAGGGTATAAAAACGTTTTAATAACATTCCAAAAACATTCTTGAAAACTTGATACAAAACATTGTAAACAGAATGTTATTTTGGGGTTGAAAAAATATTTTGCGAAAAATGTTTGCCCAAAATATTTTCAATAACGTTTTAAAAACGTTTTCATGACCTTTATATAACCCGGCATTTAAATGTTATTAAAATTTTTTGAAAAAAACATTTTAAGAACATTTCTGTGTTTGCTGGGTTCAAATATTTAAAATAATGTTATTTAAGTATTGACACAATATTTGGCAAAAATGTTTGCAAAAATAGTTTACAATAACATTTTTGAAAACATTTAAAAATATTGTTGTAGTGTGTTTTCATACAAAACGTTTTAAAACGTTATCATGACCTTTATATAACCCGACATTTTAATGTTATTAAAACGTTTTTACCTAAACCAAAAGCCAAAATATAACTTCTTTAAAACGTTTTTAAAACGTTTTTGTGTTTGCTGGGTTATTATATTTTTCCAACAAAAATTATTATAATGTTCAATTCTAGACCTGAATAATACCAACAGCTATCACACTAATAAAAGGTGTATACACATATATTTTGGAGCAATTTTTAACATAGTTTCTACATCAAATTATTCATCTTTTTCTGATTTTTTGTGATAATTCTAATTCTATAAACTGTAGATTTGTGTACAAATTGAGGGCGCTATTTAGCCAAATAATAAGACTTATACCTTACATTTTATGATAAAAAGTTTTTGAAAATTCCTTGTCACTTGTTAGTCTGTTTGCTGTTGTTATAACACCATTTTACAAATGTCTATCTCTTGTAAACAAGATTTTGGATAAATAGCGCCATCATTGTTCAACGTTTCTTAAAAATTACTCAGTTTTACATGTCATCAAACAACCGTGGCGTAGCGACAATAATACTCTCTTTATTTGGATCAGTTTGTCTGTATTCATATGTAAAGCTTGGTGGGATTTTGATTTAACCCAAGTACTACGAAAGGGGCAACCCACTTAGGATTTCCATCCGGCATAAGGAACGCACATGTTTACTCCCAAACCACTTAAGCTAATCGTAGATCCACTATTTGCGCTCATTGTATAATAACATGTTTACACCATCACCTTAGCCGGTGTACAACCGACCATTAAAAATGAAGGCGGGGGTTGTTCAGGGTCACCATAGGTTTTATAGGTTTCTACAGTAAAATTCATGATTTTCATTTTGCTTTTGTAACAGATATCGACTTTGTACTTGGTAGTTAAGTTGAAAAAATCATTTCCTTTCATATATAGGAGAGATATTTAGATGAAAATTTTGCCTATACATTACGTGGGGAATGTTTGTAATTATTTTGGTAATACCGAATAGAAGAACTATACATGTATGTCCTGATTTTGTGAAAATAACTGCGAATGTGTGCTCTTTATAATACTTTAAGTAAATAAGAGGCACTATAAATTACGTAAATTTACATTGATTCGTATCAAGCTGGATAACTTGCAAGACTGCAATTTCAAGAGATGCTCTTAATATTCAAGTAGTGCAAATACTCTGCATTCTCACAGTATCTAGTATCTCCATCTGTGCGAAAGTTCACTTAATTCTCAACGTGCGACAAGCTGTCGTGACTCATTAATTCATCGTAAGCAACTCAATAACGTTTATTCGAAATACAACCTCTGTGAAACTCTGTCTGTCTGTGGGGTCGGGTGTGTGTCTGTCTATCTGTATGTATCGCCCTTAATGCAGGGGTGTAGCAAGCGGATGGACAGAGTTGACGAAGTACAGGGGCCCGAATGTTTAGGGGCCATGAGCAAAACGAAAATAAAATAAGGGCTGATGAAGGAGATGTCAAGCAGGTGGACAGAGTGGACGAAGTACAGGGCCCGAATGTTTAGGGGCCCTGAGCAAAACGAAAATGAAATAAGGGCTGATGAAGGAGATGTTAAACAATTCCTTGTTCATTGGCCTCGAGGCTCTTGCTTACTCTCTTTCTCTTCTCTTATAATTGAAAGCTCTCTTGTGATAATAAGTTTAATTCTCCACTCTGCTATTGTATTTATTATTATTCCCTCTCAATATCTCATCTTTCCTTAATTGTCGTAATTTATGAATTCAATTCTTACAAGTTGAACTATTCTTCCTACCGATATAATGATCAAAGACAACATTTATGAAAGCTGTAAAATGTATGTTTTAGGAGCTCCACGTACCATAAATAACAGGATAAACGTAAACATAATTTGGTTCCTGCGAACATGTGGCGAGTTTACTGTTATAACAAACTATATAAAAAAAACTAATAATTATTTTTCCACACATATGCGGGTAATCAAGTAGACTGCGAGTATTGCACCTGTGTTATGTAATTGTTGTTGGATGCATTCCACAAGATATAATCAATGCTTATTGTGTGAAACACTCAGTACATGACAGCAGGATTTGAATAATCGGAATAAATGTGACGTGAAATCAATCGTAACATATTGTCATTTCAATACTTCTGTTAGTTTTGTATGATTTTATTTATTTCGTCATATTTTCGATAGTAAGAACTCATATTGGATTAAATGTCGATGACACTTTCTTACGAAAGGAAGTGAAGGACCAGGAACAAATAGACGAGTCGTTATCAGGCGAGATTGTTCCTCAATGTTTTTAGATAAAACACGTACCAACAATGTGAATAGGTAGAAACCAAGATTATAATAGTGATAAAATAATAGTGATACATTACCGTTACATCCAAGACAATCGTACCAACTATTCTTAGAATCTTAAATATGGTATATTAGTAGTTTCATCACATACTAGCAAGGAAAACAATGTTATCAAGGGAATGAGTATGACATTAGCTAGATCACCTCCAGTGTTAATGCATTACACGCTGCTAGAGATATTAAACACATTGAAAATATTGTGTTATTTGAAACATTGACTGTTTAAATGACATATAAACCAATACTAGGCATGTTTTTACTAATTTGAAGGCATTTTGTCATCGTGAATCTAGAAATAGTCATGTTCAGAAAGATTTTCAATTTTATAATTTTGGTAATTTTACTCCGTGCATGTAGTCTACTTCAATAATAGGTACGTGATATTGTGGAGTTGCTCTTAAGTATGCGTTGACTTAAGTCTTTAATTTCTGATACAATAACATGTCGACGACGAGGCACGTGCTATAGACACTTTACACCTGGCGTCAAAACATAGATGAAAACAAAGCAAAGATGTTGCTACAAAATGAAGACGTATCCGAACTTGCCGACAGGGCATAACAGCTATTGCGATTTTTTCATTTTTATGTGAGGTTTTTATTTACCATGCAGGCTATCAGAACTACTTTGTGAATTACTGTGTGTGAAAGGTGATGACACCAATAGCGTGAAAGCATTTTGTTTAAATATTGCTCTGTGTTAAATCAATCTTTTTTTAAAAGCTTGACACCAATAGGGATTACTAATCCTGCATAAACCATTAACCAAGGTTTTCGGGTTCATTGAATCAGTAGTTTCGGGTTCATTGAAATGCACTCTCAATAGTTTGAATATCGTCATAAATCAAGTTTAAGATGTATAGTTGGGCACAGCCGGTAACTGATAAGCCCGAAACCGACCTGATAAGGATGTCTTTTTAACAAGTATGCTTTCATGATCATGTAACTTTACACATAAATTTGGCATACTAATGCTATATACTTGTTCTGTAACTATTCAATGGGTGCCACAACTTAACACGCTCTGCGTTTCTGTGGCATCCACATCTCACACACCAAATTATTATAGTATTATTTTGTAATACTAAAGTATATTGATATTTCTAGTATCTCATTTGTATATTATTTATTATGTAGGCTATATATTACATTATACTTGTACCGATGTGTGTTGTGATGAAAATAAAACTGAACTGAACTGAGCAGGATACAATTTGACATTGTAGTCAATATCGGAAGTCTTTGTTCATACACAAAAACCTTTACTGCAATACTTGTAGTTTCATTTTATAACACTGGTGTTTTATTCCCTTTTAGAGACAAAATATTAATAATTATGCGGGTTTCCCCGTCACTTTTAAGCTACTCCTACTAATTTCAAATATTTATACAGGGCCTATACGCTTTCGCGTGATCACTGACAGTGCATTTAAATAAAGGTGCTGCAAATGTAGGAAAATCAACATTGCTATCAAAATTGTATCAAGTCAAGCAGCACAAGAAGTGTTTCAAAACGAGTTAGTTTCAACGAGACGCGGTAATTACGTGCAAGGGTTGGAACATCTTGAAGCTTACTGTCTTTTTCCAGTGGTACCCAACGGTCATCTTTCTTATGTACATGTATCACGATGTGTTTTGTTGATTTATTAACATAGTGTATAAAGCGGTTGTTGAACCTTTACAGAAACCGTTAAAATGTAGCACATGTACATTTATTTGTTTAGAATGCGCAAGGTGTTACAACTTAATTTACTGCAAGAATGTTATTTGTTTCAATCCTCTGCCCGATGTTAACTCATTCATAATATTACGTCTACGTAAATAGAATTCCATGAAAAAATACACATATTAAATATAATATGGTTTCATTTTTCAATTGTTTGGAATTACATAATAATTTCAGCTGTTTAACAAATCTGTCAAGTACGACGTATACATGTTGATTTCATAAAATTAAACTCAGAAAGTTGTTCTTTTTATAGGTAACATTGATCAGATAACGAGGCAAAGTAAGCACTTCATATTTAGTAAAGATCCGCGCACAAGCGGATTATTAGCTTTAATATTATCTTCCATATTTAGACCATCTGTCTGAATCGCAATATATAACGCAGCGTCAAATTTATAAGGCGAATGATCACATTACAGATGACACGCTAAAATGAAATAAAGTATATAATATGTATATGATGTACATGTAAATATATACTGTATAATGCTTGGGCTTTTAAGCCAATAATTTGTCAAAAGTAGCCTTGATTCAAATCGTCGTCCTTTCCTTTGACGCTAAACATACCAAAATAGTGAATTTTTTAAGCCAGAAAAATTGATCTTGAATTTTTCTAGGCAGAAAATTAGTCTTCGCCGAAGGCGGAGTAGGTGGTAGTCTATCGCCGGCGAAGGCGGCAAGATATGCCAGAAAAATAGTCTCCGCCGAAGCTGGAGAGTCTAGGTAAAAACACCATACAAATATTCACAAAATTAGTCCCCATCGAAGGCGGAGTTGGAGTTGATCTACCGCCGCCAAAAGGCGGCGAGAGATACAAAAAAAAAGTCGGCGGAGAGTTTAGGCAAAAATCCAATAGTGCCGAAGGCATGATTCCTTCACTTCAGACACTTCAACATTTCCATTTACTATCCATGGACGCTAAGGACTTGCAGTAAGTCTAGTCAAAAGGAAAGTGTGAATTTAACACCCAATAATATATGCTATATATCACTAGCTATCAATACTTGTCAGTTGTTAATAAAAATGTTTAAAGATAAATCATAATTTATACAGAAAGTCACGAGTAAATTTGATATCTATTCATATAAATTAATATAAAGCAGGTAAAATAGAGTACGCATGTTTTCACATTTAGTTGAACTTAAAACATGTCAATAGCTAATTAAAGAGAAACACGGGTTAGAAACAACCCGCGGTCATTAACTACAGTCACCGTGAAAGATTATATCCTCAAGTATAATTCTTTGTCGTTATACAAACATAACGATAAAGTAATTATAATGATTACCCCTGCCAAAATAAATCAGGTTGAAACAACATATCATGGGGCGCTTTATGATATAGATACTATCAGTTTCAAGTATAAAATCAGGTCATGAAGGTCTGTGTTATTTTGTGCATTTCCCCTGTGCTAAAATGTATTTGTAACCTATGCATCTATCTTGAAGTAGACAGAAAGAAAGTATCTCGTAAAAATTTAACTTAAGGCCAGAGCTGTTACTGCCACAACTTTTATTAGACAAAGAGGTACAAACATGCAAAGCTTCCTTCGGTGATTCTAGAAATGGATGAAAAAAAATAAATATCCATTGACACCTATTAAAATCGATAGTGAAATTTAAGTGACGATAAAAACGACTAATTTAGGTCCTGGTTATCATTGCTATCAGCTTGCAAGGAACAGATGATAAAACAAATAGTTCGCTCATCGAGTCACTAACAGAGCGCACTTGTGTGCGAAATTTTAATTTGTTGTGAAATATGAACTGGTGCTATTAGGTATCTTACCACTTAAAAATAAAAGCATTTGCTTCCGATTTATTTCAAGCTTTTACAGTGTACGGAATTTATTCAAATTGGGTATGGTAATAACAAAGATAAGATGAAAGCTGATATTGTTAGAAAAGTAATATGCATCATTTTAGATATACAGATAGTACACTGAAAATATAAATGTTTACGTTACTGTAACACTTCTTAACACATGAACATGTTTATTAATTTATAGTGCGCTACGCACAGGCACAACGCCTAGACGTTGATCCCCAAGCTTCAGCACACTTTACAGGTTGTCGCTGACCACTACGCCTCCACATCATTCCACAAACCATTTAACAACGACCCAGGGACTTTGCTGCTTCAAGAGCGCACACCCAAAGGCATTCCACAAATAACCTTCGCAATCAGGATCAGCTCCCCGATACGAGTTTCGTACGGGTTACAACGATACAATTAGCAATAAGTTCCTTGTCAAGGGGAATTTCAAGCTAACTCAATTTTTCCACGAGATTAAATTATTTAAGAAAAACTAATACAAGTGCTATATGCTCAAGGCATCGCTGCCCGGGGAGCGTAACCCGTGTGGCTACCGGTAATCGTGTGCCTGTCATGCGGGGGTCTGAGGTTCGACTCCAGGGGGTGCCAAGTGACTTATGTGTTCATCTTCTCACTTTTTCGTTTGTTCTTTAACTTCCGATAGCAAAAAGAAGTGTTAGGGTTAATCACGTACTTTAAAAAAATATATTTAAAAAGGGAGTTTTAATTGGAATAGAGAGTTGTAATTACTCTCTTAGTTTTACACCTTGAAGTCAAGCTTGAATCACAAAAATTGAGAACCCTGACATTTGACAGCAAAGGATATGTGAAGGTCACTTGGCTGCACATGCCTTCAAGGTACCGTATTCTATTCCATTTTCGTGTTCTCATTTTACTTTATTGTCAGTTTATATAATAACTTTAATTGGACTATATTGTTCGTGTCTTAGGTTACGCAGCGCTTGTATTTTCCTCCTATTCTCAAAGTGGCATGATTTATGCCATTGTATTCTATATTGACATTGCAGTTGAAAGTAAATTGAACCTATATTCGTGTGGATGTTGATGTAGACACCGTGTTTTAAAGGTAGGTGACCTCATCCTACAACTTACCACATCAAACTTGAGATTTGGCCATGAAAGCGCATGATTGTATAAACGATATACATGTACGAAATTAGAACAAAATTACACTATCTCATCTGTACAATAATGCTGATCAAAGGTATTGGCAGTATTTGACTGTTTCTAAATAAAAAATAAAAAATAAATTAATACTGTAATATGTAAACTTGATGTGGACTAAAATAAAACTTAAATAAAAGGTTAAGAACATTAAAGCCACCCTTTAAAGCCTGACATGTACAAGTACAAAATTTCTTGTTACCAAGGTTACAGTAAACTGTGTTTTTTTTTCATTTCAGGTAAATATGTAAATAAACATTTACAATGTAATGTTGTAAAATATACAGCACTTGGGCCTACAGCAGTTTTTTTGTATAATACACCTTTTGACAATTTAGGCCAAATGTCCATACTTCCCACTTTTCAGGACGGATTGACTCCGTTGCCGTTTCCAATAACCCCGATGACAGTAAATGTATAATACTCTTAAACGTACATTCACGAAGACGACCACGTGCTGCGTTAATATTAAAATGAAAATCAACTGCCTTCTACCGCCTCTTCCGTTTTCTGCACTTCTTGGGTGTAGGTTATTCTTGTTTGTTAACGACCATAGAGAGACTAGCTTAAGGGGACAGATGTCTTCTCAACCTCTGCTGCACCGCTTACCGACTGTAGAATGATGTCTAGCTTGCTAAGTGACCAAAATATTTTCCTTCTTCTGATTCCTTGGTTTATTTAGAATATATTGACAGACTACTTTTGGCTCACTTTTAAATTAATATCGGATGGTATACGGCAATTGATTTTTATGCTTATTTATTTAGTCCTCTTTAAAACCAATCTTCTTCTTCTGTAATATTTACAATTTGATTTCTTGTTCTTCTGAATTTGACACATATATAAAATGTGTCGGTATAGTGCAAACTTTGTTCATCACGGATCTCCAATGAGTTTTTTTAGAAGCTGGTTGAAAATATTTGGCAAGACATAATTCCCTTCATCTCTGTTCCGCATTTTCCCTTCGGCGCCTGATCTAACGAAAACGTAAGGTAAGTAAGGAAAACATCTCCAGTCCCATGAGTATAATATTGATGGCTAATGTTTACATAGAAATATAACTTGGATATTTGGAAATATGACACGTATTGTTGCTGAACTTTCGGAGTGTAGCGTATGTTTCGATTCAATACTCGATACTCGAAATATAAGACTCGAAACTCGAAATATGAGGCTCAAAACTCGAAATTTGAGACTCGAAACTCGAAATATAAGACTCGAAACTCGAAATACAAGACTCGAAACTCGAAATACAAGACTCGAAACTCGAAATATAAGACTCGAAACTCGAAAAATTTAACTCGAAACTCGAAATATGAGACTCGAAACTCGAAATATAAGACTCGAAACTCGAAATATGAGACTCGAAACTCGAAATATAAGACTCGAAACTCGAAAAATTTAACTCGAAACTCGAAATATGAGACTCGAAACTCGAAAAATAAGACTCGAAACTCGAAGTATAAAACTCGAAACTCGAGACTCGAAACTCGAGACTCGAAAATTTGAATCGACACTCGAAACTCGAAGACAAGCAACACACCAGTTTAATCTAATCAAGTAGTAGCCTGGATTATTATGTGCTGGACAAGGATGGGTCAATAAAACATTAATAGTTAGGGGAAAAAGTTCACTTTGGTGACCACTCTCTGGCTAGTAAGGTTTGACGATTGATTCGACTTCTATGGACCATTTAGAAAAAAAATAGCCACCATGTCCCTCGCGAAAATCCCGGCATTTTTCGCTAGAGGCCAAAATCCAAAATGGCGGCCACCACCATTTTGAAAATTTAAGTTTTGAACCAGAGCACCTATAATCATGCACAAAGACACTTTTTCGGATATGTCGAGTACAAGGATTCCGATTCTGACATTAGTTTGACATTACGGCATCATTTTCACCCAGAAATCCAAGATGGTGGCCGGCACCATCTTGAACAATTTAGTTTTGAACAAGAGGACCTTAAATCGTGTACAAAGACACTTTTTTGGATAAGTCAACCACAAGGATTTCAAATTTGACATTACTTTGACATTACGAACTCATATTTACCCAGAAATCCAAAATGGTGGCCGCCGGCGCCATCTTAAAAAAAAAAACAAGTTTTGAACCAGATTACCTAAAATCGTGTACAAAGACACTTTTTCCAGTAAGTCGACCCCAAGAAATCCGAATCTGACATTAATTTGACGTTACAAAATAATTTTTGCTCAGAAATCCAAGATGGCCCCCATTTGGTAGAGCGTAAATGTGATTTTTGAATGAAAGCAGAAGCATAAATGTTTCATTTCCGCCTTATCTGGGGTTCATGTCCCTTATATGGGGTTTAAACTGCCTTATCTTGGGTTTACATCCCTTATCTAGGGATAAGGCGCCTTACCTGTGGTTTAGACGGCCTTATCCTGGGTTTACGTTCCTTACCTGTGGCTAAGATGCCTTAACCTTAGCATATCGCAGTCTAAACCCAGATAAGGCATCTAAACCCCAGATAATGCGCCGTTACCCCAGATAAGAGACGTAGACCGTCGATAAAGCAGTCCACCCCCAAATAAGGCGCTTTAACCCTAAATGAGGAACATAAACCTAAGATAAGGCATCTAAACCCCACATAAGGTGCCCAAACTCTAGATACGGGTCGTTAACCCCAGATAAGGGTCGTAAACCTCAGATAAGACATCTAAACCCAAGATAAGGCGCCTTAACCCCAGATAAGAGACGTAAACTCAGATATGACAGTTTAAACCCCGATAAGGCGCCGTAACCCCAGATAAGGGACGTACACCTCAGATAAACCAGTCCCAACCCCAAATA
Source organism: Amphiura filiformis (assembly GCF_039555335.1). NCBI lineage: Eukaryota > Metazoa > Echinodermata > Ophiuroidea > Amphilepidida > Amphiuridae > Amphiura > Amphiura filiformis. The sequence continues at coordinate 5,732,251 of NC_092642.1, read as the reverse complement.
AGGCGCCTTAACCATAAATAAGGAACATAAACCTAATATAAGAGAAGTAAACCCCAGACGGCGCCTTATCTGGGGTTTAATAATAATAATAATAATGTACACTTAATAAAGCGCCGGTATCCGTCGAGAGACGCTCATGGCGCTTTGCAAAAAACAACCAATGTACAAAGATACAAACATATTATAACAATTTTAACAAAAACAGTTCATCAGTGTTGTATAGTTCATGATATACAAATCTTGAGTCAATTAAAAGCATTTTGGAACAAATGTGTTTTCAAATTTGTTTTGAAACTACACAAGCTCTTGGCAGAGCGAACCGAAAATGGCAGATTGTTCCAAATGGTTGCAGCTGAAACATGAAATGATCTGCTGCCCCACTGGTTTCTGGCAACTGTTTCTTGAAGAAGTCCTTTTGTAGTAGAACGGAGGTTACGAGTTGGTGAATACATTTCTACAAGTTCATTTAAATATGCTGGAGCTGATATATACAAGATCTTGTAGACAAACAAGGCTATTTTAAATGTGATTCTTTGTTCAACTGGTAGCCAATGCAAGTCATGTAAAACAGGTGTAATGTGCTCACGTGGTTTTGTGTATGTTATAAGTCTGGCAGCAATGTTTTGAATTCTCTGTAGTCTGTGCAGTTGGGTCTTTGTGATGCCATGCAACAGAGAGTTGCCAATGTCTATCTTGGATGTTATGAAGGCATGTACCATCATTTCGGCAGTCTCCCTGTTTACATGTCTACGAATACGACCTATGTTTCTAATGGACGCATATGCTGCTCTACACACTGTTGTAATATGGTATTCCATAGAAAGGGATGAGTCAAAAATAACACCCAGGTTTCGAACCTCTGATGATGGGATAACATTAGCATTTCCTACCCTGATATGTGGAACATGGACTTTTGCAGTTTGATATTTTGAACCAATAACCATGAACTCTGTTTTGTCATCATTCAGTTTCAAGTAGTTATGGGACATCCACAATTTTACCTCATCAATACATGTTTCCAAGCGATTGATAGCAGCATCTACGCTACATTGGTCAGGGTCTACAGAAATATATCTGGGTATCGTCCGCATAGCAATGGTAATCAAGACCATGGCTTTGTATAATGTCACCAAGTGGTAATGTGTATATTGAGAAAGCGCTAGGTCCGATGACAGAGCCTTGGGGAACGCCATAGTCAAGACGGACTTTTTCGGACCTTTCATTATTTATGCACACAAGCTGATATCTGTCATGCAGATATGATTTAAACCATTCTAACGCTACGTCATCAATTCCAATTTGATATTTCATTCGATGGATAAGTAATTCATGGTCCACAGTGTCAAACGCTGCAGATAAATCTAATAGCACTAGCAGTGTGATTTTCCCATTATCCATTGCTTGAAGCAGGTCATTTTGTACTTTAAGCAAAGCAGACTCGGTACTATGGTGAGCACGATATGCTGACTGGTGATCATCACATAATCCATGTTCTTGGTGGAAAGGGTTTAATCTCGCGAGAACTACACGTTCAAGAGTCTTGCTGAGGAAGCTTAGGTTTGAAACAGGCCGGTAATTTTTAAGTGTATTATGATCTAAATTCTGCTTTTTAATGAGCGGGCGGACATGCGCAGTCTTAAATTCCTGTGGCACAACACCCGTTTTCAAAGAGTGGTTAACAATGTCTGTTATCAGCGGAACAGTAGCACTGGCACATTTTTTTAGCAGAGAAGTAGGAACTGGGTCTAATTCACAAGATTTTGTTGGTGATTTGAACAAAATGTCTTGGATTTCCTCTTCTGAAGCAGGTGCAAAGTTGGTGAGATGATGAAGTGGTGCTACAGGTTCATTGCATGATAAGTCATCGGCAATCTGAAAACCATTTCTGATTTTCTTAATCTTTTCAGTGAAGAAGTTACAGAACTTGTTGGCAAGGTTTTTATCTGAGTCACAGTCTGGGAGAGGGGACTCCTGCTTATGATGAAGCAACTTATTTACAATGCTAAAAAGCTGTTTCTGGTCATTGGCATGGGCTACGCATAAGTCATTATAATAATTGGCTTTGGCTTTGTACAATTGATGATCAATCACAAGTCGCGATTTCCGCTACTTTTTCTCCAGTTCTCTGCGTTTCTGCTTTTCAGCATGGATTTCATCATTATACCAGCTGGTGTTGGGTCTGATCGTTACAGTTCGCGTTTTTGCTGGAGCATGTTTATTAAGTAATGCGCTAAGTTCAAAGTCATATTTTTGTGTTTTGCTAGACAAATTTGAGGAATTGGTTGAAAGGTCAATGGTAGCAATATCATCACATAATGAATCAATGTCTATTCCATTTAATTTGCGAGCAGTAATTGACTTGGTGATGGCCGATGGCTTCTTTAAAAAGAGATTACATTTGACCACGTAATGATCTGAGAGTCCATCAACACCGTGAAGATTGGGGAAGACTGGTGGATCAGATATGCGTGTGATGAGCAAATCTAATGTGTTTCCATGTATGTGTGTTGGGAAAGTAACGTGCTGTTCGAGTCCAGTAGCAGATAACACATTGAGGAATAATTTAGCATCCACAGTTTAGACTGCCATATCTGAGTTTACGTCTCTTATCTGGGGTTAAGGCGCCTTATCTTGGGTTTAGATGCCTTATCTGAGGTTTACGACCTTTATCTGGGGTTAACAACCCTTATCTAGAGTTAAGGCACCTTATGTGGGGTTTAGATGCCTTTTCTGGGGTTTATGTTCCTTATTTAGGGTTAAGGCGCCTTATTTGGGGGTTTAGACTGCTTTATCTGGGGTCTACGTCGCTTATCTGGGGTTATATGCCTTATCTGGGTTTAGACTGCGATATGCTAAGGTTAAGGTATCTTAGCCACAGATAAACCCAGGATAAGGCCGTCTAAACCACAGATAAGGCGCCTTATCCCTAGATAAGGGATGTAAACCCAAGATAAGGCAGTTGAAACCCCATATAAGAGACATGAACCCCAGATAAGGCGGAAATGACACATTTATGCTTCTGCTTTCATTCAAAAATCACATTTACGCTCTACCAAATGGGGGCCATCTTGGATTTCTGGGCAAAAATTATTTTGTAACGTCAAATTAATGTCAGATTCGGATTTCTTGGGGTCGACTTACCGGAAAAAGTGTCTTTGTACACGATTTTAGGTAATCTGGTTCAAAACTTATTTTTTTCAAGATCATGCGCCGGCGGCCACCATCTTGGATTTCTGGGTAAATATGAGTTCGTAATGTCAAAGTAATGTCAAATTTGAACTCCTTGTGGTCGACTTATCCAAATAAGTGTCTTTGTACACGATTTAAGGTCCTCTTGTTCAAAACTAAATTTTTCAAGATGGTGCCGGCCACCATCTTGGATTTCTGGGTGAAAATGATGCCGTAATGTCAAACTAATGTCAGAATCGGAATCCTTGTACTCGACATATCCGAAAAAGTGTCTTTGTGCATGATTATAGGTGCTCTGGTTCAAAACTTAAATTTTCAAAATGGTGGTGGCCGCCATTTTGGATTTTGGCCTCTAGCGAAAAATGCCAGGATTTTCGCGAGGGACATGGTGGCTATTTTTTTTCTAAATGGTCCATAGAAGTCGAATCAATCGTCAAACCTTACTAGCCAGAGAGTGGTCACCAAAGTGAACTTTTTCCCCTAACTATTAAGTAGTGCTCAATTTGTTCTAAAATAATCTCGTAATAATGTCTTTAAGAAAGATTGCCAAGGAGCGATTAAATAAATAATTGAATGTGCAAAGCTTCGCACGATAGATGTTTAAACAAGGTTTACAATGATATTCACTGATTCGCACAGTCAAGTGCAAGAGTAAGCAAGATAATCGGATTGAACCTATCTGGATTTATTTATGAAACACAAACCAGAAAACCATTCAAACAGTTAAAATACATGTAGAGTCAGGTCAAGAAATCGTATAATATATTTGTGGTCATTTTCCGTTATTTACTGTTTAAAGTGAAGAGTTATTGATTTTCCCCACAAAATTATGAATAATTAATATTCTTTTCCTGAAAGGAGTGATGTGTGGAGTCGAAAATGGTTAAATTGGCTCGTCTTTGAGATTTTGTGAGTTTGGGTCCTCAAATGCAGGTGTATATTTTTCCACACGATTGATTGGAGACAGAGCAGTTTTAACAACATGAATAGTTGTCTTTTGTTAAAAGACAATTTCTGATCCACCAACTTGCTTGAAAAAAGTTAAGATTTTTAAACCAAAAAAAATCTATGACTATAATATTTGTGAGCCTAACCCTTTGGATCGTTTGACAAAGACATCGTCTAATTTCTATTTATCTCTGTCGACAGACATACATTTCAACACAGTGGCCTATTGGGTCTCAAATTCAATGTCCGAAACAAAATGTGGAAAGCTTTTTTCGTGGAATATTTACACGTCAGTTGAAAATCATTTTGAAAAATCATCTTGTACAATAGCTACGACTTTGAAAGTAAATTAAGTATAAGCTTCATATTTGCTGTGGAGAATACACGTCATCGACATCGTATATTAGTGTGTTAACAAAATTGTACTTTTATATGGTGATGCATTATTTTTGTGAAATAGTATACTGCATTGATATGAATGTGTACCTTATTGGAAACTCCTGAAACTAAAGGCTTTTAACCTACGACATCTTGAGTAGATTCATTTTAACATGGCTGTCTAAAAATGTTGCACCAAAATATGAACTAAAGCAGATAATACAGATATGGCTCACTACTATTATGAATATCTTTTGAACCAAATCACGAAATGCCCCTTTTAAGTAATTGGCAACAGTCGTGTTAATTGAAATTGCAGGGACATGAGGACATTGCACTGCTGGGAGCGATAGGAGTTAATTACAATGTAGCAGCTTAGTCAGTAAAATGATGAAATATCCAATCGACCGTATCATCCATGATCAGACCAGTGATTTTGATTGTTTCAATTTGATCATATACGACGTAAGTATACGTTATTTTTAACCGAAATATCGACTGTCATTAAGCATTTCTTTAAAGCACAAAACGCAATACCCAACATAAAAACGTTATTGTGTCAATCAACAGACTACGTACATTCACACCCCTACCACCACCTCACTTTAAATAGTCTAGATACATAATAATAATTTTAAAAAAAGCGCAGTGATTTATAGTGCGCTACGCACAGGCAAAACGCATAGACATTGATCCACAAGCCTCATCACACTTTACAGGTTGTCGCTGACCACTACGGCCCCACATCATTCCATAAACCATTATACAACAATTCGGGGACTTTGCTGCTTCAAGAGCGCACATCCTAGACATTCCACAAATAACCATCGCAACCAGGATCAGCTCCCCGAGTTTCGTACGGGTTACAACGAGACAAATTAGCAGTAAGTTCCTTGTCCAGGGGAATTTCAAGCTAACTCAATTTTTCCGCGAGAGCGTACTAGGCACCGACAGGGTTCGAACCCGCAACCTCTCGCACCATAGTCAAATGCCTTGTCGATTGAGCTAACTTGACTGCTCAAATAATGGGATCGTAGCGAGCAGGAGGTTTTGCATATTTGCATATTGAATATTTCTGGAGTGGTTTCCTAAGCCTTTTTAGAGCGTGTTATTTAAAGGTTGCCCCGTAAATTTGTGCCATAAATTGCTTGCCACCTTCTCGGCCTGTCAAAACATCTCCCCCCCCATTTAACACTCTCCAGTGCTCATAATTATTGCACAGCCCCTAATGGGAAACGGTACATATCATCAACAAATCACATTTCTATCGTACTTTCAAAGGCGAATATAATATTTCGATCAACATAAGTAAGCTCTTGAAGAGAAAAGAAAATCGCTCCAACAGTAAAGGATAGTGCGCATAATACTGTATCCATAAGGTTCAGACATAGGCTCACCTTGTGGTGGATTTCATGCTCTAGCCAAACTGACCACATGGGGAGGTAATGAGATTACCCAGTGCAGCCATTGTCCTAGGAGGATGTTACTCACCATATTTAGCACTCTCATGGACTGCATATATTACTGCATTACAATCGATGCAAAAGTGATTTTTACAGATCTTTTTTTCACACGTGTTAGTGTCTGGGAAAAGTCTGGTCAAAAAGGTGCACTATATATTTATCATAATTATAACGCAGCTTTGTGATGTTTGCTGTGATTGCAAGCAAGAAACGATTTTGATACTTGATAATTTCAGGTGTTTTGATTTGCACAAAATGTGATTTTACTCATTTGTAATGTGTCACGTTTACTTTGGTTTTACAAACTCAGGCGTATTTCTGTGTAATAAGATGGAATTCTTAAACATGTAAAAAAATATATATTCGCAATTCTAAAGTACAAATTTGAAAATAGCATACCCTTAAATGAATGTCTTCCTGTTTTATTGTAGGGCATTTTATGCTAACAAACCATACTACTGGTCATATTGGCATGTTCTTGTCACATTTCAATTCAAGGTGACGAATTCAGATAGTTAAACATGGATGTTTAAGACATTTATTTATCATGCACTTACTTACAGACCACAACTTGTTTATTAGACGCAGGTTTGTCTTAAATTTAGACGACACAATTCATATTAAAGTTCTCCTATCCATTTGAAAAGATTAAAAAAATTTATCAACATCTCAGTTCTCAATCTCAAGTCTTACATCATTATTTTCAATTCGTACTTTGGATCAATTCATTCCCTTTTAGCACTATGCTATCGGCGTATGGAGACTTTGTTCTTCCGTCAACTGATGGGGCCAATAGGTCGCTGTTATTAGGCTATTTGGTCATGTAACGTACGTGTAGTGATATTTAATAGCTCATTTGCTTGGCATTCCGATGTTCATTCCTTTCTCGCAAGAGCGTGACTTGAAAGCAAAAAATAAAAATAAAAAGTATGCTCGTGTAAGAGAAATAGATTAAACATCTTAGAATTAGAATTACTTGAAACACTTTTAATGAATCGTATTGTCAGGAGTGTTGGGGATCTTATTGTCTATCAATCATAAATCCAACTATCGAATGCGAAGACCGGCGAGTAAAAACAATATATGGTATTTTTTTTAAACAATAAAACATTTAAAACAATAGATGGTCTTTTACATATCATTATTAACTATATCAATCATCATGCAATAGATGACAAAGAATTTGCAGCCACTTCTGGTTAGGTATACCAGGTGATGATGGGACTTTACTTGAGATCTTTATTCAAGTATAGTTTGATACCCTCACAATGGAGCAGAGGATGTTAGAGATAGGACAGAACATTTCCTAAGGTCAAAATATTAGGAAACCTTTTCATGATAATTATATCCGTCCACTTCATCTTAACGTGACCTCTTATTTATAAGAAATGGTCGTTTCATAAAAGGGAGCAAAACCTGATAATGTGAAATAATCTGCTAAAGGAATTAGCAATCTAAAACCATTGCAATTGATAAGAATAAATGCAAAGTAAAAAATAAAATAAACTTATAAATAAACTAATAGTAGTAGTGCGTTAGTATTTAAAATATTTTGGCAGGTATTGATGACTATCAAGTAGGTCACGTGATCCTTTGATGAAGCCGAAGACGAAATCGATTTTTCGGACGAGCGTTTGAGGCAAGCAAACCATAATATATACGATGAAAGTCTTTTTGAGTTTTTGAAAGGCGGAACTGAAGCGTATATTAACGATTCTTCGTAATTACGAGACGGTTACGGTATTGGTGAGTGTAAATGAAAAAGCACAATTACTTGCAATAAGAAGGAACTAGCCCGTTTGGCAATCTGAAGAAACGAATCTAATAGTAGTAAACACAGTCCCTTTCTGTGCAAGGCTAAACCTTTCTTTGTTCATTTCCTGACAAGTTTCTGTTTGTTCGTTCGGGTAAGACGGCTTAGAATAGAGAGGTGTTAGTTCTACAACTCTGGCCAAGGGGCTGCCTGCATCAAATTTTGTTTCTGGGAGAGAATTTCATCTGAAAACGACATTGCTGGTGTAGATTATGAAACGAATTGCTCTAAGCACGCGATTAGCAGGACTGAATAAGTTCGGCCTCATCTAAACCGTAAGGGTTTTGGGTGACGAACTTTGTTTACTACAAAACGTGCTTTCCGTATTTTATTAACCTATTTCATTTCAGATTATTCCAGAAAAAAGAGGAAGAATGATAATCAAATTAACTGATTTAATTTCTGTCCAAGTGTGAGGAATTACATTTCTCTGCTGGTCTGCTACAAAAATGATAATAAAACGACACGTTGAAGTCTGTATCACTCGGTTGAATACTACAATGGAGAATGCGCACAATAATTGTTATTTTCAATAATGGGCACAACATGAGGCTTATGTACTTGTTTAGAAACGGGAATATCATTTATTGAGGTGATTTTATTTCACATGGCATGACACATGCTGAACACTAAGTAGACATAAATTAAGTGAACATGAAAAGTAATGTGACAACAAAGGCATTTAAACAGATTTTTACGTTTACTTTTATCAGTTGCATAAAAACAAACACTTCACCTCACCAATATTGTGAAGCACAATTTGTCCTTTTTCACATGCTAACCCGGTTGCTCAATCGTCTTATGCTTAAAGGTTACAGGGACTAATAAAATAGGTGCTTTGTTAAGCCAGGCGTGGGCATGAATAAACATGGCCATCAGATGACAAATAATCATTGGACGCGCTACAATATTACCCATCTATTTCATTGCACGTGAATTATCTGTGTATTCATCACGGTATGATTTCACATTTAAAGCTCATTTGTCACGGCATGGACTAGACAAAATTCGGCTAATGATCTCCAAAGGGCTTTAGCTGAACTGACATTAGGGTATTGCGTATATTGATTAATTTGTTCGTAATACGTGACATAAATATTAGGTCATTCTACGCAAGGAAAACCTCCCCAGTCCCATAGAGAATAGATAATGTTATTGTTGAAGTTCGAAATCTGAAGTTTCTTAAGTGTACCTGCTGAATTATCCATTCTGAAATAAGGGCAATAAACCATACATTTCTATTTTGTGCCAGGGCAGAACATAAATTAATTCAGAGATATTAGGATTTTGATAGCGCTTCGAAAGAAGAACGTGTAAGTAGGAAGTATCATCTTCCCCATCACCCCAGGCCAGTACTATTCCTATATGCAAGAATCCAGACGAAGGAAATATTATTTTGGTCTGCAATACGTCCATAGTGGCAATTTCACCATCTACGAGGAGGGATTTATCTTCTTCAATAGCCAATTTCTTCTATGAGTAAATCAATCAATCTTTATTTCATTCAAAATACAACAATACAATAACAGCAAAACAACACATTTGAATGAGGAGATGCTCAGAAGGCCAAAAAGGCCTGAACAAGCACCCCTTAACCTTAGCCTAAGTTTCTTAATTTGTCTAATAAAATACAATTACATACATACAAACACCCCCACCCTCTTTCATACATTCATGTAGAACGAACTAAGCAGGAAAAAAATGATGAATAAAGAACATGCAGAATATAAATTAGGATTTCATAACATTTGCTCTCGTACGTATATCGCACAAGAAAGCTGACATTTTGTGAATATAGTATAAATGCTAAGAGATCAGTTAATTTTAATCGATTTTTTGTTTTAAAAGGGAGAAAAATAAAAATAAGTAAATCCAAACTAAGAGGTATTAAGTGTACATTTCTTTTAATTTGGGATCTAAAGAGTTTTACTGATGTAGCCGTTTTGGCGCATCTGTCAATCGAATGCCATTTTCTTGGCCCGGCGGTTCTTATTGTTTTGTTAGCAAACTCTGTTTTTGTAAGACAGATCTTGTAATCTTCAGCGTTTCTTGTGTGATACCTGAGGTGATTCCTCTGCTCAACAAAATAACTATTGAAGGCCTTTGGTAACTGATTGGTATTATACTTAAAAGTGCTTAGTTCGAGATCATAACTATCATAAACATTAAGCAAATTGTAATTCTTGAAAATAGGGGCTGAGTGACTTAAAAAGTGACTATTCGATATCATTCTAAGGGCTTTTTTTGAAGTTTGAAAATCTTTTCCAAATATTTTTGACAAGTATTTCCCCATGCTAAGATACCATAGTTTATGTAAGGAAGTATTAAAGTACAATATAGTGAATACATTATTCGCTCGGGGACAAAATGTTTCAGTTGGTTTATTACACCAACACCTCTAGATATATTCTTTGAGATGTTGGTAATATGAAATTTCCAAGTTAAATTCTCATCAATTGTCACTCCAAGAAATTTGGTCTTATTCAACCTTTCCAGGATTACATTATCTAATATAATATTTTTAGTAACATTGTACAATACGTGTGATGTTTTGTGATGTGTACCAAGCACCATATAATTAGTCTTGCTTGCATTCACTGATAGCTTATTAGCCTTAAACCAATTATTTACTTCTTTTAATTCATTGTTGATAAGATCGTATTTGGACACAATGTCCTTATGTGAATAAGTTATAGAAGTATCATCGGCAAACAAGACAAATTTTAGAATGGTGGAAGTATTTATGATATCATTAACATACAAAATGAACAATAATGGGCCTAGGATGGAGCCTTGAGGTACTCCACATATTATATCTTTATGTTCAGATTTACAAGAATTGTAATACACATACTGTTTTCTATTATGTAAGTAATCTTTAAACCATTTTAAAACGTTTCCTCTAAAACCATAATGTTCCAGTTTATGTAATAAAATACTATGGTAAATCTAAGAAAATCCCAACAGTTGTCTCATTGTTTTCGACAGCATTACTAATTTTGTCAATAAATTCCAAGATCGCCATATAGGTAGAATGTTTAGATCTAAAGCCAAATTGCTTATCATTTAGAATTTCATATTTATCAATGTAATGTATGCATCTGTTGAACACAAGCCGTTTTTCAAGTATGTTTTTTTGAAAAGCATGGCAGAACAGAAACTGGACGATAGTTTGAGAAAACTTCTGGATTTTCTTTCTTATAAATGGGAATTACCAAGTATTTTTTGGCAGAACAGATCTTTAACTCATTTGGTACTACACCAGCAGTAATAGACAGGTTGAATATAATAGTTAATGGAATCGATATTTCCTTTGCAATCCTTTTTACCACGTAATTACCAATAGTATCGTGACCAGCACTCTTGTTTTGATTAAATTTATGTATTATTTTTATAACGTCTTCATCAACAATTGGTTTCATGTACATGCTACTGCTTAATGGGCTCTTTAAATAATCATAGTACTTCTTGCCATTTGTTGTAATCTTGGAAGCTAATTTAGGTCCGATGTTAACAAAATATTTTTTAAATTCATTTGAAATTTTCTGGGGATCTGACACCGTTTCGCCTTCATCATTTTTGAATTTAGCTTGCATATTTCTTTTGTTGTTACGTCCAATAATACTATTTATTGTTTTCCATGTTTTTTGTAGATTGTGTTTAACAGATTCAAATGTCTTTTTATAATACTCTCTTTTTGATTTTCGTATTAACGTGTTTAACTTATTTCTATATGTTTTGAATGACTCAAGCGTTTCATCACATGGCTTTTGTATATACCTCTTATACATCTTATTCTTAGTTTTTATACTTTTGAGAAGACCTCTACTTATCCAAGGAAATTTTGGTTCTTTTTTATTATTACTCTTGTGTTTTGTCAAAGGCACACATTCATTATATACATTATTGAAAATACGTATAAACTTATTGTAACTATCATTTACATCTTCATTATCCAGTTCAGCATGCCAATTCACATTGAAAGTTTTTGCTTCAAATTATTTATATTACAAGTATTATGATTCCTCTTATAAAAATAATTTCTTTCATCAGGCGATGTTTTTCTTACTGCCCGATTTTTGAGTACTATAGTTAATAGATGATCACTGACATCAGTAACTATTATTTCTGAGTTTACATCGTTGTGATTATTTGTAAGTATATTATCAATAATGGTTGCACTATGTTCAGTTATTCTAGTTGGTTTGTAAATTGTTGGCATGAACGAATATGAATAAACAAGATTAAGATACTCATGAGTTTGTTTGTGAATTGCTTAGGTAGAAATAAGAAACATAACGTGAAGCACTACTGCTCTATCTCCGAAGTGCGTCTGTTTTGTGATTACTATCAACTTATCTGCATTAGTAGATCTATAAGAAATTTATACTATCTGACAAAAGTATTATTTTTTTCACGCCCATTACTTTCTAATGAACACTGCAACATCATCAAACTAAATCGAATGACGTAAAACAAATCAAACATTTTTCCATTTGCAATACCCATGTGTAAAATGCATGTTGTATAAGGAATTACATCGCTGCACCATTGGTTACGTTATTAGTAGCGAATCGAGTTCAATTTTTATGAGAAAACTAAGGTTATAAAAAGTTTAATTCAGAATTCAAATGAGGTGTTTTTTGTCTGTTTATATTTCCCCCAATATTTATTAAACTTAAATTTTTTTAACTTAATTAATTTAGAAGCAATATTTAGATCATAATAATATTTTGATCAATTGTAAGTGAAAAATATGGATAACAATCCTTCATATCTTAAAATTAGAGAACAAGCGATAGGAATTTTTGTCTTTACTAACCATATTGCTTATGCTTTCCTTTTTCTCTGTTTTTTCTCGCCTGGTCATGGGCAAGGATAAACATTGATAAACAACAAGAAAAATGTCACACAAAAAAAGCGGTTATTGCATTATTCAAACCTAAGACGTTTGACTTTTTTAGGGAAGATTAATGGGTGAATAGTAACTATACGCAAAAACAACACCCGCACACTATATCCTACAAACGCCCAACAACCACCACACACACCCCACACATCCTCACACTCTCGCACACCCAAACACACCCCACACCGCACAAACAACCCCACAAACACACAAACACACCCCACATCACGTGGAATCGATTCAATTGCCCTTGATACATTAGTCTACTGTAGTAGACAATTTTAATTATAATCAGTTTTTTTACCTTCCCCTCTGACAGAGTGAACCAGGTGGAGGGAACGCCAGATAACAGTGATTTTAATGAAAAGAGTCTACTAAAGTAGACTAGTGGTACATTAGCTCTCCTTTATATATTACACATTGTATATCAGGACCATACTCATAGAGTAATGTTACGTAATGTATTTCTTGTTCGATATGTATTAATCAAAGAGAAAGAACGGCCATCTTCAACAGAAAATGTTCCACACTCCCAATACCCCCTTGCATGATGCAAAAGGTCCCAGGTGACGTGACCATTCTCTCTTTTTTTCTGAAATGAATCTGTTAACCCAATACATTTACTATTAAAATATTCATTTGAAAATATTCAGGGGAATGGGTTCACGGAATTTTGCATTTTGCTTATTTTATTTCTTGTCTGCTGATTTTGTCCTTCAATAAGAAAGCTCGGAAAATCGCAGCCGCCCATTAACTACGCTTAAGTTCCTTAAGCGTAGATTTACTGCATTATTTAATAGAGTTTTTTTTTCATTTTTCTTGCCCTTTTCATATCTATTGATTACCATATTAAAGCTCATCATACACTGGCAGTATGTCGATTATTATTATGAGCTCAGATAATACGCTCAATATTTATTTCTTATCATATCACGCACATCTGAAACAACACACTAAAAATTAATGTTATTAGCTATTATATATTACGTCACAAATTATAAGATGTATAGTTGAGTTAGCAAAGCCTTCAACCGATAAGCACAAAACCGACCTAATAGGGATACAATCAGACATTGTACATCATAAATATACACAAACACCTTAACTGCAATACGCAGATGTAGTTTCATTTTATAACACTGGTGTTTTATTCCCTTTTATATATAGACAAAGTAATGAGAATCATGTGTGTTTCTCCGTTCTTTTAAGCTACTGTTACTAATTTCAAATATTTATATACGGCCTAGGCTTTCGCGTGATCACTGAAATAAAAGTGTTGCAAATGTAGGAAAATCAACATTGCTATCAAAATTGCAGATCAAGCAGCACAACAGTGTTTCAAAATGAGTTCATCTCAATGAGACGTGGTAATTACGCGCAAAAGTTGGTACATCTTGAAGCTTACTTACTTTCCTTTTCCAGTGTTTCCTATCTGTCATCTATCTTAAGTACATGTATCATTATATGTTTTGTTGATTTAAAAAAACGACAGCAAAAGAATTCAGGTAACACTTATATTCACCCCTTTATATCTTCAAGAAAAGACAAATAGGTCAAAATTAAAACCAGCAATACCTGTACCCGTTTGCTCTGATTTAAGATCTTATTTGCTGAAATCGGTTGAAAATTAAAGAAAAGGTGATCGAAAACCCAAGGAAGGACGGAATCAAAAGTTGAATTTTAATATTCTAATCAGAGACAAATCACGGGAAAGCACGTGCGGGAATGCTTTGTGTAGAAATCAATAGAGCATCCGATAGAGTAATTAGCAACTTTTGAATTTGAATCTATTGACTGCTGGTTCTAATTATAGATTTGTTTAGGATATACGGTGAAAATAACTGGTACCTATAAATTCTTTTCCTGTCTGTAGTTCATAATCGAGACGGTACGATAAAGCGGTTGTTGAACTTGTACAGTTATTTTTCCTGTCGCTCATAATCGAGAGACGGTATAATAAATTATAAATAAAACTTGTACAGAGAACCGTTAACATATGGTAAAAATATAACACATGTACTTTTATTTGTATAGAATCTCGGTATAGAATGCACAAGGTGTTGCACGTTAATTTACTACATGAATGTTATTTACCCCTTTCAATTGCAATCCTTTGCCCGAAGTTAACGCATTCTCAATATTACGTCTACGTAAATGGAATTCCATGAAAAATACACATATTAAAAATACTATACATTTTCAAATTGTTTGGAATTACATCATAATTTCAGCTGTTTTACGAATCTTTTAAGTATGACGTATTTGTTGATTTCATAAAATAACTCAGCAAGTCGTATTTTTATAGGTGATATTGGTTGAGATCAGATAACGAGGCAAAGTAAGCACTTCATATTTTGTAAAGATCCATGCACTAAGCGTAGTACCGTACCTTACATAATTAACTTTAATACTATCTTCAATATTTAGGGCATCTGTCTGAATCGCGTATCGTCATATTTTCATACTCCTCCTTCATAAGGAGAATGCTCACATTACAGATGACAAACTAAAATGAAACAAAGCATACGATGAGCATAATGCGATGTACATGTAAATATATATACTGTACGTATATGATTGGGCTTTCAAGCCAATAATTTGTCAAAAGGAATATGCGAATTTAACACCCAACTATATCTTATTAGGAATCTATAGGGCCCTACTTGTCAACTGTTAATAAAATTCTTTTAAAGATAAATCATATTTATACCCAAAGTCACGAGTAAATTTGATATCTATTCATATAAATTGATATAAAACATGTAAAATAAGGTGCGGAGTACGCATGTTTTCACATTAAGTTGCACTTAAAACATGTCAATAGCTAATTAAAGAGAAACACGGGTTAGAAACAACCCGCGGTCATTAAATACAGTCACCGTGAAAGATTATATCCTCAAGTATAATTCTTTGTCGTTATACAAACATAACGATAAAGTAATTATAATGATTACCCCTGCCAAAATAAATCAGGTTGAAACAACATATCATGGGGCGCTTTATGATATAGATACTATCAGTTTCAAGTATAAAATCAGGTCATGAAGGTCTGTGTTATTTTGTGCATTTCCCCTGTGTTAAAGTGTATTTGGAACCTATGCATCTATCTTGAAGTAGACAGAAAGAAAGTATCTCGTAAAAATTTAACTTAAGGCCAGAGCAGTTACTGCCACAACTTTCTTTTAACATTTATTAGACAAAGTGGTACAAACATGCAAAGCTTCCTTTGGTGATTCTAGAAATGGATGAACAAAAGTAAATATCCATTGACACCTATTAAAATCGATAGTGAAATTTAAGTGACGATAAAAACGACTAATTTAGGTCCTGCGGTGAGTAGGGTTATCATTGCTATCAGCTTGCAAGGAACAGATGATAAAACAAATAGTTCGCTCATCGAGTCACTAGCAGAGCGCACTTGTGCGAAATTTTAATTTGTTGTGAAATATGAACTGGTGCTATTAGGTATCTTACCACTTAAAAATAAAAGCACTTGCTTCTGATTTATTTCAAGCTTTTACGCTATACGGAATTTATTCAAATTGGGTATGGTAATAACAAAGATAGGATAAAAGCTGTTATATTCTTAGAAAAGTAATATGCATCAGTGTAGATATTCAGATAGTACAGTGCAAATACAAATGTCAGGTGTTGTAAGACTTTTAAACACATGAACGCCTTTATTATCATATAGTTAATATTCGCGTTATCCAGAAATTACTGGTATTTTCAGAAACCTCTACTCCTACATAATTATTAGAAATACAAAATAAAGCCTAACATTCAATTTCATTCCCGTTTCAAATACTTAAATTTATAAATGGTTATAATTTTAAACAGTATAAAAGCTTCCTTAATATAAACACCATGTTGAAATTGTTAACATGTTAATGTAAACACTTTTAGATTAACTTTTAGATTAAAAGTGTTATAGAAGCCTGAACATTTTTATTTGCAGTGTATACAACTAAAACGTATTTTATACATGGTTATTCATAAATAAAATGTGAAGGTTTAGAATAATATCGTTTTATTCTTTTTTCCCAAGAAAACAGTCATGTCCGCGACATATTTATTTGAAATGATTGAACGAATTTCAAATCATTCAAATATAATTAATATAATTGATCAATATAAGTCTCTTTACTTTCTAAATAAACGATCATCCAAGTGGATAATACACGCGTAATATTTAACATTATTAATTGTTTCCAGTATTCGTGAGATTTATTGTTGAGAAACGAAAATATTGAGGGGAGGGGGGTCATCCCCTATATTATATTTCAGGTATATTTTATTAAATGTCATAGCAGTATTAAAACACTGAATTGCGACACAATTTACAATTTATAAACATCAAAATTTACACAATAATTAATACAACATAAAAATATATCTATGTACAATTTCAAAGTAATATATTACTACATCAAAAAACATATTTAAAAGAAAAAGGAATTATAAAAACACAATTTAAATCAAATTCATAAAAGTCACAGAGGTAAGAGTAGTGCACTATCCCCCGATCTACGCCTATGGAAAAGGTCACATGCTACAAAATGTCCATAAAGTCGGTATTTTATATTCACGCCTTTGCTCAAAGCGCTTTACATTTTTATTTCGCTGACACTAAGATATAATATGGCTGCCAACAACAAACGTCGGTATGACTACCTATAACAGCTCGCCATATACATCTGGGTGGAGTGGGACAAGCGAAATAAAGTGTCGTGCCCCAGGACACAACACTTTGTCAATCAAACTAATCTTTCGCGCAG
Source organism: Amphiura filiformis (assembly GCF_039555335.1). Taxonomy (NCBI): domain Eukaryota; kingdom Metazoa; phylum Echinodermata; class Ophiuroidea; order Amphilepidida; family Amphiuridae; genus Amphiura; species Amphiura filiformis. The sequence goes on along the minus strand of NC_092642.1, from coordinate 5,714,773 downwards.
TCTACGTGTTTAGGTTTGCTTCTAGGGGCACTTTGTCAAAGACTAACATACAATCACAGCTACATCCGATTTCTAAATTCTTTAATCCCATATTTAAAAATTTATCATTAAAAAGAGTTGGAATCGAGAGTTGCAGTTACTCTCTTTCTTTTACACCTTGAAGTCAAACTAGAGTTATAAACATTGAGAACCTTGCCATTTGACAGCAAAGGATTATGTGAAGGTCACTTGGATATGCCTTCAAGGTACCGTATTCTATTCCATTTACGTGATCTCATTTTACTTTATTGTCAGTTTATACAATAACTTTAATTGGACTATATTGTTCGTGTCTTAGGTTACGCAGCTCTTGTATTTTCCTCCTGTTCTCAAAGTGGCATGATTTATGCCATTGTATTCTATATTGACATTGCAGTGGAAAGTAAATTGAACCTATATTCGTGTGGATGTTGATGCAGACACCGTGTTTTAAAGGTAGGTGACTCGATTGACAGCCTCATCCTACACCTTACCACATCAAACTTGAGATTTTGCCATGTGATGAAAGCTCATATTTTTCTAGTATTCCCAGCTTATCCCCAATGGTGGTACACCACCTGTAAATTTCAATAGGTATTGCATATACCTTTCTCTTCTAATCCAAGGCATGATTGCATTTGAAGGTACGGTGTTCATGTACAAAATTAGAACAAAATGACACTATCTGTACAATACTGCGAAATAAGAGCATTGACAATATTTGTTTGCTTCTAAATAAAAGGACAAAATTAATTAATACTGTATTATGTAAATTTGATGTCGACTAAAATGAAAACTATAGCTGTGCAAGGTTTATAATAATTATAGTTTATCATTTTTCTATCTTTATAGTCCCATGATCGTCAATTTGGATTGGGGCCATGGGGACGTATCCCCTCCACTTAAACATTGGAAAATGAGACATTTTGTCTTATTTTTAGCCACTGTTTGACAATTTAAGCCAAATGTCCCCACTTCCCACTTTTCAAGACGGATTGACACCATTGCCATGTCCAATGACAGTAAATGTAGAAAGCGCGTGCTGCGTTAGGGATGAAATCAGAACTCGACCGGTGGGTTCCGTCCGGTAGGAGCCGGTCGAGGTTTTACATCATCCCTTAATATATAATATATAAATGAAAATCAACTGCCTTCTACCGCCTCTTCCGTTTTCTGCACTTCTTGGGTGTAGGTTATTCTTGTTTGTTAGCGACCATAGAGAGACTAGCTTACGGGGACAGATGTCTTGTCAACCTCTGCTGCACTGCTTACCGACTGCAGAATGATGTCTAGCTTGCTAAGTGACCAAAATATTTTCCTTCTTCTGATTTGTTGCTTTATTTCGAATAGTTTTACAAACTACTCCTGGCTCACGTTTAAATTAACAGCGGATGGTTTACGGCAATTGATTTTTATGCTTATTTTCCTTTTTAAAAACACATTTCTTCTTCTGTAATCCTTACAATTTGGTTTTTTTGGTTCTTCTGAATTTGTCACATATAGAAAATGTGTCCGTATAGCGCAAACTGTTTTAATCACGGATCTCCAATAAATTTTGTCAGAAGCTAGTCGAAAATATTTGACAATATTTGATCAAAACTTCTTAAGGAAAACATTTCTAGTCCCATGAGTATTGATGGCTAATGTTTACATAGAAATATAACTTGGATATTTGGGAATATGACACGTATTGTTGCTGAACACAACTTTTGGAGTGTAGTGTATGTTTTGATTCACTTCAATCTAATCAAGTAGTAGCATGGATTATTTTGTATGTGTTGCAAGAGGATATGGGTCAATAAAGCACTACGTGGTACTCAATTTATTCTCAGCAATCTCGTATTAATGTCTTTAAGAAAGATTGCCAAGGAGCATTGGAGCGATTAAATAAATACTTGGATGTACAAAGCTTCGCACGATAGATGTTTAAACAAGGTTTACAATGATATTTTCTGCAATTGACATTCGCACTGTCAAGTGCAAGAGTAAGCAAGATAATCGGATTGAATCTTACTGGAGTTATTTATGAAACAGTTAAAATACATGTAGAGTATATTTCCGAAGAAATCATCAAAGAAATCATCAAAAAACTATTGAATTAGTCTTAACTGTGGTATATCACATTTAAGACTAATTCGACATTTTCAATGATATCTTCTGAAATACAGCGATTTGGAACTCCTGATTTCAACACTAAGTATGTTAATTAGAAAAACAGGATCTCTCATTTGGTATCAATTTATTACAATAATAAAATCACTGTAGACTATATTATCATGATAATGTATAAATGTCAGTAATTCCATAAGGAATTAGTTAAGAAACATTTAAGTGTTATTTTTGCATGAATGCTTGAAAGGGATGACATTTTATGTTACACGTCAATTTTTGAAGAATTCCATTTTACAAATATATCAGGTCACCTTCCGTTAAATTAGAAGAATGATTTTTAGGAAGCATGTTAATTGGCTCATCTAGTTGTAAGAATTTGTGAGTTTGCAGGTGGATACTTGCCCAAACGGACGATTGTAGACTGCAGCTTTAGCTCATCTTGTGTTAAAGGACACTTGCTTGGACAATTTGTATACCATCAGAAACCTAGAACTGTAATGTTTGTGAGCCTAAACTTTTGGATCGTTTGTCAAAGACATCGTCTAATTTGTATTTTATCTCTGTCGACAGACATACATTTCAACACGGTGGCCTATTGGACGCGCAAATTCAATGTCCAAAAATGTGGAAAGCTTTTCTGTTCATGGAATATTTATACATGTAAGTTAATAACTGCACATCAGTTATTTGGAAGGCATTTTGAAAAATCTAAATATTTTGCCTTTCGAACCTTTACCAATATTAAAATAGCTATGACTTTGAAAGTGAAATAAGTATAGGCTTCATATTTGCTGAGGAGAATACATGTCATCGTATATTAATGTGTTAACAACAATTGTACTTTTATATCGTGATGCATTATTTTGGTGAAAAAGTATACTGTGTTGATATGAATGTGTACCTCATAAAAGTCAATCATGGAAACTCCTGAAACTAAAGGCTTAAACCTATGACATCTTGAGTAGATACATTTTAACATGGCTGTAACCTTTGTCTAAAATGGTGTACGAAAGCTAAAAAACTAAAGCAGATAGACTCATGGCCTCTCTACTATTATGTATATCTATTGAACCATACCCTATAAAGATGATGATAAAATCACGAAATGCCCCTTTTAGGTAATTGGCAACAGTCGTGTTAATTGAAATTGCAGGGACATGAGGACATTGCACTGGGGGCGATAGGAGTTAATTACAATTTCTTTTAGCAGCTTAGTCCGTAAAGTGATGAAATACCCAAATATCCAATCGACGGTATCAGACCAGTAATTTTGATTGTTTCAATTTGATCATAATATGACGTAAACACAGTAAGTATACGATATTTTTAACCGAATATTAGATTGTCATTAAGCATTTCTTTAAAGCACAAGAACGCAATAACCAACATTAATACTTTATTGTGTACATCAATAGACTAAGTACATCCACACCCCTCCCACACCTCATTTTAAATAGTCTAAATATATTTAACACTTCTCATAATTGTTGCACATCCCCTAATGGGAAACTGTACATATCATCAACAAATCACATTTCTATCGTACTTGCAAAGGAGAATATAATATTTGGATCAACATAAGTGACTTCTTGGATCTGAATAAAGCTATAGAATTTTGATACATTTGAAATCAAACCAACAAGAAATCGCATCCCACAGTAAAGGATAGGGCGCATAATACTATATCCATAAGGTGCAGACATAGGCTCACCTTGTGGTTGATTTCATAGTCAAGCCAAACTGACCACATGAGGAGGTAATGAGATTACCCAGTGCAGCAATGCAGCACTCTCGTGGACTGCATTACAATCGATGCTAACCTGATCTTTAGGGATCTTTTTTCACAGGTGTTAGTGTCTGGGAAAAGTCTGGTCAAAAAGGTGCACTATATTTATCATGATTATAACGCAGCTTTGTTTGCTGTGATTGCTTGCAAGAAACGACTTTGAAACGGGGTAATGTTAGGTGTTTTGCTTTGCACAAAATATGATGTTTCTCATTTGTGTCACATTTACTTTGGTTTTACAAATTAAGGCGTATTTTTGTGTAATAAGAAGTAGTTGTTTTATGTAAAAAATATATAAATTCCATATTCTAAAGTACAAACTTGCAAATACCAAACCCTTAAATGAGTGTCTTCCTGTTTTATTGTGGCCATTTTATGCTAACAAACCCTACTACTACTGGTCATATTGGAATGTTCTTGTCACATTTCAATTCAAGGTGACGAATTCAGCCAGTTAAACATGGATGTTTCAGGCATTTATTTATTATGCCCTCACTTACAGACCACAACAGGTTTGTCTCTTAAGATTAGACGACACAATTCATATTAAAGTCCGCCTATCCATTGGAAAAGAAATCTCAAGTTTTGCATCATTATTTTCAATTCATAACAGCCATCGCACTTTGGATCAATTCATTCCCTGTTAGCACTATGCTATCGGCGTATGGAGACTTTGTTCTTCCGTCAATCGATGGGGCCAATAGGTCGCTGTTATTAGGCTATTTGGTCATGTAACGTACGTGTAGTGATATTTAATAGCTCATTTGCTTGGCGTTCCGATGTTCATTCCTTTCTCGCAAGAACGTGACTTGCAAAATCTCATAATTACTTTTAATGAATCGTGTTTTCAGGAGTATTGGGGATCTTATTGCCTATCAATCGTAAATGCAACTGTCAGAATTTATAAACGACGAGCGACGATTTAAAACAATAAAAAACTTCAAACAATTGATGGTGATTTTTAAAATAATAGAAAATTTAAAACAATAGATGGTCTTTTTACTTATCATTATTAACTATATCAATCATCATGCAATAGATGACAAAGAATTTGCAGCCAGATCTGATTAGATATACCAGGAGACTCCACTAAAAATTCATGCAGATCTTTATTCAAGTATAGTTTGATACCCTCACAATGGAGCAGAGGATGTTAGAGATAGGACGGAACATTTCCTAAGGTCAAAATATTAGGAAACCTTCTCATGATAATTGCATCCGTCCACTGACCTCTGTATTTTTCTTATTATCAGAAAAGGGAGCAAAACCTGATACGCTATAGTTATATAATGTGAAATAATCTGTTAAAGGAATTAGCAATCTAAAATAACGTAAAACCATTGCATTCTACTTAAGATCAATTGATAAGATGGGAATAAATGCTAAGTAGAAAATAAAATAAACTAATAGTAGTAGTGCGTTAGTATTTAAAATAATTTGGCAGGTATTGATGACTATCAACTAGGTCACGTGATCCTTTGATGAAGCCGAAAAGGGGAAATGGAAATCATGACGTAACAATTCTTTTCGTACGAGCGTTTGAGGCAAGCAAACCATAATATATACGATGAAAGTCTTCTTGGGTTTTTGAAAGACCGGAACTGAAGCGTATATTAACGATTCTTCGTAATCATTACGAGACGGTTAAGTTATTGGTGAGTGTAAATGAAAAAGGACAATTACTTGCAATAAGAAGGAACTAGCCCGTTTGGCAATCTGAAGAAACGAATCAAATAGTAGTAAACACAGTCCCTTTCTGTGCAAGGCTAAACCTTTCTTTGTTCATTTCCTGACAAGTTTCTGTTTGTTCGTTCGGGTAAGACGGCTTAGGATAGAGAGGTGTTAGTTCTACAACTCTGGCCAAGGGCCTGCCTGCAACAAATTTTGTTTCTGGGAGAGAATTTCATCTGAAAACGACATTGCTGGTGTAGATTATGAAACGAATTGCTCTAAGCACACGATTAGCAGGAGTGAATAAGTTCGGCCTCATCTAAACCGTAAGGGTTTTGGGTGACGAACTTTGTTTACTACAAAACGTGCTTTCCGTATTTTATTAACCTATTTCATTTCAGATTATTCCAGAAAAAAAGAAAGAATGATAATCAAATTAACTGATTTAATTTCCGTCCAACTGCGCGGAATTACATTTCTCTGCTGGTCTGCTACAAAAAATGAAAATAAAACGAAGTCTATGGTATCACTCGGTTGAATACAACAATGGAGAATGCGCACAATAATTATCATTTTCAATTATGGGCACAACATGAGGCTTATGTACTTGTTTGAAAACGGGAATATCATTAAATTATTGAGGTGATTTTATTTTACATGGCATGACACATGCTGAACACAAAGTAGACATAAATTAAGTGGACATGAAAAGAAATGTGACAAAAAAGGCATTTTAACAGATTTTTACTCATTTTGCGTTTACATTTATCAGCTGTATACAAACAAACACTTCACCTCCCCAATAAGTGTGACGCACAATTTGTCCTTTTCACATGCTAACCCGGTTACTCAATCGTCAGGGACTGATAAAATAGGCGTTTTGTTTAATAAGCCTGGCATGGGCATGAATAAACATGGCCATCAGATGACAAATAATCATTGGACGCGCTACAATATTACCTATCTATTTCATTGCACGTGAATTATCTGTGTATTCATCACGGTATGATTTCACATTTAAAGCTCATTTGTCACGGCATGGACTAGACGAAATTCGGCTAATGATCTCCAAAGGGCTTTAGCTGAACTGACATTAGGGTTTTGTGTATATTGATTAATTTGTTCGTAATACGTGACATAAATATTAGGTCATTCCACGTAAGTAAAACCTCCCAGTCCCATAGAGAATAGATAATGTTATTGTTGATGTTCGAAATCTAAAGTTTATTAAATGAACGTGCTGAATTTCCCATTCTGAATAAGGACAATAAACCATACATATCTATTAACATAAATGAATTCAAAGATATTTGGATTAAGATAGCTTCGGAAGAGGAACGTTTAAGTATGAAGTACCAACATAATTATTTCCCATCACCCCAGGCCAGCACTTTTCCCATATGCAAGAATCCAGACGAAGGAAATATTATTTTGGTCTGTAATGCGTCCATGGTGGCAATTTCACCATCTACGGGGAGGAAATTCCTCTTCTTCAATAGGCAATCTATTCTTTATGTAAATTTGCTCAGGTAAAAATAAGAATCCTAACGCGAATCACTTCTAGTCTAACCAAGGTTACAAAAACTTTGATTCAGAATACAAGCAGAAATGTGAGGTTTATTTTTGGCTGCTTATATTTTCCCGATATTTATTAAACTTAATATTAAATTTTGACTTAATCAATTTAGGAATAATAATCATATTATTATAAATCATATTTTAATAAATTGTAAGTGACAAATATGAGGGAAAAGTCTTCAAATCTTAAAATAATTAGTCTTACTCCCCCTGCATGATGGTGGCTGCTGCATTCAAATTGATTTCTCCAATATATCATATATACAGGGTTCAAAAAGTAAAATAATATATTATAGCTGTCAACACTCTTTTAATGTGACTAATGGCTATAAGCACACACGATGTTCTTCAGATTTAACATCTTTTCTCTAGAACACTGGTAGTTGACATTTTGGACACTACAATGAGTGATAGAATATTGAAATGCACTATTTTCTCCTTACGCTACGTTGATAAATCAAAAAATAGTTATTACGCTACGTTGATAAATCAAAAAAAATAGTTATTAAGCTGCATTGAAGGAAACAAGGGTGTTCCATTAATACGGCATGCTAAAAAGGCAGACGCACGATGGGTTATCATGAGTAACTTGTAAAGAAAGTGGTTCGGTGAATTACCAGATATCAGCGGGTTAAACAAGTTATCTAGATAGAATCTGGTCATTTAATACATGCAATTTGGTGGCCATAGAGGATATGATAAATAACAGGGTGACGGAATGTCCTGATTTTATTAGAGGGGTCTACATACAGACACGTACTATGCCATGGCTGATTTGAAAACATACAAAATGGAAATCATTATGTAATATACCTTATATATAGGTTAGTTGAGATTACTTTTAACAGTAAACGAGAGCGAATGCCGCTCCAAATATCTGGAAAACACATTAAGTTGGGAGCTGTGTAATTTTATTTTGGTATAGAGGTGACTGACTTGATTAATATTTTAAGCCTACCTGATTGGGTTGCCCTTGTAAATTTGCCTGGTCAGCTAGATGGGTCTTTAGGTACTTTAACAGTGTACATCGGTTATATTTATAAATGCGCTTTTATAAATACGCACGTGACCACCTCCGCGCTGCCACAATTGCTTGTAGATAGTAAGTCTCGAAGTGACCTTCTATATAGCGATACATTTGAATTCAAAGGCGGAGTATTTGTCTATTTTGTTCAACTTTGTGATTATATTGTACCCGTTTCTGTTGTTGAATATTTTTCCATCGTCAAATACTTTCAAAATGTTGTTCTTGATAACATATTACAAATTCGGAATCCTCCCATGTGTAATAATTTTGCTATTCAATTAATACTTAAATTTGATGATATTTATCTACAGAGTTCCTATTAGTCCAATAGATTGCCGTAACCGTTGCACAAATCATGTTAAATTTGCCATATTTGGCAGAAATACAGTACTTATAAAGCTTATAAGGCTATGCAGCCATGTCAACAGGACCCATATTTTGTGGGGAAAGGTCATTGAACTTTTACACGGGGGTCAAGTTCAAAATTGCTCGGACTTGGTTAAAAACAATAATGTGTTATTTCAATTGATGCGCGGGACGATACAACGTTCACTTGATGAATCATGAAAGTACCCCGTCCTTCGGAGGGGACGTTAAGCCGTCGGTCCCGTGTGCAGAGAGCCATTACTGTACATGTATCTCGCAGCCAGTTTCGAAAAGAGTAGGGTGTTAACCCCTAACTGTTCCCAACCAGTCTCGGTATTCAAATGGACCCTAATGGAAATAAGCTTCAATAGAGGCTTTCTTGGGTTATCCAGGGTTATCAAAAACCCGAACAAAATCAAATCAAATCAAATCAAATCAAATCAAATCAAATCAAATCAAATCAAATCAAATCATGAACGGGTATCATGGCTTAAGGCACAGTAATCAATATAAGGATTCCAAAAAGGTATAGTTTGACCTATCCACGACTTACGGCTATGGAGTTATGGGCAAATAGGTAACATTGTGACATCATAGGTCGAATTTTGGCTATACAGGGGGCGAAAATTAAAATAGCTCCGATTTTGTTGAAAATGGTCTCAAACTCTTTGTTTTGCCATGAGAAATCAGAAAAAGAATTGTTTTCCCTACGTAGGATGTTTAGTTACCATGGTAATAAAGCAAAATAGGACAATGTCCACTAAATCGCATTGAGTCAATTTGACCTTCCCAGCAAACACAAAACGTTTTCGACATCATTCGCACAAGGTTATAAAAGGTTGTCAAAAAACGTTTAAATGTCGGGTTATATAAAGGGTATATTAAGAGTATAAAACGTTTTCAAAACCTTAAAAAACATTTTTGATAATCTGCTGCTCAGCAAACAAAAATGTTTTACAGAAAACGTTTAAATGTCGGGTTATATAAAAGGGTATAAAAACGTTTTAATAACATTCCAAAAACATTCTTGAAAACTTGATACAAAACATTCTGAACAGAATGTTATTTTGGGGTTGAAAAAATATTTTGCGAAAAATGTTTGCCCAAAATATTTTCAATAACGTTTTAAAAACGTTTTCATGACCTTTATATAACCCAACATTTAAATGTTATTAAAAGGTTTTGAAAAAAACATTTGAAGAACATTTCTGTGTTTGCTGGGTTCAAATATTTTAACATATAATGTTATTTAAGTAGTGACACAATATTTGGCAAAAATGTTTGCAAAAGTAGTTTACAATAACATTTGTTGAAAACCTTTAAAAATATTGTTGTAGTGTGTTTTCATACAAAACGTTTTAAAACGTTATCATGACCTTTATATAACCCGACATTTTAATGTTATTAAAACGTTTTTACCTAAACCAAAAGCCAAAAATAACTTATTTAAAACGTTTTTAAAACGTTTTTGTGTTTGCTGGGTTGCCAATTATTGTATTACCTGGTTAAGAAAGCACTCGTTGAGAGTTGTAACTATTTTATTTCTCATTTCTTGTAACAAGATTAATAATTTGAGACTATTTTCAACAAAATCAGATCAATTTTCATTTTCGCCCTCTGCAGATCCAAATTTAGACATGACATAACAATGTTACACTTTTGTACTTAACTCCGTAACCAAACGTCATCATGGTCATAGATAAGTCAAAGTATACTTTTTCTGAATCCTTATGGCCAAAGGATGACGATTGTGTGGGTTGTGAGTAAGTTTTAATAACTTTGAACTTGATCGCCTGTGCAAAGTTCAATGACCTGTCTCCACTAAATTAGGGATGTTATTGAAATGGCTCCATAGCCTAGATTAATCACCTCTATAAGTACTATTACTTTGCCAAATTTGGAAACTTTAACACGATTTGCACGATTGTAGTGCCTATGAAATCTCTTGAACTATATCCTTTTCTGTATAGTGGTCAATGCACGAGGATTTGGTCACGCTTGTTGTTCTTGTCGTGATGCCCATGAATCACGTGTGTATTTATAAAAGCGCATTTATAAATATAACCGAAGTACACTGTTTAAGAAACCTTTAATTTTGGTCACAACCTTTTTTTCATTTAAGTACACGCCCGTTTCAATGCACATCCTAGTAAATATTCAAAAGCTAAACATAGGGGCAATTCAAAATGATGTCTAGAGCTCAAGGTCAAATACAACGGATTATAAGCAAAATCCCGGAATTTCAAAATGTGACATGCTCGAATAATATCCAATTGAAAGGGTTATATTCCAGGGATTAGAATAAAGTAATGTTTTGTTTAATTTCTATCTTGCATATTCAGGTGGTATGTTTAGTTTAATAAATAGCTGATGGATCTGAAATGTATTTCATTTATCTTTATTTCATCCGTGTGGTAATATTCCCCAGGTAAGTTATAGCCCAAGGAAAGACACATTTTCGCCGGATTTCCTTTTCGACTGATTGGATTTGACGGCAATAAATGAATATATATTCAGGTTGTCGGTGTGTGAATTAAATCAAGCGACGCTTCAATTCAAAGATTTGATTTAATAACCCAATAAACATATGTTTTACAGTAAACTTATTTAGGTTATACTGAATGATAGAAAATGACATTTGTCATTTTGAAAGTTATCACGCATAATACATGTATTGCATTATATTTCAGGGTAAGGAAGATTTTATGAGCAAAACAGTCAGTGCATGGATGGTCAGTGCGATCAACTATCTGCTCCCATCAACTTATGCGAAGCAACAATTGTGTGATCTAATTTATGTTTGATGAAGGTCGCAGGTGTCCTAGGATTAAATCTTACCAATAACAGTAAATTATTTACAGGACGATTGCTGCGCCGCGCTTAGAAATATGCTCTAATACTTAAACTTAAAGTCCTTGCCTTCCATTTGCTTGGTCCATATCTAACGTAGGCACCCTGACTTTAAATTGTATGTCTCTATGGCGTATTGGTGCATTTTAAATTGCACAAAATGATTCCTTTGGAGCGTAGCCTCTACGTAGATAGTAGCCTAGTTCACCGGTATTGTTAATTCCCCATACACCCAGATGCTTTTTTTCTAACCTACTAAAAAACTACTTCAAATTTTGTTGTTCCCAAAATAAAATATTGTCCCATGGGTGGGGGTACTAGGGATTTTAAGGATTACGAAGAAGTAGGTTAGAAAAAAACCCATCTGGGTGTATGAGGAACAATAGCGGTGAACTAGACTATAGGTCTTTTGTAAAGTACAGCAAGAGGCTCAACCTAGCCTGCAGATGTACACTAAGCCAAAAAAAAGATACTTATAATTTTTCACAAGGTCATATCTTAAAATCCTCTCCATAAAAATGAACAAAAATTGCACACAGGATTACTTCAATACTCTACTCTAAACACTGGTCAGTAACCAAACAGTTGTCCAACTGACACAACAGCAAAATGCACTGACATGCAACACCTTCCTGGACCACATTCACAGCGCAACAGATTACTTTGGCTGGGTTCCAATTATTCGCCTGTACATGAACAAAAATTACACACAGGATTACTTCAATACTCTACTCTAAACACATGTCAGTAACCAAGCAGTTGTCCAACTGACACAACAGTGAAATGCACTGACACGACCGGGATCACATTCACAGGCGAATAATTGGAACCCAGCCAAAGAAATCTGTTGCGCTGTGAATGTGGTCCAGGAAGGTGTTGCATGTCAGTGCATTTTGCTGTTGTGTCAGTTGGACAACTGCATAGTTAGTGACATGTGTTTAGAGTAGAGTATTGAGGCAATCCTGTGTGTAATTTTGGTTAATTTTGATAGACAGGATTTTAAGATATGACCTTGTGAAAAATTATAAGTTTCTTTTTTAGCTTAGTGTATAATTAAATGATTATGGAAACAGTGGAGTTGAAAGAATCCTGTCCGCCACTCACAGTGGCTCAGATATCAGTAGTGGTAAAGGCGATCTTCATCCAGATGTTATATTAAAAACATACACTGACATTCCACATACATCGACTGGCGCGAACGTGAGGAACAAACAAAACTACTTTATGCTATGCTGTTGAGAGTTATCACTTAATTAAACGATAAACACCGCTCATGCATGATGAAATAATATTGTCATAACCCAAGAAACTATTTTCCGACTCAATTAATTCTTCATAATTCGATATTGCCATATCGTAGGTGTTACAAACCAGAGGGATGATTTAGAATCTTCATAAAGTTATCAAAATATAAAGCATAGGTGACAGACGTCTCTCGTCCATCATTGTTTGTCTTTAGAGACTATCTTCCCGAAGTAATTAAATTTTACATTGATATTTTAAATATTTTTACAGATACTATGTACATTTTAATAAGTAGAAGTGGAATCAACTGTTATATGGTACATCTATCAGCAGAAGTGGAATCAACTGTTATATGGTACATCTATCCGTCTCATCAATATCCTAACTGAACATTGTGCTGCTTCTCTTGACAGTTTCTCTGATGAAATCACTGAACTCGAAGATGACCTGCGATCATGTTGTACAGAGGCCCAATGGGAACAGTTTAATAATGAGATAGATTTATGTTTGTCCACACAGAAAGCCGAACTTCTTGATCGCAGAAACAGGAAGATCCGTGGCATCTTGGAGAAACGTCAACAGCACAACAGAAGACGGTTTAGGCGCCCTGCAGCTACTAACCATGATAACGAAAACCTTCCCTCCACAGTCGTTAATTTATCATCCTCCTCTCTTTCCTCCGCTGAATTGGATCTTCTCTCCAAGGGCCTCAAGTTCTGTCCCACCCCTCCAGAGGTTAACCAGGTAGAACTCAGTCAGGATCTCACTCAATACTATCGTCGCATACGTCTACGGGAGTTTTTCCTTGATGAGCCAGCATCTGAACCTGAGCCTTTTCGCAAGAAAAGCAGTTGGGTCCCTCCCAAGAACAGGGTTCCAGCCATGGAGACATACGTGCAGGTTGTTAGTTCCCAAGTTAACAATTCTGCCCATTCTTCCCACAGGACACATGACAACTTACCCCGTGAGGAACGCCAGGCACTCAAGTCTCTCAGAACCAGGACTGACATCATCATCAAGCCTGCTGATAAAGGATCTGCTGTGGTTGTCATGGATCGCCAAAAGTACATCGATGAGACCATGAAGCACCTCAACAATCGTACTAACTATGCTCTTGTTGATTCTAATCCTACTGACTCTTTCTCTCAACAGATACAGACCACCCTGGATGACATGCATGCTCGTGATGAATTAACCGACAAAGCCCATGCATTTCTCTCTCCTACAGATTCTAAAGCTGCTCGATTTTATCTCCTCCCCAAGATCCACAAGCCCGGGAATCCTGGTCGACCCATTGTATCCGGTAATGGTTCCCCCACTGAGAACATATCTCTACGTTGACCACTTCATTAAACCCCTTGTTTCACAGACTCCGTCATACATACACGACACCCCGGACTTTCTCAGGAAGCTTGAAGCCATCACGGACCAGATCCCCAGCACTGCCATCATTGGCACTTGTGATGTGTCATCCCTGTATACTAATATCCCATTCAGTGAAGGAATTGCAGCTACCTGTGAAGCGCTGTCTAGAAGTGACCACACCAGTCCCCCATTGATGATCTGAAGACTCTCATGAATCATGTACTAACTAAGAACAATTTCACCTTCATGGGAGAACACTATTTACAGGTATTTGGGACATCGATGGGGACCCGCATGGCACCGTCGTTCGCCTGCCTCTTCATGTCTAGACTTGAAGAGCAGATGTTGGATGCTGCCCCTTGTCGTCCATGGATTTGGTGGAGGTACATTGACGATGTGTTTTTCATCTGGACCAGAGAAGAAGACAGCCTTCACACTTTCCTTGACCATGTCAATTCCTTCCACAGAACTATTAAATTCACATCTGAACTTTCTCACCACCAGGTCAACTTCTTGGATGTCACCATCAGAAAGGAAAATGACTCCTTGTCACAGATCTCTACACCAAGCCCACAGACAGTCACCAGTATCTACACTCTTCCAGTTGCCATCCCCAACATTGTAAAAGTGGTATAGCATACAGCCAAGCTCTCCGCCTCCGCCGCATTTGTACTAATGATTCTGACTTTTCACAGCATGCTAGGGACCTCAAGAGGAACCTTACAACTAGGGGACACAGCGCACACAAAGTGCAGCAGGCCATCAACAAGGTCAAATCTCTTCCCAGGTCAGATGTACTGAAGCAGAAGCCCAGAAGCCAAGACACCAATACCAGAGTCCCTCTTGTGGTCACTTTTCATCCTAACCTCCCTCCTCTCCGCAGCATCACTAATGACAATCACCATATACTTCAAACTTCAGATCGGCTACAACGAGCGGTTCCCGATAACCCCATCCTGGCCTACAGACGTCCCCGCAATCTTAGAGATCTTCTTGTGAGAGCTGAAGTCCCCCCTCTTTCTGATACTATTCCTTCCACACAACAGGGTACTGTCACATGTGATTCCAGGTGTGTTGTTTGCAAGGACCATATCCAAGAAGGGGATTCTGTCACCAGTAATTCCAACAATTCCTCCCACAGGATCAGGGGCAACATCACCTGCACCACATCTAATGTAGTGTATCTCATTTCTTGCAGAGTTTGTGGTATACAGTATGTGGGAGAAACCAAGAATGCACTTAAGAAGCGGTTTTATGGACACCGGTCCACAGTCAACACCAAGAAGCTTGACACCCCTGTTGGTGCTCACTTTAACCTCCCCAACCACTCTATCTCCGACATGATCCTTCAGGGGATTGAGTCTTTAGGCAACCGTCCTGACACCGTCCGTGCCAGCAGGGAGAAATTCTGGATGAAGCGCCTACGTACCATCCAGCCACATGGTCTCAACATCCAAGAGGGAAACGATTAACTTGGTTTTCATTATCATAATATTCCAACCACCCCCCAATTTTTTTTTTTTTTTTTTTCCTTCCTATTTTGTTATTTATATTTTCCATCCACTTTATTATTTTAGTTTTTATTTCCCTTTTACTTCCATCATCATGTATTATGTTTTTGTAGTTTTTATTTTTACCACACATTTTCATTTTTCTATTCAGCCCATTGTCTTCATTCATTTCCTTATCCCTCTCATCTCCATTCATGACATCCCACTTCCTGCCCCAATTGATAGTTCCCAGGAACCACTTATGTCTTCTATTGTCTTGCTAATTTCCTTTTCCTTTATGTCCATGTCACTATATATATGCATGTTTGTGTGTTGTCTTGTCACTTTGTTTTGATAAAGATCCTGCTAGGATCGAAAGCTCAGGCCCTAAACTTTGAAATTTTACTTAAACAGGCTATTTTTGTGGATAAGCAGTTTACAACAGCTCACCTTTTAACGTTACATTTTAATAAAATATAAAACAAATTGATATGGAAATTGGAATATAATGGAGAAGATTCATTTCACGACAGGATGGCATATGCTTGACAATATAAGTAGGTCATAACTTAATGTAATTGAACCCTGCTATTAAGATAAATATTATATGACACACAAAATAATGACACAGACTTTACAGAAGACCTCTCTAGTGTTTAGGGTTTAGACGTATACCGTATTGGGTCATTCTATATACGTCCCATTGAGAGTTGTTGCTGTTGTTGTCAAAATCCAAAGCTTGTCAAAGTAAAGTGCTGACTTTATCTTACTGAAATAAGGACATAAAATATTACATTTCCACGAAGTTCCAGAGCAAAACAAATAGAATGAATAAAGGCCCATTCAGTGATTTGCTCATCCGGACGATCATAAATATCATCAAAATTCAGATTTTGGGACCTTTGTCATTGTCATAGATGTGCTAACATAGCCTGCTAGTGGTTCAGCCGAGAGCCATGTATTTAGGACAAAATATAAGACATTTTACATGAATCTGTAATTTATATACTCACAGTATATAAATTAGCTACATGTATTTGAATAGGGCTTCAACTTCGTCAATACTGAGGTTTTCTTAGTTTTTTGCCAAATCTTTCATTTCAAAAATACCAAATGACAATTTATATGACTTATCCTTCACTTTTAAGCAATTTATAAACAATTTTAAATTTTTTACTGGGATCGCTGGGATCACTGAATGGGTCTTTAACTAAAGTACCAACATCTTCCCATCAATTCAGACCAGCATCTTTCCCATCGGCATAGATTTGCAAGAATCCAGACGATGGAAATGTTAGGTCTCTAATGTGTCCATGGTAGTAATGTTACAATCTACGAGGATATGATTTCTCTTCTTCAATGACCAATTTGTTCATTGTGTAAATATGCACAGGTAGAAACTCGAATCCTTACGCGAAGCATTGCATTAGTAGATCTGTAAGACACTTATTTGATCAGAAAACATTATTTTTCTCAAACTCATCACTTTCTGAGGAACATAGTAACATCATGAAACTGAATTTAATAAATCGAATGACAAGTCAATCATTTTTTCATTTTCAATACCCATGTGTAAACGAATGTTTGAATAACAGCATCGAGACCAAGTACAAATTTTATTAGAAAATTCAAGTTATAAAAAGTTTTATTCGGATACAAGAGAATTTTCTGGGTACCTTCATTTTCCGCAATATTTAATGAACTTAATATTAAATTTTGACTTTATTTACCTTAGGAATAATATTTAGATTAGGATTAAAATCATATTTTAATCAATTTCAAGTCAAAAATTCTTCAAATCTTAGTACATTTCGTTTTATTGGCTGCAGCCAAGCCGAATGATTCAAAGGTATTCGCTCCTATATATATCAAATTTACAAAAGACAATAAGTAGTATTCATAAGTCTGGTATTCGTGTTAGTTGATAGCAAGATTATGATTTCTCCGATCTTAAGGCTAACCTCGGGTTTTTTTTATATCAAACTTGAGACACTTGCAAGCAATCCGTCTGTGCCAACGAATGAATCTGCTGCGATGATATCTACCATAAAAGGAATCGCTATTAGCATAATTCAAACCGAAGATATGTTATTCTTAAAGGGAAGTTTGGGCAACGAGTGACCATTATGCGCAGACACAACCGCATCACGCACACCCCCAGAAACACACCCCACCCATACACACCCACCCCACACCCCTAGCCAAGAAACAAACATATTACACACCGCACAAACATGCACACACACAAACAGTAAAACTTCACTTGGAATCGATTTAGTTGCATGTAGGTGGAGGACAGTGAAGTTTTTTTTAATTTTATCAAAGAGCTTCAAAGATAAAGAGTGCCATCTTCAACAGGAAATATTATTATTACCTAGGTGGGGGGGGGTTACACCCCACCTAGGTATTGGAATCTGTCGTGTATGTTCTTCGGCTGGAAACAGAGACTAATCTATCAGGGCACAGTTCTTGAACCCCAATATATTTGTATATTCATTGAATAACCTTTGACAATTTGGGTACAAAAAAACTCATACTCAGTAACAAATTCAAAATGCTACGTCACTTTGCACATATAATCATGGAAGTATACTATATAGTGAGCATGGTCAGAACAGAGATCAAAAGTAGAATCAGCTGGAATTTGATTACCCAATTGGGTAATAAAACCACCCCTTGCTGCAACCCAGTCACAACTCTAATTTCACTGACCTCCAAGCAGGTGATGTCAGCCACTTACTCCGATTTCACCATTCAGAAGTTCACTGTTGTTGTGGATATTATAATGTGCAGATGATGAGCATTGATCATGTTGATTACCTAGCTGGGGGATTTACAACCCCCACCCGAGCTAGGTACTGTTTTGCTATCCGATCTTTCTTCTTTCTTCTTCTTCTTTCTGACAATAACTTCAAATTATTGCTTCTTCTCCTACATGTTACACCCTACAATTACGTCACTTGCACCACAGACCCTAGAAAGTTCTATGGTCTGTGCTTGCACATATGTATCGGCTATATCCAGTGGCCATAGGGTCTAAACAGAATTGAGGTCAAAGGTCATTAAGAGGGCATTTCCGGTATTTAACCAAATACCTTCAAAATGCTTCTTCTGTCACATCTTATATATAGTACAATGATGTCATTTGCATATATGCATCGGCTATACCACACGCCTATAACTTGCATACAGAATTGGGGTCAAAGGTCATTAAGGGGGTAAAATCTTACAATTGTATTATCTGGATATCTGTAAGGGGTATGGGGCTCAAACTCGGTGACAACAAATCTCATGACCAGGGGAACGTTTTGCAGGGGTCAGGTCAAAGGTCATGCAGAGGTGAAATTTTAGAAATGCATTTCCTGTACATCTGTAAGGAGTACGGGGCTCAAACTTGGTGACAACAAACTTAATGATCAGGGGAACATTTTGGAACACTTTGCAGGGGTCGGTCAAAGGTTATCTGGGGTTAAATCTTAGAATTCACTTTCTGGATACCTGTAAGGGGTATGGGGCTCAAATTCAGTGACAACAAATCTCATGACCAGGGGAACATTTTGCAGGGGTCAGGTCAAAGGTCATATAGAGGTCAAATCTTAAAATATCTTTTCTGGACATCTGTAAGGGGTACGGGACTCAAACTCGGTGACAACAAACTTGATGACCACGGAAACATTTTTGAACATTTTGCAGGGGTCAGGTCAAAGGTCATCTGGGGTTAAATTTTAAAATTGCATTTTCTGGACATCTGTAAGGAGAAAGGGACTCAAACTCGGTGACAACAAACGTCATGACCAGGGAACATTTTTGGAACATTTTGCAGGGGTCAGATACCTCCACAACACCAACACGCCCCACCTAGGTTTGTGGTCTATGACCATCATTTGCCACTAGTTATTATTATTTCGCTCATCTTCGGAATCCTTTTCATACCTATTAATTACCAAATACAGTACGCTGATTATTACTATGAGCTTAAAATAATGAGTGCCCTTTTTAGCCAATACGGTATGTCGATTATCATCATGAGTTCAAATAACGTCTTATCATATAAGACGCTAATCTAAAACAACATTAAATTATTAGCTATAGGCTAGTTTTTGTTCTCCATCCGATTGCGGTGTCTTTAAAATACACTCCCCTTTCAAACACACAATGAGATCCACTTCAAATCATTTTAAGTGGATTTAATTGGTTGTTGCTCCATAACCGATACTGCAAATACTGCCTTTATAAAAGAAAAGAAAACATCTGAAATTAAAAAAACACGTTTATAGTAAAATTATGTCATGTAATGCTATTGTTACCGATAAGATATGATTGCATTTGAACTGATTTGTAAGACCTCTACTACTGTTCAAGTCCAGTCTACGTGACTACATAAACAAGGTTTCTCGGTGATTAGCAAAACGAGATAACATGACATATCATTATCCCCATTGAACATGTTGAATAATAATCGGTCGTGTCGGCATAGAGTTTTCATGATTTATTCATACGTATCTCAAAGCTGCAATACTCCTTTACAAACAAACATTCACACAACTGAATTAAAGTTTTAACTTCAACACTAATTTTTCGCTCACCTGGAACGTTTTCACTAGTCCGACTAGCGTCTTCAGCAGATGGTGAAGACGCTAGTCCCCGCGCTAGTCGGACAAGTGAAAACGTCCAGGTGAGTGAAAAATAGTGTAAGTTAAAACTTTAATTCATTTTATCTGCCACTACGTATGAATATCCACTCGTATATTCACACAACTGTCTTCAGACTTAACATCTTTTCTCTAGAGCAAGAAGGGTAGTTGAAGTTTCAGACCATACAGTTATTACGCCACAATGACGAATACAAGCATTAATGTGATATGCCAAAAACACACGCACAATGTGATAATTAACATGTAAAGAAATATCTCTCTAAGTGGTCAGGTAAATTATCAAATATCAGTGGACTAAAAAAGGAAGTTGTCAGCGATGTTAACCAGACCTATATAGAACATTTAATCTGGTCATTTGATACATACAATCTGGTGACCACAGAGCATATGATAAATAACAGGGTCACAGTATGACCTGATTTACCGGGATTTACAATTCATTCTAACATAACTCAAAGTTATATAACTTAAGGGTTAGTTGAGAAACAGTCTGGTTTTAAAAGTGAACGAGATGAAATTAAAGTGATCTAAAGCTTTGATTTGGGTCGCCACTTGTGCAACAAAACATATACTTTCTTATTTAAAGATCATTTGAATGCACAGCCTAGTAATTTTGTACTCATAGGATTTGTTTAGTTTTTAGGCTAAACATTGGAGTAATTCAAAATTGTTTCGATGTCTGGAGCTCAAGGTCAAATGCAACGGATTATATGAAAATCCCTCAATTTCAAAATGTGTCATGTTCGAATAATATCCAATTGAAAGGGTTATATTCCAGGGGTTAGAATACAGTAATATGTTTTTGTTTAATTTGTATCTTGCATGTTCAGGTGTTATGTTTTGTTTAATAAATAGCTTATGGATCTGAAATGTATTTCATTTATCTTTATTTCATCCGTGAGTTAATATTCCCCAGGTGAGTTATAGCCCAAGGAAAACACATTTTTTTCGCCTGATTTCTCTTTCAATAGATTGGATTTGACGGCAATACATATATTCAGGGTGCCGATCTGTGAATTAACTCAAGAGACGCTTCAGTTCAAATATTCTATTTTATAACCCAATAAACGTATGTTCAATAATGAACTTATTTAGGTTATACTGTATGATAGAAAGCAACATTTATCAAACAATGTATGTGCATTTGTTTTGTCATATTTCGGTTGAATGTGATCTCTCATTGTATTGTATTAAAGATAGGAAGATTTTATAAGCAAAACAGTCAGTGCGATCAACTGTCTGCTCCCACCAACTTATGCGCAGCAAACATGTTTGAGGAAGGTCGCAGGTGTCCTAGGATTTTGTTAAAACCTTTGTTAAAACCATGCATTTAAATAAGGCTCATGAATAAGGAAGTAGCTGTTGGGCAACGCTTGTGCGTTTTATATCCATGAATAAATATATCCTAAATCAAATCATAAAATATTGAGCAATTCATTGATGATCATTATTGTATAAAAATAAATAAGCGATAAATATAGAAAAAACTTCGACGTTGTATCAACGTTGATTCAACGTCGAAACCCTAACCGGTGCCCACTGGGCAACTTTCCTAGAGACATTTTGGCTTTGAATTTTAACTTTCTGTTTATGAAATGTTCATAATAGTCAATACCGAATACGATATTAGCACTAGATGAGTGATACTTTGGGAAAAAGAAGAAACAGCGAAAACGAAATATACGGAACAAGAATCTTGGGTCTAAAAATATGAAGATGAAACCCATGGTCTTGGCTTGGGGTTCGAACCCACGCTTCACTGATGCATTCGGTGAGCAATCGAGATTGATTGTCCTACGTCTAGCACAGCATGCCGCTCTGTCAACTTGTTTATTGGAGTGATATTTACTAAATATATGGTAAAATACGGTAACAGTCACCAATTATTACCGTATTTCTAACCAAGGTTGGTGAAACATCCATTTTAAGTGAAATACGAACTTGTTGGAAAAAAAAGAGAAATACTCGGCCTCTTTTAACAATAACATCACCATTATTTGCTGTTAGGAAATGACTACAATTCTTTCGTTTTCACCCACTGCGCTGCTATTTTTGCTGTATCTGTACATTATGTATTGTTACACAAGAATAACCATCAATGAAATTCTCAATATTTTACGATTTATTCATAGCCAAACTATGCGTACAAACCGGCCGAACATTGCACAACGGTCACTTAATTATTCTCAAGTCTCATTTAAAGTCATGATCGAAATAATGGTGCTGCTCAGCTCCAATCTGCCTGGTTATCAGTCGCATACCAGTAAATACCTCTACAATCATTTTTACGGACCCAATTTGTCCTTTTATACCTAACTTTGCTAACCCGCTTGCTCAATTTTTTGTTTTTTGTATTAATGATTAAAGTTTACAGAGACCGGTAAAATATATAGGTGATTTGTTAATAGCCAGACGTGAGCATGAATAAACATCACCATCAGATTGCACATAATCATTGGACGCTCTATAAAATTACCCATTCATTTCTTTGCACGTGATTTATATGTGTGTTTTTCACGATATGATTTCAAATTTAAAGCTCATTTGAAATGGCATGGACTAGACGAAATTCGGCTAATGGTCTCCAAAGGGGATTAACCGTTACTAGCAATAGGGTATTGCGTATTCTGATTAATTCCTTCGTGATACGTAAAATAAACACAACGTAATACTACATGAGAAAAACCTCCCCAGTTCCATTGAGAGTAGAGTAAGTTTTTCAAATGAATGTGCTGACTTTACCATTCTGAAATAGGGACATCAAATCGGAGCAAAACAAATAAACGATTTCTCAGATTAGAAAAAAGAACATTGTATATCTTTTTACATTGTCGACAATATTTAACTGTAGTATAATTCTGAAACATAATTCTGAATGTTACCATTTCTAAATTAAGGTTGCTATCACATTCTCATAAACTGCCGCATATGATCAGTTTAAGATCATTTGTAAACTGACTATATACGGCAGTTTAGTGGAGATATTACTATAGATATTACTATATCTGTCTTAGTATTTGTCACATTACTTTTGTATCTTTGTAATAATATAAATGATATACTGCGCTGTATTACTTATTCTATTGTATAGCGAAATAAAACTACACCGAACTGGACATACAAGTAGCAAGTACCAACATCCTTCCAATCACTCCAGGTCAAAAGGTAAAGGAGACGATTCTGTATAAACAGTGATCGGAGTGCCCATCTCTCTTTCATTGGCGATTGGGCCAGACTCCTCCATGTAATGTTGCTATAGGGGGATCGCTACACCTCCTCCACAGCAAGTCTGTTATACCTTCCCAGCATTTAAGAATGCCGGTACCCATTTATACACCTGGGTGGAGAGGAGTAATCGAGATAAAGTGCCTTACTCAAGGGCACAACATGATGGCCTTGCCGGGGCTCGAACCCGCAACCTTCCGATTATGAGTCGATGCCCGTTCCGCTCGGCCACCGTGCTCCCAGGTCAGTATCTTTCCAATTTCCCATCGATATAGATTTGCAATAATCCAGACTAGGAAAATGCTAAGTCTCTAATGCTACATGATGGTAAGTTCACTATC
This sequence comes from Amphiura filiformis, assembly GCF_039555335.1. Classification (NCBI taxonomy): domain Eukaryota; kingdom Metazoa; phylum Echinodermata; class Ophiuroidea; order Amphilepidida; family Amphiuridae; genus Amphiura; species Amphiura filiformis. The sequence continues at coordinate 5,691,044 of NC_092642.1, read as the reverse complement.
TACAGGGAGGGGATTTCTCTTCTTCATCGACCAATTTATTCATTGTGTAAATTTGTTCAGATAGAAACACGAATTCCAACGCGAAGCACTTCTCTAGTCTATATCTTCGCTGTGCGTTTGTTTTTAGATCATCATCAACTTATCTGCATTAGCAGATCTGTAAGAAATTTATATTATCAGAAAACATGGTTTTCACTTTCTGATGAACGTAGTAATATAATCAAACTGAATTTAATAAACCGAATGACGTAACACAAATCAATCATTTTTGAATTTTCAATACCCATGTGTAGACGCATGCTTGATTAATAGCATCGAGACCGAGAACAAATTTGATTAACAAATCCAAATTATATAATAAAAGTTTATTCAGAATAGAAGGTAGCATTTTTTTGGGTACCTTCATTTTCTCCAATATTTAATGAACTTAAGCTTAAATTTTGAATTAATTACTTTAGGAATAATATTAAGATTTGGATTAAAATCATATTTTGATAAATTTCAAGTAAAGAATTTTCCCTTCATGATAGTGGCTGTAGCCAAGCCGAATGATTCAGTTTTATTCGCTCCAATATATCAAATTTACAAAAGACAATAAAGTAGTATTCACAAGTTTTATTTCATAAATATTTCGTAAATATTTCATAAATATTTTGTATAATATTTTTTGTATTTTGTATGTGATGTTGCAGATATATGTGAAAATAAAAAATAATAATCTGAAGTCTAGTATTCATGCTAGTTGTTAGCAACATTAAGATCTAACCTCGTTACTTTTTTGTTGTTGCTTTTTTGATGTGTTATCAAACTTGATCCACTTGTGTAAACCAAGCCTCCCATTAGTGTCAGCAAATGAATCTGCTGCGAGGATATCTACCATAAAAAGAATCGCTATTTGCATAATTCAAACCGAAGACGTGTTATTCTTAAAGGGACGTTTGCAAATGAGGAAAGAGTGACCATTATACGCGGACACAACCGCATCACGCACACCCCACAAACACACATACCACCCCACCACACCGACAGGCCCACACCTAAGAGCAAACAAAACCCATCGCACACCGCGCAAGATGCTAACGCTAATCTGAAATCTGTTTCAAAATGCTCCATCCGTTTGCGGTGTTTTTGAAACACATGCTTCTTCGAAACACACAATATAGGATTCACTTCAAATCATTTCAAGTGTATCCTATGTGTGTAGGCACTACAGCGATTAGAACATTAAAATGCACATTTACTTCTTTCTCCTTTTCTCCTTTAACAACAAATAGTTATTAAGCCACGTTGATCATGTTATCATGGTTCTATTAATGTGGCATAAAAAAGAGCAAACGCAAAATGTGATAATTAACATGTAAAGAAATGTCTCTCTACGTGGTCCGGTTAATTACCAGATATCAGCGGACTAAAAATCAAGTGTTAGTGTTATTTAAATGTCAATAGACCGAGATAGAATATTTTATCTGATCATTATTTTATTATGCAATCTAGTGGCCACAGAGGATATGATAAATAACAGGGTCACGGTATGTCCTCGTTTAGTGGTATTTACATACAGACACATGCAGACACATACTATGCCCTGACTAAAATATCTCCAAGTTATACAATTTAAGCGAAAAGCAAAGGTAACTGCCCTAAATAACTTCAATTTTGGTCGCCACACGTGTAACAAAAAATAACACTTTGCCGAGTGGGCATATAGTTACGCAATTTCATGGCAATAGAGAGATAGAATAGTGAATACAGGTTCGCCCCTTTACCTTTTTATGACACTTAATTTATTCATGTCAATACTGCAATATGAATAGTTGTCAACACTCTTTTAATAAAGACTAATGGCTATAAACACGCACATTTGTCTTCAGGTATAACATCTTTTCTCTTTTTAGTTTTTACGCCACGTTGACGGAAGCAAGTGTGTTCCATTAATGCGGCATGCCAAAGAGCAGGCGCGCAATGTGCCAGGGACAATGTGATGGGTAGCATGTAAAGAAATGTCTCTGTAAGTGGTCCGGTGAATTACCAGATATCAGCGGACTAAAAAAGTTGTACGCGTTATTTAAATGTCAACTAGACCTAGATAGAACATTTTTATCTGGTCATTTGATACACGCAATCTGATGGACACAGCGGATATGATGAATAATAGGACACGGTATGACCTGATTTACCGGGATTTACATACAGACACATGCCACGTACGTATACCCTGGCAGATTTGAAAACATTCAGCTGATGGAAATCATTTGGTACAATACATTCTAACATATCTTCAAGTTATATAACTTAAGGGTTAGTTGAGGAATATACTGGTTTTAAAAGTAAACGAGAGCAAAGGTAACTGCCCTAAATAACTTTAATAAGAACACTTAGCCGAGTGGGCATATAGTAACGCAGTGATATGACAAATTTACTCACTCCATTATATGGAGGAATATGACCCAACATCTTCGATAGAGAGAGAGGCAGGCTCCCCGGCCTGTGAACAGAGGTTCGCCTCTTTACCTTATGACACTTAATTTATGCATGTCAATGCTGCAATATGAATAGTTGTCAACACTCTTTTAATAAAGATTAATGGCTATAAACACGCACATCTGTCTTCAGGTATAACATCTTTTCTCTAGAGCACGGGTGGATGACGTTTTACACACTACAGCGAGTGATTAGAACATTGAAATGCACTAGTTTTTCCTTTACTTTATCTTTCCAAAAATAAAAAAAATAGTTATTACGCCACGTTGACGGAAGCAAGTGTGTTCCATTAAAGCGGCATGCCAAAGAGCAGACGCGCAATGTGCCAGGGACAATGTGATGGGTAGCATGTAAAGAAATGTCTCTCTAAGTGGTCCGGTGAATTACCAGATATCAGCGGACTAAAAAAGTTGTACGCGTGATTTAAATGTCAACTAGACCTAGATAGAACATTTTTATCTGGTCATTTGATACATGCAATCTGATGGACACAGAGGATATGATGAATAATAGGTCACGGTATGACCTGATTTAGCGGGATTTACATATAAACACATGCCACGTACGTAAACCCTGGCAGATTTGAAAACATTCAGCTAATGGAAATCATTTGGTACAATACATTCTAACATATCTCTACGTAATATAACTTATTATTAGTGGAGAAACATACTGCTTTTAAAAGTATTAAACTAGAGCAAAGGTAAGTGCTCTAAAGGAACTCCAATTTTGGTCGCCCCTTTACACGTGTAGGAAAACAGTAATTAGCCGAATCAGCATATAGTCACGCAGTTTTACGAAAAACTCACTCAATTATATAAAGGAATAGACACACAATGTGATGAGTAACTTATAAAGATTTTTTATCTGGTCATTTGATACATGCAATCTAGTGGGCACGAAGGCTATGAGAAATAACATGGTCACGGTATATCCTGATTTAGTGGAATTCACATGTAGACACATGCAGATACAGACATATACCCTGGTAGATATGAAAACGATCAGCTAATTAAAATCAGTTGGTTCCGTACAATACATGCTCCCATTCATGTATCTAACATGAACATCTAAAAAAGTAACTACCCCCCCTTAAATAATGACCATTTTTCAACAACGGGCGATTGTATTACAAATATGTAAAATGCGTTGGAGGCAGAATTTATTTCTGCGCATTTTGACACCCCATTTGTAGCAATTGTCTACATATTGACGCCACAGCGTACATTTAAGTCAATGTAACCCAAGATTTAAATGTTGCAGTAAATTCTATTGACTTGTATTCAGTATAATGGAAGGAAATCTGTGTAATGATATCTGAGTGTTTTTATATTGTTGTAAGTGCAACTCTCTACATTAAATTGACCGGTGTTTTATTGTTTTGTTTATTGTTTAATAAAATAGCCCGTTTTTGAATAATGGTCATTATTTAAGGGTGTTAGTTACTCTTTTCGGGATGTTTATACGTATCTGTAAGTTATAAAACTTAAGGATCAGTTGAGACTACTTTTAAAAGTAAACGAGGGTAAATTTAAGTACTTTAAAACAGCTTCAATTTTGTTCGCCACATTGTAACAAAAACAATTCATTTTTTTTATTTACCCGCCCATTTGTATGGACATCCTAGCAAATTTAGTATTCAAAGGCTAAGCTTAGGGGCAATTCAAAATTGTTTCGATGTCTGGAGCTCAAGGTCAAATGCAACGGATTATATGAAAATCCCGCAATTTCAAAATGTGTCATGCTCGAACAATATCCATTATTGAAAGGGTTATATTCCAGGGGTTAGAATACAGTATTATGTTTTTGTTTCATTTTTATCTTGCATTCAGGTGCTGTGTTTTCTGAAATTTTCTTTATTTCATCCGTGAGTTAATATTCCCCAGGTGCGTCATAGCTCAAGGAAAACACAATTTTTCACCTTATTTCCTTTTCGGTTGATTGGATTTGACGGCAATAAATAAATATTTTCAGGATGCCGATATGTGAATTTATTTTAAGCAACGCTTCATTTCAATGATGTTATTTAATTATTTTAATAATTTTGTAATAAACGTTTAGGCTATTGTCAAATATTCTATTACCCCCACGACCCATTATTCAAAATCGCGCACTGTGATTTGTTGAAACGCGTCACGTGAAAGACCATTTATTAGCAATAAAGTGGCCAGGGCAACGAACTTAATGTTCTTCTCGCATCACAGCGCACAGCAAAGCGAGATGCAGTATATTAGCGTCGTTACGCATTCTACGCAAAGCATTACGCTTGGTTATGCGTTCACAATACTCGCTATCACTTACGCTTTAGCTACGCGCAGGCCCTCCACCTTGAGGTTAACAACTTGAAATAAAAAAAAAAAAATGTGATATTTTCTCTTTAAATCGCACAATTTTGTGGTAATAGAATAGAAATAAAGGGTGCAGCATTATTCTTTACACGCAAATAATGTGTCCTCGGCAGTAAAACGTTTAATAATGGGTTCGGCTGCGCCTCACCCATTATTTACGTTTTACTGCCTCGGACACATTATTTGCGTGTAAAGGATAGTGCATTACCCTTTATTTCTTAAATAATAATGTGCGCATATATTTTATTTTGATCTAATGCGATTTTGCACTATATTGCATTGCATTTGAGAGTGTATAAGATTTTACAAGCAACAGTTAGTTTGATCGAGTACCTGATCCTATCAACTTAAGCAAACCAGACTAGAAACAATTATGTGATCTAATATTTGTTTGACGAATGTCGCAGGTGCACAAGCATTAAATGTTACCAATAGCATTCAATTGATTGTCGTTGGTTTAATATCTACATTGCACTCAATGACAGTGGAAGAGCCACGTCCTTTGGAGCGTAGAATCTACGTAAAAATGTCTTGCGCAAAGTGCTTCAAGAGGCACAACATAGCTTTAATGTAAACTTCAATAATTATGGAAACAGTGGGGTTGAAAGAATTGTGGCTCTCACAATTGTATTTCGGGTGGCATCCAAAAGGATCTCTTCGTCTGTCAAAAAGGCGTTTTTCATGGCACCAGATATTATCACACACTGGCATTCCATATACATGGCCAGGCATGAACGCACGGACAAATTAAACCACTCTTAATCTTGCACTCTTCGCCAGGTACCCATTATTGTTAAAACCTATCACTTAATTAAACGGCAAACACCGTTCATGCATAATAAAATAATATTTTCCTGACCCAAGAAACTATTTCCCGAAGCAATTACGAGTTTGCATTGGCATCGATATCCGCCAACAATAATACCATAGCGCAAGTGTTTCAAACCAGTGGGGATCATTTAGAATCTCCATAAATAGTTGTTGAAATATAACGCGTAAGTGGCGAACACTGCTCATGCATTAAATGACATTATTTGTCTAAAGAGAATATCTTTCCGAAACAATTATAATTTTACATTGATATTGGTATGATAGATAAGTCCATAGCTGACGTGAAGCAACCCAGTGAGATTCATTTAGACCATTTGCAATTACTTTATTAACTAAATAATATATGAACGTGCCGTAAGACTCAACTATCTTTAATCATATGATTAAATCCAGCATCCCGTATGCGTTGTATATATCCTCAGGTAAATTACCCAGTGCACCAAATTCAACGACACCTTGGGCACGTAGAAGTTAAATCTTTATAAGCAACCAAATCGGTTCTGTGGATTTGGCTTAATTATATAGTGTGTTCAATTGTCGGACCTTATCTTAAAGCAAGATATCAACCGGAGCGTTTAACACGCACCGCTGATAATTTTTTTGTGATTATTGCACTGCACATATATTAAGAAATTAATTGGCATTGCTACTTGTATTTCCCAGTTATAATTAACAGACTTCATTTAAAATATCGGTCAATCGTTATACCGATTTCAATATGGTACTATTCACCAGCCACCAAAATGTATAACGACTAAATTAAATGTCAAATTACACGATTATTACCATTTTCTTATCTCTGCAATCTTTACCTTTCATATATTAGAAGTCTGTGCTGCTTCCAGACGCCCTGTCTGGTACCTTTTCCGTCAAAACATAGAGGCGTCGTTATATTGAATTTGAATTTCCGTATGGTGGATAAGAGTAAAGTGGTTTACTTTGCTTTCCACACGATTTTGTTCAACTTTTGTAAGCAGACCAGTTTGTAAGCACTTGTCTAGTTCTATGTCTAGTTCTTTTTTTAAGTGGAGTTTTTCTTTATGAACATAGATAGCTTGCCTCAATAGTTGACAGCCCACACAGGATTATCTTCCCATACGGTATATGGAACCTTGTGGTGTCTGGATATTTTATTCGACATGAGAAAATAGACTCTCCACAAAGCCGCCGATACTGGATCAGGTACAGTATCATCTACTATAAACGACACTTTTCATAGACACCAATAAGTAGTAAGAGGCCAACATATCTTTAACGATTTTTTGTTTGGCCAGAGACATCACTGGCCTACCATGAAATATCTTTTCATAGCAAGCTTGAAAATCTGAAATGGCGAAAGTAATACAGGGGAAATCTGATTAATAAAGCTGTAATTAGGTGTTGAATCGATAGCAGTAAGCGCAAATTGCTTGTGACCGAAGAAGCTTGTTGTTCCTTGTAAAGTAGAATAGCCCATGCAATTGCTCCGTTATCAATCATTCTTCCACAGCTGACTTTGGCATGAAGGAGGGTAATATTTTCTGTAAGCGAGCACAAACCTCAATCATGGTACAATTGATAGAATATCAGTCGACCAATCATCTACTGGATTACCAAATCTATATGGTAATTCTATTGCCTAGTTATAGTTCCGTTTGTGTAAAAAAAGGTTTCATCTCAAAGTAAGCTAGTATAAAGACCTAATGTTTGACTTGTTTTAGCTCTACCTTTTTTTGTAAAGTTACTGTAAGCATTTTACGAGCTATTTACATCAGCTAATATGATTATATCAAAATACAGAAATTTATAAGGAAGGTAGTGCTTTTAATTAATAAATCAATTAATTAATCAATAACACAAGAAAAGGGTCCTGGATGAGGAGGAGGGGGAACTGGCATGGACCATAAAAATTGGGAACATTACACAAGCAACCAAACACATGACAATCCTGTGATCATATAGAAGACACATAATGCCGACATACCATTTGGTACTGACACATGACAGCAAGCGAAGATGGACATATCACCGAACATTGTTTACCCAAAGAAACCTAAGCCGTACGTACAAGATGAGGTTGTAAATGATTTAGCTTCCCAGTTCCTCCGATTAGATGGTATTATGTATATAATGCTTTTCAAACATTATGAAGTCTATGGGTTTAGCGCAGAATAGTAAGTTTTGATTTTCAGATAATTTGCAAGTGGCAAGGATTTGTAAACACGTGGGACCAATTTTGAATGTATTTCCATGCTAATTTCGGTGGCCATGACTGCTTCGTTTGACTTTCAGGTTGCTTATTTGCAAGTATGAGGAAACAAAAACGATTGACCGAAGTATCTGTCATTTATCTAACATCTATCTTTGGTCTGGCGGCAGAATGTATTAGTATTTCCCAGTGGGCACAGGTTAGGATTTCGACGTTGAATCAACGTTGCTACAACGTCAAAGTTTCAACCTAACCTGATTTCTACCTGATTTCAACCTAGAGGTTAGTTGAAATCAGGTTGAAATTCAACGTTGATACAACTTTGAAATTTCAACCTGGATTTCAATCAACTTTCAATGCAAAAAATAAGGAGGTTGAAATCAGGTTGAAGTCGAACGTGATTTCAACCTGTTTGCAACGCCAGGTGTGCCCACTGGGTTTGTAACTTGGCAGACGTTTCGTTTAAAGAATGACCATGATTTGTTTTAATGGGATATCAGCCAAGGTTCCATAATAGTGACAGGAGATTGTTCAGTGTTGGACCAATGACGTGGCCTCCCGTACATTTTTTCGCGGAAATAAAGATCTTCGCCTTTGGTCAGTCTGTAAGGAGATTGCTCGTGTTTTGGATTAGCAACCATTTTGAATGGAAGACTAAACTATGTTTCAAATTTTTAAAAAACATTTTCATTCTGTGCAATGTGTGTTGAAGATCGTTTTACTCATTTTTAATCTCATCCGCATGACACACAGAATGTTATTCATTACCCCCAGGCAAAAATAAAATTCATGGGTATTCCCAAAATTCGCTACTGGTTGCTATGCAAATCATGCCATGAACATGGCATGTTCATGCCATGAACATGGCAAGACATGCTGATTCTTTTGTTTTGTACATGGCATGAAAATCCTCTATCAAGGATTCATGGGTGGTTAATTTTGAACCCATTAAATTTGTAATTGACGCCCTTGAATAAAGAATTAATGGGCATGGAAGTAGAGAAAATATGACATTGACCATGATTCATGCCATGAATTACCCATGAATAAGGAATTTATGGGCATGGAAGTAGAGAGAATTTGACATTGACCGCGATTCATGCCATGAGTTACCCATGAACATGCCCTGAACATGTCAAGGCTCTGACTAAACGCATGACAAAATAAAAGCATGCAAGGGCATGAATATTCATGTGTGAGCATGAACAACCCATCAAAATTCCCAAATTCATGAAAATTCATGCCCGTTGCTAGCGAAAATAGGCCATATTCTTGGCATGTTCATGGCAAGATCTTGGCATGTTCATGGGCATGACTCATGCCTAAATTTTTGCCTACGAGCACCTGTGTTATGCATACATGGTAACGTTGACCAAGAGAGCACGAGTTGATGCTATGTCCTACAGGTCAATGCAAAGTTGGGATTTTATCTCCATTTGTGATTTTGACGCAAGAAAAGCATATGTTCCTAGCTAATGCTTGAGCACATAATGGTATTCAAAATAATTAGACTTTTGGGGGCTGACATTGTACCTCATAACGCCCCTCCCGAAGTCAATAAAGTGTGGCTGGACACATTGTCACTAAATTTGATTTTGAGATCTTCCGCATTTTATGGTTATCGATAATCGTTATCTCAGAACAGTAAGACTTAATTTGAAGGCGGCGTTTTTGGTAAGAGGATGTTCAACTTAAACCTACATAATTATGTAAAATGAATAAAGAATGAAAACAGATTTTTTGCTTTACCACCTCACAGATCATATCTAACTGATGCCTGATGGTTTCCAGCGACATAATCCGTTTCACTTTATGTCTTATCGTTCGCATGGTAGAAGGAAAGTGGAAAGGTACTGCCGTGTTAGTGGGCGTTTTTATCAGCAAAAATAACCGTAACACATGGTGGGGCAATCTTAAAACTACTCTGGTTGAATATATCCCATTCGAAAATGATATGACGTCAAAGAAGTCTACAGGGAGCAACATGGAGTCAAGATTTACTAAAACGGATACATTTTACAACTACTTATATACTGCACGACGAGTGGTGTCACAACCTAACTTGGAGTTGCTGGTTAAAGTCGGGCTCGGGGGAAACATTTGCATATTGCCATTAATAGACTTATGCAGTTAATGTCTTGCGGATATAATTGAAGTTAACAAAACTAACAATAGTTTAATTTACCTCTTTACTTAAAATTAAATATCTTTGCCGTTACGGGATTTCATATAATCTATAAATAAAATCATCTGGGCATTTATTCCTTATTGATAAAACTTGAGAATAATTATTGCAAATTATCCAAATTTGTTCCATTATGCTCAGGTGCCTTAACTCATTGAATCTCAAAGATAAATTTCGACATTCGTTGTTGAAATCGAATCCACAGCTGCGTTCTCTACGGTAATTGGCACCTGCAAGTATCAGCTACACTGTAAAAACGTGAGTAACTTTTACCCAAGAGTAACCCAAATATGAACCATTCAACCATTAGTAAAATACTTTCCATTGAACACAATACAACATATTTTACCTATTTTGAGTTGTTCAATGGCTCGTCCAACAGTGGATAAATATTACCCATCTTTTTAACAGTGTAAGTGTTTTATTGAATTTTTTCATGTACATACCCTTAAGGTAACCAATCAGTTACCCGAAGCGTTGAAGGTCTATGTATACAGATAATAACCTATTATCAGCTATTATAGTGTGTATGTGTAATAGTATGTTAAGTTATTATGCTTTTAGATCTGTATTATAATATTTATTGTACTTGTTAGCTGATATAATATTTATATTTTTAATTATTGTGCCTTGGATCAAATTCGTATACAATCTGATGGTTTTGCCATTATGCCGCTCTGTATTTTTCTCATGGTTGGATTATGCAGTTCTCCGTTTCCTTTTGTTGTGTTCTCTTCTGTGCCTCCGGCTGCGGAGCACTGCATGATCTGACTCTTGGAATCATTTTGCTTTTGATTTGATTCTTGTTTTTAACTTATTTAATTTTGTTAATGCATTGTTGGTGTTGCCATTATTATTTGTACTTGATTGGAGTTGCATAGTGACTCAGGGTGGTGGACTGGTCTGCGTTTTGCCGGCTCCTTGTTTTTGCTCTGTTTTCTTCTCCCAGCTCGGCTCCCCACCTAAGAGTTGCTGTGTGCTTCCAATCTTGTGCAATGTACCCGGTCATTTTCTTGCAATATTATGTATGTGTAATAGTATGTTTAAGTTAGGCTATATATTGTTTTTAAATTTTTTGTTCCCTAGGTTTTATGTTTTGTAAAGCGCCCAGAGGCTATTTGCGTTGGGCGCTATATTAAATCTCTCATTATTATTATTATTATTAACCTCAGTAAAGTAAAATTCGTATTACAGAAAAGCAAATGGAGATGAGACTCTTTCCTTTCCGTGTGTAGTAAAATCATTATTTCACCAAATTAATGTTTGACCCTGGCTGGCACTACCCTCTGGTATTAATTCCTGCCCTCTATCAGTTAAGTAATCTGATCCCCTAATTGGATCTATTGGCTCTGGTCAAACCACATGTTTGACCTTGTTTGTCTATGTGTCTGACCCCTGGTAGTGTTTTTTACTTTAGGCCTAACTTTCTGCCACATTTTCTTAAGTAAACTTTTATTTGTTTGTCAACTTTATTTATTATTTATGCAAATTGCTCATTCCATTATTATACATCACTTCCTTCCCTGATCTCATCAAAAGGGATCTTGATATTAATTATTATGTGTAGATTTAGAAACATCTAAAATAACTCTCTCTCTTATGCTGAATGCTGATACTATGAGGAATACATCGAGAGCACTGGCTCAAAATATCATCTTTTCTTATATTGTGTGATTTTCTTGTTGGATTTGTATTGCCAAGGGAATCTTCCATCGATTCCCCGAACCCCAGGACTTATAGATTTACTACATTGGTGTGCAGCGTGTGGGATTTGGCGCGACTTTTGCAGAATGTTTATGCAGGACATTATGAGTGATAATCATAATGGATAGTTTATTTACAACACAAATACTAACACAATAATATACCATAACAAGGTGCCTATATTACTAGGCCTGCAATAGTAGTGCAAGAAATTATGAGTATGTGTAAATGATTTAACCAGTAAGGGTAATACGCAGTTGCCAAGTGTACGCACAAACACATTGTATGTGTATAGGGTAGCGATCCGTATTGGTTGAATCGTGTATACGTACTAGAACTTATAAGAGTATATGTGTATGGTTTAACCTGTACGGGTAATGCGCATATTGCTAAGTGTATACGCATGTGTATGGGCTAGCGATCCATATTGGTTGAATCAGGTGCATATACTAGTCTAAGTTGCTCTGTCGTGACATCTGATTTTTTTTTTTTTTATTGTGTATGATAATGCTCGAACAACAGAATATCAGATTTCGGGGCAGTTAACTTTAATCATGAAGTTTACAAGCACAAGTAGCTGGTAAAGAAAATAACCAGTAGTCTAAATATAAAATAGTAGCTAGTAGCCCTGCTAAGTTACATCATGGTGTATGCCCGTGGCTCGACCAGTACTGGTAATTTGCTACCCCCCATTACGGTGTAAATCACAAATGGTTCTGGTATTGAATACGTTACGGCGTACGTGAGTTATAGCAAACCATACCGGTACCCAGTCGAGTCAAGTGCATATAGATGCATGTATATAGCACCCAGCCGATAAATGCACAATGATTCAATCTAGATGAACCTTTTTTCTAAATAAATAAATTAAAATAATAGGCCCGAAAATAATTAATTTATTAATTTAATTAGCAAATAAATAAATAAAAATAAATTAGTGAAATAATCATAATAGTAGTTCTAATACTAGTAGTGTGGTACATGTGATTTAACCGCCGAATAAAGCGCTTTAGGTGGTATTTCTTCGTGCTTATTTTATTTATAATACGTATTGCGTACCGTGCTGATTCCATCAGGTGTACTACACTCACTAGTAATAGTATAACAGTTAATTAAATAATTAACAAAATAAATAATAAAACAACAATCCTGTGGCATTTTAATAATTATCAAGAATTTAGAGGCCGCAATTAATTTTCAACTTTCCATTATAAAGAGACAAAAAAATTTTGCACAGAACGGTAGATTAATTTTCCTTGCATATTGGTATGGTGAACTAGCTAGGTCCTTGCAGTGCAAACTTCAATCCTTTTGTTTTAATTTGAACAAATTGTTTCATGCCCTTTCAATATTGCATTTAAAAATTTTTTAAAGTACACTCAATAGCTCCCAAGTTGCTCATTCTCAACGTAATTATTATCAAAACATCATGGCAGAAAGGTATACACCTGATACTGACCACAGCCCCACCACCCCTCGTCGCTACCGTCTGATGGATGAAGTGGGCTACGAAGACTGGGATGATGGACCCCTGATGCCCCGTGCCCGTGATTGGGACGAGTGGGACAAGGACCCTGAACCGTCGTACCATACTCCACGGTCTCCCACCAGGGATGTCAAAGACCAACAAGCTCCCTCCATCCATCGCCATAGACCACGGGACTGGGACGAATGGGACAGGTATCCAGACTCATCACCCACCAGACACCACAGGACGCCGGACAGGGACGCCCAGACTCTCCAGCCGCCTTCCTCCATCCGCCGACACGAAAGACTTGATGACCGTAATCCTGACTCACCACCCACCAGACGCCACAGGACTCCGGACAGGGACACCCAGACTCTCCAACCACCTTCCTCCATCCGTCGACACCAAAGACTTGAACATGAATCTCCACGTGCCTTCAAAACCAGAAATCCCGACCGGTACGATGGAACGACACCGTGGTTGCAATACATGGCGCACTTTGATGCGATTCGCTCCATCAATGCCTGGTCAGACGAGCAGGCAGCAAGACACCTAGCTGCCAGCCTCCGAGGCAGTGCTTGCCGGGTACTATACCCCAAACCAGTCTTTAATGGCAGAGAACGGCCATTCCGCCTGCAAGAATTAATCGACAGACTCCGTCGTCGGTATGGGCCAGGGGAGATGGCAGAAAACTACTTGGCCATCTTAAAGCAACGGTCGCAGAAACCAAAGGAAACGTTGCAAGAGTTGGCTGAAGACATACAAGAGCTGACTATGAAAGCGTACCCGGAAGCTGAGTACAAATTTTTGGATCGTTTGACAATTACTCACTTCAAAGATGCCATCAAGGAGGCAGAAGTCCGTGAAGCTGTCCACCGGGCAAAATCTACCTCCTTGGATGATGCACTCAATGCAGCTCTGGAGGCAGACAATTGGAGGCGGCTGGAAATGAAAAGGAACACATTTGTTCGTCAGATGACGAGTGCTCCGACCGCATCACCAGCGACAGGGGAAGTGGCATCGCTACGTTCCGAAGTCAAGCAGCTGTCAGAGATGCTTGGTAATCTGATGACAAAATCTGACAAGCGCCATCCATCAACGTATAAACAACGCCGTCCACTGGTATGCTGGCATTGCAATGCCCCTGGACATAGAGCAGCAATGTGCCCAGCAAGATCTCAGCCGCCACCAATGTCTCAACCACGACAAATGTCTCAGCCACCACAGATGACTCAGCCACCACAGGTATCGGGAAACGGACAGCGGCCCCTCGATCAACCGGAACCATGGAACCAACTACCGATGGGGCCGCCCCCAAACTTCCAGTAAGCTCCACATCCCTTGTAATTCCATTAGAGTGGACACCAACAGGACTCTATACCACTATCATTTTGGATTCACTCCGTGTCCGCTGTCTCATTGACTCCGGGTGCAACACAGATACCATGTTGTCAGGTTGGTTGTTTGAAGGTATACCAGAGGACCAAAGCCGGGACCTACTTCATCCCCTCCAAACAATCAAGCAGGCAAATGGATCTCAGTTGGATTATTATGGGAGTACCAATATGCAGCTCTCCATCGGCACCACCACCAGGTTGGCCAAAGTCTGTGTGGCTGACATTGAAGAGGAGGCCATACTTGGTATGATCGGCCTGAAAGCCCTTGGTGCCTCAATCGACTTTAACAACAACACCTTAGTGATCAACAGACACCCTCAAGCATCTCTGGACGAAGGAGGGGAGAGTGTTCCCAACATAAACTGTCATCGCATCCTTCTACCAACGCATCTGGAGGATCTATATCTCCGCACAGTCAGCTCTGTCCCTCCTGAACACCAAGCCAAGATCGCTCAATTATTAGCAGAATATAGTGATGTGTTCTCGACCGGGGAGTTTGATATTGGTGTTACCGATGCGATCCACCACAATATCACCACGCAAAATGACACTGGCCCAATAAAGCAAGCTCCGTATCGTGTTTCTGCTTTCCAGCAACAGGAGATAGATAGGCAGGTGAAATTGCTCCTAGAGAAAGACCTAATTGAGCCATCCACTGCACCATGGGCAAGCCCCGTAATATTGGTCAAGAAGAAAGATGGCACAAGCCGAATGTGCATCGATTATCGCAAAGTCAATGCATGCACCAGGAAAGATGCGTACCCTATTCCTCGCATTGATGACACCCTTGATGCTTGGAGCGGATCCAAGTTCTTCTCCACCCTAGATCTTGCTGCAGGGTATTGGCAGGTCCCCCTCGACCCAGATGCTAAAGAAAAATCTACATTTTGTGTGCGAGGAGGATTATACCGTTGGAAGGTCATGCCCTTTGGCCTTACCAACGCCCCCGCCACCTTCTCTCGTCTTATGGAGAACGTCCTTCAGGGACTCCAGTATCAGAGCCTCCTCATCTATCTTGATGATGTAATAGTGTATGGTGATTCTGTCGACCAGCAGATTGATCGTCTACGAGTCGTATTCCAGCGTCTCCGTCAGGCCAACCTCAAGCTCAAGCCCGCGAAGTGCGACTTGCTACAAACATCAGTTGTCTACCTTGGCCACACAGTTTCAGAGAGTGGGGTGGAGACAGATCCAAAGAAGATCGAAAAAGTCCAAAACTTTCCACAGCCACAGACAGTCAAAGATGTGAGGAGCTTTCTTGGTCTAGCTTCCTACTATAGGAAATTCATCAGAAACTTCGCTGGAATTGCACAGCCTCTTCATGAATTACTCAGGAAGCATACTCGTTTTCGCTGGACAGAAGAGTGCTCCCAGGCCTTCGACCATCTGAAGAGCCACCTTACCACAGCTCCCATCCTGGCCTACCCTAGACCTGAAGGTCAATACATCCTTGACACAGATGCCAGTGCTTTTGGGATCGGTGCGGTACTCCAACAAGAACAAGACGGAGAAGAGAAAGTTATCGCGTATGCCAGCAAGTCACTGAGTCGAGAAGAACGCAATTACTGCACTACCAGAAGAGAACTCCTCGCCATCGTCATGTTCCTTCAGCACTTCCGTCACTATCTGTACGGCCGACCTGTTACAGTTCGCACAGACCATGGTTCTCTGAAATGGCTCATGACCTTCAAGTCTCCTACTGGACAGCTCGCCCGATGGCTGGAGAGATTGACTGAATATGACTTGGTGATTGTGTACAGACAGGGCAAACGTCATGGCAATGCAGACACATTGTCAAGACTACTGCCCTGTCAAGGCGATTCTTGTGCCAATCACACCAGGCCTATTAAAGTTAATCGAATCAGTCTTCATCCAGCCTGGACCCGAGAACAACTATGTGAAGCGCAGAGACAAGACAGCACACTTCAGCTATTGTATACTTGCAAGTCCAGAGGTGAACAGCGACCAACTTGGGACCAAGTCAGTGGATTGTCTCGTGCCACCAAATATTACTGGGGACTGTGGGACCAGTTAGAATTACGCCAGGGTGTCATGTGCAAGCGCTGGGAATCAGATGATGGAGCCACCATCAAGTACCAGATCATTGTACCCGACAAGTATGTGGACACCGTCTTGCATGAATTACACAGCAACACAATGGCAGGACACCAAGGTGTAAACAAGACAATTGCGAAAACCAAACATCGTTTCATCTGGTATGGGATGACCTCAGATGTTCGTGCCTGGATACGACAGTGTGACCTATGCAGCAAACGCAAGCAACCCAGGCAGAACCCAAGAGCGGAATTGGTACAGTTTAAACCTGGTGAACCGATGCAAATTGTAGCTATGGACATCCTGGGACCACTTCCGGAATCGTTCGGTGGTAACCGCTACATTTTAGTAGTTGGTGAATATTTCACAAAGTGGATTGAGGCGTTCCCCATCCCAGATCAAGAGACAGAAACCATCGCTCGTTGCATAGTTGACAAATTTATATGCCGGTTTTCTGTCCCACATCAACTTCACAGTGATCAGGGGAGGAACTTCGAGGCAGCCATCATTAAAGACATCTGCAAGCTGCTGGGTATTGAAAAGACCCGCACCACCCCATATCATCCCTCCAGTGATGGGTTTGTAGAGCGATTCAATCGCACGATGATGGAGATGGTGTCCAAACTCATTCACCCAGACAGACGACAACGAGACTGGGATGAGAAGCTGCAGTTTGCTATGTTCGCATATAGAAGTACCCCGCAAACATCCACCGGAGAGTCTCCAAATATGATGATGCTAGGCCGTGAGGCAAATACACCAGTAGATGTAGGGATGGAGCAGCCATTACCGGACTCCCATGACCCTCTTACCACTGACTATGCCAAAGATCTACGTACCAAGCTCTCCATAGCACATGAAAGAGCCAGGAAGCAGCTACAACTAAGTGCAGTGCGACAAAAATCCCACTACGACAGGAAGGCCACTGGAAGCGTATTTACCGAAGGGGATTTTGTATGGCTATCCAAGAAGGCTACGAAGCGCGGTATGTCTCCCAAATTGGACATGAAGTGGGAAGGTCCTTTTCTGGTGATCGATCGGCTGTCAGATGTCATTTATCGGATCCAAAGAAATGGGCCAAAGGGTCTGCAGAAGGTTATCCATTTTGATCGTCTGAAACCATATTGTGGCAAACCTCTCGCTTCATGGCTCCATCCTACTAAGTCGACACCAATAGAAGTCCATGAAGAGGAACCATTATTAACTCTTCAACACCCAGATGATGAAGCCGCTGGTGATACAGATGACGCTCAGGATCAGCAAACAGGCAGTAGTGTGTTACTGGACCAGCAATCCCCTATCAGCAGGCCAGCAACTGTAGGAACATCAGCAACCCACCAACGGAGAGATGTGCTTTCTGGTTCCTCATCAGCCAATAATAGTCAGAGAAACACCAGCCATGTAGCAGAACTTCAGCCCAGCAAGACAACCAGTCCGGATGACAGATGTGATACCAATCTACAGAAGAACCGCTATCCACAACGAGATCGAAAGCCGCCTGATAAATACAGGTAGATGCCTGGTATTTTTGTACACATCTACCAAGTACAGCCACACGGATCCATGCTGACTCTGTCATACTGTGACTACTCCGAAAAGTATGCAAGCTCGAGTTACATGGCAGCTTGCCAACGAAACTTAAGGTGTCAGTCAGGATTGATAACCTGTAAGATCAATCTCTACTCACACTTACAAAAAAAGAGAGAAGAAGATGACCAGAAAAAGGAAGAAGAGAATGTTCGAAGAAGAGAGTTCGATTGTATATCGATTGATTAACCTTGAGATCAATCTAAGTTGGATAGAAGAAGAGAACAAATTGGGTTAGTTGATTACCTTTAAGATCAATAAGTCCAATCTGAAGAGATGTGATGTTGAGAGAAGAAGAAGAGCAGCAAAGAAGAGAGAAGATGATATGTACGACTGTGTGCACCTATGTCTTGCCCGTCAGCAGTTAATGAAGTACAAATGACTGAAGCTTACTGAGGTGAATGGAGGAACAAAAGTCTATGGCCATAGATGAATCATCGGTAGGAAGACAAGACTACCAAGGATGAAGAGAGTATCCAGACTCAGTAGAGGAAGATATCATCGAGTAGGAATTATAAGACTACCATGGATGATGCAGGAGTAAAGGCATGTTGTAGTAAATCAAGACTACCGCAATTGGAGATTACTCTGGATTAGGACTTCATTACTGTCGCTGTGTAGTGTATCTCAAGACTACCAGGTATAAGCGATATCATTATGTTGGAGAAATGTCACTTTGTAGTAAATTAAGACTACCACAAGTGGAAATTCAGGCTTTTCATTATCGCTGTGTAGTATATCTCAGGACTACCAGATATGAGTGATATCATTGTGTCGGAACCAAAGCCTAACCAGACTAAAGATTATGGACAGACATTGACGCATATAGTTGTTACATTACATGTGAAAATGAGTAGCTGCAATTACAGCTTCACTCCATCCACAAGAATAACAGTAGAGCATTGGATCCTTGAGGTTTGGCCAGGCACATCAAGTTAAAACTTCCTACATCGGTCAGTGTGTGTGTTTTCCAATCTGCCATGCACCAAAATTCTGTTTTGCCTATTCTTTTTGTTTTATTATATTAGGTATTTCTATATTATATGTAGTTAGCACCAGTAATTTTAAGTACCCTTCTGATATATGAATCTATTTGTGTCATATATCTCCCAGGCATTTTTAGTATGTTACATTGTATCTATTTCACCTTACCATTATGTTTTATTATGGTGCCCAGTTATTTACTCCCAAATTTGACATTTTCAGATGTGCAGCATATAGCTTTGGACCTGATATGCTGATCAATGTTCATTTTATTTTAGCATCAAGTTTTGAAGTCACAAAAATAACAGGCTAAGTTTCTTCTGAATATTCTTTTGATTAAGATTGGTATTGAAAACAATCCTGGTGTCGCCATAAATTAAAAGGTGAAACCTTTAATTTTCAATTTGGCAGAAATTTTATCGTAACAAGTAAACTGTTACGCATTATTTATCTCCATATCTATGTTTTTTTGGTTTGTTTTTTTTTTGCTAAAAGTAATTAGTGTACTGTAAGATAAAATTAGACTTAGTTTTGTTTCTTTGTTTTATATCTCGTACTAAAACAAAGTACAGCCTTTATGAAAACAAGATAAACCATTTAAATTTGGATTGAGTTCTTTTTGGATATTAACTTCTGATGCATGATTCAGTATGCATTGTGATAAATTTTTATGATAATTTTAAAGTTCACGGTTGTCATTTACAACTCTTAACTGCAAACAATATAATTATGTAGGCTAGCATTAGATTTAAAAAAAAAAAATAAGACAAGTGCTAAAGTAATCTTTAAGCAACACTATATACATAAACAAGATACTAACACTATCCATTATGATAAACAGCAATTCATACTGGTGGAATCCCACTCTCCATGCTTGGCGCTACCTGAACTTGATCAATACAAATGTATACAGGTAGACGGTATCTGAACTTGTTTTCCAGAGGAATGCCTATAAGAGACTTCGTGAATGTACACACATTATTGTGATTAAAAGCAATATCCATACTGGAAAATCCACTTTCTTCACCAGTGGATCATCGAAAATGGACATTTGCTGTTTCGTGCAGAACTATATTATTTATAGTCATATATGTTGCCAGTGAATTAGGAATGGACAGTTGCTGATGACTGCCATAACTCTATCATCTGCTAACAGCTGAGTAGATGAGGAAGCAGTCATCGTTTGCCATTAAAATACACCAAACATTGCCTAATGATGTGCATGATTGTGACAGCGGAAATGCCAGTGTTCCGACGAAAATTATGTTAAGTTTATCACACACCTTCTGCTTTGCAACAAAATGCTGTCAAACTGTTCCTGTATTGGGATACCAGTGTTCTTGCACACTAGTTTTGGTGAGACAATTAGCCAATGTGTGTCAACCTTTAACATGATTAATGGAACTACAACTTTTGATTGCTTGTACATGTAGCGTAGACTCTCGCCAATGTTCCGTCTAAAAAAAAAAACCCACCTGGACGACTGGCTAGCTGTACACTTCCACATATACATGTGTTAACTGCGAACTTCCGCCTTTTAATTGTGAATAATTTGTACTTATACTGTACAATCAGGATCAAGATATGCTGTCCACTATGAACTTACACTTAAAATCCTGATTGTTTTATCAGCATTAAATATACGCATTATGATCCTGACGAGTATTGCTGCCTTTGAACTCATACTCATGGGAAATTCACTCACATATTGTTGCGCGTACCAACTAAGCTTGCATATTGTCATCAAAATATAGTCTCCGCTCGGCTACCATTGGGCAAGCTTGGCAGCAGTATTCAAGTGATTCTTATTATCATACTCTAAATGAGCTTGGGCTTGCAATATTCACATTTTCAGTAACTCTTAGTATTGGACTTGCATACTGGAGTGAACTGGACAATAGTACTTTTGAGTATTCACAACGATGCACACCATGCTCACCATGTCATGTACCCTTCAGTATTTTTATGGTGTCCGTCTGATACAAGGAGGAATGCTCAACTCATACATTTGTATAACAGCGAACATGCATGTGTTCATTTTCAGTCATACCCAAATGAAACATGGGAACTACAATGTATAGGCTATAATCGACTCATACATGTATTTTAATGGACTTATACATGTATCTTCATGAACCAACTATTGACCAATGAGCACATACATGTACATGTGTTGTTACGCATATATACTGGTGATCAGAACAATTATTGATCTAATATGTACACCACAACATGTGTTTTAACTTTTGTTTATTTACTCATATATACTCCACTTAGCTTAGTTTTCATATTTACTTTCCCGCACTGGGTCAGTGCTATTTGAGGGAGGGGAGTGATGTAGTAAAATCATTATTTCACCAAATTAATGTTTGACCCTGGCTGGCACTACCCTCTGGTATTAATTCCTGCCCTCTATCAGTTAAGTAATCTGATCCCCTAATTGGATCTATTGGCTCTGGTCAAACCACATGTTTGACCTTGTTTGTCTATGTGTCTGACCCCTGGTAGTGTTTTTACTTTAGGCCTAACTTTCTGCCACATTTTCTTAAGTAAACTTTTATTTGTTTGTCAACTTTATTTATTATTTATGCAAATTGCTCATTCCATTATTATACATCACTTCCTTCCCTGATCTCATCAAAAGGGATCTTGATATTAATTATTATGTGTAGATTTAGAAACATCTAAAATAACTCTCTCTCTTATGCTGAATGCTGATACTATGAGGAATACATCGAGAGCACTGGCTCAAAATATCATCTTTTCTTATATTGTGTGATTTTCTTGTTGGATTTGTATTGCCAAGGGAATCTTCCATCGATTCCCCGAACCCCAGGACTTATAGATTTACTACACGTGCACTATCTATACATGTATTTTTTATTCCTAACATTTCATGACAAAAAGTTTTTGAAAAATTTCATTGTTAATTGTTACTCTTTTCCTGATGTTTTACTGATGTTTTACTGGCATTATACCAGTGTCTACCCCTTGTAAAGGTGTAAACAAGATACTTGCACAGATGATAATTCACAAAGAGTAAGTGGAATCTCACAGATTTCTTGTGCTGGATGCCAATGGGCTGTGAATGTGGTCCAGGTGGAATGAGCGGACAATAACAATAAATTTGCATTTCTGGACTGTGAAATATGCACACGTTCGTGTTAAAATTGAATTAATATCGTATTAACAGGCTAAAACACGACATCCATGAGGACGACACAACAACGACGACTATGACGATCTTTTTCGATTCAACAGCTCAGAAAAAAGGGTTTAACTAAGAAATTAAAATACGGTATATGAAAATTATGATTACATTAAATTCACCTAGGTGGAATGTGTGGACAATAACAATAAATTTGCATTTCTGGACTGTTGGTACGCTTGCACAGTGACGGCACCCTCAAATCAACGGTATATAGAAAACTACGCATATACCAACCACTTAACAATATTTGACTCCGCTGATTATTAAATCACAAATTAGGTGTGATCCAACCTACTCATATCACTAAGATTAATTTTTTTAAATTAAATTGGGATTAAAAAAATACCCCAATTTTAGCATGAAAGTTCATCTGTATTGGTAATCCATATATAGAAAGATTTTAACTTTCTGTATGTGTGCTCGATCGGTTCAGTCCGCTGAAGAAGGCTGTAGTAGCAACAGCTGAAAATTACGGAATTAAATATTTTGTATTAAGATCAAGAGTTAAAATCTTTCTATATACCCCAATTTTATTAAATAAGATTACAAAAGGTATTGTAAATTAAAAGTTTTGAGCTTAAAAACATAAAGGCCGCAAGCCCGGTAGGGCTGAAGCCGCCGACTTCCATAGTATCAAAGACTAGTGGAGTTGCAATATTGAAGAGCACCGCAGGGCATGAAAGCAAGGTAAATGGAATGGGTTACGAACTGTCACTAAGTATGAAGTATGGTGGGCTGTCTGTAACAATTTTGTTAAATTCTTGTTACAGACAGCCCGTCACCCATTTCATACTTTTACATTTTAGATTTACCCCTCAATTTCCCTTATTCTTCAGGCCCTGCTCTCTGTCTATCGGGGGCTAATGTATAGTTGAAGCTAGATCGCTAGTGTTTCTTTGTAGCCTTACAGGGTAACCTTGATGGCTATTGTTTCTTTGTGACCCTGCGGGGCAAACCTGATGGCTATTGCATTATTGTAGTTTTTCCAGCCTCCCCTCCACTACACCTCTGGATGCTTCAATTTAACAAAGCTTTTATATACGACACAAACTTAGTAACAACAGATGACGCTATCACTGCACTAAAATTTTAACACTGATGGTAACCATATCACACTGATGGTAACCGGCATTACAAGCCATTCTCTTGGTGTGACGTCACACCATCACCAATCAGGACGTAATGTAGATTTCAATTTAAAAAAAAATTGCCAATTGAGTTACGTGGAAATAAAATACTCAGAATCAAAGTTCGCAACTTCTAATTACTCGTCTGCTGGTGATGATTCGTTTTATGATAATTTATTCACATCCGAATGACAGGATGTGAGTATTTTAAGCATATTTGGCGATTTGTCTTGAATTGAAGAATTAAAAGAATTTAAACATGAATTATACAGCTATTCTTGTTGACAGCTCATGTAACCTCTTCCTTGGCCATTTCTCAAGTTGAGGAATCAAATCTCTCACATTTAAGAGGATAAAACAATAACTTGTGTCCTATAAAATGTTGAATACATTCAACAAGTTTGAAAATACTTGTTTACCTAAAGAAAGAAAGACACGGCAAGTACGACGTTCATCGAAAAACAGTTTGCGTCGCAGTGTTCGGAAACAAACATCTTCAATTATTCAAGACGGGTACTAATGCAACTTACCCTAGAATTCACATAAGAACACTTCTACCAAATGTATAAGTTCTCATATTGGTTTTCACCCAAAATTCAACAACTTACCGCAAACTATTCCCTGTAGGGCAATAGATTTGATTTCCGCATAATACGAAGCAGCGCTAGAGTATAATACTAGGCTGTGACCCAAATACATCTTGAGGACCAATCATATTTCATGTTACAGAATCGAATCATTTGTTCAATAATAATGAAACAAAATTCTGGGCATCAATGTTCAAACTTGTTATGGCATCCTTGTTCTCAAATGATGGTAGTAATTGAAACCTTAACCGAATAAACTGCTGACAAAAGGCAAATTGTGCAAATAAAAAGTACACACAAGTAATCTAGTATAGACGAATCTAAATTCACGCATTCCTACACCTGACTAGCAGCCTTTAGTTGGGTAGCCGTCGGCTACAATGCACTCAAAATGTGAAATGATTCGGCCTTGGCGGAAATTTTAAACTGCACTCCATCACCCGTGTTACACCTTCCGCGAAAACACAGGTAGACAAAAGAATAACACAATACAGTTCCCTTCGACAAAACACACAGCATGGTCTATTCGCTGTTGAAGTGACATAATAATCGGATTAACTATACGCGGTATCTATGCATTGATGTACTTGCGAACAAAAGGACTATGTAGATGCGACGGGATTACCTGCGGAATTATCTCCATTATATACATTATTAGCTATTATTATATTAACCCTCCTCGTCCTTACATCTTCTCTAGGTGTTAGGCGGCTTTTATTTGCACAATTGGACGCTCAAAACACCAGGTTGGTGCTAGCGGCTACCCAAAGATGTCCGACCAAATCCTGACCATGACTTGGCTACTTGGATTCGTCTATAGTAATTATGATTGATGTAAAGTAGTAACAGCCACATTACGTCTTATTGCATTGCATTTGTTTTTGTAGATTCTACGTATAATATAATGGATAAAGCAGCTTGTAGGTTGAATTTGTTTTATATTATTTTTTTGTATCAAATGTTTGTTGCTAACTAAAATAAACGAGCTCATCAAATCACATCTGTGGTCAAATGAAAATTACTACCAATTATTCGCCCCAGACTCATGTTTTTCTCATTTTCTCAAAAAGATGAAACTGGGGACTAATTTAACTGATTCGATTCTATATAATAAAGACTGGATAATACACATATCCGAAACATGTAGATTACTAGTAAAATATAATATATCGTGGGTCGCTTACACGTGTATCAGAAGAGCAATGAATCTATTTTCAGTGAAATCTATAACGTAGATATGGATATCAAATACCATATCCGCTTATTTGAGTTATTATGCAAACGGGACAGATTTTTAGGGATGAGACGATTGATATTATGAAAGTTGATACATCATATAATATTAAATCAATCAATCAGTGTTATTTCTGGCATTTTTAGTGAACTTCGATCAGTTGGACACTTGTTTGATATCATTTATTGGTGAAAAGATTCTGTTTATAGAAAAACGCATTGCAAAATTGTTTTTTTTTAACAGTGATCAAATTTTCTTTTGTTCTTAGTAGTAAACATGTTAAAATTACGGTGAAGTAATACCAAAGTCAATCAAGGGTTAGAAGACATATTGAACTGTCTGCTGGTCTAAATGTTTACCATATATTGGATATCTGATTCTAGAACATTATTATTCTGGAATCTGATACTGCGAAGTTCCAGTTCACACTATTATAATGACCTACATATTGCCCTAGTATTTTCCATCATATTTTACGACTCAATTTTTCAATCAGCGTCATTGGGGTTTCAAAGATATTGGATAATGTCATTTTTATTGTAACTTGACTGTGAAGCAAACCGATATATTGAATTTGAATATTTTTAATACAGATAAGTTTGGTAAATATATGTAACATATGTTGCCACATGATATAGGCCTCTATATTAAAGTAACACCAATTTCATAATTTTAACTGCCTGATGGAGAAATGTTAAACGAAAAAGGAACGTCAGTACCTCGCAATTACTTTTACTTATTTTGTAACCCGAATATGTGGCTCGTCTCTTCACATAAATTAGCTTAAATTATAACATCAAATGATGTGAGATACACACACTTTCGTGTTAAAATTGAATTAATATCGTATTAACAGGCTAAAACACGACATCCACGAGGACGACACAATAACAACGACTATGACGACGTTTTTCGATTCAAAAGTTCACTAGACGAGTATAACTAAGAAATTAAAATACGGCATACGCACTGTTGTAAAATTATGATTACATATAGGGAGATACCCAAGAGGACACGTTATCAAATAATCGTTGTATGATTGGTCCTTAGGGGTATATTAATGTAAATGGTTTGCCCTGTTCAGAGAGTGGTGCGTTCTTTTCAGAGCGTTACACGTGACTACGGATTCAATGTCGGCACAAATGTGAAGGAAATAAAAATTCGCTAAATATCCTACACGTATTCTTTCATTGCCAGAACTTTTGCACAATATGAAATTACTTCAAATTACCAAAAAGAATAAGTCCAGAGGAATATAATTTAGTACAACCAATAAGAGTAGTTTCATAAGAAAGAAAGAACAGTTTACCAACCCAAAGTGTTACAATTAAACAAGACAACGTATAAACACAAATTCCGACCGGCACACAACCCAACTGAAAAAAGCAAGGAAATGTGCCGGCATAGGAATCGAACCCATGACCTTCCGATCACTAGACGGATGTTCTATCCAATAGGTTCATACTTTCTAAAGTTTAAAAATCGTCGGGCTACATGAGCTTACATCAACTTCACAACCGTTGATGTTGACCTCACCATGGCCTGAGGTTGTGTGTCATTTGCTTATACCAAGTCATTTGGTTATCTATCTAAATTCTGCTTTTGTAATATAACGTTTAAGGTTTGTAGAGTATCCTTTATGCAAATAATGTAGCATCCACTGGAAAAGCGTTTGTCACTTATAGGCCACATTATTCATCCTTAATACAGCATCACCTTTAGAGCTTAATTTATATTCTATGCAATGATGATTTCTACATGTTGTCTGTTTAATTCGAGCAGATCGTCTGCTGAGCCCCGTAAGAAAAACAGTATTTGTAATGCACCATTTCAACTAACACTTTAAAGACGCATTTATTTATACATAAAATATTTTCGAATGGTGTAATTTACTAGTATGCAAACAATACACAATGTCTGTGGGCTGAGAATATTCACTAAACGTAGGCAAGGACTCTGTTTTCTAGTGTACAGCGATAGGTTGATTCTCGATTCTACGCGGCACCAACTTGTTGGGATTGTGTGTGGGGGTGGGGTGGGGTGGGGGGGTGGGGGTGGCGTGAGGGGGGTGTGTGCGGGGGATGTGGGTAAAATGAAATCTGGTCAAAATCTAAAAATATGGCAGTTTTGCCCCAAAGAGGGGATTTACAAAGATTTTGGGTCAACGAGAGGAAAGCTCAAGGAGTAGCAAGTGGTTTTAAAATCGTTCCGTTTTCTACAAGAAGATAACAAACAATATTCTTATGTTCCCTCCTTACTACCTCAGCACCAGTATCGGTACACATCACCATAGGTAGATATTACAAGGCCTTCTTTTGTGTCCGCAATTTTTAATAACACTTCAGGACTTTCAAGTCACAATGTTGAAGAGGACACTTTGATGCCTGACTCCGTGCGACCCACACTTGAATGAAGTCACATGGGGATGCAGTCCAAATATTTAATGGACTAGCATGCGAAAAATCTTAAATCGTTTCTTTACGTCTATCAATCACTTCATCGCTAACATGTCATACTTCATGGAACTGTAATACAACGTGTGTAGTAAACATAATTTGTTTAAGGAAAAAAAGACGTGGATGAATATCAAACCCGGGCTATTTTGCCATTGATTTTTTTGTAGTGACTGACATACCGTGTCCATACATACTTATATACCACCATTTAAGTATCCTTATGTTATGTTGAATAGCAAGCGCCGTGACAACTGACTGATGTAAGTGTTTATCTTACCACGGGCTTTCGAAGGAAGTTTAAGTAGTGCTAATTCAATGATATTAAGGGATCTAAAATGAGCGTTTATTGCGTTTCGACAGTATTTTTTGTAGGACATTAGAGCACCTCAGACCTATCGAATTGCATTCTGAATACGAAGCATGTCTTTCTGATATCAAATAATTTTCATTTTTGAAAATCACAATATAATACAAATTTTATGACAAATTATAAAAATTTGATATTTTTCAAATTTTTGATATATAACAGTCCTCGAAGTAAATTATCTAAATCTAATGATATATTCTTAAAGTGTATGTAGCAGGGAGGAAAAGCCGACGATCAATTGAAAATTTTGACCTTTCGTATTGAAGATATGGATTTTTTTTCACAAAAGACCTTTTTTATTTTGGTGTTTTGGGGAAAAAAATCCATATCTTCAATACGAAAGATCAAAATTTTCAATTGATCGTCGGCTTTTCATCCCACCTACATACACTTCAAATATAAATCATCAGATTTATAAAGTTTACTTCGAGTAGTGTTAAATATCAAAAATATCAATTTTTGATGATTTGCCATAAAATGTGTATTTCATTGCGAATTTCAAAAATCAAAATTATTTGATATCAGAAGGACATTCTTCGTATTCAGAATGCAATTCGATATGTCTGATGTGCTCTAATGTCCCACAAAAAATACTGTCCAAAGGTTCATACCCCAGCCCTTAACAAGCTGGGGATAATTTTGATAGATTTGTTTGAAATGTCTTTAGCCGTGGTTTGCATTCTTCGGTAGCTTTGTTTTCAAGGGGTATTTTGCGATTCTACTTCTTTACCTATACCTTATTTTATATCATTTTAGCTGGACATCAAACTGGTCATTCCCAAATTAATTATTAATAATATTGGCCAATCTGGTGTTAACAACCCGTCTATTCCCTTGTTCACAGACCTGGGAATAGGTTCGATTACAAATTAATCTGATCCGATGACCACTTATCATCAGATTAAATTTCGTCTGAGCGAGACATGATTACACATACGGCTGTAAACAAAACTCAGTATAAAGCTGCTCATTTAAAGGCCCAAGTCCCCTATGTTGTTGGCATATCATTTGACTTTGAATTTTGATTATTTTGTACGTCTAAATATGAATGTAAGGTCTTTTCCTTCTTCATATATTAATCGTTAGACATATCTAAGAAGTCCAATTATATACTGCTCTCTTTTCATTTCGCTTCAACTATAACATCACGCCATAGTTTCCCTGTAATGTAAATAAGAGACTCGAACTGTACGTTAAGACGCCCTCT
Source organism: Amphiura filiformis (assembly GCF_039555335.1). Classification (NCBI taxonomy): domain Eukaryota; kingdom Metazoa; phylum Echinodermata; class Ophiuroidea; order Amphilepidida; family Amphiuridae; genus Amphiura; species Amphiura filiformis. Next base: position 5,661,627 of record NC_092642.1, on the reverse strand, counting down.
GGGATATCTACAGAGTAGTGGCCAATCAATAACAAGAAGGCAACTTCTCCCGTCATTCAAATCTCTTGGGAGGGGATGTAGAGCATCTTCCTGTCAAATACCATAAAGGTCACCTCAAAAATCAATCATAATCAATCCAAACACATTTGTTTATAAGTAAACCCACAGTTTACAATACAAAAAAATAATTACTGTCAAATATGGCTATTTTACGGGATTACCTCTGAAACTGTCAATGCTGGCTTACTTCTTTAAGGCCAGAGAGAAATTGAGACAATATTGCAATGCATAGAAAATATAGACAAATACAAATTTATTCTTGGTGAAGTAGAGCGGCGAATGGGTGAGGGAAGGCCATGAAGAATGCTAAATAAAAGTTGGAAGAACGGTAATTACAAGATGCTTGTTCTTCCTCCCTCCCTCCCTCCCTTCCTTCCTTCCTTCCTTCCTTCCTTCCTTACTTCCTTCATTCCTTCCTTCCTTCCTTCCTTCCTTCCTTCCATCCTTCCTTCCTTCTATCCTTCCTTCCTTCCTTCCATCCATCCTTCCTTCCTTCCTTATATTGCAAGTGAATACAGGGTGTATCAAAATGATTGGTACCGAAGACTTCTCATTTTTTACCGAATTTTTTAAATATTTTTTGTGCCAGTTTGGGGTTAATTGTTTAAATATTTGTAATTATAGTAGTTTTATCTTCTCTGAGAATTTTAGATCATAAAAGTAGCACATTCTATTCAGTAGTTACATGATTCTAAAGGAAAGCAGGTGTTTTAACACTTTTCATCGTAACGCTGGATCAGTAGCGCACCATTTTCAAAGCTCTATTTTACTGCAAATACCTTGTGAGGATGATATGTTGAAAATCATGGAAATGTTTAATATTTTCCTTGCCTATTTCTTCATTCATAATATATATTAATGTAATAATCAATATTTATTGCTTGAGAGTAATATTATTGACTTGAATAAGTTAGGTGGGGTGAAAGAAGTTTGTGTATCAACACCATCCAGGGTGGTAATTTAAATTGTATTTTGAGATTACTAAGTAGATGGTGTGGCAGAATGGCTATAGACTGTAGACAGTGTGGGTTAGTTTAGACCTGGTAAAAGTTATTGGAATGCCTCCACAGTATTCCACACTTCAGTGTGTATTCAGTTAAGAATCACTGGTCGACACCAAGCTGCGGAAAAGTGCAGAGAAGATCTAGGAAACAGTTTCTAAGAGCAAGGCGTATCCCATGCAAATATGCTATAACTTGCAATGCTTCAGAATTTGATATGGGCAGTTACAGTATGGACCCATTCTTTCAAGATAGGGCTTCACCCCACACTGCCAGAGTCGTAAGGCAGTGACTTCAGGAACTATCTTTCTAAAAGCATGTGTAAAGCAATTTTATGTTATGTATGAGATATTGAAGAGTATGTATGCAATAAATGGTTCAAGCAGTGAACCTATTCAGCTTGTGTTGTGTAAGTCAAACCATGATTTCGTCGATCTTCGTTTAAATGACAATAGCTCCCAGATGCATAAACCTATCAACTTCATATTAATAGATCAATAAGTTAACATATGCCCCTTTCTATTTATAGTACAAAAACTATATTAATTAGCAATTTTATATTTTTGATATATTTTTAAAAATGTCACATAGCCCGGTACCAATCATTTTGATACACCCTGTATTATGTGCTTACGGGCCAGTATTTATTTAACACAAAAATACGCGTTTACGCCTTCATGCGTACCCTTCAAATCCAAAGTTCAATGTCTAACGCGTACAAATTCTAGAAAACGTAGGCTTTCAAATATGATTTTAAATAGAAATACCCGATATTGTGACTTGGAATCGAACTGACTCATAATCTCAAATGGGCTGAACACATTAATAATATTGCAACTAAGGCCAACAAAGCTCTCTGGTTTGTAAGACTGTAAGACGTAACCTCTGGCGATGCCCTTCATCAATCAAGCAACAAATGTATTTCGCACTTGTCAGACCTATCCTAGATTATAGTAGCGTAGTGTGGGATCCTCATACCGCAACAGATATACAGAATCTGGAAATGATACAAAGAAGAGCAGCGTGTTTTTGCACCAACAACTACAGGAACACCCCGGGCACTGTCACAGATATTCTCAACAAATTGAATTGGCCAACACTACAGCACAGAAGAAAAACGTCACGACTCATGACAATGCACAAGATTCAGCACCAAGAAATATCTGTTCCAATCCCAAACTAGATACAAAGACAATCTGCCACTGGGGGGTGACCGGCGAAGCCGCGAAGCGGCGAATTCGAGCCGCGAAGCGGCGAGTACGAGCGAAACCCAGTAGTTTCTCTCCCTATGGATAATATAGGTACACGGTCTGTAACACAGACTCGGGCAGGTCCGAGGCCGGCGACTCCCATACAACAATTGAACACTCCCAATATAAGGGCCCCGCAGTTCAAGAAAGCAAGAGTAAATTTAATGTAACATTGACCAACAGAAAACCATTAATGTAATTTCACACAATATGATATATATTCTACTTTTAATATTATTGTTTTAAACTTTTACCCCTTAATTTGCCTCATTATTCAAGCCCTGCCTCTATCGGGGGCTGATTTATAGTTTAAGCTTGTTGGACATCCATATTTTGCGGTTCGTGGTTCTTTGTAGCCCTGCGGGGCAAACTAATTAGATATCCAAATTTCGCGGTTAGAAGTTAAACAGTTTTTGTGTTTTTTTTAAAACGGAGATGATAGTTCTACTGGAACGTCACGTTGTCTAATAATTTCGATCCTGGATAAACCCTGTTGGATTTATGAGCAAAATACAATATGCATGGTCCTATCGACTCTCAAAACAAAATAACGGTTATAGCGTTGGTCATGTTTTAGACTAACCGAGAGTTCCTTTGGTTTTATATATATGAATATGAATGCTAACTAACGTGCTATGTGTATATCATTGTATATTCTTGTACTTTTACTAGTTCTTATTATAGTAAATTTCCTAGGATACAAACAATTCAATACTTTACACACATTATGCATTAAACCACAGAGACATTAAACATCAATTACTAGTAACATGATATCCGTATTCAAATATTGACCTTGAAATATTCCATGATTTGTCATAAATGTAAAATTAATGTATAAAATCATTGAAAACCGAAAACTAATTGTGTCTCCCCAACTGTTTATATAGTAAAGTCTTTTTTTATTGCGGATGGATGCTTGTTTTAGTATAAACCAATCATTGCATACACATGCATTAATTTTCAATATCAAGTACAGAATAAAAGTGGTATTTATTTACCATCGGGCTCAGAAAATTGTTCATCTACTTTGATGGTTTCTTTTCCATTAACTAGTTTGTGATTCCATGGTGAAATGCTCTTACTTGCCGCAGACATAAACATGATCAACGCTAATTTAAAGGCACAGCATACATCCTATGAAATTCTTATCTTATGTATTTGATTCCATACCATGATAAAACGCCCTTAAATGACGCAGACAGGAACATTATCAGCATTAAGTTATGCAAGAGTTAAAGGCCCATTCAGTATTTTGCTCATCCCGACGATCGTAAAAATCATCAAAATTCAGATTGCGGTACCTTTGTCATTGTCATAGATGTGCTAACATAGCGTGCTAGTGGTTCAGCCGACAGAGCCGCGTATTTAAGATAAATAAGGCATTTACACGATTCTGTAATATATATACTGACAGTGTATAAATTAGCTACATGTGTTTGAATGGGGCTTCAACTTCGACAATACTGCTGTTTTCTTCTTTTTTTCTTTTTTCATTTCAAGAATACCAAATGACAATTTAAATGAACTTAAAGGGACCTTAATGGGAGAACCTACCCCCACCTTCGTTCTATTGCCAGTATGTATTTGATTCCATGGTGAAATCCCTTACTTGGTGCAGACAGAAACATAGCTACACAAAACTGTGGTCTAAGACCACGAACACCATCGTGGTGTGACCCCTTAATGACTTTTGGGCCCCAAATCTCTGAATACCCCATAGGCATTGGCTAATGTCAATGCACGGTGCACGTGACATCATTCTGCTGTGTTATTTGTGCCACTAAGAGACATTTTGAAGGAATATCGTTTCGGACCGGAAGTTACCCCTTTATGACCTTTAACCTCAAAGGAAATAATATCACATAAACATTGGATAACAACAATTCCTGTCTTAACATACCGTTACTGTGCTATGTTTTTTCTGGCTAAATAGGTATTTCGTTTTAGACCGGAAGTGAAACCTTAATGACTTTTGACCCCAAATAAAATAATACCATATACACATCGGGTAATGTAGCATTTTGAGTTGAAATCATGTTTTTGACCCTTGTGACCCCTACGTGACATTTGACCCCATGAGTCTTGTGTGACATATATGGGCATGGTCAGTGATGGTTTTGACCAAGTTAGATCAAAATCGGTGTAAACATATGAGTGCTAGAGGCTAGAGCACAGAATATCTGCTATGAAATTATCTGTTATGTATTAATGTATTAGGCTTCAAGATATACATCATAGCACTTTATTCTATTTATAGAAAGATTCTAAACTGGGATACACACGGAGGTACTACTAGACAGCAACATAATGTAGCCCCTCTTTATATCCAGAAACATTATTTTAAGAATGCTACAAAGTACTCAATTAGTACATGGAGAATCCTAGAGTTTATCTTGACGTGACAGGAACTCATCTAGACGCATATGTCTATAACTAGAGCATCATCTAGACACTTTAGTCTACAACTAGTAGAGTGCTTCTTATTGTAGAATATTAACAGTATATGGAAAATCAACGGGCACCATCTCCATAGAACTACATCACCCGCTATAGAAAACGCAAATTTTTGCATATGATGTAGATTCAGCATCTAGAATGTAATGTAAGAGCAAGGTGACACCAACGCACTCGCAAAACAAAATAATTTCACAACTCCCTGGTATAACATTTACAATGTACTTGTTTCTATTGCATCCACTCCTTCCTATCTTATCTCACGTAAGCGCACACACCTACTCACATTAAACCATCCTACATCCGAACATAAACAGGTGACACTTGTATGTTGACAAAAAATAAAGGTTACAATACAGTTCTAACCTTTGACAACTCAATTCCTCAAGTTGAACAGCTGCTACATATTTGCAGGAAATGAAAAATGACAATGTAATAATATGCATGATGTCAACTATTATTAAGTACAACCCTTTTCTACTTTATAGTAACTTTAGTTAAATGCACTCAGCTAAAGTACACAGAAAATCAGATCAAATTAAATTCAGTCCTTGGTCAGCGTGGTTCAAATTAAGCTTGTCCTGTTGAGCCAAAAGGATATCATTTTCAATGTAGTAGTTTTTGCATCTAACCCATTCGAAAGTCACTTACACAATAACTGTGTTCTATCAGATTGGCATGATTTAGATCATGATATACACATTAATATTAACTATCTGATGGTGTATAGTAATGGTCGACATTAGTGTAACAGACTGGGAAACTGATCACTACCCACGAGCTACCAACATGTGTAGGAGTATAACATTGAAAAAACTGAGCTGGTTTTAATCGCAATTGTCTCAGTAGATGAGTAGTCACGATAGAACTTGATTTACTTCAAGGAAGCCAATAATAATTAGCTATAATTCTTTATTATTTTAACAATGAATACAGGGTCAGCGGCCGGAATACGAACAAGAAACCTACTCACTCCTCTGTGATTTCCATGCCGAGCAATTCAATCAACTACTTAGAGTAAGCTTCTATAAAAGTAAATCACTGACATGTTTACATAAAATCTGTAATGAATTTAATTGAACTAATTTGTCCTTGAATAACGCGAACACCCCCAATCCCGAAAGGATATGGCATTCTTTATTTCTTTATGCTATCTCAAGTTCAACCTGCGAGCTATTGCTTATTTAAAAGCCGATTAAATCCCACTTTGCACTTGAGTCCATATTTGTCCTATAAATACTTTCCTTAATTACTTAATAAAAACGATACGTCCCATCAGTACCTACCTTAGAGTCTTCATAGATGAGCTAATTAGTATGGAAATGTGGAAAACTAGAAACAGGTGTACACCGAGCAGTTCAAAAATCGCCACTGCTAAATGAAGTTTGGCATGTCCCTTTCCATTAATAGCGATAAGTTAAATCGCGCGGACAAACCATGGTCAGTCACCCTATGGTTAATTATATTCAAAGTATCAAACAAGATTGGCGATGCATTCGCTGTCTTGTCACCCACGTAAAACAAATACGTGTATGGGCGAATGTAAGATACTTGAAGAGTATTAAGAAAATACTTTGCCTGGGATTATAAAGGTCTTTGTATACAAAATATGATACATGAGATTGAATGTTTGTTTAAAACCGGGATTTCAGGGGAGTGAGAGAATGGACATTAACAAGAGGCACTTACTATACCTTTCACCCGCTGACTAGATAACAGAATCATAACTTTCAACCACATTGAGATAAATAGAGTGTTTTTATTTGAAATATTTCTGCGACATATCTCTTGAAAAAAGTCGAGAATGCAACAAAAGTCAAACGTATCTACTTATTACCAACTTCACCCAAGTAGTAAAAAGATTTCTGGTAAGGTAACGCCAAGTGTTACATTTGTTGGCTAACATTGTATATTGCACGTTTTTGTTTTCATGTAGTCCCACCAGTGTAAAGTGAGTAAGCGAAGTTTTCTTCGTGGCTTTAGTATTTATTGATCTATAACATCTGATTACACTTTGCATAAATAACTTTTTAAATCTCAGAATACGCATGAAAACAATGATTTTACAATACGAACGACAAAGTCAACGACTGACTCTCATATTTCCAATTGAGCCATTGAAAGAAAAATAAATTATGTAAAGCGCGTGATTTATGGTATCTTTTTTAATTTCAAACATTTGATATGATTTAGGGGATGTATTTTATTCATGGATGCTAGTCTCCGTGATCAAAGAAGGTATTGTATCTTCCGACCTTAACCTTACTTCTGAAAAGCAGACCCCGATGAGATGAGAGATAGCAGATGCCATTTCATGATCAATTTGCTTTGTTCAGGTTAAACAATATGTTATATAGATTGATTTCATGATTCTATACTCAAAATTAACCTGCCTATATTTGGTATATACGTCCTTGCAACTTTACAAATAAAGTAAAGACAAAGTGACATTGTATTTAAGCAATGCAAAGTAATTTGCCAGTCTTGTTCAGTACACACATTTGTAAAGGAAACTCAATCTGGTACCTTTTTAATATGAATATTGGCAATAGTTTTGGTTTTAATTAAATGTTATACCTGAATATCTGATTGAGTTGGTGGAGCAGATCAGGGAGAACTGCCGAATATTACAAATAAACTTTTTGCAGATTATTGTGAAAATAAACACAAAAGGTGCACAGATTGATATTTTCATGCAGTTTCTTGGAAATGACACATAAAATCTTGTTCGCCTTGTTTAAAAGAGAGATTACATAACTTCAAACGTGGACTGTCGAAATGATTGACAAGTGACTTTTCCGATCATAGATTCTGTTTTTAAATATGATCGTTTTTGTGAATTATTTGGTGTTCACCATTTGAATTAAAAGTTTTATAGACTCATGTGAGAATATCTTGCGTATTATTTACGGAACAAACAATAGGTTATCCAATTGAAATCCATACACCCCCAGTGGAGGACATGACGTTAATCTCCCACACAGGGGGTGTAGATTTCAAATGCACCTCCCTGCGCGGAAAATTAAGGTAATGTCTCCCATAAGGGGTGTATGGATTTCAACTGGAATAATGTTTCCCAATATTGTTAAGATATGATGCTGTACCCAAAGGGTAGAATAACCCTTATCCCATAGTCATATTTACCATCTGATACTACCTACATGTATATTGGTAGCAAACAGGTATACCGTATTTCTTAACACCTGTGATTGCGCACGTACACCAGAGATTTGTTTGCTCCATTTGACTTAAACTTCAAAACATCCGATTTAAGTAAGAAATCGGTATTTTAGTTCGATACAGCATAATACTTACAATCTTTTACATGTTTTTTAAGTAAGTACATTTTGTTTATTTGTATCTATTTTTAGAACGTAGTCAAGTATTTTCAAGGTTCTATAAGACATAAAAATATCTTAATGGAATGCATACACATTTTACCTATCCATTATAAAAATATCTTCATGACTAATAAAGACTATGCCCATTGAATTAAAAGAGTTGTGTCTGCACATTAGTTTCTCGAGCTGTATTGCGGGAAAAGAGTGAAATCTGAAAGTTAATAGTCTTATGTTTGCTACATGATCAGCCCTTAGAGGAACGGGGCAAAATGAATTGTCCAGAAACTCTCTCTGTATCTTTTATGCAGAATCTGTATGCCGATTAGCCCAAAATAGTTGACTGAATATTCTTACACAATCACATTGCATAGTGACATCTTCAATACTGGGTACGATATTAACTTGAAAGTCGTGAACTAACACTTTGATTTACAATAAGTATTTATACTATATTAGGTAATGACCAACTTTGACTGAACTAGCTTTGAGAAACATATTTTCAAATCAATATCAAGCAAACTAATTAACACAAAAACGTTACACCATACTTGAACTGATTTAGCAACTGATACCTTACTTATTTTTAACGTAACCCCAAATACATTTCATTTTTGCATTGTTATTATTTTGACCAAGTGGTCAGTGAATGTTTGGATCCCGGATTGATAGAAAAAAATACTGACCTTCTTGTCCACTCAAATTGCCACTCTAATTAATTGATTATGCGGACATGGGAGAAGTTGAGGATGGAATTTAAAGTGACCTAAAGACTTTTCATTGACCCCAGCTGTTACATGGTTCTTGCATCTCGATAGCTCAGAGCAGTAAGAATAGCATAAATATGCAGCTAATCTGTAAAATATGACCGATGGAGTGGTATAACCAGATAATAAACACGGTCCCGTAGGATATGAGCTTGTAGGATTATCATATTAGAAACTAAGTTCTCAAGTCCAACAGCATGATAAACACCTCTATACAACAATGAAACTTTTGTCCTGTTTGCGTATCAGCAGTACATTTATTTCCCAGGATTTAGAATATGTTTAAACAGATATTCAAGGATAGAATCGAAGATTCGGCTTGCTTTGATACTTGATAAAATGATAAATGAATAACACTATAAAATTTATATCGTTCGTATTCAATATCTCTATTTTAAGTTCTACAAAAATATGGAAAGGATTATGGTACATCGTGTGAATTACTTGTTATAAAGGCCAATGCATATTACGGAGGTATAGATAACCTATAAAATCAAATCCCCATTCATCCTACATAAAGATCCCTTCATTAGGAAAAATATTGTCTACAGACAAAGTAATCAAATTTATATCATAACATTCCTTGTGCCGTTTGCAGGGCACACGGGGATAAATGGCTTTTAAAACATCCCCTTATTCACCATGCTTCACAGTTGCTATGAATGGTATTCTAATACAGCACAATCGTGCAGATTGTGCTGTATTAGAATACCATTCATAGCAACTGTGAAGACTGTTATAATTATGTGGAGACCCCGGTTGTGGAAATATTACTATGGCATCAGTAAAATGGTTCTGTTCAAAGGGATAATGTGCTTAAAATTAATCTTTGTAATATTGGTCGGTTTTTTGGACTCCAAAAGTACTTCCAACATTAATTTTGTCCAAAGCAAATTTATTTATTTTCATTTGACTGTAGAGCCGGCAACTACAAAGTTTTTCCAAGTAAATTGTTGTTGGTATCCCCCAACAGCTTCTGATTAAAAGTCAGATAGCTTTTCCTTTGTCACCCTGATCTCCTTTTGCCATGTGGATGAACATAAAGAGTATACCTTCTTCAGGGCTTCTTCATTGGCATCGTCAAGATATGTCCAAGAAAGCAAGGTTGACGCTGCCTTACATTTCGTATATATAACCCGAATAATGTATATTGGTAATGTATAAGGGGCCGTTCACAAACACTTGTACGGGGGGGGGGCCTGATGCAAAAAAATTTACCCCCTTTACAGACCTCAAAAATTTCAGGGCCCCCCTTTTTGACATGAAAATTACGGGTCAACCCCATAGAAAAGCATATAAACTCAATTTTCCCAGGAAAATTTGTGGTCATTTTTTTCAGGGCCCCCACTTTGGAAGGTCAACAATTTTCAGGGCCCCCTTTTTGCATCAGGCCCCCCTTACAAGTGTTTGTGAACGGTCCCTAACGCATTTATGAATAATAACAGGGTCAGTTTACCGATTATGTTAAAACATACCTTGTTTGTTCGCAGTCGCTTGACAAAAGTGATTCCAAGTTTGCTCGTTGTGATGGCCTGTATTAAATCACTATACATCCGTAACAGAATTTCCTGCATTAGTGCTAAATTCGGACGAAATCAAGTTTTTGGCGGCATCTGAAAATGGATCAGAAAACATATTTTGAACATCAGTGAACTAAAAGTAGTAGTAAATCGAAAAGGACACTGAAAAAAATCATGCACTCGATTATTGTATTAACACCAGATCGATCAAATACTCATGGCTAGCTTATTTTGCCAAACGGTATCCAGTGTGCTCATTCTAATACACTTTCTAGTAGTGTTTTGGTAGTAGTGATTGGTGAGATTTCGGATTTTAACACGGTGTTTGCTATGCACTTTTTAAACCTACATCCGTATAAATAAGTGTGATGTATTACAAATGTGGGATGTTTTATAAACCATTGATCCCCGTGTGCAAACGGAATAAGGAATGATATAAATGTGATTACTTTGTATGTATACAATATGTTTCCTACACTAAGATATGGCCTTAAAGCTTACCCATATTAATCAAAAGGCAATTCAAATAATTATGCCAACATTTTCGCGGGTAGACTTAACATACACAATCATACCCACATATTTAAGCAAATACAATTCAAATGCTGCATGGTGTTCCAAAATTATTAGAACCCAGCTGTGTGACAGATTCATTCAACCTTTGAAGATTCAATGCACCATCAATATGATTAAGATAATTATATGTGTTTGCATCATTTGAACAGTTTAAGATCCTTGCTCTTAACATAACATTATTATTATTATTATTATTATTATTATTATTATTATTATTATTATTATTATTATTATTATTATTATTATTATTATTATTATTATATATTATTATTATTATTATTATTATTATTATTATTATTAATGTTGGCTACTAAATGCATAGTGTTTGATATTTTCTGGATGAAGTAAAAACAATTTAATTTCTAAGCTTTGCTTTTTCAAATTATGGCCCTATCGAGGAGAGAATTTAAAAAAGAACGCTAACACAGCTAGTCGTTGAAATGAACATTAAACCTTTCAACCTTTCAAACTTATAAAACTGTATTAAAATTTCATGTGGAAGATGAAGTAAAGAGAATTGAAATGGTCAAAGAAAAACACCCTGAGTTCTTTTGCGTCATAGACCTTCCAAGTGTAAAGTAGCACTAATACGACTATACGACTGCTACACGAGGCCAAAAAAGAAAAGAAATTGTATGTTCGGTCGGTCGATTACCTTTTTCTTAACATTAAAATGTTAAATATACCTGCAGCTGCCTAAATAATATATAACTTGCAATATTATGCTATTGTGGTAATTAATATGTTAAAGCAGGTTTTAAGAGATAAATTGTGTTTAAAAATATACATTTTGGTCAATTAGAATGCAAACATATAGATTGAAAAAAAGTGTTTCTGGACTTTGAGGTCGGTATTCTTTTGTACAGTAAAAAATTTCTTCCCATTTTTCAAAATTAGGGTCGGTCGAATGAGGCCAATCATACACTTTTTTTGGCCTTATGCACCTTATCAAATTCATATGACGGGTTAATTTTTTTCAATTATTAATGTCTAGCTGTAAAGCTACTGAGCCATTCCCAGACATGCTTGGTTCCATTTAAATGTATTATGTGTTGTAGATTTTACTTTTCAAAAAGGTATGAACAATTCATAGCATGACATTTTAGAAGGTAGTTATTTCAGATTTATAAAAATCTCAATTAGACGGCATCACAGAGAGCGTATAGTTGGTGAACGGTGCGGCTAAATGATGCGCCATCACAGAGCTGTGACAGCGAATCGATGAGTCGGTACGAATAGTGTGATTTTACCGCTCCTAGAGGACTAACGAAAACGGGCCAAGTACACAATTCTCCTATCATATATATTTCATTGACCTGATTATTAGACAATATAAAAATAACCTATTGGCATATTAGCAGCCATTGTAAGGAAATTATCAATCGTAATTTTCTGATAAAGATGGAAATGATTTAATCGATAGGGAAAATTGACTATAGTATTATCAAGATATATCTGAATATCTGCTTTGTCATATTTGCTTTCCTAGTAGTAGGGATGCCCACTCTCAATACAGTTTCCACTAGAACGATTTTTCATTTACTGTGTGCGTGCACTCACACACGTATTGTCTATGGAGAAACTGATCGATACAAGAAATCCCAGGCATGTTAAATGGCGTACATACTTGTTTTGATCCAAATGTAGGCCTATATCAGGGTGTTTCAAGAAATTCCTGATTCCACCAGAAAACATTCACCAAACTTTTTCCTGTTTGGTCAGTAAATAGAGAGGACCTTCCTGCATGAAGAGATCAACTTTTTTAATGAAAAATTTAATGAGATGAGAACTACAACAGGTTGAAGTGACACCATTCCGTGCATCAGGTGTTCAAACGCAATTATCTCCGAATTTGGAGTGAATCAGACAAGCAAACTTACATACTCATAAAATTTAACTATTTATGAAGACAAAATGTGTAGGATGTTAAGAAATTTAAGAATGTTTAAGCCTACCGCGGCCCATCTCAAATCATGCACTTCCCCGTGCACTTCTCACTACCATGTCCATTTCATAGGGAGTATAAAAACCGGGGACCATCATGGCTTCCATGCACACAGTGTATTGCTCAATGTAGTAAAGACAACCTTTGAGTTGGAGCAAATTTCTCAAAATTGGTAGTGATTAATGTTACCAAACTTATACCATGATGAAATATAATAATTTTTGAAGATAAAATGTGCTGACCTTAAAAGATTGAACAATGTTTAAGACTACCGCTTTTCATTTGAAATAATGCACTTATTGTTCATCTCCTCTATGGAGATATTTTCCATGGCGGCCATCTATGATGCTTGAGGTTTCAACAAACAAACCATGGGTTTTGAGGTCTTATAGTTTTTGTTGTATGTCAACAAAATCGATTAAATTTTCAGGATGATCTTATTTTCATGTTGTTATAAGCAAATATAATGTTCCAGATAAGATAGTTAATAAATACATTAAGAAAAAGTACCTTAAAGTTGCACTTTCTGTTAGTATTCCTTTTTGGACTTGAACTTTTTAACATGTTCTAGCAGCCCTATATAAAACCGTGACACTCGAAAGGCCATATCTCTGGAATGAAACGTCCGATTAAGATTATTTAAACGCCAAAATGTTTCTTTCATCAATTCCCATCCAATAAGTTAGGTCTGAATCAATTTAAAAGTACTTCAATTTTTAGTGGACATGCCTACTAGTAGTGCATAACGCAGCAATTGAAATTACGTAATCGTTATTTTCTGCGGAATTACAAAAATGCGCACGCGCAGTGTGAAGGTAAAATTCGATGTATCGTAGGCATGATGGGATATAGACAATTAGGTCGACTTACAATAGAAAAAAAATTATGTTTCTAATTTAGCTAACTTTATTAAACACAAATCAAATCAAAAAACAAAATACATATTTAGAGTGAAAAAACTGCAGAAAGGATACAATCAAATATTTCTCTTTATGCCTGGGCATTATCTAGCAGTGTTATCAACAGGGTAGGAATAAAGATTTTTTTTATGTACATTCCTTTCACATTATGTGGTAATTGAACAATACCAACACTACCCATAGCTAAATAAAGTGTAAAACTAAGAAATACTATAAAACATACATCATTTTGCCTTGGAGTAATCTAATACAAAGTTGCAATTCTAGTACTTTGCTGACAAGGCGATCTCTTAAAATCACTAACCCGTGCCTGCTCGTGACACCCAACACTGGAAAGTGTTAGTTGACTGGCTTAGCGGCTTAAGCTGAGTCTGTCAGATTCTAGAACATATTAAATAATGAATTAACAAAATAGCGGTGATATGATGCAGTCGTCATTAACAACAAGCATGCGCGTATTTTTTTTTTTGGGGCTTTGGGGCGCCAGCCCCGGGGTAAAAGTAGGGGCGGCCAAAATGAAGGGGCGGCGGAAGAAGAAGGGGCGGTAAAAACAGGGGCGGCAAAAAGAATTACTAAATAAAAAAGGGCGGAAAAATTTGATAAAGCATAAAATTTTTTTTGAATAAATGGTAATGTGCTGCTTTTAGGGTGCTAGCGCCTGAAACCCTTTTTTTTTTTTTTTTGCTCTTCACTTTTGAAACGACCGAGAAAAAATTGGGTCAACCTTTTCGGGCTGTTGAGGAAGGGCGGCAAAATGAATTTTCTTCAGCCCCCCGGGGTTGGGGCGGCCACGGTACGCCACTGCAAGCATTAGCACAAATGATAATCAATAATTGATTTCATATAACGCATCTAGCACATCCGTTGAACCCGTAGTAGGCAGGTAAGTGATTTGAAAGTAAAATTCGCCCTATAACGTGAACTTTGGAGGCTGAGACAAAGTTAACTCAAAATGAGACTGAAATGAGTTTGATAACACAATAATCTGTTTTTGTGGTAAAAAGGTAAAAACCTATTAATCCCCTACAATAATAGCATAGTAAGCTCCTCTTATTTTTATTAGCTTTTTACTCACTTATGTCAGGTATAATTGAATTCTCAAATAGTTTAATTTTGATATTCAAGCAGAGTACGTTACGTGTTGCATTGTGCCAAGACAATATTGGATCCTTAATATGGAAAACGTATTTTTCTTATTTCAAGTAAATGTTGGTTATAAGATTGAATATTTTTACAATTTACATTTTATCACAAGTAAATTGGTCTCTGACTTACATTTAAGAAAATATTTCTAAACTTCAGGGGTGCCAATAAATGCTACTTTTATATATCCTTTTGTTTAATGCTGTGTAAACTACAATTAGTCGGGATGAAAAATGCACACTCCAGAAGTATTGAATTCAATGCACGCTGATACTAATGAGCCAGATATTAACATCATAGAGTTATTACAGATGCAAGTAAAAAGTATGTTACATTTTATTCAAAGCTTTTCAGAAGAAAAACACGCTTTCAGTGATTGCTTTCATGACATTCAAGCGAGATATAACCATTGTAAGACAATTCAGTATTGTTTTAAGACAATTAGTATTTTCTTAAAGATTAAATGTAAATTACCCGTTTCCTTGCACAGTAAATCAAGGCAATGTGCCACCACAGGCACGAAAGCGCTATTCTGTATTAATATTCACTTTAATCGAATCATGGTAGCATTTTCTTGATTAACTATATTGACTATTTCGCTAGGCACAAAATTCAGACTAAATACTGCGACGGAATATTACATGCAAATCCTTGTAATTTAACCGTTGGCAAGGTATTCCTGAAATGATATTTATAACAGCATATTGAAAAAAATATCGTTCATTCTTACTTATTATACTTTTGTTTAAATTGTAGATCACAAACTTTGTTTGTTCAGGATGGGATTATACTTTAATTCATCTTTACTATGAAGTAAGTTATCTCTGGACCATTTTAATTAGTTGACAGGAAGAGAAAGTGAATGCGTCTATACTAGCTGTGGTGGTTACAATGTAGGCTGATCAGGGCTCTGCGCCTGTATAAACACATGATTAAGGTGATCACTGAATGATAATAAATGGTTTATAAAGTGTGTCTTGGGTCTTGTAAAGTGTGCTGAGGCTTGTGGTTTTCCCCTGTGCATAGCGCACTGTAAATAATTGCGTTTTTATATATATCACACAGCTCACGCCTATCCCAAAAATTGAATATTACGTGTATTTCAAAGGCGTTACAGGCTAACCCAGTCTCTCTACTAACTAACATTAAGCACAATACAACAGTCTTAAAGTGCTAATATTGAGCACATTAGCGTAGTGATAGCGCCAACTGTTGTTATTCAGTATTCCGTTTAGAAAAGTTTTGAAGCTGTATTTTGACACCAAAAATAAAGGCTAAATTGTTAAGTTAAAGCATCCCGGGGGTGAAGAGGATGTTGAGATTGGACAAACAAGGCAAACTATAAAAAGTAATGAAGTAACAATGCTTGTGTTGCAGCAGAGTACTATCGAGGTTCGAACTCATAACTACGGATTACGAGAAAACTACTCAAAGCTGATATCTTTGATCATAGAGCAAATGGCTCATTTCTAAAAGTCCAGTAAATTTGGCTTTATGGCTACTTAGCCAAGCCGTTTAATACAAGTAAAGTGTCATTGCCCGACACTGTAAGGCGACCCTAATAGCCATGGCGCATGTAACAAGATCGTTAGCACACCTCTCTAGAGGCAACACCGGAATATCTATACAATTTCGTTGTATAAAGTATTCTTACATTCTAAGGATGTATAATTACCTTTTATTTGCAGATAGTACCCATAAAATAAACTTTGTGGTCATTCCAAATCAAACAGTGTGTAATGAACCATATACGTAGATACCATTCACCAAAGAATGAACGATGACAAAGACAATTATGCTCTCTTAGGGATTACACGGCGAGCGAGGTGGCGTGAGGTTGGTGTTAGGTTTGGGCATTGCGTTTTGCGTGTTTCCATAGTGACGTATAGTTTTGTATTTATTGTTTTCAATTTGCCAGTAATAATGTGTCTTTATTGCTGTTGAAAGTTATTTAAAGATAAAATCTATTCATTTTACTACAGAAATTTCACATCAGTTACAAAATATAATGAATGTCTGATTTACACAACTCGATTTTATATTGACACATCTACAAACTAGATTTTCTTAAAAAGTTGTTTATTCGCGGTGGCACACTATACACCGCTATGGAATACAGCCGAAGAAATTTAATTTTTAAAATTATTAATACAATATTAATTTAATTTAATTATTAATTACGGTAACTTAATTTTTACTAAATGAAATTTCAATTAGTAAAAATTAGGTTACCGTCTTGAAAACTGCTTTTATGATTTATTTGAATAAGAATAGAACATTGAAGTTGACTCAATTTTTACAACCAAAAAATGTAAAAAAAAAACTATCGCGGATTATTTCCAAAGACCGGAAGTCAATCAATCACATCACATTTAATCCATATATCTAATCTAATGTAATTAGATTTATTTGTGTACATATGCTGAATACAATGCATGATGAATAGTTTTTACAACTCGAGGAAAATCCCGGGGTGAAAGGCGATGGCATAAATCCACTGGATAGTCAATGGAATTATTTCAGTAGCTATCAACTCTGTTCTGCCGTGAAAAATTGTAACCAAAGCCATTTGTACTTTCCCCTTCAGGGGGTCCTATTTGCAACAGAGGACAGTATAATACAGAAAATATTTGGCGACCATTTCTTGTTATTAAAATAAGTAAAGTTACAATCTTGGTATGAATTCCGCATTTCTTAAACTTGGGATCACCAAAATCACAAAACAGTGTACAAAGGGCCAATTCAATCTCCCCATTGCAATGGATTAGCGACAAAGAACTAAATTATATTGGATATGACTAAAAACAATCGCTAATCAATGGTGATTTTACTATCGGAGGAATGGTAAATATATTCAGCGGCGGCTACCTGCAAATAAAAATCCCTGCAGGTCTTCAACCACGCCCAAGCACGTCTTTTAATTGATCGTTATAGGACATACGCCATTTCTCCATCATGCTTATAGTGTTACTACCTGTACTTCTCATGATATTAAGTTACGTTTTCAAGGTAAACCTACTTACAGAGCCAAAAGTGGTGTCAAAGTGCTTATAAAATGTCACGTTGAAGTTTCAGTGAAGGTTTATTTGTAAATTGTAGAGAAGGTCACTCCTAACGTAATAGAACTTCAGAAACAAACAAAAGTACCCATGAGGAAGGATTCTCAAATTCATTAATTATTGCATAATACCGTGAATAATCTGTGATCCAACACAGGTTTTTCACGGATTTTTCAAGCAGTCACAGATTTTTCACAGAAAAATGTCTTCTAGTGAGAATAGGGTAACGATGTCGTTCAACCAAATCTTGCAAGTACTATTGTATGAACTCTCACACAACTTGGAAATATGACATGCATAATAAGATATTTTTAAGATAACAATGGAAAGTTAATGTCTTGAAAATGTTTTTTTACCTCATACTTTCAACCATATGGCACTGCATACTCCTCTCATGTATAAATGAATTAATAAACAAGCAGCTAATGCCATGGTCTGACAAAATTATAAGCATATTTCTATAACAGCCCGTCACCGATATTTATGGTTAGAGACAACCCGTCACGCACATAATGAAATGCATACTATTTAGTATTTTAATAATTTTGTTAATAATTTGCCATAAAATTATATACCTAATTTTAAAAAGTCAAAAAGGACATTCCTCGTATTCAGAATGTAATAATTTGAGGTGTCTGATGTGCTCAGGACCTACAAAAGTTCTGTGCAAACGTTGCTATCCGATCCCTCAATTTCAAGGTTATGTCTAGAGCTGTCGATGGCATATTACCTTGTGAACTAATCTAAGAACACATAACAAACTATTTCAGTTATATACCGGTTGAACAAACTTGACTATATTGCACCTGCCCATAACTGACGTGACTTCAGTCAAATGCGAGGCCAACTTATGGGACTCGATTTACGAAAGCTTATAATTTTGAATAAAGATAAATGAAAGAACAAGCAACTGTTGGAAACGGGTTCGAAATAACGTTGAAATGTCTTCTTTGGAACTGGTAGTTTTTGAAAACTAGACGGTATCATTTTAAAATTGACTCTTTCATACTTCAACAAGCCAAACAGTGACTTTATTAAAATATCAAAAACTGTTTGTCATGCGCACGGTATTTGAGGCAGGAATATAGCGGTGAGTTGACATTAACTTAGTGCTTTGATTAATTAATCTTGCTTGAGCAACTGGTGCACTCTCTGTTTCATAGTGCTTTGATTACTTACTCTTGCTTGAGAAACCGGTGCACTCTCTGATAGTGCCCTGAGTTGTGTGCATTGTTTGCATAACAATGTACCATATTCATGCCCGTCTTCGCTAGGTTTTCGGAAAGACATGAATTGGGCATGTTTTGACAATGTTTCTCTTAATATTCATAATTCATTAGTCTGTCTACGGGGCACATCCCGTAAAATATATATGAAATACCCCCGTAAGATACATGATTGAACTGGCAATTGGTTATATCATAGTGCTTTTATGAGGTTCAAGGGCATAATCAACCACGAATAAGCATGACATTATGTTGAGAAATATGCGCATAATTATGACAAGGGAATGGTTTTGCAGCTAGGGTCTCAAAACATAAAGACGTGCCACAAACTACCTTTCGTCATATGTATACTAACAGTAAGACCCAATGTCTTTGAGGAGTTTACTATTCTTTAATTCTATTGGACCTTAATTTTCATAGATTATGAGTGTCATCGATATATGCCAAAAGCTGTGAATTCCTGTACTATATTAAAAGGGGAATAACTCATGTCTGCTGTAAAAGCAAAATATTTTCCTACAACGGTTTTGTGCAATACTATGTCATTATTTTGTAACAATATATAGATACTCTACCTAATTAATTATCACCATGAGCCTGATGAAAGTTATCACACAACAGGACAATGGCCTTTGGATTATTACCTACACCAGGTATTCACTCTACGCTTAGCGTAATGATACTTACTGATATTAATGCATGTTATTCCATAAATCGACTCGCTTATGGCATTCATGTTCTCACCCAATACAGGACAGCCTTTTGCAAAATGTAAACTAGAGAAGGTCAGTTACACACTATATGTAGCTGCCATCAATATGTAGAGAGTAAACATGTAAACGTCGATAGCTAATCTAGTGCTAATTTTAAAGCCCAGTGTCATGTATTCTTTCAGCGCGTTGCGATGCCATCGTTCTATCAATAATAATCGTTATATTGTACTTTCTCAACACCCTGTCGTTTGGATGGGAAAAAGTCATATTGGGTTTTTTTAAATGACACGTTTTATTCTGATGGTGGCTTGTTTCACTTTTGTTTTGACTTCACGACCTTTATTTGAAGCAGGGTTCGGTTTTTGCCGGCAAAAACCTGTTTTTTCTGCCTGTGGCTGTGGTTTAAACCGGCAAAAAATAGCAAAAACTCACATATAGTCACTGAAATATTAAAAAGTAACACGGAAAGCTCATAAACAGTAGCACACAACTTTTTTTCCTTTCTTTTCAAACATATTTCTTAAGTTAACGGATAATTTATTATATTTTAATAATTTGTTAATAATTTGCCATAAAATTATAGGACGAATTTAAAAAGTCAAAAAGGACATTCCTCGTATTCAGAATGCAATATTTTGACGTGTCTGATGTGCTCAGGACAGGACCTACAAAAATATTGTGCAAACGTTGCTATCCGATCCCTCAATTTCAAGGTTATGTTTAGAGCTGCCGATGGCATTACCTTGTGAACTAACCTAAGAACAAATAACAAACTATTTCAGTTATAAACATGTTGAACAAACTTGACTATTGCACCTGCCTATAACTAGACTTCTCCGTAGTCCACTTGCCAATTGTGCATACTCTGGCTACATTTAAGCTTAAAACTCTGATTCAATTAGTTGTGCACAATTGATAGATTTTCACATCTGATCTTTTTAGTCACCGTACTCCCTCTGTTTGTTAGCTTGTGATTTTTAACTCGGATAATAAACTGGCAGATTCTAAAATTCTAAAATAGAATTATTGTTCAGTATTGAAGTGCCATTATAATTATGCCATTATGATATGTTGCATTCAATATATGCCATCGTTCTATCAATAATAATCGTTATAATGTACTTTCTCAACACCCTGTCGTTTGAATGGAAAAAAGTCATATTGGTTATATTCACGACCTTTATTTGAAGCAGGGTTCGGTTTTTGCCGGCAAAAACCTGTTTTTGCCAGTTTTTGCCTGGTTTAAACCGGCAAAAATAGCAAAAACTCACATAGTCACTGAAATATTCAAAAGTAACATGGAAAGCTCATAAACAGTAGCACACAACTTTCAACATATTTTTTGTCTCATCAAGTCTTAATTCTGTAAAGTGAAAAAGTTTTCAATTTGATATATGCCACATTTCGGTTAAATGCACTTGGGCAATGAAAACACATGCATTTTTAAATTTCTTAATATGTTATTTATAATTACAAAATATGGTCTTGTTGCACTCAAGAAATTATTTTTGTAACTTAATAATTTGTTCTGAGAGGAAAAAACTGAACTATAAATCACTTTTTTTAGTTTTTGCCAATTTTGCCGGCAAAAATTGTTTTTGCCAAGCGGTTAAAACCGCGGTTTTTTCCACCTGCGGCAAAAACCTGCAAACCCTGATTTGAAGTAGGTGTACTGATATAATATAGCTGGTAAATTGCAGTAAGTATCTTAAGAGCAGTTTAACCAGTGGGTACTGTCAACGTGATTCGTTCTACTTTTTCCTCCACTTTTTTCTCACCCTACCAAATATATTTGTCATTATACCATGCATTTTGGCCTCAACGATTTCGTTAATTTAGATAATGATTATATAACATGTGTTCAAATATACACATATGTGGCAAAATAATCCTATACACACACATGCCCGTTTTGTAAAATATTACATGTATTTCAAACCTAAATGGTCTAAATGGAATCATGAAATCCTGACTTCTAGAAAGTGTTTAATATTTCGTGTCGTTTTATCGGCTTAGATGGCATTGCCAGTTTAAGTGCTGATTATTTTGTCTAAGGGTGGTAAAAAATGAGATTATGGGGGTGTAGAGCTTTGACGCTTGGGAATGAGTAGAATTTTTACTCCTGGACAGTTTAAGCTGTTCAAGGTCAACGTTTCCACATGGGTCAAAATTCAAAACTGCTCAAATTTTGTTTAAAACCATGCCAATCAGAAGGATTCGGAAAATGATCACAAGGATTCGGAAAATGTATAGTTTGACCTACCTACAACTTACCATCCTGAAGTTATAAGCCAAAAGAGCAAAGGTTATACAGGGTGAGTCAAAAAAGTGCAATAGAGAAAAGAATCCATTTTTATTTAAGAACCGAGTTGAACTTTTTAGGTTTTAAAACATTTTATATATGGTATATCCATCAGTGACCTTGTGCGAAAAGAAGTAAGGAATTAGCATTTACCCTTTTTTTATGACACATTTTATAGCGCTACCCAATTTTAATGTTTGTCCAAGAGACATCTAAAATTTGAATGTCAGCCCACTCTGTGTTAGGTAGATTTGGATTAACTGCAATTTTCTTTTCTTTTGGCATTAAAATAAAATCTTGGTCTTGTTTAAGGAGAAGAAACATTATTTGTTGTTATTTTCATTTTACCTTTACTTTAAAGATGTTTATTCTCTATCAAAAAGATGTCAAAAAAATGTCAAAATTAAATGCGCGCAAATTGAAGTGGAGTGAATTTCAAAATATCCAAAAAGTTTGACATATTGGGATTTAAAAAAACTGGTGTTGGAGTCGAGTGAGGTATGAAGGACTTAAAGTAATGTTAGAAAGTTGGTTTGAACAGAAAAAAAAAAAGAAATTAAAATAACGCAAAAAACAACCTTATTTAAGTTAAAGTCAGTTTCAGGTCTGGTGTCTTTACCGTGCACTGTGTGCTCTTATTCAAAATACATGGTACTTCGTGGACAAATAACGAAATTGGGTATCGCAGCAAAAGGACTCATAAAAATTAAACGGTAGTCGCGATTCACTTCATATTTTCATAGAAGGTGGCCATTGAGTGTAGCATGTATAGAATCTTTCAATATTGGGAAAGTTCGACTTGGTTCTTACATAAATATTTATTCTTTTCTCTATTGCAGTTTTTTTGACTCACCCTGTATTTGGATCTAAAACAGAAAAGATGATACAAATTTGATGAAAATTTTCTCAAAATGTTGGTACTTTTATCTCAAAAAAGTCTCAAATAGTTATAACTACCTGTAAGGACTAGTTACCTTGGTTACCGGTCATCATCAATATGGCTCAACTGGCAATGAACTATTTTGCTCAATTAGCTAGGTAAGCAGTTCAGGTGCTCCAACGATTCTTTTTTTAAATGTTGTTATCACAAAGAGAACAATTTGGGACAATTGTTATAAAACTTTTTTGGTTGAACTCATGTGGCTCCTACCACATAATTCCACCACTGTAAGTCGTAGATAGGTGAAAATACATATTTTTAAATCCTCATAACGAGAGGAATCTTTGGTGCGGGTATGACAAAATGGACCAGGTTTGAATTGTGACCTCTGAATAAACTTTGACTTTGATCTCAAATTGCCCAGGGGTGATATTTTACACCTCTCGGAATCTCATTTTGTATTAGCCATAGAACAATAGTCAACAAAGAAAAACACTATCTGGCAAAACCTACCTACCAGAATACTATTTTTTATGTATTTTATGTGCCTATGTTTAAAGTAATCCAAAACTGTGTGCAGAAAAATGTTTGTCCATACCTTTTTGACCAACCCAAAATTGCTTTTTACCCTTTGGGTCTTTAATTTTTTACTGTATTGCTATTGCGTGTGTCTCACAATTCGCTATTTATCTCCCCACGGCACAAATATTTACATCTCTTAATTCGCCGTAGAAGTGACGTCATAATCGGATTAACTACCATAGCCCCTATCTCACCCAGGTAGGGAATATAAAATGGTTACATGGTCTATCACATCCATGATCCTATTACAAGGCAAATAAATAATCTAAAAATAAACAACATAAAAAACATGGAAATGAGTTTCACATCACATTCGCAGGGTATTCATGGTAAAGCTAGCCACCGACAACCTGGGCCTCCACAGACCAATCAGACTAGCTACTTATTGGGTACCAGATAGGGGACCAACCTATTATCATGATTATGCTGCAATGTTCACCTACAATTAAGCGGCTTGGTTATGCTCTGTTTTATTTGTTCATTTTTGTACATGATTCGAGCTTATCATCTTATGCCTTCTTTAGTTTATTTTATTTTGTATAATTTTAGCATACAGTATAAGGAAGATTGAATCACATTATGTTGAGTGTTATCGGCACAGATAACTTTAAATGGACAGACTTAACTGCCGAAACACAGTTAATTCCAACCACTTTTGTGTTAAAAGAGACCAATGTAAGAAATTAAAATAATTTCTTGGCGCATGGCAGTCGAATTTGGAACTGGGTCACATACAGTATAAGGAAGATTGATTCGCATGTGTCGAACAGATAAAGGGACAGACGTTTTAAACCATTTCAACAATATATTGCACTTCTGCGTTTCTGCGTCAAAAGAGACTAGTGTAAGAAGTTGGCATAGAGTCTGGGCACAAACAGTCGAATTCAGAACTGGTTATCGTACGCACGCTACCAGACGGTGCTAAGCCAATATACACTTGCTAGGGGAATAACTTATGTTTTGTACAAAGGCGTTGGTTTTTATCATCAAACACGGCCCTGCACTTCTTAGATCGCCTTGATAAGAGTTCGAAGCCCTGTCGTCAACAGAGGGCAGTAAACTCGAGGTAAAGAATATCCCATATCATGATATCGCGCTAATGAGCTGGGCAGTAACTGTAGAAAAAGCTTGTTTCTGGCGAAAATTGACAAGTAACTTGCACAAATTTCTAGATACAGTTACTATAAGGTCGTGCGATGTATTCAAACCATTTGTTAACCATTTCTTTTTTAGGGAGCAATAATTATTTATCATGAATATTATTGTAATGTTGATGACATCATAGTTACTCGCATTTTGTTCATTTTTAAATTTTGAAACATTTAACGCTCAAAAGTCACACAAAATCAATCACATATATTTTTCTTTATTTCACCAGAGTGTCCTTGCCAAGATTCTAGCATCAGACCATGCGCTTTCTCTCAAGATACAGCCTTCATAAGTGTTAGGTCACTTCTGTACAATTCTTATAATTTGTTTCATGCATACAAATAGCGATGCACGTTTTTGTTGTGTTTTTAATAGGTTTTCATGTCCGATTTTAACGATAAAACATTATTCCCTATAGAAAAACAATATGGCAAATCATACAACAGTTTGTAACATTCTCCATGAACTTAACCATCTATGTTTGGACTGTGATGTAATTAACGTGTGTAATGAGACTTTCTCTTTCTGAATCTGACTTGTAAAATATTATTTTTCATCACAATTTCTCATCAAATTCATACATTTCTGGGTCAAAAGTCAGGTAAAGCACTTTGTGGTTTTGAAATTTGGTTTAGAAATAACGCTAATAAAATCATTTGGGTTGATCAAGCAGTTGCTTTTTATGATTTTCAAGGCAATATGCATAAATGACGAATCTGCATGTACATAATTTTTCACTTCAGTAAGCTCGTCTTTTGACCAACGTTCATTATTGATCACGGGTTATATTGTATGCGATTGACATCAAAGAACCACATGTGTATGAGCTTGTGCATTGAATTGAATTACACAATGGTTATTCAGGTTATTGATCGCTAGATGGAAGCGAACATGATACATATTAATACGTAGGATTCCATGCCTGTGCGCCAGTGCGGGGATTTGAACCCTAGCGACCAGAACTATGAACACTTTGAAGTGTTAGCACCTTGCAGGGCCGTGCAAAGTGACCAATTTAAAATTATTGATAAAATCTGGGAGCAGAGAATATCTTTGCATTGTACCTTTAATATTGTTGATGCCGCAAATAAGCATCTTAGAAAAATCGCATCTAAATATCAATACCACCTCCAGTTTATTTTTTCAGACAAGGCTGTTTTTGTCGTCAATGATGTCCGGTTCAAGCTCCCAAAATATTTGCTATCGTTTTACGTACAAGACTAAGGGCAATTGATCCGGATTGTAACAAGAGCTAACTTGCTTTATTTAATAATAGTACCATTGTATAAACAACTAACGCGTAATTTGCTTCGAGTTTGTATACTTGTTCAGACAGATGTCATAAATTGGAGCGTAGGAAAACACACAATGGCCTAATGGTTTACATCACGGAATAATAGAAATCCGAATCAATGTGATTTACAGGGTGACATTGTCGTCATCTACCTCGCATTGCATTCATATATTAGGCCTTTATAAACATCTCAAAAAAAGTAACTAACCCCCCTTAAATAATGACCATTATTCAAAAACGGGTGATTGTATTAAAAATTATGTAAAATGCGTTGGAAGCAGAATTTATTTCTGCACATTTTGACACCTCATTTGTAGCAACGTCACAGCGTACATTTAAATCAATGTAACCCAAGATTTGAAAGTTGCAGTAAATTCTATTAATTTTGCATTTGCAATTTATTGTTTTCTGGGCTATCGTATCAAATGAGGTGTCAAAATGCGTAGAAATGAATTCGCTTCCAACGCATTTTACAGATTTGTAATACAATAGCCCCTTTTTGAATAATGGCCATTATTTAAGGGGGGTTAGTTACTTTTTTGAGATGTTTACATACAATACAGAAACATTGCGCTGGGAGAGAGCTGAAGTATGGCGGTATGCCCGTGTAGTCTATGAGCTAAATCTCATACGGCCTTAATTAAGGATTGAGTTCAAAACCCATGTCTACCAATATTGGTTGCCATGAGGTGTTAGGATAGACCCTCTGGATCACTGCTGTGGGTAGTGGACTCAAATTGTAAGGTACGTTTTTTGCTAGAGGTCACGAAATGTCACACAGGGGTAAAAAATTTAAAATGCTTCGATGCTGTTGATCTATTGTTACTGAGTTATCTTACAAAAACCTAATTTTTAGGCAAAATGACATGTTTTTGGTTGTACGGGGGTCAAAATGTTAACTTACTCTGATTTGGGCAAAAATGGTGGCAAATTGCTCATCTTGATGTAAGAATCAAGAAACAGATTCAGATTCAGATTCAGATTAAATTTATTTCAAATTCGTGGCCCGTAGGCCAAATTACATGAAATATTGTATTTGCATTGTTTACATTAAAAGACATAAAAAAAACATATAAAATATACATAAAACACCATAAAATTACTCAAAGAAATTAATTGCACTTGTTGAGGCAAAATCTCACACTCACACTCATACAGCTCACACACCCCTACATCTCCATACACACCCCACATACACCCCCCCAACTATCAACCCTCCATATACACACACCCACACACACCCCAGATGCTCTAAAGAATTTAATTTTATAAAGCAGTAATTAATAAATAACATAACAAAATATTGCACATAAATTGGACCAGCCAAATTATAAGGGACAAATTGAATACATCAAGATAAAATGCTGTCATAAAATCACAGTTAAAACACACCAGCTGAATATGAACATGATGACATGCACTAATTAAGTAGATGAGTGAGATAGGATATTGAGCTGTTCCCATATCTTTTTGTTTTGGTGCTGGGGACCTGATAGTTCTTGCACTGTCTAATTCATATTGTGGGTCCTGATATTGTGTTGAAACCATTCTGAGTACCTTCGATGTGCAATGGAAGTCAGAAATCAACAGTGGCCTATATAGCCAACCAATGGCCTGTGACCTTGTTTGCATCTCATTAAGTGAACACAGTAGAGAGGCAAAACTATTCTTTTTCTGGTTCTACTCAGCTACACAAACAATTTGCTACCATTTTTGGCCCAAATCGGAGTAAGTTGAAATTTTGATCCATGTACAACCAAAAACGTGTCATTTAGCCTAAAAATTAGGTTTTTGTTGAATAACTCAATAACGATAGGTCATAGATAGCACAAACTATGCATTTTCTTAATCCTTGTCATCAGACGAGTAATTTGATCTCTCAACAAGATCGAAGCATTTTCAATTTGTTACCCCTGTGTTACCTTTCGTGAGCTCTAGCGTAAAACATACCCTACAATTGGAATCCACTATCCCCAGCAGTGATCTAGAGAGTCTAGACTATACCAACACCTCAAGGTAACAAAATAATATTGGTAGACAACTAGACATGGATGTTGAACTCGAACATTTTTCAAAACCCCTTGCTCCTAGACTAGTGTAGACTGTAGACGCAGAGCAGGCAAGCGTGAGGTGGTCAAACGGCTAAGGCGTTGCGTTGTCTGTCGGAAGACTACGATCTGCGAGAGTTCGAGTCTTGGGCTTGTCTTAAGTGAGAATTCTCTTTCTGTCGCAAAATATTCCTATAAGGTCGGAAATCCTGCCATTATGTTCTGTTACTTTGAAGAATATAATTATAGATTTTCTTCTACTTCTTAGCACGTGCAGCTTTGTAGGTAGTGTATGTGCGACGTCTTGTGGTTCGGAAAGTCACGTACTCGTATATTGGTCCGGTGTACAGAAAGAGTCATCCCTGTGCACGT
Source organism: Amphiura filiformis (assembly GCF_039555335.1). NCBI lineage: Eukaryota > Metazoa > Echinodermata > Ophiuroidea > Amphilepidida > Amphiuridae > Amphiura > Amphiura filiformis. The sequence goes on along the minus strand of NC_092642.1, from coordinate 5,633,025 downwards.
TAAGTATCAGAGTTATTTGAAAAGAGAAAGGGATCATTCCAGGTTCTGATATTACTCAATCTTAGGTAAGTTAGGTTCCCTTATAAGTTGGCATGATGTTATTAAAAGCCCTGTTGATTAATCGAGAAAAAAGACAAAGAAAGAAGAGTACCACATTGAACCTCGTTAGTGTGTTACTGCTCTGGCAAATGTAGATTGCATTGAAAGATATAACAAAGAAAACCTAGTCGGAAAACAACACAAACTTATTTATAAGCGTATACTAGAGGTATATACGACGTACAGTGAGAAATAGCAAATAAGTAGGGATTTTGCATGGGCAAAACATGATTGATTTTTCAGCACAGGTCGATCCGAGAAAAAAGTGATTATCATAAAAACTGTTTTTTATTTTTTGGTAATAATGATAATTATCTCAGTTATCAATGTCTGAAAATCTAAGTTGAGTTGAATGCATGTATTGCCATCCATAATGAAATGTGAATGATGAAAGTCATATTTTTACCATATCAAATCTCAAGCTATGATCAAGTTGTTTGTACCGACTTTGATCTCTTTCTGCTTCATTGGGTGTTGTGTTGTGTTTTTGTTGTATATTATGTGTATTGATCCGAAAAAGCCGTGTCTGACGGAAAGCGGTTCTGGGAATTCAAATTGATTCATTCTCGATACGATTGCGACCCGGGGATTGCGACGAGCGAATGAGTTTAGAACAATGAAATTAATTGTTTCTTTTCAAAGCAACAATAAACGATCCAGCTCAGTCATGTCAGTTATCCTATCACAATCGCTAGATTTTAGCGATTGCGGTATCAATTTAACTTGAGGGTTTCTTCCGTTCTCTATGTAAAAGAGATAACATCAACTCTCATCTTTGCCGTGCTTCAGAAAACATAAATTCTTAAGAATAACAACACAAGAAATCACAAAAATTGGACATTGGGATATATTTTTCATGGATCAGATCATTATGAACCGAATCTTAAGAGATAGTAAGCATCCAAATTATGACGTACAAAACACTGTTGAATTCATGTTTTGGAGTAGCTTAGGCGGAAGCTTAGGGATGGTAGACAGACTTATTACTATTAGTGACACTAAAATACAGGGAGTGGGATAGATCGACTAAGAACACAAATTACAAGATAGTGGAAGAAAGAGTGAGAGAAGGGAGCCGAAAAGTGACAGATGGATATAAATAGGAAGATTATGGTAATGAGAAAAAAGTAAACAAAAGTAAAGTTAAAGACAGCTAAGAAGAAACAATAATGAGAGATGGATATTAATATTAGTCAGATAATCTTTTATCAAAACAGGCAGATGGGTAAATTAAGCTTGTAACAAAATATATAATACGGTCCCTCCGTGTTACGTGTAGTTTCGTTGATTTTAAAACAATAATAAGAACATGCTGAAGTTTTCAAAATGTTTCAAGTTGCGTAAAATTATAATTATATATAATTCATATAATAAACAAAATGTTTCCTTTTGCGTTACCATCAATCTTATAATCTTATAGATAAATTACACCATATCGTGTTAGAGACTTATTGCACACACAAAAAAAATCATACCGATATCAATTGCTTATATAAGCGCAAGTTTTCTTATGCTGAAGATAAGAGTAAAGCACCTACGTGATAGCGTGGATCAAATTATATAGGACACTCAACATGCTTCCCGAACTTAGTTTATGTCAGTATCGGCCATATAGCAGGCATCTAATAGGCCTCGAAATTATACACTAAGCCTGGAGCAAGTGTTGCAGACACATTAATACTCACTCCTATGGTATATCCCGAGGTAAAAGCAGTCCAGAATAAACATTTCATTTCATTTTCATTTAAAATAAGAGCATGAGAAGGGGCTTCTTCGATGACATATCCTGACCTGACCTATTTTATGATGGGATCTATAAACCTGTATTCAATCATGATTTTTGTACAACCTACTTGTTTGATAAAGTCTAAGGGCGAGTTTCCCGACAGGAGTCTTATTAAGCCGTAGTCTTAAGGTGGCCTTGAGGCTACTAAGCCTAGCCCGCTCTCGAAGCCCGAGTCTTAACTCTAGCCGGATTTCTTCAACGCAAATTCAACCTAGTCTTAGTGGCCTTGTAGGCTTAACGCTTGACAACCTCGTCCCTTTCAACCAGCGACTTAATTGTATAGGCTGTTGGAGGTAGATGTACATAAGCTGTGGTCCTCACGGTTTACCGTACTAACAAGGTTGCCGTCTCATTATCGCAATGTTCCCGGCGCAAAGACTAGCCTGGACCCGCGGTCTTGTGCTTGGGCTTATACCGTACACAACTTGATGCAAGAATATTGTGTCTGTTTTTGTGTCTTTTATGTATTATTTTATTTCCACTTGACTTTTTATGAGTCCAACTTGTATGAATGATACGTCTTTGCTTTATACTCGTGATTTTTTCTTTGCATCCCATAAAGGGTAAAACTGTAAGCCTAATGGAAAGGAATCTGTGATTCCCCTAAAAAGGAAAGCAACCAACGTGCTATCTACTGCTGATATCAGTAGTCTTCTCAGATCTCACATGAAGTTATCTGTTGGTACAATATTTATAATTATTTAAGTAGAAGATATAGCAATATTATATGCATCTTATCCGTAAATTCAGTTTTAATACTGCATGAATTATTGTTTCGTGTCAAATATTTACTATATCTTTACCAATTTTGTCCTTCTTCTATTGTATTAAATTGATGTCCAACCTGGTATAATATAGGCACTCCAAAATAATATTGTAATAGGCCTACTTATGAAAAGCACGAGTATCAAACTATTAAGGCTTGGATAGGGACAGGTGGTATCATATAGGTCTTCATGATGATGATGATGATGATGATGATGATGATGATGATGATGATGATGATGATTATGATGATGATGATGATGATGATTATGATGATGATGATGATCATGATCATGATGAAAGAATTAAAAAAAAAATTATATTCGTTGTTAAAAAAATCATCATTCAAAATGAGTAGGTCTTATGATAGCAACAGCTACTTAAAAAATTCAACTAACTCAAATGAACACTAAAATAAAATGTTGAAATGTTCAACTAAATCGAACAATTACCTACCCACAGTGGCGTAACTAGACATTTTCATTTGGGGTGGGGGGGGGGGGAAGCGGGGGTAAACATAATAAATGAGGGGCAGGCATCGTTCATGCTGTTTGGGTTTGTAAGGGGTGGAGTGGGTCTGAGGAGTTATGGGATCTGCTTGCAATGTGTCCCCGGAACATTGGCGTAGATTTCTTTTTGACATGGGGGGGAGGTGGGATTGAAAAAAATGGTACAAATGCCATATTTAAGCTATTAAAGCTGGTGACATAGGCCAATGGTACAAAAGTGGGATCAATACAATTTATTTAAGGGATCTAGAATGAGCGTTTATGGCGTTTCGACAGTATTTTTTGTGGGACATGAGAGCACCTCAGACGTATCGAATTGCATTCTGAATACGAAGCATGTCTTTCTGATATCAAATAATTTTCAGTTTTGGAAATTCACGATATGATACAAATTTTATGACAAATTATTAAAATTTGATATTTTTCAAATTTTTGATATATAACAGTCCTCGAAGTAAATTTTATAAATCTAATGATGTATTCTTAAATTGTATGTAGCTGGGAGGAAAAGCCGACGATCAATTGAAAATGTTGACCTTTCATATTGAAGATATGGATTTTTTTCCCAAAAAGACCTTATTTATTTTGGTATTTTGGGGAAAAAAATCCATATCTTCAATACGAAAGGTCAAAATTTTCAATTGATCGTATCTGGGCCATATGGAAGAATAGGGGAATACTTAAATTTTCCCCTGAATATGGACCCAGTATAAAGAAGAAATAAACAAACAAACAAACAAACAATCGTCGGCTTTTTATCCCACCTACATACACTTTAAGTATCCATCGTCAGATTTATAAAGTTTACTTCGAGTACTGTTAAATATCAAAAATATCAATTTTTAATGATTTGCCATAAAATGTGTATTACGTTACGAATTCCAAAAAATCAAAATTATTTGATATAAGAAGGGCATTTTTCGTATTCAGAATGCAATTCGATATGTCTGATGTGCTCTAATGTCCCACAATAAATACTGTCCAAACGTTCATACCCCTTCCCTTAACCTTAAAAATTGAGTTTTTAAGGTTAAAATGACCAAATATGAGGTTAATTAAAAACTCTCAGAAGTAGGCCTAATGTACCTTTTTCATGGGGGGGGCAAGAGCTCCCTCCCCCCCCCCAGTTACGCGATTGCTTACTCATGTTAATTGAAAGACCGTCAAAAATATGAAAGATAAACTTTGCGTTACAATTTAAATAATTTGTAAATTGAAATAGACCAAGGCTTACGACCTAAGACCTGCTCTGAGGCAGGGCCAAGAAAAGCCTCTGTAAGCCTGGTCTAACAGGCTTGCGTAGACTACGGCTACAGAAGACTGATTTCGAGAAATGCAAATTTTACTGAAGCCTGGGGCTAATCCTACAAGCCTGGCCCACGGGCTAACGAAGCCTCGAGGCTATGGTAGCCGTGCTTCGGGAAATACGTTTTCAGTTAAGACTGGTCTTGCGACCTCTTAAGCCTTGAGGCTAGACAAGCCAATTGCTAAGCCACCCGTCGAGAAATTCGCCCTAAGTGGCTTCGTTGGCTATCATATAGCTTTGGCTACATTAGTTGCCTCGTGGTAGAAGTTGATCATCTATTTATATTGATATTTACTTGATAGTCTAGATCACGGACTACAATTTAGCAGCAGGGAATTACGGGCTGCACCTGGTCGACCCTTAAGGGGGTACTACACCCCTGTGGTAAATTTGTGACTATTTTTGCATTTTTCTCAAAAAATAATAACACACTGGTAACAATAGTTATGTATATTATTGGGGCAAGGAATCCAATTACTATACTGAAATTTCAGTGACTCAAGACAAGCGGTTCAGTATATATGATAGGAAATGAGGTACATCATATCGGTACCTTATTTCTTATCATAAATAGCGAACCGCTTGCCTTGGATCACTAAAATTCCAGTGTAGTAATTGGATTCCTTGCCCCTATAATATACATAACTTTTGTTACCAGTGTGTTATTAGTTTTTGAGAAAAATGCAAAAATAGACACAAATTTATCGAGGGGTATAATACCCCCTTAATCCATTGTTTAATAACATTTTTCTGCGGAGAGATTGGACCTGGAAAACACACTTTAGTATCATTGTTGTTACTAGGCTAATCCATGAGGTTTGGAAAATACTGGGAAATACAATGCTGTCAAGATTTGTTTGGGTTAATTCTATATGAATATGGCTAGAGAGGTCTGGGTGGAGGTGAGATGTATGTTCCCTTCAAGAAAACTTAATATTATTTTTTTTTATTGCAAGGGTGTTATATACAGGTATTTCTTTCAAGCTGCGAAAAAAATTTATATTAAATGCAATAGTCAATCGCTTGCCTTCAGAAAGTGCAGAACCAAAACAAATAATAATGAAAAAAAAGGATTATCATTCAAATTTTCCTCAAAACGACATGAACAATTATCACGCTTCTTTTTCACTTTCAGTTTCTGATGAATTCCTTCCCGAAGAAGCGGCCTCTTTTTAGATATTGACATTTCACTCGGCATTCGATATCATACTCCACATTAGTTAATGCATAGTTGAGCATATGACTGTGTTCAATAATAGATATATATATATAGATATTGTGACAGTAATTTACTAGAGCTAGCCCCCAAACCATCGATTAGTTGTTAGCTATTGAAGGGAACGCACTTTAAGTTGGTCATGTTAAATAAAGTTCGTTATATTATATTAAAGATAAAATCAGATGGAACATTTTGTATCATACATCATCAGATAAAAGTTCCCTCAAGCATTATACTATCTTAAAATTCGTAATTTTCATGACAGAGAAAGCTGGCAAACTGAATCTTAAATTGGAATGTTTGTGCAATGCACGTTAAGTCGCTGTAGGTTGGCTATAGGCTACAGATAAATGAAGCCAAAAGTTGCCGATTTCAAACTAATGAAGAGATACGATATCTATGTCGTTAAAAATACATCCAATGACAAGTATCAAGCCTCCTGCACTATCTTCCATTGATACCTATACACAATCGACGCACATTTTTAAGTAAGTCACAGGAAGATATTCACACAGTAATTATTGCAAGATATTTTCTTCAAATTCGGAATGCTACAAAGGCCTTTGCTTGAGTAAATAACAACATGAAATGGAAGGTCATCGGGGCTCTTCTCCTTGTTTAAGTTCATACGACTGGTGCTGTGGGCTAGTAATGTTATCGACATGCAAAAGATCAACACCAGTCCCTGCACCCTGATGTTCCGCGGGGTCGTGCAGAGAACACATTTTGTTGTTCGACCTTGATGAAATAATGGATTTACACAAGAATTCTAAAATGGAAAGAGCCGGGGGAAAAGAGGCACAGTATTGCATGTTCTGACATACTTTGGCACAAAGTCAAATTCTGACTTCAAAACCTACAGTGACAACTTTAAGGCTTGCATAAAGTTACCCAACGCGAGTTCCGTTATTCAAAATTCGAAACGGAGAAGCCCTTAACTTTCAATTAAGATATAAATCATCAGACGAAACACTCGCATCCTTCACTTTTAAATGGGAGGAATACTGTATCTGTAACGATTTTAAACGAAGAGAATGGTAGTTCTGTTTTACCTATGGGGACATCAAACGCCTACACTGCACACAGAATTATGTCAGAAAGCGCGCTCTCCCTTTGGGTCAGAGCACAGTTCTTTCGTGGTTTTGATGACAAAGAAAATAAGAAGGATATCGCCGAATCATTGCATTTTATTTCTCGTTAGTATCAGGTAAAACATGAATATTTTATTATCTTGAGGAAACTCAACTACTTCAAATCCGATTATAGGGTATAAAACAGTACCATGATGGTGGTGTCCCACAAATATAGACAGGAGGATGAGAGTGCATAAGGGCAATGGCGGGTGAGTGGTTACAAACAATGCTAGACTTAAGATACATATTACTAACGCATGCGTGTTCACCAACTACAGTTTTAGTCTCCCCCGCCTTCGCAACATACACTGAAGATGGAGGAAAATACTAGTTGATCAAATGATCAGATAATTCTATCAGCATGTAATACCAATCACCACCACCACCATAATTCATCGATTTACTACAGATACTTGTAGTTTAATATTGCAAAATGTTAACAAATGTAGCTATTGCCGTGACTCTAAGTACTAGAGCTATGCTTTACGATATATATTGTACACAATATTGTATGCCAATGATAATAATAATTCAAATTCTCATAATAATATATATTAACATTCAAAGGGACAGGTGAGTTTTCTTAAGTACGCATGTTTGTATTTATTACAAAATACACAAGTTGTAAATATGGTATGCTGTATTCCTCAGGACAGTACAACCTGCATCTCAGACTCATACTATAACGTTATCACTATGGGCCACAATGGCCTCATCCCAATGGCATAGTTCAATAACTTCAACTAAACCAATCACAGTGCAAAATTTGCAGAGTATGAGTTTTTGTACCCAATTTTTCAAAGGTCATTCAATGATTGTACAAACATATTGGGTTCAAGAAATGTGCCCTGTAAGATGAGCATGTTGTGGATCCTAGTGTATGGTACTTCTTATCGTAACTCTATAATCCGGTATCCACTATCTTGGAGACAAAGCTTGGACAAGATTGGTTTTCAACATATTTCCGCTTTTGAGGAAGCCTTTTTGGATACACCTGGTTGTATCAAGTTTAAGGTTCGTATAGCAATGCTTTCGGGTTTTTCATTGCTTAGTGCCTAATGTGATGGACAGAAACGCCTAGGCGTGTTTGTTTCAATGATTGGGCGGCAAATTCGTTCATTTGATTGGCTATAGTTGTTATGTAATCCTCCCAATATCAATACGAAATACAATTGAGATGCACAAGTAGGGCAATAGATTCAATGAGACGAAGAAACTGAAAACGACCTACTTTTTCAAAATAAATAAATAGGTTTCATATTCTGAGGGCAATCAAAATTCCGTATTCTTTATTAATATTGCCTTGCCCTATTTAATACCATTTATAGTTGGGCAGACTTAATTAGGGTGTACGCCTAATGTAGTTTCAAATTAAAACAGAACGATTTATCATATTTTCCCTTTCCTTGCCAGTTTCAAGTAGCACCATATTTGTATTTTTCCTAAATCTCAAATAAAGATTATTTTAAAACTCTGCCTTCACTTTTGAAGTGTTGACGAATTCAAAAAACGAGTCGTGTCGCATTATTTCCAGTCTTTGAAACCAGAAGCCGATAAGATTTTAAGACACAAGACACTGAAATGCGTTAATATTGATTTTAGAATCACCTGTAAGTCGGTTAAGAAGCACAAGTATGTTACAGTTTCAAAAAGGTCTGGGAGATTTGTCTTTACGTGACGATGTGGAACTATTTAGTCAACAAAAGCAGTAAGATTCAAGGCGTTTTGCAAGACTGTTTGCAAAGTTTGCTTAAATCTGGAAATCTAGAAACATTAATATTATTAAATGGGTCAATTTACGCGAGGTTTCTAAAACACATATATAATTCAGTCCATTCACAATAAGATGCACCTCCATCGTTCGATGGGGAGAGGCTAAAATACGCAGTGTATCATGGGAAAATTTCGACAACCAAAGCCCGCGTAATACGAATACAACACAGGAACATACGTCATTGTGGGTTTAAATGTCATTATAATGATGTTACATGCGAATGCACAATAAAAAGCTTTTTATAATTATATTAGATTTATATTAGATCTATTTTCTATCTATTGATCACAGGGAATCCTTCATGGAGCTGTTTTCAACATTTTTTTTATCACACCATTATGCAGTTACTGTCCGTTTTTCCTATTCACACACAGCGCTCCAATTGATTATTGACCTCCAGCTCACTCACTGTACTGTAGGTATAGACAATAGACTAGTTAGTGAGCTGGTGGGAAAACCCTTCACCCAATATTAGCCATAGAGGCTCACATGTGAATTATAATATTCATCCTTACCGTACTACAATTTGAAGTAAAAAATGTCACGGGAAAGCTGTTGTCGAGCTATTTTTCCGAAGAGAGAATTCCAAAATTTCATAGTAGTCGGACGTGTAATTTCAATGGCAAATTGTGCTCAACAGCTGACTTGTGATAGCTCCAACTTCGAAGGGGCACCGTCGGGTGATCGGTTTGCTCAAATTTTGCCATAGAAGCTGAAAATAAACTTCAATTCTTTCCCGTGTTAAGTCTAAAACCACATGTTTCTCATTTACTTGTGTGATACAATCACAATTACTCTGACAAATTTGACATGAGTTGGTTAACAATATGCATACTATTGTTCTCATTTGGTAAACAAAGGCCACGCACACCATTGTTACTGTGCGTTTGCTTTGTAATGGTGCATCCGACTGAAATCATGATACCTATTTCACCACAGCCATAATGCACAGGTAAATCAGAAACATGTGCTTGTGGATTTAACCATGGATATGAGACACATCCCTGATTTAACATAGTTGAGCTGTTTTCAGTGAGGTTTATCTTGGTTTAATGGGGTTTAAGTCCTGCAAAGGTCGTGGTGAATTATGCTGTAGACATGACTGCATAATGCTTGCGTGAAAATCCAATGGCAGCTACTAGAACTCCGTTGTCGACTCAAGAGTAAAAAATGTGACTGCCAAGAAGCAACCGCTGGCGGCGCATCGTATTGTGAATCGCGAGAATTTATAACATTTCTTGTTGTAAAGAACACCGAAGTTATAGATACTATATCAATAACACACGTCACCTTACTGTTTCTTGGTCTCTGTCATGATTTTTATAACCACACAATCATTTCAATGAACCGCTATGTGTGGAAATCAATAATGATTGTCAGCGTAAAGAATGTTCAAACCTAAAATAACGCATCTTTCATTTCAGAGATGAGCAAAATTACTATACAAAAACACATGTGTTATTCATACTAATGCAGTTGTTACTTTAATACAGTGTTTAATATAGTGTGTATAACATTTTTACGAAGATAACAACGTAAATTGAAAGGAGTGCTTGATAAAAACTAGTCAAGAGAACAGACATGCTTCAGAAGTGGATATTAAACAGTGGACCTTCTAAATGCCATTAATCAGCTCATTGAGAATGCAAATGAATAATTATAATAATAATAATACTAATAATACTTAAATTTTATCTAGCGCATTACATCAAAAAGATCACAAAGCGCTGAACAATATTAAAACAAAATATAAAAGTACAGATAAAATATCTATAAAAAAAAGTACAGATAACATAATCATAAAAAACAAAATACAATGAAGATAATCACGAGATAATATAAGATAAATGAAAAATACAACAACACCAAGATGGGTAATGCAATGAAGGAAGAAAAACGAGCGGAAGAAGCATAAACACATTGCAATAACCAACTGGCTAACAGCAAAAAGCAAATGATTTAGGCTCGCCACAACAAATTCACAAGAGTAAAAAACAAATCAAACTGAGCGGGCGTACACCAAGAGCAACAAACAATGTTCAACTATTCAATGTTTTATTATTTTGTTTTGGTTGTCAGTATTTGTGCCATAGATTAAAGCCATTGGGGCCTGGACCAGACTTACATTTTGCTATTCTGCTATCATTGTAGTGACGTTACCTTAACTCTTGTGTTGTGTTGCATAAGTCTGAATGCAATAAGTACATTTCCGTGAGTATAGCGTATCTTTGGCTCCTGAGTGTACCGAGTAAGATAAGGTTCTCCAATTAAACAAGTGTATGAAGTTGTGTAAGCCAGATAAATATTTCATTTCATTATTCATTTCCTTATGTCCATGAGCCAAAATAAAACGTTTTGGGATACAAATTTTCTTTGTACTTTTAAGTACTTACTTCATGTTTGATGTGAAAGTAGAACATTTTCCTCTTCCAGAGGAGCTATAGATTTATGGGGGGGTAGAGCATGGACCAAGTGTTCCCTATGTATAAATCATAAGTCTCTGGAAAAGATTTAGCATTTAATTGTGTTTGACCTTTTTTCCCTTTTCTTTCTTTTCTTTTTTTGATGAGAGTGGTCGATATACTAAAAGCTCTGAATATGTTCCCAAATGGCAGACACATCCCCGTACGCTTATTTCATTAGGGTAATACTTCATGGTTGATGTGAAGGCAGAACATTTTCCTCCGTATAATTTGTGTAAAACTATATCATTGTTTTTGTGGTAAACTTTATACCTACTCCCTACGCTCGAATGTTACACCAGATATTTACCTCAGGTAAAAAAATAATACAAAATACAACTTAGAAACATTCTTGTCATCATTATTATTATATCACCATGAGCCTGACGATTTATGAAAGTTATCACACAACAGGACAATGGCCTTTAGATTTACCTTATTCACTCTACTCGTAACAGTGCTGGGCGCAATGGTAATTATAACGCAAGCTATTCCGTAAGTTGATTTTGCTTATGGCGTTCATATTCTCGCCCAATACAGGAATAGCCTTATGAAAAATATAAACTAGACAAGGCCAAAATAAACATTATATAGCACCTCAATATGTAGAGTTCACATGGATAGATTATCCAGTGCTAATTTGAAAGCCCAGTGACATGTATTGATAATCTAATATAATTTGTATTGTAATATTTCAACACGCGCTCGTTTCGATGAGAAATAAGTTATCTTGTTGAAAGACACAACCTTTACTCCGCTGAATTGTTTCGATGTAAGGTAACTGAAGATAACATTCCTGATATAGTGCAATTATTAACCAGGGAATGTTTATCAATTTTGTCTACCGAATGTAATGTTTCTCATAATGCCAAACAATTTCGTTGAATTTAGATATTGATTATGCAACATGTGTTCATATACACAAATTATTGATGTTGATCTTACCCCAGTTTTGCCATTTCCCCCAAGGCACAAAATAATTGTAACTCTGATCATGCTAACTCGTCTGTAGTCTCGTTCCCAACCGGTTTGTGCTCCTCAATCACTGTGACGAGCATAAACTGGCTGGAACCAAAACTAATTCGTTGGCAGTCGCAACACATAGTGCCGTATGTGAAGGACAATGCGACTCCATTTGAAATTGAAGCTTAAGGTTTAGACTATTAAACTGTAACTTCAATTGTTAAAAAGGAATAAATATTCTTATTAAAATTATTAATTAATTAGATATATTTTAACTTTCTTACCATATGGAAAGGTTTGCATACGAAAACGATTCTCTTATAAACCATCTATGGACAGTTTCCACCTCGATTCACCTGAGCACACATTTTCGTTCAAGAGCTTCCAAACAAGCAGTGAATTGTCTCTACACAGTTTTTGATTACACTACACGGTTGAGTGCATAGCATAGTAAGAGCTGTGTGAACTTCTAGTTAGAAAATATGCCTCTGTGATTGGTTTTTGTCCAAACTTCAAGTGTTCCCTTAATCCAATTAGAATTTTTTTATATCGAACGAAAGCTAACACTTCCCCCTAAAACATTTCTTCTCATTAGGTTAACAGATAACACAATTCAATGTTTATAGCGACCTATTCCAACACAATTTTTGACCAAAATGAAGGTTTTAAAAGTCAAAACCTCAAGTGTTCCTTACAATATTACAAACTGAAAATGAAAATAATCATAAAGCACATAATTATATTTCAAATGAACCGCACGATGAAATGATTTAAGTATACATATGAGAGTACCTTATGGCAAAGCTCGCCCACAAATAGACTAGACCAATCAGGCTAGCTACTTACGGTGTCCCAGCCTATGATTATCATGATTTATACTGTAATGCTCATTTGCAATTCGTCGGCTTATGCTCTGTTTTATTTGTTCAGTCCTCTACATGATCCGAGCTTAGCATCTTATCCTCCTTTATTTTTATTTGCTTTTGTATAATGTTTGCATATACAGCATAAGACAGGTTGAATCACGTGTGTTGAGCGAATATCGGAACAGATAACTTTAAAGGAACTGCTGAAACACATGTTTCCAACACTGTCTCTTAAAAAAACCCCAAATATTACAATGATTTAATGCACCAATTTACAACAGGCCAATATCCTATTCACGTTCCCAAACGGTGCTTACTACAGGAATAACTTGTTTTATTTGTTCATAGGTGTTGGTTGTGACAACGTGACCTATTTGTGCTTATTAATCGAATCGAACCCAGTTTGGTTTTTTTTTTAGAAAAGGCTGTTTTTGTCGTCAATGATGTCTGGTTCAAGCTGCGGAAATATATGCTATTGAGTTTGTATACTTGTTCAAACAGATTTCATAATTGAAGCGTAAGAAAGCATATACCGCACATGTAATGGAACAATCTTTACGGACTACTGTTATTAATCCGAATCAATGTGATCTACACTACACGGCGACATTTTCACCCAGAAACCAGCCGCTTGAGTTTTGCGACATTCGGAAATGATGCAATACTGTTTCGAGTTGCGAGCTTTTACCGCGTAGTGGACCGCGCCATAGGCGTTCATTATAAGACGCATACAACGTCGTGCTGAGGGGCCGTTGTATTGCAGTATCATATGTATGCATATGTCTCTGTAAGCATTTAAAATCTATGGTGTAAGCAGCGAAAGTCAAAGGAGTACCGCAATGGGCAGCGCGGTTCTGCTCTCTCCAATATAGTTTGCCAACATTTAAGGGACTGTGTAATCATTATTTTTCCCCGGGATGCAAACAGGGGAGCAAGCAGTTTTTTTGGCAAGTCAAAAGGGATTTTTGGCCAACCACGGAGAGGACTTGACAAACATGTTGACCTTTTACCTATTGACGTACAAACTTGCGACATCTTCTGAATTACCACATCTGTTAGGCACATGGCTATATTTTGATTTTTTATTGCTGCTGGGCTCTGCACCCTTCATTTTCCGGACTCCTATTTGCCCTGACAGGAAGAGGAGGGACGGGGAAGCAAAGTTTGTCATACCGAGAAGGGCAAGCATTTTTGACCAGGGCATTCTGAAATTTGCTAACAGATAATTATTGCCCAATCCCTAAGATAAAAACGTGTAGATAGAATCTTGCAAAGAGGAACTAGTGGGAGAACGAAAACAAATTTCTCAGCGTACCTAAGTATCCTGTAAATAGTACTGTACAAGTCAAAACAAACTTGAGTAATGAATGTGCATTGCTTACCCATGCTAGGCTATAACAGCGTGAGTTTTATGACATTTTGTGACAGGACAACTAAAATGAAACAAACGTCTTAGATACAATTTGCCGGTAAGCAAATTATATGACAAGTTACACATCAAAGTAATATTTGTAAATCGTATTGTCTCGCATAACAACTGCTTTGGCAAGCGATACAAAAATATAATCAACAAAGCATGTGTGAAACATGAATAATGTAGGTAATTACATTACTTATACTATAATGTAAAGTATGTAATGTAATGTAATGTCATGTCATGAATGTGGAGGTCGTTCACTTGTGTAACTGCTTTTTAGAGCAAACTTACTTTCTTCATCATCTTTAATATCATATATTAGGTTTGCAACTTCTGTCGGCAATGAAAGAATTGGTTGCCTACAATCTGCGTTACGTGCTAAAGGCGGCGTAAAAATGTGTTTCAATGTGGAAAATTCAATGTGCACCACGTCGGCATAATCATTTACATCGGATAGACAAATAAGACATTTTGAATTGGTTGAATTCTGTAATTATTGTTTTGTGGCGGTATTGATAGTTATTTCAATTGTCATGGAATATAAGTTGAGTTGAGAGTACTTGTGTGTATTGTCAGGCATATTGTAATGTGAATAATGGAAGTCATTTTTGACGATATAAAATCTCAAGATATGATCGATTTGTTTTTACCGACTTTGATCTCTTTCTGCTTCATTGGTGTATGTTTTTGCTGTATAATTTGTGTATTGATCCGAAAAAGCGGTGTTTTGGGGCGTTTTTTCAAGTTGTCTTAACACTTATGTCCTTGTCTCACCGCAAGCGCTTTTGGTAATTCAAATTGATTCATTCTCGATGTGCTTGCGACGAGCAAAAGATTTTAGACCAATGAAATAAATCGTTTCTTTTCCAAACAACAATAAACGACTTGGCTCAGTTGTTCCATCGCAATCACTAGGTTCTATTGACTGCGGTATAAATTTAAGTTACGGGTTTCTGCCGCTCACTGTATTCATGAGAAAGAGATAACATCAAATCTCATCGTTGTCATGCTTTCACAAAACATTTAATTTCAAAGAATAACAGAATAAGAAATTTACGAAAATTGGCGTGAATGTGATGTGTGATTAAACAGTGGGGATATAATCTGTATGAATCGGATCACTAACATGCACCGGAAGCATATGCGCTGAATAATCATTTATATTGTGACAAGGCTCAATATGTACAAAGAAACCGAATTTAAGGTGACATCCACCCACTATTGAATAAATGTTTTTGATATACGTTTGAAGAGGTATACATGCTTATTAGCGAGGCTAATATACAGTGAGTGGGAGTGATTGACAAAGAATAAAAAGACGGAAGAAAGCGATAGAAAGAGAACTGAAAAGTTACATACATGTAGATAGGCAGAGAATACGTAAACAAAGCACAGTTAAGAAGACATATACAAGAAGCAACAGAAAAATACAAAGAGTTAAATATAGTCGGATTAACCATTAAGAAAACACTCAGATATATTTACTGCTGATATACGGTATATATATATAATATATAAAGAAGCACCAATATAAACATGCATTTCCTTCGTGTTACTTGTAGTCATGGTAGTGTTAAGCAATAACATTTCCAACACTAAATGACTTAAACCAACGATCTGCACGTTTCATAATAAATCTTAATAATAAGGAAAATGCTTTCTTCTGCATACCGTCAATCTTATAATATTATCGATAAAGTACACCTTAGAGTACTATATGTCACTTCTTTTCATAGGATCATTACGCACACAAAAATCATACCGATATCAATTGCTTATAAATATGTAATCTTCAACAGAGCAAGTTTACTTATGCTGAAGATGATAAGAAAACTCCTACGTGACAGCGTGGATCATATATATAGGACACTCAACATCTTTCCTGAACTTAATTCATTTTAGCATCGGCCATATAGCAGGCATCTAATAGGCCTCGAAATTATACGCTAAGCCTGCAGCAAGTGTTGCAGACACATTAATACTCTCTCCTATGGTATATCCCGAGGTAAAAGCAGTCCAGAATAAACATTTCATTTTATTTAAAGGAAAATCTGAACATGGACGTCTTCAATGACACACCCTGACCTGGCCTATTTTAAGCTGGGATATGTAAACCTGAATATAACTATGACTTTTTCATTTGCACTATAACTACCTGTTTGGCAGAAAATAAGTGGCTTCGTTGGCTGCCATGTGGTAGATGCTTCATTAGTCATGTTAGCTGCCTTGTGGCAGAAGTTGATCATCTATATCATCTACTTGTTATTCTAGATCACGTACTAAAATGTAACAGTATTTTAAAACGGCATAGCGAGCCTCTTTGTTGATGATTGAAATGAAAAGTTTATGGTTTAAATGCACCGTCAATTTCACCGGTGAATGAAAGAAATAATTTATACGCTGATGCTGGATCTGTGTCCTGGTTGCTTGTCGAGAGGTTTTAAATATACCGGGAATCAGTGGTCAATTAGTTGGAGTCCATTCTATATGAACATGGCGAGTTGAGGTTGGGTGTGGTGTGATATATGTTACATCAATATAAACATTGTGATATACACTGTTGTTGCCTGACGCGGAAAATGATATTATACAGCTATTTGTTTCTTCGTTATTACAAATTTGTGTTTTCTTGAAAAAACTAAGTTATTCTATACATTTGTAGACTAATTCACTAATTCAATAATAAAATTGCGTTCAATTTTAGAATGATACACCAACTATATCACCATTACAAATTGTGACCATGGATCTTATACGTATATATCAGATATATACCGTTATGATTTCTTCTGAAAGAAAACAAAACCTGATACAATATATTGGTCATAATCAATCGCTTGCCGTTAGCAAGTGGAGAAGGAATTCGGTTTAATTTAATTATCCAATTTGTCACCTATGTGAAAAAATATTAATAAAAATAACAAGCAGCTTCATTAAATTTTTCATCAAAACAACATTAACAATCATCACGCTTCTTAAACATAAATGTTTTTCACTTAGCTATTTCAGATGAGTTCCTTCCCGAAGAAGCGGCCCCTTTTTGAATATTGACGTTTCACTCGGCATTCGATATCATCCAGGTGGTGTATGACGCAGTCCCTAAATTCAGTAAATTTTCATCGTCAACCGTGTAATTGAATGGGATTATTTTGAAATTTTAAAACGCTTGAAATATCACAAACAAATAGGCCTATGTTGATAAATAATATAAATACAAGTTAAAACCGTTGGGGTTCGATAATGAACCCCACAAAACTAATATGGAAAATGCCATACGGCCGGGCGTTTTCACGAGTTGCCGGCTCGATCATGTCATCCGCCGCCTGATATCATCATTCCACATTTGTTAAGGCATAGTTGAGCGTGACTCATATATAGAAATATATATATAGAGAGAGATATTGTGACAGTGTTTTACTAGAGCTTGCCCCCAAACCATCGATTAGTTGTTACCTATTGAAGCTGGGGAACGCACTTTAAGTTGGTCATGTTAAAGAAATTTCATTATATTATATTAAAGATAAAGTGAGCTGGAACATTTTTTATCATACATCAATATATAAAAGTTTCCCCAAGCATTATACTATCTTGAAATTCGTACTTTTTAAGACAAGATACCTGGAAAACCGAGCCGAATGGTTACGCAATGTATGATACGTCGCATTAGTTTGGCTATAGGTTGAAATTAATTGAGATCCAAAGTTTTCGAATTCAAAATTAATGAATCATACAATATCTTTTAACAAGTATCAGATGAAATTGTTGTGTGAAACGTTCTTTAAGTCCAATGTCTTCTACATAATATTTTTAGCAAGTCGGAGGAAATTATTTACATATTGACAATGAAAATGTCGTGCAGTAATTATTGCAATACATTTTCTTACGATTCGGAATACTTCAAAGGCATTTGCGTTAGTAAATGAAAGAGAGGGACATTGGGTCTCATTTAAGTGCATCCGACTGGTGCTGTAATGCTATCGGCATGCAAAAGATCATCAACAGTCCCTGCACCCTGATGCGTCGAGGCTTAAGGCAGAGAATGCTTTTTGTCGTTAGATTTTGATGAAATAATGGATTTACACAATAAGTCTAACATAAAAGAGCGCCACAACTGCATGTTCTGACATACTTGGCTCAAAGTCAAATTCTACTTTCACTATATTAATTCCCTTGTTCTTACTTTGAAGGAAAACCCAGTTGCACACCTTATTGCACAAACGGTCAGTTACAAATGCAATGCGTGTGGTAGGGTGTGTGTGTGTTCAAGGGAAATATGATAAGACGAAACACTCTATTTTATTTTATTTTATTTTATTTTATTTTATTTTATTTTATTTTATTTTATTTTATTTTATTTTATTTTATTTTATTTTATTTTATTTTATTTTATTTTATTTTATTTTATTTTATTACTTTATTAACAAACAAGGTTCAAAAGCACACACAAAACCCATGACACATATGGCCAACGTGCCAGTGCAGAATACCAGCATGGGCCAATACAGGGACAACGGAGCAAAAACAAACGAATACATACATACATACAAACAGCATTTAAAAGAGCAATTAAAAGAGGCAACTAAGCGATGTTTGTTCAAAACAACAAAACACTATGTTTTGAAACTCAATGCCTATAAGAAATTAAAACGAAGATATAAAAAGAGACAAGTAGTCTCCACCTATACAGGTGTCTCCAAGGAGTGCGAACAATCGGTAAGTCAAAGGACTAATACCCATCAAAACATTGTGACAGCTTTTTATTTTATTTCACTTAAACAATAAAACACAAAAAGATGGCAACCATCTGCAACCCTCGCAATTTGATGGTCATACCACGGGGAAAAGTGGCGGGCTCATTATTTTCACTAAACTGAACACAAAGGGTGGCCCTACAATTATATTTAATAATTTGAAGGTCTATTTATGAAATTTAGCGCTGCATGATGGAAAGTCGTAGGACACGAGTTGAATTCTGAATTGTAAAAAAGTAGAAATAAATGGTTCGCAGTATCGTACACGTTATTCATAAGTAATTTTGTTTCTATATGAAGAATGATTTAAAATGTTGTTTTGAACCCTGTTATTAAAAAAGGATGTATGCCAGTACCAGCCTATTGCGTCAATTTTTATTAAGCATTATATATATTTCAGCACCAACAGGAAAGTATGTGAATAAAATTAATTTTATACACAGCTTTTGTACGTCAGTTTTGTTGGTGAGAATACTTTATACCGCTGAGAGGCTTGTACAAAATCAAATAAAAACAAGACATTCAAGTAAGAGGTAAATGTACTATAATCTATTTGCAGTGAGGAAAATGAGGTAAATGGTTCAGACTGCAAATTGATATTCACATCTTCACGTCCTCAAGCAAGATTTCTTCAGAATGTTAGGACACACGGAACTTTGTCACAAGTAAAAAGACGTCAAACTGTAGTTGTTATAGTAGTGTAGACAAGTTAATTTACGTATGAGGTAGACAAAAAGGAACACCAATGTTTTTGCTTGCTAGTGACTCTAAATATCCTCCAGAACAACATAATCCAAAAAAAAAAAAAAAAAGGGCACAGGGGAAAAAATGTTAATTTGCATATTTCCAAAATGGCCGCTAATGCAGGCCTCAAATTTCAAAATTGGGGGAATGTGAATAAATATCATATGATTGTATTGATCTCATTATTAGGATTCAGAAAAAAGTATAGGTTGATCAGGGGTACAAAAATAAAAAATGCTCCGATTTCGTTCACAGTGTCTCAAATTGTTCCACTTGCAACAACATTGTAAACAAAGAATAGTTTGCTATAGCTCAGGTATTTTGTTACCTGGGTAACATCACAAAATAGATCAAGATTAACATGATTCAATGGGCTTTTAATTTGTTTACCTGTTATCCAGGTAACAAAACACCTGAGATATGGCAAAGTATTCTTTGCTTAAATTTTTTTCTCCAAGCGGAACAATTTGAGACCACTTTGAGCAAAATCGGAGCATTTTGGGGGATTTTTTACCCCTCTACATATTCATGGGGACCAAAATTTGACATTTGACCTTTATGCCTATAACTCAAGAACTATACATTGGAGATAAGTCACTATACATCGAAGATAGGCCAGTATACTTTTTCTGAATCCTAATAATGAGAGGAATACAATCAGATGATTTTTATCCATATTGCCCCAATTTTCACATTTGAGACCTGCATTACCGGCATTTTGGAAATATGCAAATTAACATTGTCCCCTGTGCGCTTTTTAGCCCTTTTCGGATATGTTTGTCAGGATGGTATTTAGAATCACTACCAAGCAAAAACATTGGTGTTCCATTTTTGTCTAGGTGCGCCCATTTTGGTACTTCAATTGATTGATAAGTGTACATGGTTATCATACTGATTTATAAGTGCGCGGAGTTACCATACTGATTGGGACATGTGCCAGTTCATACTGAAAGGAAAGATATATTAACAACGAGTATTTTAAGCAAATCTTTGAGTCAATTTATAGTGTGAAGAAGAGGATGCAGAGGAAAATGGGTATGAGTTAATATAAATGTTCAAAACTATCATACTCATGGATTAGTGTGCAGAGTGATCATATCGGCTTATGTCAAATCTGCGGACTCATTAATGCGGTTGCTAACTCCAGTTTGATAAGTGTGCAGGGAATTACCACGTGGTTCTATAATCTACCATTGTATGTGTCCAGAAATAACCTGCTAATTGATAAGTGCTTCATACTGATATGTATACGTTCAGCATTACCATTATAGATTCATCAGTGTGGTGAAATTTCCTGATTGAAAAGTTTGCAAATACGCATACGGTATTGTTTCAACGTACTAGTATCTCTACATTCGATTGATTGTGCTTGAACATTTCTGTCGTCTAATCATTCGTTTGGAGCGATTCAATTTGTTTCTCCATTTGAATGATTTACATATTCCTTTCTTAAGATTTGTCCTTGTATATTCAATATGGATTTAGCTTGGGGTTGAGTGTGCGCATTGTTAAAAATTAACAACCTAACGTTGGTAACATTACCCGTCATTTTAACAGTACGAGTTGTTGTAGTTGATATAGCTGTTATTACCTTTTCGTAAATATAATATGATGATGTAGGAAGGCCCGATCTTATGTCAAGTGCATACATAACATTACATGTTGGGTGATTCATAATTTACATAATGTTGTAGCAGATCAGGGGAGAATCCAGAAGGGGGCACGGGGCGTTGCCCCACAAAATCGATAAAAAATAATGCAAAAATCAACCTATTTTATTCAATTATACTCTGTATGCCCCCTCCCTAATTTACCATCCTTGATTCACCACTGCAGATCATCAATAAGTTGATTTATCGATTCAACGGAATATATGAGACATAATATTATTATAAGGCCTTCCTTTGTGTAAAATAGTAATAAAACTTCAGTACTTTCAAGTCACCATGTTGAGAGGTACGTCAATGTCCGCGCATACTTCAATGATATCACATGGGGATGTAGTACAAATATTGAAAGGACAAATTAAAATGGTTAGTATGAGCAGCATCTTAAATAGTTTCTTTACGTCTATCAATCACTTCATCGTGTCATACTTCAAGGAACTGTAATGGAAATACAACGTGTTAATTTTATAAGCATGATTTTATAAGCAAAAAAAGATGCAGATGCATTTCAAATCTGTGATAATAATCATTGTTTATAGTCACAGACAATCTGGTGTAAATAACCCGTCTATTTTTTCATTGGAACAGGTTCGATAACAAACTAATCTGATCTCATGACCACTTTTTATCAGATTATATTTCATCTCAGCGAAGACATGATTGCATGTTTTGCAGTAGATCATTGCACATAAGACTGTAAACAAAACTCATGATAAAGGTGACCGTTTAAAGGCCCATTATTGTCATATATCTGCCTTAAAATTTTGATTACTTAAATTATCCATCGAATTATGTATACAAGGTTTTTTTAGTAAGAAGGCTAAGTAAATGTTGGAAGAACAGAAGATATATGCTGCATATTGATATTGGGGTTAGCTACAGACAGGAAAGCGAGGCAAGAGGTACATGTATTAAGACGATTATCGTATTAATACCCTAATAAATTGAACAAGAGATATAAACATTAAAGGGTATATTCCCATTGGCAGCCAGTGGCGTAGTCAAGGGGGGGTCATGTGAGGGGCATTTTAGTGGGATCTGCCCCTGTTACACGGCTGTTTGATGTATATAGAATTGGCTTCATTATTAACTAAATGCTTAAAAAATTGGGCTACTTGAGAATCCTTTACCGCGGCCTGGCGAGTCAATGCGCCGCGCCTTGACGCTGAAAAGTTTTGGCAACACTGACTTCAATGTTATCACATGGGGAAGCAGTACAAATATTGAAAGGACAAATTAAAATGGTTAGTATGAGCAGCATCTTAGATAGTTTCTTTACGTCTATCAATCACTTCATCGCTAATGTGTCATACTTCATGGAACTGTATTAATACAACGTTTTGAATTTATAAGCATGATTTTATAAGGAAAAAAAGACAGATGCATTTCAAATCTGTGATATTAATCATTGTTTATAGTCACAGACAATCTGGTGTAAATAACCCGTCTATTTTTTCATTGGAACAGGTTCGATAACAAACTAATCTGATCTCATGACCACTTGTTATCAGATTATATTTCATCTGAGCGAAGACATGATTGCATGTTTTGCAGTAGATCATTGCACATAAGACTGTAAACAAAACTCATGATAAAGGTGACCGTTTAAAGGCCCATTATTGTCATATTATCTGCCTTAAAATTTTCATTAGTTAAATTATCCATCGAATTATGTATACAAGGTTTTTTTAGTAAGAAGGCTAAGTAAATGTTGGAAGAACAGAAGATATATGCTGCATATTGATATTGGGGTTAGCTACAGACAGGAAAGCGAGGCAAGAGGTAAGAAGACGATAATCGTATTAATACCCTAATAAATTGAACAAGGGGTATAAACATTGAAGTGTATATTCCCATTGCCAGCCAGTGGCGTAGTCAAGGGGGTCATGTAAGGGGCATGTTAGTGGGATCTGCCCCTGTTAAGAAGTCTTACCCTCTTCCCTGTGGGATTTTGGCCGTTCTGATATTTAAGATTTTTAGGCTCTTATGTGCTTTTCATATGAAAGCTTCTTTGCCCCGTAGTACCTTTTGTCCACCCGTTGAAAACGTGCTGGTTATACCACTATTGCCACCCCTATGCAATATACATCTAAATAAATATATTATTTTCTTTGTAAAGTTCAAGCACAAATTATTCGGCTGCCACTAAGATACATTAGAATCAGTTTGCTTGGGCGTAGCCGTAGCGCAGTTGCTCTCAACACTTGTTTAATAAACTCCCGAATAAATTGAATGATAACATAAGCTCTTCATAATGGGTAACAATACGTATGATGAAATTGGACTAACCTGCGCTCTTCGCACAACAAGGTAATGTTACCAATTACCTCTATCTATTCCGAAACATTTTGTCTCTTATCTCACGAAAGTGCAAACACCTACCCACATAAAACCATCCTAACTTCAATTATACAGGCGACACTTGTATGTTGACGATAAATAAAGGTTCAAATACCGTTTGAACCTTTGACAACTCAATTTGTTAAATTGACAATCTGCTGCATTGCAGGAAATAAAAAATGACAATATCATAATGTGAATGATGTCAACTTCTTTTACAAGTACAACCTTTTGTACTTTATAGTAAGTCCAAAATGCACTCAGATAAAGTAATCGGAAAAACAGATCAAATTAAATTCAGTTCTTTGTCAGCGTGGCGTACATTAAGGCTATACGAGCTATTGTTGGTCAAAGCAGCCAAAAAAAAAATCGATTTTCATTATCTGAATCAATATATTATTGAAAAATAACACTTTGGTGTTTTGCAAAAGTTCATTCTACAAATCATATACTTTGTAAACTTGCTTAATTTATTGCTGTTAATGAGTTATGTGCGTTTTACAAAAGTGTTGTTGTGTCAGCCCTCTTTACAACATAACTCAAGAACCACAGGACCTACAAAAGTATCTGTGATATTTGAGTTCTTCTACACGCTCGCTATGAATTGAGCAATGCAATCTTTGCTAAAGCTCACTACCATTCGCAAGATGCTGTGAACTACTTTTTTTCTGCTGCTTCGACCAACGATACATCGTATACCCTTAAGCATTTCCTATGAGCCAAATATGGTTTCATTTCTAATGCTGCAGTTCAATAACCTTCACAGCTCAAAATATTTTGTATCTAAACATTCGAAGATCACTATATATAGAAATATATTGAGGTTAAAGAACTGTATTCTTTCAGATTGGTATTCTTTAAATCATAGTATTGTTTTAATGGGCAATGGGCTGCACAACCCATATAGCTGAGTAAATGTTCAATAAAAGAAATATCTGAATTTTCAGGTTTGCTTCCTGAAAACGACTGGAATTCCAGTTGTTAATGTTACTGGAAAAACGTGGAAATGCAATAAAATAAAAATCGTGGAATTGTCCAAAATAAGTATAGGATTCTCGATTGTGAATTATATTTAGCTGGAATTTGTCGTATGTCATGTATGTAGACACTTTTGGAAAGTGTGGATTTCCAGCAATCATAACTGATCAAAAAGGTCCGGAAATCCAAACTAGGGGGTGTGCATCTATTTTTTGGAATAGCCCAATCTGCGTAAGAGTGTATGTGTGTATGAGGGACATACGAGAGACTGACAATAATGAACATTATTGGTTCAATTGTTCTGGGGACGGCACTCAATTTTAAAATTCCACGCGCAAAAATGCGTAGTATTGGTTCATTAGTTGCCTAACATGGCTTACCATTATTAGCAATCTGTCCCAAAAATCCAGTTGTCACTAAAATGGGCAAGACAGTTGGCTGGCACCGCTTCGAAGAGCTGCCCCTTACATCATTCCTGTCCAGAGAGCCATCATCTACAAGTGTATGACACAGATTGAAGATGCCATCAATGGCACTGGTGGTTTAGCGCAACTGCCCGCAACACCTACCTCAGCTTGGTTCTATTCAAAACAGCTCCACGCGCATCATAAAGTTTCCAGTAGACGAGTACTTTGACTACCATATTCACTCATTAAACCACCTCTGGACAAGAGAACTCCAGAACTACTCTGCCAGCTGATGCCAAACATACACAACCTAGATCCTAGGCTTCGACGACGGTCCTAAAGATCCTACGAACTTACAGTCGACATTATTAGCCATCTTTTGTACGATCTACAGCCCGCATTTGGAAATTCCCAGCTTCAACAAGGTAGTTAATAGCTATACATGTATGTCTCAAATATATCAGCAGTCTCTACAATATGATAGTTTCATGATTGCCTAGATATGTCTGGTCATAAAAAAAAAGTATAATAGCGCACTCAGTTTGTGAAATAATTGCAAAGGGGTCTGGTTTGAAAAACAAAAGCAACATATCCTACAACATTGATTTATATGTCGATCCAATGTTTGTTTGATGCCAATCAGTAATTTCGTAATGCGTAATTCGTGACCTACAAACCCCATTTTCTTCATGTACATGTATTTTAAAACATTGAATACAAGGTCACCAACCGGAATCAAAACAAATAAATTACACATTCCTCTGTGATTTCCATGCCGAACATTTCAATCAATTACCTAAAGTAAGCTTTTGAAAGTAGTTCACTGACACGATTGCATAAAATCTGTTTCAAGTGTAATGCATTTAATTGTACCAATCTGTCCTTGAATACAGCAAACTCTACTAATCCCAAATGGACTTAGCATTCTTTGTTTTACGCTATGTCAAGTTCAACCTGCGAGCTATTGTCTAATTATAAAAACCGATTAAATCCCACTTTGCACTTAAATGCATTTACGTCCTATAAATACCTTTCTTAATTATTTTATCAAGACAATACGTCCCATCAGCACCTACCTTAGAGTCTTCATAGATGAGCTAATTTGTATGGAGATGTTTCAGAAGGAAACAGGTGTATACTGAGTAGTTGAATAATCGCCTCTACTAATTGAAGGTTGGCATGTCCCTTTATATTTAGCGATAAGTTAAATCGCGCGGACAAACCATGGTCAGACACCTTATGCTTATTATTATACTCAAAGCATCAAACAGGATTGGTGATATATTCGCTGTCTCGTCACCTACATAAAACAAATACGTGTATAGACCAATATAAGTAACTTCAAGAGGATTAAGAAAATACTTTGGCTGGGATTATAATGATCTTTCTATTTAAAGTATATACAAGAGATTGAATGTTTGTTTAAAACCGCGATTTCAGGGGAGTGAGAGAATGGACATTAACACGAGGTACTTACTATATCTTTTACGCGCTGATTTGATAACATAACCGGGAACATAACTATATATAAGTTTTAACCACATTGAGACAGATATAGTGTTTTTAAAAACAACTCGTGAATCCGGTTGAGGGACATGAGGGCAAACATAACTATTTGAAATGTTCCTGCAAAATATCTCTTGAAATAAGATAAAAATGTTAACAAAACTAAAACGTATGAACGTAATACCAACTTCATTCAAATGTTTTATAGTTGCTTGCAGAATGGTTGCGAGGCATTGGAGGTAGTGGCGTAAAGTCATAGGGGCACGGGGGAACGTCCCCCCATCGATCCGAAAATTTAGAAAATCCCATAGAAAAATTGCCGGAAAGCGGCTTGCGGCCACCCATCAGGCTCGGTGCCCCCAATCATGATTGGTGCCCCCATATGATGATCCAAGCTACGCCAATGATTGGAGGTCGGCATCGTAAGTGGCACATGTTGTTGGCTAAAATACACCTTACTCAGAAAAAAATTAAGATCATACAAGATTGAAATTTCAAAAATTGATCAGATCATGTTATAAACCACGCCAAAGTTTTGCTCTGATCATACTCTTCAGAAAAAGTATGGTTTAACCTCGAGTAATAAGCAAAAGGGTCAAAGGTCTCATTTTGGGCTCCACAGGTGTCAAAACCTTAGAAACTCTCAAATGGTCTCTAGTTGTATGAATTTTGATACCAATTCAAAAGAAATAGTTTGCACCATCTAGGATGCCAATCTATACATTTTCTGAACAATTAATACCAGATGAATGCTTTTGTATGGTTTGAACAACATTTGAACAAAATACCCATTGAACCATATTGGCCTTGACCTGTTTGGCGATGTTACCTATGTAACGATACTTTCTAGATGGTTCAAACTATTCTAAAATTGAATTGCTTTTGCAAGACGAAATTGGAGCATTTTCTAGGCTTTAACCCCAATGGAGCCCTAAATGCGACATTTTACCTATAGCTCGAGAACCATACAAAAAGTATACTTTTTCTGAATCGTGTTGACCACATGAATACTTTGATGTGGTTTTAAATGAAAGGTGATACATTTTGACATTTGACCCCCGTATGACATTGAGGGAGCCATAACTCTTTTTGGAGCAAGGTACATTCCTGGTAATGCAAGGTCTTCAGCAGAGTTATAACTTGGTTCCCAGCCTTATTCAAAAAACCTGCACGACATATGATAACCATATAATTTACAACTGGACAATAACTTTGTATATTGCACGTTTGTTCGAACTATCGTCACCTTGTGACGCGTGTAAGCGAGTTTTCTTCGTGGCATAACTATTAATAACATCTGATTGCACTTCGCATAAATATATAAAAATAACATAATTACGCATGTATATCAGAATGAAATCAGCAAATAATGGATTTTATAATATGGTTTGATCCCCTAGTGGAAAAAATTCATATCCAATTATCCGCTCTTTCCATTACCGCATTGGAATTTTGGACAGGTGCTGGTGATGACAAAGACCTCGCATCGAGTTCCGATCAGGGTCACGCCTGTCTGCTCGTACATCCTACCGTGTCCCTCTAATCATCACGATGATTTATACAGGCTAAATAAGAAAAGACGTCTATCGCTGACTGCTTTATTTCCACTTGAGTCATTAAGTCTTTAACTTGAATTTAAAGCTGGGAAAATATATATATGTGTATGTTTTGATTTTTAATACCTTTTAAAATTTAGATTCATTTTTCATCCTTGGTCAAGTGAAATATTGCGTCCTTGTCCTTTATCTTTTATATCTGGAAGTAAGTTAAAATGAGAAGAAAGACAGTCGGTGCCACCTCTGGAACATTTTAAATACTTTGTTAAGTTTTTTCCTTATCTTCAACCATCAACACGATAAATTGATTTTGTTATGGTTACCAATAATGTGATCTAGATTGATTTCATGATTCCATACTCAAAATGAACCTGCCTATCTTTGGTATGACTTAAAGTCTTGCTTTCTACTTAAATTTGAATGAAATAAAGATGAATGAATGAATGAATGAATAAAAAAATAAATGTAGATATTTATATAGCGCTTTATGACGTAAACAGCTTCAAAGCGCTTTACATTTATTCCGCCGTTATTGGAATATGTCGGAACCACGTTTGCAGCCTACAAATGGCGCAGGGTTCATCAGTATAACGACGGTGACTACCCCTAACAGCTTCCCATTGCACCTGGGTGGGGTGAGGCAAGCGAGGCAAAGCGCCCTGCCCAAGTTCGCAACACGGTGGTGGGACGGGGACTCGAACTTTCTTTTGACTTTAAATAACGCAGCAGAAAACAGTAATAGACAAGGGCAATATAACATTGTATTAAAGCAGTGCGAAATATGTTACGAGTCTTGCTTAGAAATGATCACGTCTGTAAAGTAAATTCATGCCTGTACCACGTTTCCTCTGAAATACTGGCAATAGTCTCACTAGATTTAGGGTTTGATCAAGTGTCAAAACTGAATATTGATTGAGTTGGTGGAGTAGATCGCGATGAACTACGGACTAAGATCAAAGCTGAACCGTGTTTTATATTTTAAAGCTGCTATTTAAGTTTGAAACTAAACACTAAAGGTGCACCGATTAGTTACTAGTACATTTCTGGCGATTGGTCATTGGAGAAGGTGGTCTTTGTAATTAACAGTGACCTAAAGACTCTGAATTAGCCTGCATGTTCTTGCATCTCGATAGCTCTGAGCAGTAAGAAAGGCATAGATATGCAGCTAATCTGTAAAAAATGACCAAAGGAGTGATATAATTTAAAGTGTATTTTGGTCTAAAGTGTATTTTTGTCAATCATACATAATAATGCTATTCTAATTTAATTATATTGATTTAATTGTTACTGCCTAAATGTATTGATATTTATTTATACCAGTGACTCTTGTTTACATTTAATTTTATTACTTTGTTGAGCTATTAGTATCACTTGTATATTGATGTTGATGATTGATGAAAATAAAATATGAATGAATGAATATAATTAGATAATAAACACGGTCCTCCCGTAGGTTATGAGCTTTTATAAAAGAAACTTTTTCTGTCCAACAGCACGTGGTGATGGAATAAATAGTTCTACCTTCATGTAAGCATTATCATGAATTCTAAGGTTTGCGTTAGTTTTGTTAACATTCTTATCTTATTTCAAGAGGAACATTTTAAATAACATAAGCTATGTTTGCTCTCATGTCCCCCAACCGGATTCACGAGTTGTTTTAAAAAACACTTTATATGTCTCAATGTGGTAAAACTTATAGTTATGTTATCAATTCAGCGCGTAAAAGGTATATTAAGTACCTCTTGTTAATGTCCATTCTCTCACTCCCCTGAAATCGCGATTTTAAACAAGCATTCAATCTCTTGTATATACTTTAAATACAAAGATCATTATAATCCCAGCCAAAGTATTTTCTTAATCCTCTTGAAGTTACTTATATTGGTCTATACACATATTTGTTTTACGTGGGTGACGAGACAGCGAATATATCATCAATCTTGTTTAATGCTTTGAATATAATTAAGCATAAGGTGTCTGACCATGGTTTGTCCGCGCGATTTAAGTTATCGCCAAATATAAAGGTTAGATGTAGGGTTACGGATATCAAAATTATTATGCTTATATAAAAGAAAGTCCAAAAATACTTCGGTACAAAGAGTGAAACCGTCTTGGTTAAAAATTAATTTAGAATATATTCAGATAAATTATAAATTCAAGAACAAACCCCAAAGCTTCTTTGATATTTTTATAAAATGAATAACACTATAAACATTTACTTTGTTGGCGTAAAATATCTCTATGAAGATGAATAAAAAGTTGAAAAAGATAATGGTGTATTGTGAATACTGTATTTTAAAGGTCAATGTTTTACATACATACTACGAAAGTATAAATGGCATATAAAATCAAATTCCAATTCATCCAAAATGAAGATCCCTTCAGTAGGAAAAATATTGTCTACAGAAAAAGTAATCAAATTTATTTCATAACATTCGAACTGCGGTTTATTTTGCACACGACGAGCAATAGCTTAATATAAAACATCCCCACATCCACCCTGTTCACGCTGATTTAAATACCATCCATTTCAACATCTAAGTACCATTCATAGCAATAATGATGTCTGTTTTATGCAGATATTCCGGGTGGGGAAAAATTACTATGACATCGGTATTACTTGTATGGTATAGATAGACATAAGTACTTGTTTTTCCAAAACGAGATATATTACGTAACACACTTTTTACAAAAATAATAAAAGCAAGAGAAACGATTTTTTCTCGAAATGTAAGGAAACAATATACAAGACTAGTTTTACCGCTTTAAATTAATATATTTCGTATAGATACCCCAATTAGTGTAAACTGGAGTAAGGTTTGTGTAAATAATAACACGGTGTGAATTGAATGCTGCTAATTGAATGCCACATACTGGATATATAGGAGTCAACTACCCTGCTAAAAACAAACCTTGTTAACGATGGTAATTGCCAATAATATGGAAAATTCTAATTCAATTAAATTTAATTATTTATTTAGGTTAAAGTGAATTGTATTTATTTTGTAAAGCAATTGTTTCTTTTTTTTGTGTTACTTTTGTACATTACTTATTGAAGGCACACTCCCGCTTAATTTGCATGGATCATGCAAGTTCAACATGGCTGTTACTTGTTGGGGTGCCAGGTTCTAAATTTGAGCCTTGACAGAGAAAAGGTACTAATTATAAAACAAATAATTTATTTTTCGGGCAAGTTGAAATACTTTGCTGACAACAACCGCAGCAGTTGGTCCAATCTGGAATAACGGGCAACATAGTCGTAAGTCAAAGTAAAGTGCAAGCCCTTTTGTGTGCGTCATATCTTGTTTTGGCAATGTTGGCCTTTACTCAAAAAACCTGTCTCCGGCTGTCTGTGAACTCTTTTTTCACTGAGATATGCCCGGTATAGTCTAATATTACATCTTTTACTTTCCTTATTTTCATAAAAACTACTTACGTTTATTAAAAATCGTTTTCTCCTAGAATGTGGTGAGCTGTACTAAACCTGCCTCAGACTAAACCACTACTGCCATAATGAAATTGGCTCCATTAGTGCAAAATTCGGACGAAATCGAGTTTTTGTCGGCATCTGAAAATAGGTCAGAAAACTTAATAGTATGCTTCAACTCTAAACACGCACATTACCACCTTAGTTGAAGGTAGCTGATAAACAATGTTTCAAAGCCACTGAAACATTAAAAACATGTACTTAATAAAACTATAATTATGTACTAATTATAAGAATTCGAATGAAATACTTGGTACTTATCACACTCAAAAGGAAATTAAAAGAAATAAAAACGATATATATTTTTTTGCATGAACACTATATGGAACACTCGCGGCTTTATACATAGCTTATATTGCCAAACGGTATGCAGTATTATACTCATTATATATATACATTAAAAACTTCTTATAAAACTTAATTTGCAATAGCGTGATTTGTTATAATACATTTTAATCTACATTAGTACAAAAAGTAAAATACATTTATGGTTACAAAAACATACATTATTTTTCTGCACTACCGTATTTGAGTTGTACTTCATTCATTATACCTAAAAAGTACCACGAACTAAACCACTAATTGGCATAATGGAACTGGTTACATAAGTGTTAACGTTGGACGAAGTTATGGAGGCGTCTGTAAATAGGTCAGAAAACGGAAATCGACCGAGTTACAAACTGTTGTGACGATAATTCATTCGATAAGTGAATATTGATCATAGTGCAGTAAGCCATGATAACCATTCATCAGGTGAACGTTTTATATCCGTGCATCAATTGTACTGACTGAAACGATGTTTTGTTTGTGCTTTGATAAAGACTTCACTCCTTGTTAACCCTGCAACCGATAAAGACGTGCCCAGGTATGGCTCATGAAGTTTAGTTAGATTGGTCAACATGATGGCGATTATAATTGTCATCATGTCTTGAACGTGAATCATATTCAATTATGATGCGAATGAACTCTGGTAAGACTTATTATTAACATACACCTTGTATTTTGATCAGTTTGTCTGATGATGTAAATTCATAATAAATTGTTAAACTTTATTTCTGTTTCATTTGGTTCATTTCGTGATAGTCATCCCCTTTCCCGTTCATTATCCCTCATCCTTTGGGACTCCAAATCTGGTACCTCGCTCTGCTTTCCCCTTGGACTAAGTCTCCAATTTAGATTCATAACAAAACCAATGTACCAAAAGTAGATTAGCAAACAAGACGGAAAGGGAAAAAAAGCATTAACAGTTTTCTTTTCCTACACTCTGTAACTACACCAGGCACAAAAAGAAACTCGTCAGTTATATTCTTCTTTGCTGTTCAATAACTTGATAATTGTGAATTATTCTGAAATATACATTTTGTTAATTGGTCTTTGCTTTCTCATTTGACACCCTGTTCGTGAAAAACGAACAAGAATTGACCAAGATATGCGCCTCCAAAGCCTCAAACCCCAAAATCAAAAGTTGCATTTTCAACGATTTTCAATGGGAACGCATCGTTGTATTGCGCACAAGCACCACGGGCCAATCAATAATGCACACAGTGTAACAGGCACAATTGAATCGTTAAAATTGCAACTTTTCATTTTGGGGTTTGAGAGTTTGAGGCGCATATCTTGGTCAATTCTTGCTCAATGTTCACGAACAGGGTGTCAAATGAGACAGAAAAGTCCGATTAACAAAATGTATATTTCAGAATAATCCAAAATTATCAAGTTATTGAACAGCAAGGATGAATATAACTGACGAGTTTCTTTTTGTGAGTGGTGTATATTAATACTAAAGAAGTGGCTTGGGAAGATATTCAATATTATGGGGAGGGGGGGGGGCTGACAAAACTAACATTCGTTGTGTGGTTCCCCCCTCGGAATCGCACAATTCTGCAAAAAATACATTCAAAAACACTTATTTTTCCTGGTTTATGATGACATTTTTCACTTCACATGCAATTATTGGGTGGGGCTGAAGGGTTTTCGAGCCCCGCACGAAGATTATTGAGAACATTGAAATATGGCCTTCGCGCTTACCATTATTAACCAAAGGAAAATCCACAAACGATGTCAACGATTTCAACAAGTCATTGGGGCTCATATGTGTGACAGATTCCTTGAACTTTAGAAGTTTCACTTTGCCACGTACATGATTAAGACAACAACAGATTTTCCCACAATTTACACAACTCAAGATCCGCCCTTCCCTAAATATAAAATAACAAAACATAGACTTTCAAAGGTCTCTCAAAGGTTGCAGTATGTACAAGACCTAATTTTGAACACATTGTAGTAGCACTTGACATAAACAACCAATTATCATTATTATTATTATTATTATTATTATTATTATTATTATTATTATTATTATTATTATTATTATTATTATTATTATTATTATTATTATTTTCGTATGTATTGTTTTGACGTTAGCATAAAATATCTTTTTCGCCTTACCATATTTTATTATAAAATTTATATAATTATGCATATTTATATGTACGGGGCTGCCCAGAGCAGAACAAATGTATGAAATATTTTGACACCACATAATGTATATTCCGTTTGCAGACAGCCCGTCACTATTTTCAAATTTTATATTTAAGCAAGCGGCAGCGACCAACTCCTGGTGGTATTGGTCATCTCTCATGGAGGCTTTTAGCCATAAAGGCGCTTGCGTCTGCATAGTTTTCCTCTATGGGGATAAAAAATATCGCGGACACATCCCAAAACTTACTGAAGTTGGGTCCAATAATAATATATAAATTTATATCGGTGATCTAAATCAGTCATAGAATTTAAAAATTTGTTGAAATGAACATCAATCCTTTAAGCTGTCAAACTTCTAAAATTGTATTAAAATTTCATATAGAAGATGAAGCGATGACAAGTAGAAATTGTAAAAAGACGATTACACTCGGGTTATCTTATTTTGCGTCATTAAAGTTAGAACTCCCAAGTGTAAAGTAACACTAATACGACTATATTTAATGCCTGCTACATTACTATATGTAACGTACTAAATGACGTGTTGCTTTGTTTAATTATTTATGTCTTTTCTTAAAACTACTGGATCATTCCCATACATGCTTGGTTTCATTTAAATGTGTTATGTGTTGTACTATTTTTCCAGTGCGTATGAGCAATTCTTAATCTAAAATTTTGAGGATCTCAACAAGTCAGCAATCGATTCATCACAGAGAGGGTAAAGTTGGTGAATGGTATGGCTAAATGATGCGCCAACACAGAGCTATGACAGCGAGTCGATAAGCCGTTTTATACGAATAGTATGATTTTCCCGCTCCTGGAGGACCAACGAAAATGGGCCAAGTACAAAATCCTTCTATCATAGTGCATCGACCTGATTATTAGACAAGAGACACGTGACCTACTGGCATGACATGGAAGGGACTATTTACATGTTATTTAAAAAACAAATGTGAATCGACCATTACTGGCAAGTCATCACTTTTTGTTTGTTTGATATAGGCAAGCTGCTAATCTCCCAAATTTGGTGCAATTGTGTATTTAACTGTAAGTATTAGAGATTCCACATAGGACGTGTATGGTGCATGGTGCAAAGTTTATATGAAGATGTAGAGCCATTTTGAAAATTATCCAATCTTCTTGAAAGATACGTCAATTTATTTGCCTAATAACAATGATCTAGACCTACAAAAACCTGATACAAATATTAGGAATATGTCAACATTGAAAAGATGAAAACAAATGATAAAGTGCTATGTTTTTTAAATTATGCTTCTCCCCTTCAAGATAATGTTTCTAACCATCGATAGGGTTCATTCCATATATAGCGTGAAAGGATACAATAAAATGTTTCCGTTTTTTGTTTTATCTCGCGGTGTTGTTGACAAGACAGAAAAACTACATCTTTTTCACATATAATAATTGAACTGATCCGAGACAAATTCATAGCTAAATGAAGTATAAGGTTAAGAAATAATATACAAGATACATCATATTGCCTCTGGCGTAGCACATTAGAGTAATCGTATACAAAGTTGCAATTATAAGACCTTACTGACAAGGCAATCTCTTAAAATCACCAACCAGTGCCTATTCTTGACACCTAACACTGCGTACTGTTAGTTGCCTGGCGTAGCGGCTTAAGATAAGGCTGTCAGATTCAACACCCATATTCTACAATGAATTTTTAAAAAAATAGCGGCGATATGATTTAGCCGTCAATAACGACATGCATTAGCACAAATGATGATCAAGAATTGATTTCCTATTTAACTCATCTAGCACATCATCGGAACCCCTTTAGCAGGTAAGTACGATGAAAATGAAATTTGTCCTAAAGTGAACTTTAAAGGCTAGCTCCAAATGAGACAAAATAGGCATACAAAATGTTTATTCCCTGAAATAGAAGGGTCCTATTTCAGTACGTATGGTGGTTACGGGTTATATTATAAGTATATTTTTATGCGTTTATATGTAATAAGATTTATTTTAAAGTGTAGCTGAATTATCTATTCTAATTAGAGTAACCTGTTTACAAAGTGATGTCTTGCATAATCACAGCAATTATTGGAACCTCCTTACTGAAGAGCAGGAATTTACGAACATCTTTTATTTTTGGTAGATGTAGATGGGCAATTCCAAGCATCGTTCCGCAACGCGAAGTTTGCATATGCAAATTAGGGTCGTTTGGAAAAGTTTCTTCCACCTTAATCTTTCACTTACCAAAATTAGTTTCCATTATACTATTCACCTACCTAATTGGCGGCTACATTAAAAAGAATTATGTGCAAACTTCGCGTTGCGGAATGATAGTGCTTGGAATTGCCCAGATGTCAAACAGTGTGCCAGATTAGTAGCCTGGGCATTTGGAAAAAAAAAGGCATTGTCTGGTATTTGAGATGATATGTGTTCGGTCTATCCGTAAGGAATGAGGAGGTCGATCAGTCGCAGGTTGAACAATAACAAAGAACATATGCATACTTGAAGAAGTATCCCAACGACAGATGGAATGGTTTGGCAATACATGTTCTCCATATATCTAACAACAATTCTGTCTCGTCTCCAAACTTACCATGCTTACAAAACGACCTCTAGGCCGCCAGGTCGCCCACATAACAATGGAAAGGCCAAATATATGATACTTCTTAAGGAAGCTGAACATCACGCTCACGAAAGGTTACAGGTTACGCCAGGTCGCCCACATAACAAATGGAAAGGCTAAAAGATACTTTTAAAGGAAGGTTACAGTGAAGGAAGTGAATTCAGTAATCCTCATTTGAGGTCAAAGGTCCACACTTACCTGAGGACATATGTCAAGCCAAGTGCTGTATAAGTTAAAATATTTTTACAACTGACATCTTTCCCACAAGAATATTGGCCTGTTGTGAATTATTTATAAGCATCAGACGGTGCCAACAGGTTCTCATTTTATACATCCTTTTGTTTAATTTTGTGCAGAATATAATTTGCCAAGATGTAAAATGCGCAGATGTGTTTCATTTAATACAAACTAATACTAATACTCCAGATATGAACATCGTAGAGGTATTAATACCGACGCGACACAAGTTTACTCGATTTTTTTCACAACTTTTGAGAAGAAAAACACGCCTTTCAATAATTGCTTTCACTGCATTATAATCATTGTTAGACAATGTTGTATTGTTTTAAGACAGGTTAGTGTTGTCTTATTTTTATACATAAAATTACTAGTTTCCTTGCACGGTAAATCATGGCAATACACTACTGCAGGCGCGAAAGCGCTATTCTTTATTAACAGTCACTTTAATCGAATCACGGTAGTATTTTCTTGATTAACTATATTGGCTATTTCGCAAGGCACAAAATTCAAACTAAAATGCTGCAACGAAACATTACCTGCTTATCATACCTGTATTTGTCTCCTGGCAAGGTATTATACTTATAACAGCATATTGAGAATATATCATTCACTCTATTATTTACTTTATCATTTTTAATATCAAGTGGACAAAACGGAACAAC
This sequence comes from Amphiura filiformis, assembly GCF_039555335.1. Lineage (NCBI taxonomy): Eukaryota > Metazoa > Echinodermata > Ophiuroidea > Amphilepidida > Amphiuridae > Amphiura > Amphiura filiformis. Next base: position 5,595,311 of record NC_092642.1, on the reverse strand, counting down.
TGAAAAGCGTTACACCCAAGGTTCGGTATTAAACGTTTTCACGAGATCACATCTTTAATGTCCTATTGCATGACTACACGAAGCAACACCGCTTGTACTGTGGAGACTCGAACTCATAACTACCGATTAGGGAAACTCTTCTTGACTATTGCCCATTTTTTATGAATCCATTTTTATCCTTGCTAGAATGGCTCCCTTCTAAAAGTCCAGTAAAGTACGCTTTAATATAGCTACTTAGCCTAGCTAAGTGTCAGTACCAGACAACGAATTGGTCAGTGTAAGGTGACTCTAATAGCCATGGTATATGTTTACATCTAATTAGACCGTTAGCACACCTCCCTAGAGGCAATATCACACCACAGCATCGAATTAATTTCCTTTATTATATGAAATATTATCACATTCTTGTCACATTAAAAGTGGTATGTGGAAATTACCCTTCATTTGCATTTGCCAATAAAATAACTTTCACGTTCGACTATCCACCCAAATAGCCAGTAACCCACACACCCACCCCCGCGCTCGAGCTGACAATTTTTCATGCTTGACTGAACTTTTTAAACACATCATTACATCCGTGTTGATTCATGATAATGCGTTTTTCTTAGTTTCAAGGTTATGTTTAGAGCTGCCGATGGCATTACCTCGTGAACTAAACTAAAACAAATAACAAACTATTTCAGTTATAAACAGGTTAAACAAACTTGACTATTGCACCTGCCCATAACAGAACTGACTTCAGTTATGCGAGGCCAGTTTACGGGATTCTTTTCCATCTGATTTGATATACAAAGTTACCCTAAGCTTGTGAGGCAGTTGAATGAGGTAAATATAAGAAGAAACTACGGTTGAAAACAGGTAACGTCAAGAGTAAAGCTTACTTAATTTCATTTAAAAAAAATCAATTTATTTTAAAAAGTCTTGGGAGGAACTTTTAAAACTGGCAAACCCTTTAGCCCAATGGCAGACGTGAGGCAATTATTTAATTTAAAGTTACACAATACATTAACACACATTATGCTCTTATGTAAATAGTTCTAAGGAATCCCAATTTGCAAACCTTAAATGGTCTAGACATCTAGATAATTTGCATGTTTAAGCGTTTCCGTATTTCTTTCCTTTTTAGAGCGTTTTATTTAAAAGGCGCCCCGTGAATGTGTGCCACAAATCGCTTGTCCCACCCCCTCGGCTTGCCAGAAATTGCTTGCATTTCGGCTTGTTTCTTGCAACTCCGAGTTTATCCTCCCACCAGGGCTCATAATTATTGCACAGCCCTGACAGTTTCATGTTTTAAACAGACATCCAGGCCTGTATAGTTTCCATTATTGTAATATATTTTCGCTATCGTAAGCAAAAGACGGGAGCTAATTTCGTGAAATAATTTATTTTGGAAGATATTTGTGTGCGCCGGTGGGTGTGTTGGTTATACACGGTTTATGCTGAATAACTTGAGAAGAATCAATCAAAAGAACAATTCTAATAATAGACATATTTTAAGACATAAACAACCATAAAGAATATAAAGATTGGCATCAAGAGAGAATAAGTCAAACTAAAATAATACAAAAAATAGCGTTCTTGCACTATAGTGACAGCAGTTAAGTGCAGTAAATGTTCTTCCATTTAATACATGAAGTGGGTGGGAGCAATTGAATATATGAATACAAAAGCCACCTAAGTCCATACTTTGGCCAAATTGAGTTAAGCATGGGAAATTGTTGCTATACATAGGCCTGTCATATGCATGAAAGAACAACTCAAATTCATTCTCTGTGTCTATTGGGCATGTGAAAAATAGCATGTATGAAAGAATCACCCAATTCCATGATTTGAGTCTTGTAACACATTGATTGAAATCCAGTATGTATAAAAGTCCACTTGTAACACATTCATTGCTAGAGAATGACTTTTGAACAAAAAATGGGTTTAATAAAGGAAAGTGTGTGGTTTTTATTACATGGCAGAATGCTTATCAACATTATACATACCTGTGTGCTTTATTTTGTATTATCTTACTAGTGGTAATCTCATTCTAACATTGTTGTCTTTGTATATGATTCAAAAAACCACCTAAGTCCAAAATTTAAAATGAACCCCACGAAGTCCCTGAAATGCTAATCGTCATACCTAATACAGGTTAATCCACTCATTTGCACGTAAAACTTACCATATTGACCAGGTAAATCTAACTGAAGGAATTAAAATGATACACGGGTTTTTCTCTCAAAATAACTTCGCATGGACTTAGGTGGCTTTTGTATTCATGTATTCAATTGCTCAATCGGCGCTGTTACGCACTTACGACACATATTCAATCGCGATGATAAGGTTACTTAAACTGTCTATTTCAGAGTGACGGAGGTATTTTTTTATTGTTGCGCAATTTAAGCAAGAAGCAAAACCTGCGAGGAAATAATTTGTACAACCCAGCAAACACAAAAATGTTTTAAAAACGTTTAAAAAAAATTATATGTTTGGTTTAGGTAAAAACGTTTTAATAACATTAAATATCGGGTTATATAAAGGTCATGAAAAACGTTTTAAAACGTTTTGTATGAAAACACACTACAACATTATGTTTAAAATGTTATTGTAAACTATTTTTTGCAAACCTTTATTCCCATATATATTTTGTCAATATTTGCAGTAGGTGACCAAAAATTATTTTTTAATGTTATAACACCGTTTTATGTCCTTTATACACCCTTTGTATAACCCGACATTTAAACATTTTCTGACAACCTTTTGCGAATGATGTCGAAAACGTTTTGTGTTTGCTGGGAAGGCGTATCTAGGCATTAACAGCACGAAACTATCATCATAGTGACTGCTGACAGATTTGCGCCCATATAGCTATTAAGATCCATATACAGGGTGTCCCCCAAAAAAGAGGCCCCTCATTGCGCCCTCTTTTTCTCCTGTTTCTGAAAAGTTGATCAAATGTATTTTGGTATGTAAAGAAACCTTAAATCGTTAGCTTTAATAAACCAAAACAATTATTTCAATCGGCTCACAATTTTTGAAGATATACCCTCTTTAAGAAATGTACCCGTTTTTCGCTCTGTCCACGGATGAGGTTTGGCTACATCAAAGATCTAAACGAAACACATGGTTAATGACATGGATAGATAATAGCATTAGGCTTGGGAAAGCATTCACTATAAGCGAGGATCACCAGCTAGCTTCAAACATCTTCGCAACCCCCTATTACTGCTGCATTCGCAAGTATCCGGCGCACAAGGATGGTACGCAACGCAATTGATGCAATGAGGACTAGGGCTGAAACCTGTTTTAGTCAAGGGTCAAGGAGGCAACCAGGTAGAGGGCAGTGCAGCACAGAAAACTCACGTCAAAAGAACCAAAGACAAACTAAACAGCCCTTTTCAGGGCTACCTTTTATTCAAAAAAGAGAAATGACTTATGTTGTCAATAAAAAAGCAAGAAACAATAAAGTAAGAAAGTAATAAACATAATAAAACAAAAAGGCATAAAATAACGGAGAAAAACATAAGTAATTGCAAGTATAGCAAAAGAAGTCTCGTCCCACATCAATTTCGCCCAAAGTAATGACACTTATCAAAATCCATAACCCATAAGCCACCGGTAAAGCACTTTCCCTAAAATAAAGTTGTTATTTTATAAAGTTATCATCGAGGAATGTTTTATATTCATGCATGGTATATGTACTTTTCAATCTTTGAAGTAGCAAACCTCCTCCGTGGACAGAGTGAAAAACGGATACATTTCTTTAAAAGGGCATATCTTCAAAAGTTATGAGCCGATGGAAATAATTGTTTCGGTTTATTAAAGCTAACGATTTAAGGTTTCTTTTCATACCAAAATACATTTGATCAACTTTTCAAAAATAGGAGAAAAAGAGGGCGAAATGAGGGGCCTCTTTTTTTTGGGACACCCTGTAGTAGGAATATACGCAAGTAGAGTTGCCTTTTCTATTCCATGATTAGATTAAAAATGCTCCGGTTTCCTACGAATAAATTATTATTGCATTCCGTACTCCGTACTCCAGAGGACAGAATAACTGTACCCAATGCTTATGATCAATTCTTATTACATTCATCTTGTGGGAGCTTTTAAATCTGGAGTACATTGTGTCTGTAAAAAATCTCCTTTTCAATAACAACAGCAATGACACCGGATTATATAAATCTTGGTCAAGAACGGTCCTCAAGATATCACCGTATTTGTTAAGGCTGTTTTGGATATACTTGGTTGTTTCAAGTTTTCTGTTTTGCATAATAATACTTTTAGTTTCTTCATTGCTTAGTGCCAGATTTAATTGATACATCCGAGAAGGTGTGCAAACCCTTTATGGTATTGAAAAACAGACATGCGTAGGTGTGTTTTATTTCAGTAATTCGTTCATTTGATTGGCGATAGTCGTTATGTAATCCACCCAATATCAATACGAATGATAATCGAGAAGCACAAGCAGGGCAATAGATTCAATGAGACTAGGACACTGCCAACAACCTACTTATAAATAGTTTAATGTTCAGAGGGCAATCACACTTCCATGGTGTTTGCTTTTGCCCTATTTAAGTTGCCCTATGTAGTTTGAAATTAAAACAGAACGACTGTCTCCTATTTTCTCCACCCTTTTTTGTGTCAACTTAAGATTTTCTCCATTTCTTCCTGTTACAAGCAGCGAGAAACCGATCATATTTTTATATTATTCTTTTAGCTATTTGATAAATAGTGTTTTAAAATTATGTCATGAGTTTTCAAAGATTTTCAAAAGTACTGACGAATTTAATAACAAGTCGGTGTCACGCTCTTTTCAAACATCATGTAATGTTTTATTTTCAATGTTCTCCTGCATTATGTAATTCTGTGTAGTTTTTCATTTTCTGTATACATGTTTTTCTCCCATTGAGCACAGGGAAATAAAAGCCGTTTTGGCTATGTGAAATAAAAAAAAAGTCGGTGTCACATTATTTCCAGACTTTTAATATTGATTTTAGAATCACCTGTAAATCGGTTAAGAAGCACAAGTATGTTACAGTTTTAAAATTCTGGCAGATTTGTTTTGACGTGACGATATGGGACGGACTATTCAGTCAACCAAAAAGTTCCAGACGTTTAACAAAAAAGTTCAATCAAACCTGATGAAATGGATCAATTACCGGTGGAATTTATACATATCTCTAATTTAAGACATTTCTGACTTCAATTGACTTGCAGATGTTACTTTTATTACAAGTATTTAAGGATGAAATAAACGAAAACAAGGCTTTTTATACACATCGGACGTTTACCCAATATAGTATGTAAAAAGAGAAGCGCAATATTTCAGTTCACTACATATTTCCCATTGGGTGCGTATTCTGTTTTCTCTGATCAAAATCGTTCACCCTTCGGTGTCACATTATTTCCAGACTTTGAAACCAGGAGCCGATAGGATTTCAATATACAACAGAGACAGAAATGCGTTAATATTGATTTTAGAATCACCTGTAAATCGGTTAAGAAGCACAAGTATGTTACAGTTTCAAAAGTCTGGCAGATTTGTTTTGACGTGACGATGTGGGACGGACTATTCAGTCAACCAAAAGGTTCCAGACGTTTTGCAAAAAGTTCAATCAAACCTGATGAAATGAATCAATTACAGGTGGATTTAAACATATCTCTAATTTAAGACATTTCTGTCTTCAATTGACTTGCAAATGTTACTTTTATTACAAGTATTTAAGGATGAAATAAACGAAAACAAGGCTTTTTTTACACATCGGACGTTTACCCAATATAGTCTGTAAAAAGAGAAGCGCAATATTTCAGTTCACTACATATTTCCCATTGGGTGCGTATTCTGTTTTCTCTGATCAAAATCGTTCACCCTTTTGGAAAATTGAAAACCAGACAGCGCTATTTCAAAATTGACGTAGTGATTATTAAATTAGCCAAACAGCGTTTTATTGGAATTCCAATGACCTTGTTCTGAAGTCAGGTTCAAGTGTACTTTTTGTCTTTTAGAATCAGAATCAGAATTGGACATTCAGATTGCGTTATGGGTGTTTACTTATGTGTTTTAATTAATTTGTTTATAAGGAACCGGGGGACTTTCTGTTTGAATGCATATGGTATGTGCCCCGGTTTGGGGCGCATTGTCTGAAATTCGGTATAGCAATGTCCCCTAACATTCCAATGTTTGGTAGGTTTTAGAAAAGACAAATGCACCCAAATTTCTTAGTACAGTCCAAACCCTCATATCCGGCCATAATGGGACCAAGCATTGGCCGGAGAAGTGAAAATCCGGATAAGTGAATTACATGTAATTCTGAGTGAGATTTGTTCTTACCTGTAATTCTGCATTTAATGTCTGAAGTGCTAACATTGAGACAGCAAAAGGTTAAAAAAAGTGTTACTCAAAATGGGGTATAACACTGAATTATGGTATTTGAGTTATGTATTTCTACATGCTTCAGTGCATGAAATCAAGTTTCAAAACATAAAAAACATGTTTTTCTATGAAGATCACATGTCCGGATATTAAACAGAGAGATCCATATAAAAGAGGTCCGGATAAGAGAGGTTGGACTGCTATATATTTTGACAATGTTTTTCTATATTTAACACAATTTAGTTATATCTGCGACATAAATTCTAAGAACCCATAAGTAACATGATAGAATGGGACATAGTGCTGTCTACGAGGTTCATGAGCAGAATTAATTGTTTATTACCATGATGTTCAGTCGCGAAATATGCGCATAATTATGACAAGGGAATAGTTTTGCCTTCGGGTATTTCCCACTTGCACTCACCTGTACGTATGTGTAGTGAAGATATACTCATCATTTTGTTTTAAAAGACATTTTGACAAACACCTGAACTAAAATTTTACGAAGATATATGTGCTCAAACCTTTTGTGCATTTTTTTTTCACTCCCGGTAGGCTTGATTTACTACTTGAGAAAGATTTTAATGTTTCACATTGATGAGATGGTGAACTAATTGAACTCGCAATTTTGACCTCAATCCATTGCGTAGTCATAATGCAAAAGGGTGACAAATTAATGGTAATATTTTCTTTACGATTACACAGTAATGTATATAACGAAACACCCCCCACAAAAATGACGGGGACAACGTAAAGCCTATTATAATGTAGCCTCACTTGAAGTGAGAGTAAAAACACTGTGACAGATCACGTCTTATGCAAGATATCCAGTTTTATGCAAGCCAGTCAGAAGTAAACACAAACTAGGTAACTGTAGAAGGATGGATAGTGAAGGCAAGTTTTATTATGTTGTTTTGGTTGTCAGTCTTTTGCCACTTGACACTTTCCAGAAGAGCCATAGAATCAAACCATTGGGGGCCTGGACCAGACTAACAGCCTGCTGTCATGGTGGTGACGTTACGTTTAATCCCATCGGTTTTGTTGTATATAGAGATCTGAAGGCAAGAAGTACATTTCCATGAGTATAGGGCCTACGCGCGAAATGTTATAGCGGTAGGTCAATATCTAGCTCAGGTGAAAAGAATATTTTATCATTATCATTATGTTACCATGCGCCTGATGATTTTCTGAAAGTTATCACACAAAAGGACAATGGCCTTTGGATTATTACCAACATCACATACTCACTCTGCTCTTAGCGCAATGATAATTATGATATTAATGCATGCTATTCGATAACAACTATGTTGCTTAAGGCTTCTCGCCCAATACAGGAATAGCCTTTTGCAAAATGTAAACGAGACAATGCTAAGTTAGATTACACATGGTAGCACCTCAATATGTAGAGAGTAAATGTCGATAGCTTATCCAGTGTTAATTTGAGTGTCACGTATTGATGATAATTGCTTTGCCATCGTTTTAACAACATTAATCGCCTATATCGGTCGTTTCTATTGTGTCATGAAATGAAAGCAGACTTGAAATAATCCACCGGCAAAAATTAGCCAACAATGTCTACAAATCTAAAATACCATGGACAAAACTGTGCAGAAATAATAATATATATAATTTTTGACCTGCCCAATAATTACATGTCACTGCTTGAGGACTGCCGAGGTATATTGGTCTTACGTTTCGTCCCCAATTGATATCTCCCCACGGCACAAAATAATTTCATCTCCCCTGATCGACCTAGCTAATTATGTCAATCTCATCTGTTCAGAATGTAAAATTTAGTCTATTACAAGCATTATACTGTTACCAGCCAAATAAAGAAGCCAAAAATTAAAAACATATCTTCAGTGGAAATTCTAATAATTATTTACATTCTGAGAATATTAGAGTTTATATGATAAAGCTTGCCAACAATCAGACTGGACTTCGAAGGCCATTTGGGGTAGCCAACTAGCTCAGGAACCAGCCTATTTTCATAATTATGCTGTAATTTTCATCTAGAATCGCGTGCGTTGGGGGTCATTTGAATTGATAACTATAAGGGCGTAACGTCTATTGCCATCCATCAGTTGTTTCTTTTTTCTGTTTTTATTGTTCTATTATTTATCATTTCAATGATTTATTGAACTAACGTTCCACTGCAACAGCGTTTTTGTGCGAAAAGAGGCCGATTTAAGAAATTGATTAGTTTCATGGACCCTGGGGCAAAGATACTCCGAGCGAGTATCATAGCAGTCGAATAATAATTGCCACAATATGTTACGACAGAAAGATAGAAACTTGAAGATTTAACAAAGGAAAGCTGGTGGAAGAACCACACAAACCTATTTCTCAGCCTACCGAAGTACCCATAGAGAAACCTGTACAATTTAAAATTTGCCGGCATTAGCCAACAATATAACAAGCTGTAAATCAAAGTATGTGAGTACGTTGTAATATTCACGTGAATACTGCAGGTAACAACATTACTTACACAAGTAATCATGATAATGTGTAGGTCGTTCACTTATGTAATTGATTTTGAAACAAAATTATGTTCATCATCATGTTCTTACAATGTGTTAGGTTTGTAACTTTTGTGTAAGAAAATTTGCTAAAGGCGGTGTAAAATGTGTTCCGACGTTGATTTAAATGTGCACCATGTCGGCAGAACTGGTTTACAATGGTAAGGTAGATAAGACATTTTGATTTTGTTGAATAGTTTAATTGTTGTTTTTCGGTGGTATCTATAGTTATTTCACCTGCTTATGTCTTATCAGCAATAATAGAATGTGAATGATGGAAGTAATTTGTTTGTCGCTATAAATTCTCAAGATTTTCTAAATTCGTTTTACCGACTTTTATCTCTTTTTGCTTCATTGGGCTGCAAGTTGTATTTTTACTGTATTTTGCATTGATCCAAAAAAACGTGTTTTTGGGGTGTTGGTTTAGTTGTTTAACACTCGTGTTATTGCTTCACGGAAGGTACATTTGGTTATTCAAATTGATTCATTCTCAATGCTCTTACGATAAGCGAATGAATTTGGAACAATGAAATTAATTGTTTCTTCTCAAAATAACAATCACTGTTCTTGTGGCAATCGCTAGATTTTTAGCGCTGGGGTTTTTACACTGTGTGTATCTAGAAACTATAATATAATAACACATCTTTGCAATTAAAAGATGGGGATATAATGTATTATGCATG